>NC_140988.1:256199888-256799888 GCF_052327205.1 Somniosus microcephalus | reverse complement strand
CAGTGACAAATCAAAGCCCTGCCATAATGTTCTATAACAGGAGGTTGCGGTCCCGGTTGGATTTGTTAAAACCCAATGTGCGAAGGGAAGTTGAAAACAAGCAATTCCAGCATGCAAGGCCACTCGTAGTTTCGAAATAGGACAACCAGTGTTGGCCAGGGACTATAGGGATGATAAATGGCAATCCGGAACAATTCGTGCCCGACAAGGACCCTTGATGTACACGGTAGACGTTGGAGAGAACGTAATATGACGTCATGCTGACCAACTTGTGGAATCGAGAACAAGGGTCGACCCCATGTCTACGGCAGAGACACCAGTTGAAGAATTTATTGAGCCTGTAGCATTTACCTCAGACTCGAACGTACATGATGATGTTCAATCCATAGGAGATCAAATGGATGAGTCATCCCAGCAACGAGATCCAGAGACCCCTGAAAGGCGTTATCCGGCCCGGATCAGGAGGTTAACGTGGATAAATGCGATGTTATCCATTTTGGTGGCAAAAACAAGAAGGCAGATTATTATCTGAATGGCAATAGATTGGGAGAAGGGGAAGTGTGTCCTTGTGTCCTTGTGCACCAGTCGCTGAAGGTAAGCATGCAGGTGCAGCAGGCGGTTAAGAAGGCAAATGGTGTGTTGGCCTTCATAGCGAGAGGGTTTGAGTACAGGAACAAGGGTGTCTTGCTGCAGTTGTACAGGGCTTTGGTGAGACCACATCTTGAGTATTGTGTGCAGTTTTGGTCACCGTATCTGAGGAAGGATGTTCTTGCCATGGAGGGAGTTCAACGAAGATTCACCAGGCTGATACCTGGGATGGCAGGAATGACGTATGAGGAGAGATTGGGTCGATTGGGCTTATACTCGCTGGAGTTTAGGAGAATGAGAGGGGATCTCATTGAAACTTACAAAATTCTGACAGGACTGGACAGACTAGATGCAGGAAGGATGTTCCCGATGGTCGGGGAGTCCAGAACCAGGGGTCACAGTCTAAGGATAAGGGGTAAGCCATTTAGGACAGAAATGAGGAGGAATTTCTTCACCCAGAGAGTGGTGAACCTGATGAATTCTCTACCACAGAAAGCAGTAGAGGCCAATTCATTAAATATATTCAAGAAGGAGTTGGATATATTTCTTAAAGCTAAAGGGATCAAGGGGTATGGGGAGAAAGCAGGGACAGGGTACTGAATTTGGATGATCAGCCATGATCGCATTGAATGGCGGAGCAGGCTCGCGGGGCCGAATGGCCTACTCCTGCTCCTATCTTCTATGTTTCTATGTTTCTATGTAAGTGCTGCCCTAGTGGCTGCAGCATGGCTGATGGAAGGCTGCTGACTTTTAATGAGGGAGATTTGAGATGGCCTTGCAGGATGACCTCAAGCAGCTCTGGGCCTAGAAGGCCCGGCTGCGGACTGGACCACCTCAGCATGAGCGGCAGCAGTCTGAGCTGGCTGGCTGACAGGCAACAGCAAAGGCACTGGTGGAGTAGCAATGGTGGGAGGACGAATGTAGAGCCACTGCCATTCCACCGGGGCGGTGCCTCAGCATTCCTAGAATCTGTTGGAGGACAGATTGCTGGACTGCTGTGACACCTTGCAAGCCCCTTTCCACCCTGTCCTCGGCCTCTTACACTGTTCCAATGAAGCTCAACGTAAGCTCGAGGAACAGCACCTCATCTTTCGAATAGGTACTTTACAGCCTTCTGGACTCAACATTGAGTTGAACAATTTCAAACTCTAACCCCTGCTCCCATTTTTCATGCTGTATGATTTTGCCATCCCCCTTTGTAACATTTTATCTTTCCTGCTTCTTACAAAAGCACAGTATATTCCTTCAATTCCTTCTTCCCCTCCCTGTCCCTGCACCTGCTTAATATCTGTTACAGGGTTACGGGGTTACAGGGATAGGGCTTGGGTGGGATGGCTGTCAGTGTAGGGACCGGGTGCTAGGGTTTGGATGATCAGCCATGATCTCGTTGAATGGCGGAGCAGACTCGAAGGGCCGAATGGCCTACTCCTGCTCCTATCTTCTATGTTTCTATGTTTACATCTCCAGCTTTTTCCAGTTCTGATGAAGGGTCCCAGACCTGAAACGTTAACTCTGTTTCTCTCTCCACGGATGCTGCCTGGCCTGCTGAGTGTTTCAAGCATCTTCTGTTGTTATAGTTGGTATATAGGTAGCCCAACTGACTCGTAATTAAAACACCCAGGGGATAATTTTGACTTTGGGTGATAATGTAAAACTGGCTGACACTCCAGTGCAGTACTGAGGGAGTGCGGCATCGGCAGTGGGTGGAGGCGGAGCAATGCGGCAGAGCGACTACAAGAGGCCCCAGAGGCTCAGGTAGGCCTCAGTGTGGCATCGGCAGCGGATGGAGGCGCAGCAGCACGGCAGAGTGACTACAAGAGGCCCCAGAGGCTCAGGTAGGCCTCAGTGCGGCATCGGCAGCGGGTGGAGGCGCAGCAGCACGGCAGAGCGACTACAAGAGGCCCCAGAGGCTCAGGTAGGCCTCACCAATCTCCAATCTCAGGCAAGGAGAGAGGTAAAAAGTATTCAAGGAGTGATGTCACCACAAAAGAGGTAGGTGATTGGTTGGAGTATTTCTTTCATTTTAAAACTTTAAGTCTGTGGTTTATAGTTTTAAGGTTGCTGTGGTGTACCAAGGCCTTTCTGGTGCAGAGCTGGTAAACCATTTAACTGGTGTAACTAGAGGGATTGATTTAATTTAAATCCAATTAATTAAAGGGGATACTAGCATCTAAAATTGTGCAGAGGGTGTCCATAACTTACAATAAAAAATTTAATTAATTAAATAGAATGGAGCAGGTGATGTGTTACTGTTGCGAGATGTGGGAGCCGGTGAACCCCATTGAGGCTCACGGTGATTACGTCTGTGACAAATGTCTGCTGCTACAGGACCTCCAGCTCCGTGTTGATGAGCTGGAGTCTGAGCTTCAGACACTGCGACACATCAGGGAGGGGGAGAAGTACCTGGACTCTGTGTATCAGGAGGTGGTCACACCTATGAAGTTAAGTAATTCAGATGTAGCCCATGGTCAGGGACAGGACGGTGTGACTACGAGTGAGGCAGGTACGGGGATCCAGGAGGTAGAGCTGGAGGAGCCGCAGCCCTTGCTCTTGACCAACAGGTTCGAGGCTCTTACTCCCTGTGGGGACAGGAGCAGAGACTGCAGGGAGGATGAGCAACCTGGCCACAGCACCGTGGAACGGGGGGCCATTCAAGAGGGGGGAGTAAATAGAAATGTTGTAGTGGTAGGGGATAGTATTATTAGGGGGATAGATAGAGTTCTCTGCAGCCGAGAGCGAGAGTCCCGAAGGCTGTGTTGCCTACCCGGTGCCAGGGTTAAGGACACCTCCTCTGGGCTGGAAAGAAACTTGCAGTGGGAGGGGGTGGATCCAGTTGTCGTGGTCCATGTTGGTACAAGCGACGTAGATAGGACTAGGAAGCTGGTTCTGTTAAAGGAGTGTGAGCAGATAGGGGTCAAATTAAAAAACAGAACCTCAAGGGTAATAATCTCTGGATTATTACCTGAGCCACGAGCGAATTTGGCTAGGACAAATAAAATTAGAGAGTTAAATGTGTGGCTCAAAGACTGGTGTGGGAGAAATGGGTTTTGCTTCCTGGGACACTGGCACCAGTACTGGGGCAGGAGGGAGCTGTTCTGTTGGGACGGGCTTCACTTGGCCAGTGCTGGGACTAGAGTCCTGGCGGATCATATAACTAGGGCTGTAAAGAGGGCTTTAAACTAACTAGTGGGGGGGAGGTTCCTAGAGAGCAAATAATAAAAATGACAACAGAGAAGGTCATAGACTTAGGTAGCAGTGGGGAAATTAAAAACCAGAGTGTGTCAGGAAGGGGCAGAAGGTATGGAGTAAAAGGTAAAGTAATAAAAAGGGCAAAAGCAGGAACTAAGTGTCACAAAACATATTTGAAAGTTCTCTATCTGAATGCACGTAGCATTCGTAACAAAATAGACGAGTTAATGGCACAAATAACTACATATGGGTATGATCTTGTGGCCATTACAGAAACATGGCTGCAGGGTGACAATGCCTGGGAATTAAACATACCAGGTTATTTAATGATCAGGAGGGACAGGCAGGAAAGAAGGGGAGGTGGGGTGGCTATGTTAACAAAGGAAGGAATCACCGTAATACAGAGAAATGATATTGGGTCAAAAGATCAGGATAATGAAACAGTTTGGGTGGAGGTAAGGAATAATAAGGGGAAAAAAACACTAGTGGGCGTAGTCTATAGGCCTCTGTTGGACGGAGTATCAATCAGGAAATAGTTGAGGCTTGTAATAAGGGAACATCTATCATTATGGGGGATTTTAACTATCATATTAATTGGGCAAATCAAATTGGGCAGGGCTGCCTTGAGGATGAGTTCATTGAGTGTATTAGGGATGGGTTTCTTGAGCAGTATGTAACTGAACCGACGAGGGGGCAAGCAACCTTAGATCTGGTCCTGTGTAACGAGACAGGATTAATTAAAAATGTCCTAGTAAAGGATCCCCTTGGAATGAGTGACCATAACATGGTTGAATTCCATATTCAATTAGAGGGTGAGAAGGTTGGATCTCAAACAAGCATGCTAGGCTTGAATAAAGGAGACTATGAAGGTATGAGAGCGGAATTGAGTAGAGTGGATTGGGAAAATAGATTAAAGGGTAAGATGATACATGATCAGTGGTGTACATTTAAGGAGTTATTTTACAACTTCCAAAAAATATATATTCCACTGAGAAGAAAAGTGTGTAAAAGAAAAGACAGCCATCCGTGGCTAAGTAAAGAAATTAAGGATAGTATTCGACTAAAAACAAGGGCATATAAGGTAGCCAAATCTAGTGGGAGGATAGAGGATTGGGAAAACTTTAAAAGACAGCAAAAAGTAACAAAAAGATTGATTAAGAAAGGGAAGATAGATTATGAAAGTAAATTAGCAAAAAATATAAAAACAGATAGTAAGAGTTTTTATAGTTATATAAAAAGAAAAAGGGTGGCTAAAGTAAATGTTGGTCCCTTAGAGGATGAGACCGGGAAATTAATGGTGGGAAATATGGAGATGGCAAAAACACTGAATGAATATTTTGTATCAGTCTTTACAGTAGAAGACACTAAGAATATCCCAACACTGGACAAAAAGGGGGCTATAGGGGGGGAGGAGCTTAACACGATCAAAATCACTAAGGAAATGGTACTCGGTAAAATAATGGGACTCAAGGCGAATAAATCACCTGGACCTGATGGATTACATCCTAGGGTCTTGAGGGAAGTGGCGGTAGGGATTGTGGATGCATTGGTAATAATTTTCCAAAACTCCCTGTAATCAGCAAAGGTCCCGGCAGACTGGAAAACTGCTAATGTAACGCCCTTACTTAAAAAGGGCAGTAGACAGAAGGCTGGAAACTATAGACCGGTTAGCCTAACATCTGTGGTAGGTAAAATATTGGAGTCCATTATTAAGGAGACAGTAACAGGACATTTGGATAATCATAATTTAATAGGACAAAGTCAGCATGGTTTTATGAAGGGGAAGTCATGTTTGACAAATTTGCTGGAGTTCTTTGAGGAAGTAACATATAGGGTGGATAAAGGGGAACCAGTGGACGTAGTGTATTTAGACTTCCAAAAGGCATTTGACAAGGTGCCACACAAAAGATTATTGCTTAAGATAAAAAATCACGGGATTGGGGGTAATATTCTGGCATGGATAGAGGATTGGCTATCTAACAGAAGGCAGAGAGTTGGGATAAATGGTTCATTCTCGGACTGGCAATCAGTAACTAGTGGTGTTCCACAGGGGTCAGTGCTGGGTCCCCAACTCTTTACAATCTATATTAACGATTTGGAGGAGGGGACCGAGTGTAACATATCAAAGTTTGCAGATGATACTAAGATGGGAGGGTAAGTAGTGAGTGAGGAGGACATAAAAAACCTGCAAGGGGACATAGACAGGCTAAGTAAGTGGGCAGAGATTTGGCAGATGGAATACAAAACTGGAAAGTGTGAGGTTATGCACTTTGGCAGGAAAAATCGTAGAGCAAGTTATTATCTTAATGGCAAGAAACTGGAAAGTACTGAAGTACAAAAGGATCTGGGGGTCCTGGTGCACGAAACTCAAAAGGTTAGTATGCAGGTGCAGCAAGTGATTAAGAAGGCCAATGGAATGTTGGCTTTCATTGCTAGGGGGATAGAATATAAAAATAGGGAGGTATTGCTTCAGTTGTACAAGGTATTGGTGAGACTGCACCTGGAATACTGCATACAGTTTTGGTGTCCATACTTAAGAAAAGACATACTTGCTCTTGAGTCAGTACAAAGAAGGTTCACTCGGTTAATCCCGGGGATGAGGGGATGGACATATGAGGAGAGGTTGAGTAGATTGGGACTCTACTCATTGGAGTTCAGAAGAATGAGAGGCGATCTTATTGAAACATATAAGATTGTGAAGGGGTTGGATCGGGTGGATGCGGGGAGGATGTTCCCGATGATGGGTGAAACTAGAACTAGGGGGCATAGTCTTAGAATAAGGGGCTGCTCTTTCAAAACTGAGATGAGGAGGAACTACTTCACTCAGAGGGTGGTAGGTCCATGGAATATGCTGCCCCAAAAAGCTGTAGAAGCTACATCATTACATAAATTTAAAACAGAAATAGACAGTTTCCTAGAAGTAAAGGGAATAAAGGGTTATGGGGAACGGGCAGGAATTTGGACACGAGTCTAGGTTCGGATCAGTCATGGCCCTGTGGGTAGCGGAGCGGGCCCAGGGGCCATGTAGCCTGATCCTGCTCCTATTTCGTGTGTCTAATTCTGTTAGATTCAGGAGATGGTTCAGTGATAGTAGATTGGCGGTTAGGATCAGAGCAGCCATGATCTTATTGAATGGCGGAGCAGGCTCGAGGGGCCGATTGGCCTACTCCTGCTCCTATTTCTTATGTTCTTATGTTCTTATGAGTGTCAGAGCTGCCGTCTTTCAGATGAGATGTCAAACTGAGGCCCATTCTGCCCTCTCAATTAGACGTGAAAGATCCCATGACATTATTTGAAGAAGAGCAGGTGAGTTCTCCCCAGTGTCCTGGCCAATATTTATCCCTCAAACAGCATAACTGAAACAAATTATCTGGTTATTATCTTATTGCTGTTTGTGGGACCTTACTGTGCGTAAATTGGGTGTCACATTTTCCTACATTACAACAGTGACTTCACTTCAAAAGTCCTTCATTGGCTGTAAAGCACTTTGGGAGGTTCTGAAGTTGTGAAAGGCACAATATAAGTGCAACTCCTTTCTTTCTTTACTGAAACAAAGGGGGGAGGTTTAACATTGCGGAGTGTGTGGCTTTAGGTGTGGGTGGGGGGGTTAAATTTGTTGAAAATAACAGCACATCCAGAAGCCGGCTCCAACCCGCCGACTCCACAGTTTAACCCGAGGGCATTCAGCTGCATGTGCGTAACCCCCTCCATAGAGGCGGGTTAGCGATTTGAATATTTAAATCAGTGTATTCATAGAATTATAGAAACTTGCAGCACAGAAGGAGGCCATTCGGCCCATCGTGACTGTGCTGGTTCTTTGAAAGAGTAATCGTGCTTAGTCCCGTGTCCCCGCTTTTTGTCCATAACCCTGTAAGTTCCTCAGCCTCAAGTACCTGTCCAACTCCCTTTTAAAATTATTTATGGAATCAGCTTTCATCACCTTTTCAGGTAGAGCGTTTCATATCCTGACAACTCTGAGTGAAAAAAAATCTCCCCATCTCCCCTCTCGATCTTTTGCCAATGATTTTATATCTATGACCTCTGGTTATTGACCCACTTGCCAGAGGGAATAGTTTTTCTCTATCTACTCATCAAAACCTCTCATCATCTTGAAAACCTCTATTAGGTCACCTCTGTTCCAAGGAGAACAATCCTAACTTTTTCAACCTCTCCTCATAACTGAAGTCCCTCATCTCTGGTAACACCATGGTAAACCTCCTTTGTATGCTTTCTAAGGGCATTGCAGCGATATTTTAACTGACATTTAAATTTAACGGCGTATGCACGGGTTTTCTGGGCTTCCTGAAACTCGCTATTGAAATCAAGGTGAGAACAGAACGGCAATTCATGGGACTCATTAAAAGTCAGGCAAATACAGCAATAGATAGAGCAATAAATAGGCAGTGCTCACAGCTGCTTGCTTACCTCCCACTGGTATTTGTAGTGTGAGGCTAAATTGTGCACTTTGGTGTCATTGAGACACAAGATCAGGATGGGTGGTGTCATGGCTGCCTTAGATTGGACCTCGGACAAGGAGCAAGGTGACAATCAGCAACAGCAACAGTCTGCTGTAGAAAGGCCTGCAGGCGGTCAGCAGAGAGGGGAGCAGCAGAGAGGGGAGCAGCAGAAGGGTCGAGCTCGCAGGAGGCACTACCCGCGTAACTAGGCTCAGCTTCCTTGATCTCTCGGAACAGCAGTGCTTCCAGAGGCTGAGGTTGTTGTGTCAGGTGGTGGCAGACATCTGCAGCCTACTAGAAGAAGACCTGGTGGCCGTGCATTACCAGTAGCTGTGAAAGTGACCAACACCCTCAGCTCTTTTGCCTCTGGATCCTTCCAGGACTCTGCTGGAGACATATCTAGGATCTCCCAGTCAAACATAAATGCATAAGACAGGTTACTGATGGGTTATTTGCCAGGGCTGGCAATTATGTTAACTTCACCTGCAATGATGCCAGTCAGAATGAGCCGGCGCTCGGGTTTATATCTCTGGCTGGCTACCCACAGGTGCAGGGCATCACCAACTGCACACACATGGCAAGCTGGGCACCCCCAGATTAACCAGGAGTATTTGTACACCGCAAGGGGCTCCATTCTATCAATGTTCAGCTGGTGTGTAACCACAAGAAAAGATTTATGCAGGTGTATGCCAGATTCCCAGGGAGCTGACTGTCATCCTGTGACAGTCCAAGCTCTTTGGACCTGTAAGCAGACTAAAGGAATGGCTGCTAAGAGACAAATGATGCCCCTTTCCAACTTGGCTGATGACACCTGTGAGAAACCAAAAAGCAGTACAATGAAAGGTATATTATCACCAGATGTGTCACTGAGCAAGCGATCGGCATGCTCAAGATGCGCTTCAGGTGCCTGGACAAATCTGGAGGCGCCCTTCAGTACTCACCAGCCAGCGTCTCCAGAATGATCGTGGTGTGCTGCGCTCTGTACAACATTGTGCAGCAGCAAGGATTGGAGCTGCAGGAGGAACAAGGCACTGAGCAGACGAATCCAATGAAGATGAGGAGGAGGAAGATGCCAACCCCAATGCAGCACCAGCCTCTCACATTGCTGCCAGGGTTGCCGAGGATTACCTTTTAGTTGTAAGGTTCAGCTAAGTCACTACCACTGAACTGATGTAACAATCACATCCAACGGCCACTTTCCCCCGCCACCAATCCCACTGACACAGAGCAACTCTGTAGCCAATCATCCACCTATAGCATACCCCCGATTGGTCCCCATCCATTCATGCCTTCCCATTCAGAAGCTGGGGTTGTTCCCCTTAGAGCAGAGAAGGCTAAGAGGAGATTTGCTAGAGGTGAAAAGTGGGAGCCCTTTGAGTGATGTTTCCAGCTCCATGTCCCTTTTCGCCATCATCCCTCTAATGGGCCAGCTGAACTTCACTTAGTACAGATCAGTGATGCGCTATAAGGCCAAGCCTAAGGTGTCTGCCATCCTATTTAAGGCGCCACACATGTTGGCATCCAGAGTCTGAATGGCTGTGGTCAAGGCCTGCATGGACTCATTTGATTGTCATTGTTCTGGACCGATGGACATTATGTGACATTCTGGACATTTTACATGCAATAGCACCCTCTGGTGGCGGTTATTGTGTTAACAGTTTGTATGCTGGAAAGGTCATCTGTTCCTTTCTTCCTGTGTGAGGTCATTTGACCTTTGTTCCTTTCTTCCTGTGAGAGGTCATTTGACCTTCTTACCTTTCTTCCTGTTGACCCCAGGAAGCAGTTTTGCCAGGAAGAACCTGACTTGAGTAATGGAGAATTTGCTATGAGAGGTTCCATTACAATCCAGTGTAATCTGACTTCATATGTTAGGCCAAGCGCAATATCTGTGAGTATCTTTAGTTCTTAGCATAATAGCAATGTTGTCAGAGTAATATTTTGATAATACAGGTAGACTATCCTTTATCCGAAAACATCGGGACCAGCCGTGTTTCGGTTTTTGGAAAATTTCGGATTTCGGAAGGTGGGTCGGCAGGGGTCCGCGGGGGGGTCGGCGGGGGTCCGCGGGGGGGTCGGCGGGGGTCGGGGTCCGCGGGGGTCCGCGGGGGGGTCGGCGGGGGTCGGGGTCGGCGGGGGTCCGCGGGGGGGTCGGCGGGGTTCGGGGTCGGCGGGGGTCCGCGGGGGGGTCGGCGTCGGCAGGGGTCCGCAGGGGGGTCCGCAGTCGTGGCTTGTCCGTCGCTGCTAGCCTGGAATGCAATGAAGTTCCGCATTTCCACCAACAGGTCGTCGTGCTCGGTCGGAACAGGGGCCGGCACCGCCGCGGGCTCAGAGCTCTCGTTGCTTTCGAGCCTTTGGAAGAGAGTCAGGTGGTTCCGCGGGGGGGGTCGGCGGGGGGTCGTGCGCATGACTTACGCTGACCCTCTGCGGGGGTCGGGGTCCGTGGGGGGGTCGGCGGGGGTCGGGGTCGGCGGGTGGTTCGGCGGGCGTCCGCGGGGGGGTCTGCAGGGGGTCGTGCGCACGACTTACGCTGACCGAAAAAACCTTCGGTTTTTAGAGGGTTTCGGTTTTCGGAAGTTCGGATAAAGGGTAGTCTACCTGTACTATGTTTATAAAAGGTTAATATTTAATAGTTACAGAAGTTAGTCCAAATGTTAGTTAGTTATACAATTAGTACATTCTACTGTTGTAAATATGTTTATATCTTATGTAATATCAAATGTATAGTACTCAGTTTATGTACAAAACATACTTTGCCTTTGTTTACAGCTTCACAAATTTGTTCAAGTAAAGCTTCAAAACAGCAACCGGCTTCAGAGGAATTATTTTTGAATGAGTGTTTAACTTGCTGGATAGCTAGATAGGAGCACGTCTAGCGCGGCCAGTATAGTGAAAAGATAGCAATACGGCTAGCAGTGAAAAGATATCAGTGAAAAGATAGCAATACGGCTAGCAGTGAAAAGATATCAGTGAAAAGATAGCAATACGGCTAGCTGTGAAGAGCGGAGCAGGAGGAACCCAGAGTAAGCCTTAACCTCATAGAGCACATCTACCTCACATCAACATGTCAGAAGATAATAACGAAAATGCTTTGCAGCAAGTAGAAGACCTTAAACAGGCAGACGAAACTGTAGAACGTGACAATCGGTCTATAAGCACCGGTTACTACAGATTGCAAGTTGGTTCACGGTCATCGGGTGGTTCTAGAGTAAGCATAGCCCTCGCCAAAGCACGGGCTAAACTAATAGCAGCTCAAGCCAGAGCTGCGCATACGGACAGTGAAATAGAAATAAAAGTAAGTCAGGCCCGTCTCCAAGCTGAACCCCAAGCAGAACAGGCCCAGCTCCAAGCAGAACAGGCCCGGCTCCAAGCAGAACAGGCCCGACTCCAAGCTGAATTCCAAGCGGAACAGGCCCGACACCAAGTGGAACGCCAGGCTGAACAGGCCCGTCTCCAAGCCACATTAGAGGCTCTGCAGCAACAAAAAGAGATAGATGCTACATTAGCCGAGACACAAGTATTCGAGGCAATTTTGGAGGGAGCTAATCCCGAGACAGCTTACAAACCTTTATTTCCCGTTCCGTGGCAGAGTCCACGACAGCGCACCATAGATTACGTGAGCGACCATGCCGACATACAGTTTACAGGAGAAAGGGATGGAAGCCCGCACATCTCTACAGACGCAAACACTTCGTATAACATGCCACAAGTTGCCAACCAATGTCAAAGCAGACGGCGTGCCTGAAGCCGCAGAGTCTCCGCCAGCAGAACGGAAGACACGGTGCAAAGGAATAGGACGCCGAATAGAGAAACTCAGAGGCAAATCCCCTCTCGGTTCCTTGAGACCCCCAACAGAGGCCCCAGCCAAGGCAACCCTGGCCCAGGTCCCAGCACCTACGACCTCGCCAAATACCTTGCACGCACCCAGCTGGTGATTTCGGGGTTAATCAAGTTTGATGACAGGCCAGAGAATTATCGGGCTTTAAGTCCTGCTTCCACGATGCCATATCGGGCTTAGACCTGTCGGCAGGAGAAGAGCTCGGCCTCCTTATCAAATGGCTCGGCCCAGAGTCCGCCGGACAGGCCTGCAGGATAAAAGCGGCCAATGTGGGACAGCTGCCAGAGGGGTTGAAGAAGGCTTGGGTGAGGCTGGAAGAAAGCTACGGCTCGCCCGAAGCCATTGAAAGGGCTCTCTATGACAGGTTGGCGAACTTTCCAAGGTTGACGAGTAAGGAACCCCAGAAGCTACGCGAATTGGAGATCTGCTGTCGGAACTCGAAGCCGCAAAGCAGGACGGCTACCTACCTGGTCTATCGTACTTAGACACTGCCAGAGGGGTAAGTCCCATCATTGAGAAGCTTCCATTTAACCTGCAGGAGAAGTGGATAACGTTTGGATCAAAATTCAAGCTAAAGCACAACGTGGCGTTCCCACCATTCTCTGCGTTCATTAAATTCATCCGTAAAGAAGCCAAAGCCAGGAACGACCCCAGCTTCAACTTCTTCTCCTCCCACCCAGCACTTGCCAGAAGAGACAAGTTCGACAGACATGGAAAGACACCAATATCTGTCCACAAAATGCAAGTGTCCTCAACTGAGCACACAAAGATTCAGAAGAAACCTGAGGATATGAGCAAACAATGCCCTATCCACAACAAGCCCTATCCTTTAAAGAAGTGCAGAGGCTTCAGGGAGATGTCCCTGGAAGATCGGAAACAATATCTTAAAGAGAACTCTATATGTTTCAGGTGCTGCTCGCCCGCGAGCCATCTCGCCAAGAACTGCAAGGTAGATGCAAAATGCACTGAATGTGAAAGTGATCGGCACGTTTCAGCACTAAACCCAGGCCCAGCTCCTTGGAAGTCAGAGACGCCTCCTCCCGCATCAGAGCACGGCGGGGAGAGAGAGGGAGCTGCTGGTACGGAGATAACATCAAGGTGCACCGAGGTGTGTGGAGAAGGAGTGAGCGCAAGAGCGTGCTCCAAGATATGCCTCGTTAATGTGTACCCTGTAGGACGTCGCACACTAGAGAACAAGCCATCTCAGGTGAGCACACTCAAGACTTCCATCTTGGAGAATGGTCGTCCAAGCTACCTTACCCCATGCAGTAGTCAGATCCGCGTGGTGTTTGACTCCAGTGCACCATATCAGGGCATCTCTCTCAACGACGTACTCCTCACAGGGCCCGATCTTAACAACAGCCTCTTGGGAGTGCTCATGAGATTCAGGAAAGAGCCCGTCGCCATCACTGCTGATATCCAGCACATGTTTCATTGCTTCGTGGTGAGAGAAGACCACAGAGACTTCCTCCACTTCCTGTGGTATCGGGACAATGACCCCAATAGAGACATTGTGGACTACAGAATGCGTGTCCATGTCTTTGGGAATAGCCCATCCCCTGCTGTCGCCATATACAGACTAAGGAGGGTTGCCAAGGAAGAAGACAACGACTTTGGCAGTGATGTGAGAGGGTTCATCGAATGAGAGTTCTACGTCGACGACGCACTGAAGTCATTCCCGACCGAAGCAGAGGCCATCAGTACCCTCGGACGAGCCCAGGAACTACTTGCACTATCCAACCTCAGGCTGCATAAGATAGCCTCTAACAGACCAGCAGTGATGGAGGCATTCCCCCCTGAAGATCGTGCTAAGGACATCAAGGACCTAGACCTCTTCACTGATGACCTCCCCCTACAGCGTAGCCTAGGGGTGTCGTGGAACATAGCAACAGACACGTTCACGTTCCAAGTCCTAGACGCTAAGAAACCCTTCACACGTAGAGGAGTGCTCTCTACAGTCAACAGCCTATACGACCCTCTCGGCTTCTTAGCCCCTGTCATCATACAAGGCAGGCTGCTCCTCAGGGAACTCTCCACACGCGCTGAAGAGTGGGATTCACCTCTCCCTGAAGAGATGGAAGCAGAGTGGGACAGATGGAGAGACTCACTCCAAGACTTACAGGAGATCTGAATACCTCGCTGCTATTCGTTTTTCTCTCCCTTAAATGCCCAATTCAAAGAGCTTTGTGTCTTTGCAGACGCATCCGCCAAGGCCATTGCAAGTGTGGCTTATCTGAAGGTCACCACTCAAGAAGGACAAAGCAAAATCGGCTTCGTCTTTGATAGAGGCAAGTTGGCGCCCCAGCCAGACCTCACCATACCCAGGTTGGAACTGTACGTAGCAGAACGCAACCTACCCACTCACAGCAGTCTACGGAAGCTGCATCCTATCATCGACACCAACGGACCGTCTCCGAGGTGGTTCTTCTTTTGTCGCCAGAGGACTCCAGCGACAAGTAGAGTTCGGACTATGTGGAGTCGTTAATGACCCCAGATGGGGAGTGTTCTGGACCGATGGACATTATGTGACATTCTGGACATTTTACATGCAATAGCACCTTCTGGTGGCTGTTATTGTGTTAACAGTTTGTATGCTGGAAAGGTCATCTGTTCCTTTCTTCCTGTGTGAGGTCATTTGACCTTTGTTCCTTTCTTCCTGTGAGAGGTCATTTGACCTTCTTACCTTTCTTCCTGTTGACCCCAGGAAGCAGTTTTGCCAGGAAGAACCTGATTTGAGTAATGGAGAATTTGCTATGAGAGGTTCCATTACAATCCAGTGTAATCTGACTTCATATGTTAGGCCAAGCGCAATATCTGTGAGTATCTTTAGTTCTTAGCATAATAGCAATGTTGTCAGTGTAATATTTTGATAATACTATGTTTATAAAAGGTTAATATTTAATAGTTACAGAAGTTAGTCCAAATGTTAGTTAGTTATACAATTAGTCCATTCTACTGTTGTAAGTATGTTTATATCTTATGTAATATCGAATGTATAGTACTCAGTTTATGTACAAAACATACTTTGTCTTTGTTTACAGTTTCACAAATTTGTTCAAGTAAAGCTTCAAAACAGCAACCGGCTTCAGAAGAATTATTTTTGAATGAGTGTTTAACTTGCTGGATAGCTAGATAGGAGCACGTCTAGCGCGGTCAGTACAATCATGATTGATGTTCCACGCAGTTAGCCAATCCATCCATGGAAGGAGACATCCTCGCAATGCACTGTGACATCAACCCACTCATGCTTGAGCTGGACTATTCCATTCTCTCGGCAATTGTGGACAGTGTGCATTGGAAGGCCTGCCAGTACATCACAGCTTTTCTGCTGCCCCTCGATGAATACCCATTTTCATCAATGGCCTTCAGGGTAAAGCATTTGTATCCAGATGAGCAGAGCTTAGAGAGGGCTGTGCCCTCCGACGCGGGCTCTCCACAACTGTCCCTGTCACCACTGTCTGCTCTTGCTCACTTGTGAACTGTGAGTCACCAGGTGAAAACCCAACTATCTGCCTAGCTGAACCCACTGAAGTGCAAGTAGCTGCACTGGTACATGGTAAGCATGAGTCCTGTGATGGTGCAGCCTCAGAAGGAATCAGCTCCTCTGAGGATTCATCGTCTGGGAGGTCTACTGACTGCTGTAAACGTGAAGGCCCTGGGGGGAGAAAAACTATGAGTTAGTACTGGCAAGGCAAGAATGTTTCAACTCAGCATTATGAAGATCATCATATTTCACTCACTGCTGAAATCAAGCCAATATGACTGAGTGTTGCATGACATGTGGGTCGCTGATATTTAATTCTGTCACCAGGTTGCTGAGAGATCCCCATCTCCAATGGTCAGGGATGCCGAGATGCCACTGATCTCCAGCGCTTCCTCCTCTGCAGTTGTCAGCCGGTAGGCCTGTGGAGGATCACCTCCGGTCCTCTCCCTCTCTCTAGTGTTCTGTGCTCTCTTCTCCTACAATGGGGGAAAGAATAGACCAATGAGTGACTGTAATGGAATGCGTTCACCCGATGGATGCTGTGCACTTGGTGAGGGTGACTATCAGGGAGGGGCATCAAATTGCATGAGGATGAGGATGAGTGGCAGTGGTGGATGGATAGATGGGGATGTGCGGGAGTGTATAGAAAGAGAATGATGGATGCACTTGCAAGGTAAGTGGGTGTGAGGAGTGGCTTGAAAAGGCAGAGTGGGGCGGGGCGATGTACACAACTGGATGTAGGTGAATGTGCAACTGTACTCACCTTTCCTGACCTGGTTAGGTCATTAAAGTGCTTCATGCACTGAATCCAGGAGCATGGCACAATGCTCCTGCTGCTGATCTACACCTCCAGCCACGCCTTAGTTGTTGTAGCAGCAGATTTCTTCCTTCCATTGCTGGGGAAGACTATCTCTCTCCGACCCTTCACTGCACCCAGCACTGCATCAGGTGATTGTTAAATCAAGGTGCATGGAGGAGTCCGGCTCCAACATTGTACGGGGCTTTGTGCAGAGCTTGAAGCCCATGATTTCCAGGATGGAAGTGATGGGCAACTCCATTAGGACACTTGTGGACCCAACCATAATGCTGGGAGCGATGGGTGTGTCGCAGCTTCCATTGCAGTACAAGAGGAAGCGACCCAATGTCTGAGTGCTGCAGTGGAAGCTTAGACTGCTCTCATGCAGGCTCAGGTTGCTGCTACGCAAGATCGACTGATGCCATCGTGGCTGAGTTTATTTATGTGGAAAGGGGCTTGCAGGGTCTCACAGCAGTCCAACAATCTGTGCTGCAACAGATGGCTAGGAATGGTGAGGCATGCCCCAGGGGAATGGCAGTGGCTCTGTAGAGTAAGAACCTGCTGTTCTCTCTCAGGATGACAGCATTCATACTTCCACCACTGCCACTCCACCAGTGCCCTTGCTGCTGCCTGTCAGCCTGCCAGCCCAGACTGCTGCTGCCCATGCTGAGGTGGTGCAGTCTACAGCCAGGCCTTCTAGGCCCAGAGCTGCTCGAGGTCATCCTGCAAGGCCATCTGCAGTCTCCCCACGGAAAGTCAGCAGCCTTTCACCAGCCTTGCTTGCCATGCCTGCATAGGAGCACTAGAGTAGACAAAGGAACACGAAAGACAGACACTAAGGGAATGCACAAGGATGATTAGTTGACATTGTTATGTAGTTTTGCATTGATTAATTTATAAATTATGTTTGGAATGTTTGTTTTGTGGTGGCTCTCATTTCAGCTTTGTGGCCAAGAGGACGCTGTGATGTTCCGTGACAGAGGGACGGTAAGGTGGGGAAGTGATGAGCAACAGGGATCTGGGATTTCATTCAGGGGAACCGGATTCTGATGAGGCGCTCATGGACCGCCCGTCCAGAATGGGGATCTGCTGCCTGCCTTCTCCCTTCCTCATCCTCCTTCTCCTCCTGAGGTGGTCACGGAACCCATGGTGGCAAGGGCTGCACTCTCATGATGGCCAAGTTGTAGAGGATGCAGCAGACCACCACGAATTGGGGCACCCGCTCCGCTGAGTACTAAAGAGCTCCTCCCGAGCGGCCAAGGCAGCGGAACCATTGTTTTAGCACCCGAGGATCTGCTCGATGAGGTTCCTCATGTCAGCATAGCTCTCATTATATGAGTGCTGGCCACGAGTGGTGAGGTTGCGGAGGGGAGTCCTCAGCCAGGTGTAGAGAAGATAGCTCTTATATCGAAGCAGCCACTCTCAGGTTCGACGTGGTGGCTGGAAGATTGCTGGCACACCGGACTGGCGCAGGATGAAGGCATCATGATTGCTGCCAGGATAACAGGTATTCACCATCATGATGTGCTGGGCATGGTCGCACACCAACGCACATTAAGTGAGTGGTAGCCTTTGCGGTTGCAGTACATCTCAGCATTGATATGCAGTGCCTGCAAAGCCACATGTGTGCAGTCGATGGCACCCTGCACCATGGGGAAGCCCGATATCCTGGCAAAGCCACATGCGCTGTAAGAATTCGCAATAATTTTACAGTTCTGAAGATTAATTATTTTTGATTAAAGAATCCCTGGGCAATGTGCCTTTAAATTTCCAGGGATAAAAAATGGCCGTCGGACTGCATGGCCGAAGACAAAACAAAAGGACTTGGAAAGAACAGCTTGTGTCTGTGAGGAAAGGACAATGGAGCAGTCAAAACTGCCAATCAAAGGGGAGTTCCCCCCCTCCCTGCAGAGACAATCGATGTGTTTACAGAAACTGCTACTTTGTGTACACAAGGGAGTAACCACTTGAGACTGCAGTTTCAGTTGACCACAGAACAATGACTTTCTGTTTACAATACCTTCAAGGCTATTTACTCAAGCAATCAAGGAAATAGCTTTCCCATCACAGACAATGAAGACACATTCAAACCACTGCAGCTTTATTCGAAAGCCATCACAGACAATGGACACATTTAAACTGCAACTTTATCCAAACCCATCCCAGACAAATGGACAGTTTGGATCTCTTTTGTTTAGCCCAGATACTTCAGATCTGGGTGGGCCCCAAAAGGGGGTATAAAAGATAGCTTCCCAGAAGCTCTCTCTCTCTCTCTGGCCTTGCCTCCGTGTGCCTCTATAGCGTGGGAGTCTGTCTGTGGAAGCGAAACACCAACAGTTTACTTTTAAAACATTGGGGTGTTTTTCACTTCGGGGCAGCGAAGATCTAAGTTCGCAGGGCACGGAGCTGGCATTGCAGTGGTGAGCATATATTTTTCTGGCCTTCCACAAGGCAACTTAGGATAGGCATAGGGGTGGGAGTAAAGTGGGGATTTCGTTAGAATTGTGTATTTTAGTCGATTTCCCTCATTGTGTCCGTTTTTCCTCCCCTATTTAAGTAAGACAGTGTTGCACCTAGCAGAGAAGTGCTATAGTGAACACTGGATTCGGTATTTAAAACTGTATTAAAAGGGAGTAGCTGTTTCAAAGTACTGTATTTAAAACTGTATTAAAAGGAGTAGCTGTTTTAAAGTACTGTATTTAAAACTGTATTAAAAGGAGTGTTGCATCAAGCTGAGTGCTGTGGTGAACGCTGTTAGCTGTTTTAAAGTAACTGTATTAAAGTGCTGTGTTTTTAAGTAAAAGCCACTAAGCTGAGGTGCTGTAGTGAGTAAAGGGTCTTTTAAGTAAAAAGTACTGGATTTAAAGTAAAAGCAGTGTTGCTCTGAGCAGGGAGCCCTCTAGTGGACACTGAGTGTACTGCGTGTATTAATCAAAGGAGAGTTGCACTGAGTAGGGAGCCCTCTAGTGGACACTAAGTGTACTGCGTTTAAGCAAAAGTGTTATTTTAAGTTGTTTCTTTCTTTTGTTTTCAATAAATACTGCTCTGTTTTGCACCCAAACCACGAGTCACGTTGTTTTCTGTCCACATCGCCACCAAATAAGTCCGGGGGTCAGATCTCAGGAATAGGGGAGCGCTTCGAAACCACAACGGGGTCCCTGGAGCAGCTCACAGGCTTCTGACTGGCCAGAGACAAATAACCCCAGCCCCACTATTAATTCCATACAGCGCACTGCTCCTGCTTCTCTCTGTTCAGAAAGAGGACAATGAAGTCCCTTCTCCTGGAGTAGAGAGCCTCTGTGACCTCCTGGATGCAGCAATGGATGGCAAACTGAGAGATGTTAGCTGTATCTCCTGCTTCAAACTGGAAGGATCCGATGGCAAAAAAATTAAGGGCCACATTTACCTTGAGGGCCACGGGCAGTGCCGTGATTGCCCTGCTCTGAGGCTGCAGGTCTGGTTCCAGGAGGTGGCAGAGTTCTGTGACCACCTCCTTGTTGAAGCAGAGCCTCTGAATACACTGCTCCTGGCTTAAGTGCAGGTAGGAAAAGTGATCTTGGAAGACCCTAGGTGGGTAAGGCCTCCTGCTGTTAGCCCTTCTGCCCTCGGCCCTCTCCCTTTGTGAGCAGCTTGTCCTCTTCTTTGCTGCCTCTGCTCCATCTCCCTGTCATGCTGCAGCACGGGGGGGGGCTGCAAGTAAAGCCCCCATGACTGGGAACAAGTGGTCTGAGCAGAACCCTTGAATTCAGAATCCACTTGCAGCAACACTCCCTGTCACCTCACCAACTTTAAATAACTGTAGAAAGCTCCAAACAGTTGCACACACTTACACAGAGCCAGTAGAAATAAAAAAGCAAGTCAGCTGCAAGCTATTGATGGTTCCCTTTAAATAGCGCTGATGGAGGGGGAGGGTCCCTCGTGCAGCTTAATGTTGGGGAGGGCATTGAATGGAGAGGCAACATCAAAAATGGCAAGTTGTTAATTAAATCAGTATTGCACACTGCTTGACATCACGATCTGCCTCATTACCATTTTTCTAGTGAGCACAGGGAACAGCGGTGCTGCTGTCCTGCCCAAAATGGCGGCCACTGTGGGACGTGCCGGGAGTGGGCGGAAATGAGGTGGCCACCATTTTTTTGCCGAAACCGGCCTTAACAGCCAGGGCTAAGGTGCTGAAGTTCACAGCCCACGAACCCAAATCTATATATATAAATCGGTACTTCTGTCATTCTGTCTGTCTATCTGTCTGTCTGTCTGTCTATCTGTCTATCTGACTGTCATCGCGTGTGCTTATGGGTATGCACTCGAAAGTTACAGGGCGTACCTACGCGCGCGTTACCTCCAAAGAAAGCTTACGCTTCCGAGACGGTTTTAAGCATATTTACGTTTCGGCCGGGCTAAAATTGCGCCCGCGGTATCCCAAAAACCTTCAACATTCCGCTCATTAGCATCTCATTATCCGCTCATTAGCGACAGAGTGACCTCGAGCTCGACCAATCGTACGCCGGGTTGCTGGCGTGTGCCGCCGGGCCAATCGGTGTGTGTGTGGCCGGGCTTTATCATTCTGAACCGAGGTGAGTCGCCGCCATCTTGATTCCAAACTTTTCCTTTCTTTTTCCCGCTTTCTGCGTCTTAAAAAAAAACGTTGCTTTTAAAACACATATTGCTTTTTTAAAAAATGATTTAGAAAGTAATTAACTTATCTAATCTCATTAATTTTCCTACCTTTCCCCGTTTTTCCAGGTAGGCCTAGAAGCCTCGGCGTCTCCTCCGCACCCACGCCCGAGCTAGGCACCTCCCGGCCCCACTCGAAGGCTGGAGGGCCGAGCCTCAGCCCAGCGCCGCTAGGGTGCGCGTGCAGCAGGAGCTGAGACGCGCTGTCTCTCTCTGGCTGGCCGGGGGGTGGGGCTTGCTGAGCGTCCAGCGTTACCCTGGCAACCGGGCCCGCCGGACGTCTCCCACAGCCGCAATCGGCGGTCTTCACCTCGGGGGGGGGGGCCGCGACCCTCGGGGGGGGCGGGGGGGCCGCGACCCTCGGGCGGGGGGTGGGGGGCCGCGCGCGCAGCAGGAGCAGCTGAGACGCGGCGTCTCTCTCTCTGGCTTGATCAGCGTCACGGTTACCCTGGCAACCGGGCCCGCCGGCCGAGAGAGACGCCGCGTCTCAGCTCCTGCTGCGCACGCAATCGGCGGTCTTCACTTCGGGGGGGGGGGCGCGCGCAATCGGCGGTCTTCACCTCGGGGGGCGACCCTCGGGGGGGGCGCCCCCCGCCCTCCCTCCCCTCCCTCTCCCCCCCTTTTCCCCCCCCCGCCCTCCCCCCCTCCCTTCCCCCCCTGCCCTCCCTTCCCCCCTCCCTTCCTCCCCCCCGCCCTCCCTTCCCCGCCCTCCCCCTCCCCCTCCCCCTCCCTCCCTTTCCCCTCCCTCCCCCCCGCCCTCCCTCCCCCTGCCCTCCCTTCCCCTCCCTCCCCTCCCCCCCGCCCTCCCTTCCCCTCCCCCTGCCCTCCCTTCCCCCCCTTCCTCCCCCCTCCCCTCCCCCTCCCTTCCCCGCCCTCCCCCTCCCCTCCCCCCCGCCCTCCCTTCCCTGCCCTCCCCCTCCCCCCCTCCCTCCCCTCCCCCTCCCTCCCCTCCCTCCCCCCTCCACCTCCCTCCCCTCCCTCCCCCCTCCACCTCCCTCCCCTCCCTCCCCCCCTCTCTTCCCCCCAGTCGCTCTCTCTCTTCCCCCCAGTCGCTCTCTCTTCCCCCCAGTCGCTCTCTCTCTCTCTTCCAACAACAACATTCCCTCGAAAAAGCCTCGGCACCGCCGGGCACTTCAGCTAGTATTACATATCTAGATACTTAATCTAGATACTTACCTTAGAATCCTCAGGTTCTGCAGCTCCACTCCTTTTGAATTGGGCGTGAGAAATAGCCATCCTCCTCTCCACCAAATTCCTACTGTCATCAAATTCTCAGCTTCCACTCTGTTTGCGATCCAATTGCGATTCACCCAGCTCTGTCTCCAAGTTTTGTAGTTACACAATGGTATGAGAAGGGGAGGAATTTCTGAAGTGTGTTCAGGTGAATTTTCTTGCTCAGTATGTTTCCTGCCCAACAAGGAAGGAAGCACTGCTGGATCTAGTCCTAGGGAATGAAGTGAGTCAAATGGAGAATGTCACAGTCGGGGAACACCTTGGGAATAGTGATCATAGTATTGTAAGGTTTAGATTAGTTAGAGTGAAGGACAAGGAACAATTTAGAATAAAAATACTTTACCGGAGGAGGGCTCATTTCAACAAATTGAGGAGGGATTTGACCAGGTAAATTGGAGTCAAAGACTGGCAGGCAGAAATGTAATGGAGCAATGGGCAGCCTTTAAAGAGGAGATGGTTCAGGTACAGCCTAGATACATTCCCACAAGGGAAGAAAGGGAGGGCCAGAGCTCCCTGGATGACAAAAGAGTTAAAGAGTAGGATGAAGCAGAAAAAGGGAGTGTATGACAGGTGTCAGCTTGATAATACAAGGGAGAATTAGGCTGACTATAAAAAAGTACAGAGGAGAAGTGAAAAAGGAAATAAGAGGGGCAAAGAGACAATACGAGAATAGATTGGAGGCTAACATAAAGGGGAATACAAAGGTCTTCTATAGGCATATTAACAGTGAAAAGATTTTCAGTGGAGCGGTGGGGCCGATTCGGGACCAAACCGGAGAACTATTGGTGGAGGCAGAAGGCATGGCTGAGCTACTAAATGAGTACTTTGCATCGGTGTTCACCAACAACAACAACTTGTATTTATATCGCGCCTTTAACGTAGTAAAACGTCCCAAGACGCTGCACAGGAGTATTATAAGTCAAAAAATTTGACACCGAGCTACATAAGGATAAATTAGGGCAGGTGACCACAGCTTGGTCAAAGAGATAGGTTTTAAGGAGCATCTTAAAGGAGGAAAGAGGGGTAGAGAGGCAGAGAGGTTTAGGGAGGGAATTCCAGAGGTTAGGGCCTAGGCAACAGAAGGCACAGCCACCAATGGTTGAGCGATTATAATCAGGGATGCTCAAGAGGCCAGAATTAGAGGAGCACAGATATCTCGGGGGTTGTGGGATTAAAGGAGATTACAGAGGTAGGGAGGGGCGAGGCCATGGAGGGATTTGAAAACAAGGATGAGAATTTTGAAATCGAGGCGCTGCTTAACTGGGGGCAAATGTAGGTCAGCGAGCACAGGGGTGATGGGCGAATGGGACTTGGTGCGAGTTAGGACACTGGCAGCGAGTTTTGGATGACCTCAAGTTTACGTAGGGTAGAATGTGGGAGGCCAGCCAGGAGTGCGCTGGACTTTGCCAAAGCTATAGTAAACGAGGAGGCTGCTGGGATACTGGATGAGATAAAAATAGATAAAGAGGCACTAGAAAGGCTGGCAGTACTTAAAGTGAATAAGTCACCCAGTCCAGATGGGATGCATTCTAGGTTGCTGAGGGAAGTAAGGGTAGAAATTGCCGAGGTCTTGGTCACCATCTTCCAATTCTCCAATTCAGGGGTGGTGCCAAAGGACTTTTTTTAAATTAGTTCCTGAGATATGGGCATCGCTGGCAAGGCCAGCATTTATTGCCCAACTTTAATTGCTCTTGAGAAGGTGGTGGTGAGCCGCCTTCTTGAACCGCTGCAGGCAGTGTGCTGTTAGGTAGGGAGTTCCAGGATTTTGACCCAGCGATGATGAAGGAACGGCGATATACTTCTACGTCAGAATGGTGTGTGCCTTGGAGGGGAACTTGGAGGTGGTGGTGTTCCCATGCGCCTGCTGCCCTTGTCCTTCTAGGTGGAAGAGGTCGCAGGTTTGGGAGGTGCTGCCGAAGAAGCCTTGGCGAGTTGCTGCAGTGCATCTTGTAGATGGTACACACTGCAGCCACAGTGCGCCGGTGGTGGAGGGTGTGAATGTTTAAGGTGGTGGATGGGGTGCCAATCAAGTGGGCTGTTTTTTCCTGGATGGTGTCAAGCCTCTTGAGTGTTGTTGGAGATGCGCTGATCCAGGCAAGTGGAGAGTATTTCATCACACTCCTGACCTGTGCCTTGCAGATGGTGGAAAGGCTTTGGGGAGTCAGGAGGTGAGACAATCACTGCAGAATACTCAATCTTTGACCTGCTCTTGTAGCCACAGGGTTTATATGGCTGGTCCAGTTAAGTTTCTGGTCAATGGTGACCCCCCAGGATGTTGATGGTGGCGGATTAGCGATGGTAATGCTGTTGAATGTCAAGTGGCAGTGGTTAGACACTCACTTGTTGGAGATAGTCATTGCCTGGCACTTGTGTGGCACGAATGTTACTTGCCACTTATCAGCCCAAGCCTGAATGTCATCCAGGTCTTGCTGCATGTGGGTATGGACTGCTCCATTATCTGAGGAGTTGTGAATGGAACTGAACACTGTGCAATCAGCAGCAAACATTCCCACTTCTGACCTTATGATGGAGGGAAGGTCATTGATGAAGCAGCTGAAGATGGTTGGGCCTAGGACACTGCCCTGAGGAACTCCTGCAGCGATGTCCTGCGGCTGAGATGATTGGCCTCCAACAACCACAGCCATCTTCCTTTGTGCTAGCTATGACTCTAGCCAGTGGAGAGTTTTCCCCCGGTTTCCCATTACTTCTGTTTTACTAGGGCTTCTTGATGCCACACTCAGTCAAATGCTGCCTTGATGTCAAGGGCAGTCACTCTCACCTCACCTCTGGAATTCAGCTCTTTTGTCCATGTTTAGAGCTGAGTGGTCCTGGCGGCACCCAAACTGAGCATCAGTGAGCAGGTTATTGGTGAGTAAGTGCCACTTGATAGCACTGTCGACGACACCTTCCATTGGAGAATTGCTAATGTTCCACCTTTATTCAAAAAAGGGGAGAAGGATAAACCTGGCAATTCCAGGCCAGTCAGTTGAACATCAGTGATGGGGAAGCTTTTAGAATCAATAATCTGGGAGAAAATTAACAGCCACTTGGACAACAATGGACTGATAAAGGAGAGCCAGCATGGATTTGTGAAGGGCAAATCATATTTGACGAAATTAATTGAGTTTTTTGTTGAGGTAACAGAGAGGGTGAATGAGGACAGTGCTGTTGATGTTGGGTATATGGACTATCAAAAGGCATTTGATAAAGTACCAGGCTTTAGGCTTGTTAACAAAATTGAAGCCCATGGTGTAGTGTATGTACTTTGCAGAAGGAACTATATTCTGCAGCCCCTGTATACTGCAGTACCAGTAGTGACCACCCCTGTATATAAGCCTGTGTAGTAACATTTGCATAGTAGTTCCAGGTTGCCTCCATTCAGTAAAGACCTGTTATAACCAACTCCTGCAGTCCGTGTCTCAATTATACACGGACATAATACTGGCGACGAGCAGATACGAACTTACCTGCAGTCTGCACCACCTCATGGGGATCCATCCCTGAAGCAAAGTTATCAGAGGTCGAGGCCAGAAGGAAGAAAGAAACAGAAGAAACGGGCGTCGACCGTGGACATCCGCCTCTGAGTCAGCGGAGTTGAAGATTTGCAGGAGAGGCTGTCGAGAGCGGGGCTTGGTTATCCTCCCGATGGTGCTTCAGCTAATCGGGCTGGTGGCAGGTAGTACACTGATCCTTCCTGGGCTGCGGCGGTCTAGAGCTCGAGCGGGTGGCTTTGCAACGGGGCCGAGCAGCATTGTCGGGAAGAGGAGAGAGAGAGGGGGTGGAGCACACAGGGCGCGGCCGGTGCTATGAAGCCGGGCAGCGTACAGATCCGAGAAGAGGGAGGCAAGAGTCCCACAGGGTTGTTCCGACGACGGGGAAATAATAAAAATTAAACGCGCAGAAAGCCGCGAGGAGCTGCAGTTTGCCACGGGAACCGCGGAGAGCAGCGTTAGCAGCAGCGCGGGGGGAAGTGCACGAAGACCATAGGGCGTCGCCATCAAGGCATAAAACGCCAGCAACAGCGCTAGCAACAGCGGAGAAGACAGAAAGCGTGGGAGGCGCCATCTTAATCCAGCGGGGAAGAAGGCAAAGCGCGGGAGGTGCCATTTTGTTAAATCGGGGAAGAAGGCAAAGCGCGGGAGGCGCCATTTTAGATTTCCAAGATGCCGAAGACTGGCAATATCACTGCCTTCGATAATGCAAGAGAAGACTGGACCACGTATGTGGAAAGAGTCGAGGTATATTGCGAGGCAAACGAAGTAGCCGATGAGAAAAAGGCATCGGTACTGCTAAACTTAATGGGCGCAAGAACGTACGGCCTATTGCGGGACCTGATTACTCCAGCCAAACCGAAGGCGAAGAGTTTTAATGAAATTGTTGCTATCCTACAGGAACACCTAAATCCTACACCGCTGCTGATAGCAGAAAGATTTAAATTCCACAGGAGAAATCAGCATAAAGATGAGAGCAATGCTGATTACCTTACGGAACTACGCAAGCTATCAAAGCACTGCCAGTTCGGAGCAGGAGTGGCAGATACATTATGGGACAAATTTGTCTGTGGACTCCTGAGTGAAGGAACCCAGAAGAGGTTACTCTCAGAGAAAGAGCTGACGCTAGGTAAGGCTTTCAGCGTGGCAGTATCGTACGATGCAGCAGCAAGGGGAGCTGCGGAAATACAGCAAAAGCCACAGGAATACGGCACCCACGAAATGACACGGGGATTTGCAAAATGTTATTGCTGCGGCAGAACAACCCATGACCAGATGGACTGCTGGTCCAAGGACAAAATATGCAGGCAATGCAGAAAGATGGGACACATTGCACGAGTTTGCAGGTCTGGGAAGAAGACCAACGACAACAAAAAGGCTACTAAGGAACCATACAGGAAAGTACAAAAGATGACGGACAGTAGTTCCGAAAACCAGATGAGCGATAGGGAATCCGGGAACAAGAGACTAAGCTGTCTCAAACTTCACAACGTAATCACAAAAGAGGATCACCGAACCATTTGGGTCACCCTCACGATAGCAGGGTCCCAAGTCAAAATGGAATTGGATACAGGATCAGCTCTAACCGTCATGAATCGACGAGACTATGAGCGGCTATTCTCACACATACCCTTGAAAGAGACATCCATTGTCTTGAAGACGTATACGGGGCAAAAAGTATACCCCAGAGGAAAAATAAGGGTGCCTGTCGAATACAACGGCAAGGAAAGACAGAAATTGTATCTGTACATACTGCAAGATGGTGGACCACCGTTATTGGGATGTGAATGGATCAGAAAGATAAGTTTAGACTGGCACTCCATTCAGGCACTGACGGTGGCTGGTAAAAAGGATGACGACGTCACTCCTGGATGATTGTCAACAATCTTAGCTAACGCCAAAGAGGTATTTCAACAAGAACTGGGAACTCTTAAAGGCGTAACCGCCTCGATAAAAATAGAAGAGAATGCAATTCCCAAGTTTTTCAAAGCAAGACCGGTACCATATGCAATTCGCCCAGCCGTCGAGGCAGAGCTGGAGAATCTGGAGAATGCAGGCGTGTTATCTAAGGTAGACTGGAGCGAGTGGGCGACACCCATCGTTCCTGTCATGAAGAAAACGTTAAACAATAAGTCTGAGGAGCCAAGGAAGGTTCGCATCTGTGGGGACTTCAAGGTGACGGTGAACCCAGTCCTTCACACAGTACAATATCCTCTTCCAAGGATAGAAGATATCTTCGCCTCACTATCTGGAGGGAAGCGGTTTACAAAAATTGACCTAGCACAAGCATATTTGCAGATGGAGGTTGAAGAATCCTCTAGGAAGTATCTCACGATAAACACTCACAAAGGTCTTTATCAGTATAATCGACTGGTATTCGGAGTAGCTTCAGCTCCGGCAATATGGCAAAGAGCGATGGAACAAGTCCTGCAAGGAATTCCGGGGACTCAGTGTTACTTGGACGACATCCTAGTGACAGGTGAAGATGACAGTGAACACCTTGCCAACCTAGAGCAGGTGCTCACTAGACTACGTGAACATGGACTACGGGCCAATCGCCCCAAGTGCGAGTTTTTTAAGAAGCAGATATCGTATTGTGGCCACGTGATTGATGAAGAGGTGTTACATAAGTCCCCTGACAAAATTGAAGCGGTAGTTAAGGCTCCAGCGGCTGAAAATGTGTCGCAACTGAGATCATTCCTCGGATTGGTGAATTACTACCATAAGTTTTTGCTGAATTTGTCCACAATTCTGCACCCACTGCCCTACTACAAACGGGAGTAGCATGGAAATGGAGCGATGAATGTAAGCGGGCTTTTCAGAAGAGTAAGGACCTAATTACTTTGAGAGAAGTATTGGCTCACTACAACCCATCACTACCGATAAGACTGGCGTGTGATGCGTCTCCCTATGGCATTGGGGCGGTACTGTCACGTAAATTCCTTGATGGTTCAGAGAGGCCGATAGCTTTTGCGTCACGCTCGTTAACTTCAGCCGAGCGTAACTACGCCCAGATTGACAGTAAGGCCCTCAGCCTGGTGTGGGGGGTGAAGAAGTTCTATCACTACCTGCACGGTCAGAAATTTACTCTCCTTACTGATCATCAACCCCTTGTCTCCATTTTCAACCCTCAGAAGGGTGTACCGATAATGAAAGCACAACGGCTACAGAGGTGGTCTCTTTTCCTAGGGGCACACCAATATGACATCGAGTACAAAGGAACTAAACAGCATGGGAATGCTGATGGATTGTTGCGCCTACCGTTGCCGACGGTGGAAGAAGAACTTGCAGTGGATCCAGTGGAGATATTCCACTTGACCATAGTCGAATGTCTCCCTGTGACGAATGCAAACATAGAAAGGAAACACGAAATGACCCGACGCTCTCCTGGGTCTATGATTTAACGGCGAAGGGATGGCCAGCACATGGCGAACCACTGCTGCCAGCATTCTCGCCGAGAAGAGAACAGCTGTCAGTGTGCAGAGGAACCTTGATGTGTGGATCCAGAGTAGTAATTCCACCCAAATTGAAGGATAGAGTGCTCAATGAGCTTCATGAGGGTCATCTGGGAGGGGTAAAAATGAAGAACTTAGCCAAAGCGTTTGTGTGGTGGCCAGGAATCGATAGAGAAATCAAAGAGCTGACCAAGAGCTGTACAAGTGGCCCTCATCTCCATGGCAAAGGGTGCACATTGATCTTGCTGGTCCATTTATGGACTCGATGTTTTTAATTGCGGTGGATGCACATTCAAAGTGGCCAGAGGTAATAAAAATGTCCTCAACCACCACAGAAAAAACTATCACAGTCTTACGAACCATATTCGCCAGGAATGGGCTGCCTGAACAGATTTGCTCCGACAATGGACCACAGTTTGTGTCTGAAGAGTTCCGGAGGTTCTTAAAGAACAATGGTGTTAAGCATTACACATCCGCCCCATATCATCCAGCCACCAATGGATTGGCTGAGAGGCTCGTTCAAACATTCAAGAAGGCTATCAAGGCAATGTGTAATGAAGACATACCCCTACAACACAAGGTGGATAACTTCTTGTTTGCCTACCGGAATGCGACACATGCGGTTACCAACCAAACTCCAGCCATGATGTTCTTCAATCGAAGACTACGATGCCGCTTGGATTTGGTTAAGCCAAACATCAGAAGAGATGTGGAGAACAAGCAGTTTCAGAATATGAATGAAAGGCCAACCAGGAGTTTTAAGATAGGTCAACCAGTTTTGACCCGGGACTACCGCACAGAGAAATGGCAGCCAGGAACGATCTGCACACGGCAAGGACCTCTAATGTATACCGTGGACGTTGGAGAGAGTATTGTAAGACGCCATGCTGACCAGATTCTAGAGTCACTGGGAAACGTCAACTCCACACCACGATCTGATACACCTGGCGATGAAACCGAAGTACCAATTGCATCTACCTCAGAATCGGTGATATTGGAAGCAGACGAACCAAACAACGACATTGATCCCGACTCAATGTTGCCAGAAGAACCTGATACCCCAAAGAGGCGTTATCCAGACAGAATCAGGAAGCCTCCTCAAAGACTGAACTTATAATTGCTTAACTTCAACTAATGTATCTAGCAACTGTAATTGTAAAAATGTTATTTCATTGTTAATCGAATGTTATGTACTGTTTAGCTAAAAGGGGAGGAATTGTAGTGTATGTACTTTGCAGAAGGAACTATATTCTGCAGCCCCTGTATACTGCAGTACCAGTAGTGACCACCCCTGTATATAAGCCTGTGTAGTAATATTTCCATAGTAGTTCCAGGTTGCCTCCATTCAGTAAAGACCTGTTATAACCAACTCCTGCAGTCCGTGTCTCAATTACACACGGACATAATACATGGGATAAAAGGGGCAGTAGTGGCATGGATATAAAATTGGCTAAGGGATAGTAAACAGAGAGTTGTGGTGATTGGCTGCTTTTTGGACTGGAGGGAGTTATACTGTGGAGTTCCCCAAGGTTCTGTACTAGGAGCAATGCTGTTTTTGATATACATTCATGACTTGGACTTGGGGGTACAGGGCACAATTTCGACATTTTTAGAAGACACGAAATGTGGAAGTGCAGTAAACAGTGAGGAAGATAATAGACTTCAAGAAGACATAGGCGGGCTGGTGGAATGGGCGGACACATGGCAGATGAAATTCAACGCAGAGTAGTGTGAAGTGAAACAGTTTGGTAGGAAGAATGAGGAGAGACCATATACACTAAATGGTACAATTTTAAATGCAGTGCAAGAAGAGAGAGGCCTGGGGTTGCTTGTGCATAAATTTTGAAGGTTGCTGTCTTCATCCCGCTGAAGAAAAAAATATTGTCGTAATTGGGCCAGGCAATGCCCGCCCTGTGCATTACCTGGCCCAATTAAAAGGTGCATGTCTGGTGACGTCAGCGCTGGTGCATTTGGTATTTAAAGGGGCCATGGTCCCATTTGATTTCACTTCTGATCTTGACAGGCTGCAGTGCTGACATTGGTTGTTGGTGTGGAACATGACTTCCCAGAGTCAGAGGGCTGCTCCTCGCTTCAGCGATGACTCCTTCCATGTTCTTGTGGAGGGAGTCAGAGAGCGCCAGGAGACCAAGACAGCCTGGCTGCAGATAGTAGAGGAGGGGACCAGCAGGTGTGTGGTGATGTGGACCTGGGTGCAGTGCTGCAAGTGCTTTAATGATCGTCTAAGATCAAGAAAAGTAAGCACAAAGCCACATTTACCTTCATGCTGCTGTGCCTGTCATCACAGCCCCATCACTCTGCATTCCCAACCCTACTCTTGCACATCCCTACTCAAACCAACATCCCTTGCACCTTCACCCATCCCTCACTCTCAATCTACATTATCACATCCCCATCTTACTAAGCACCCCTCACACTCATCTTCATCATCCTAATGTAATGACACTAACTAACAACACTAAAGGAGGCAACTTGGTATTGACACCCCACTCCATCATTGTCTCCCTCAAAAGATCTAACCCATCCATTCCTTACACTCATTCCCTCACTCTCACTCAACCTTCTCTTCTTTCCCTCCTTGCGGGAAAAGAGAGCCCACAATAAGAAGGAGAGGGAGAGAATGGGAGGAGGCCCTCAATCCATCGCGATTCTCATGAGTGCAGAGGAGGCAGCCCTAGAAATAAGTGGATTGGTGGACCAGCTGGAAGTGGGGGACAGAGAGAGGGGCTCATCAGAACAACCTGGTGACAGAATCATTTTCCATACACCTACATGGCATTCATCAGTCACTCATATGGGGGCTGATGTCAAGAGATATTGAATGCTCATCATGTGCATAATGGTATCTGTATGCAATCGACATATCATACATCTAACTGATGTCTTTACTCTCCCACAGGTCCATCAAGAGCCCCCCCACTGTCCAGGAGGAAGAGCAAGAGGTTTCTTCAGAGGAGCCTCCAGCCTCTGAGGGTGGAGCATCACCTCAGACAAGGCAAACCAGCACCAGCACAGATATACACACCTCAGTGGGTCCATCGTGAGATAGAGTAGTGTTGTCACCTCGTGTATCACACATCACAGGTGAGCAAGAGCAGATGGTGGAGACAGGGTCAGCAGTGGAGACTCCTCATCGGAGAGCGCAGGACGCTCCCAGCTCTGCTCAGCTGCATGCAGACGCTGAGCCTCGGGGGCTATCAAAGAAGAGGGTGATCCTGGAGCTGCAGGAAGAAGTGCAGGAGGCTCTGACAGGTTTTGCAACCGCCGTGACTGCGAGTGTGCAGAGAATGGAGGAGTCCATCACAAACATTGGCCCTTAGAATCTGACCACGATCAGCCGCAACACCATCAGAACCAGGCACACCAGCAGCAACAACAACAAGAGCGCCAACCTTCCCCTCAACCACCTGATGGGGCAGAGGGCATCATTGCAGGGCTGGACCGCGCCGGAGGCGATGTCTCCAACACAGGGTATATAGGCAGAGGATAAGCTTCCACAACGTGACTGAGCAGCAGTGCTTCAGGAGGCTCAGGCTATCGTGCCAGGACGTGGCACACATTTTCAGATTGCTGGAACAAGAGCTGCAGTCCAGAGGAACAGGTGGACACCCCTTACCAGTAGCTGTAGCCTTGCCCTCAACTTCTTCACCTCAGGGTCCTTCCAGGCATCTGCAGCAGACATTTGTGGCATCTTGCAGTCGGCCACCCACAGATGCATTACACAGGCCACTGATGCCCTCTTTGACAAGTCCGCCAATTATATTAACTTTGCCACTGATGAAGCCAGTGTTGCTGAGCATGCACTCAGCTTTGCGGTTCTGGCTGGCTTCCCACGAGTGCAGGGCGTCATCGGCTGCAAAAATGTGGACATCAGAACCCAGCAGTCTTTGTCAACCAGAAGGGCTTCCACTCCCTCAATGTGCAGCTGGTCTCCAGCCATAGGAAGATCATCATGCATGTGTGTGCCAAGTTCCCTGGCAGCTGCCATGACTCTTACAGCCTGCGCCAGTCCACCGTCCCTCAGCTCTTTGCATCACAGCAGCAGCAGCAGCGGCGGAAGTGTGGACCTGGGAGGAGCGGCGATGCGGCAGCGGTGGTACCAACTCAGCACCGGCAGAATTTTTAAAGAGTGACGTCAGAAGTCAAAAGTGACGTCGGCACAAGGGGAGGGAGCTGACTGGTGAGTATCTGTTAAGTGTTTATACTTGGCTTTCTTAAAGTTTTAAGTTTATCCCAGCTAGGTTAGTAAATAGTATGTCTAGCCAGGCAGAAGAGGAGGACCAGGCAGGTAGTGCAGGAGTCCCCTGAGCCCATCTTGCTCACCAACCAGTATTCGGTGCTGAGTACTGGTGAGGGCTATGGTTCCTCTGGGGAGTGCAGCCAGAGCCAAGTCCACAGCACCATGGAAGGCTCAGCTGCACGGGGCAGGGGAAGAGGAGAGGGAGAGCAATGGTGACAGGGGATTCAATAGTTAGGGGAGCTGACAGGCATTTCTGCGGCTGCAGACGAGACTCCAGGATGGTATGTTGCCTCCCTGGTTCCAGGGCCAAGGATGTCACTGAACGGATGCAGGGCATTCTGAGGGGGGAGGGTGAACAGCCAGAGGTCGTGGTCCATATCGGTACCAACGACATAGGCAGAAAGAGGGATGAGGTCCTGCAGGCAAAGTTTAGGGAGCTAGGAAAGAGGTTAAAAAGCAGGACCTCAAAGGTAGTAATTTCCGTATTACTACCAGTGCCACGTGCTAGTGAGTACAGAAATAGGAAGATAGAGCAGATGCGTGGCTGGAGAGATGGTGTAGGAGGGAGGGCTTTAGATTCCTGAGGAATTGGAACCGTTTCTGGGGGAGGTGGGACCTCTACAAGCCAGACGGGTTGCACCTCAATGGGAACGGGACCAATATCCTCACGGGACGGTTTGCTAATGCTGTTGGGGAGGGTTTAAACTAGCTTGACAGGGGGATGGGAAACTAAGAATAGAGTCAGTAGGGAGGGAAGAAAAACTGGAATTGGAAAACAAAAATGTAGAAAGTAAATTGGAAGGACAGAGGAATCAAGGGCTAGATAGTAGTCAACAAGGAGGTTTGCCTGTACTAAATGGTATATACTTCAATGCAAGGAGTATAGTGAACAAGGCAGATGAGCTGAGGGCACAGGTAGATACTCGGGACTATGATATTACAGCTATTATTACAGAGACGTGGCTGAAAGAGGGGCAGGTATGGCAGCTCAACATTCCTGGTTACTGGATTTTCAGACGGGATAGAGAGGGAGGTAAAAAGGGAGGGGGGTCGCGGTATTGATTAAAGAAATGATTACAGCTGTGAGGAGGGGTGATATGTTGGAGGGATCATCAAATGAGGCCATATGGGTCGAATTTAAAAACAAGAAAGGGGCGATCCCACTGCTGGGAGTGTACTACAGACCCCCAAACAGTGAGAGGGAGATAGAAGAGCAAATATGTAGACACATTTCTGGGAAGTGCAAAAACTATAGGGCAGCAATAGTAGGGGATTTCAACTACCCCAATATTAACTGGAATAAAATTAGTGTGAAGGGTATAGAGGGGGCAGAATTCCTAAAATGCATCCAGGAGAACTTTTTTAGCCAGTATGTAGCAAGCCTAACACGGGAGGGGGCGGTTCTGGACGTAGTTTTAGGGAATGAAGCTGGGCAGGTAGAAGGCGTATCAGTGGGGGAGCATTTTGGTGCTAGTGCCAAAATTCAGTTAGATTTAAGGTAGTTATGGAAAAGGACAAGGATAAACCAGGAATTAAAATTCTAAATTGAGGAAAAGCAAATTTTGCTAAGCTCAGAGGGGATTTTGCCATAGTTGACTGGAAACAGCTACTTGAAGGTAAATCAGTGTCCGAGCAGTGGGAGGCAATCAAGGAGGAGATCCGGAGGGTTCAGACCAAATATGTGCCTTTAAAGAGAAAAGGTGGGACTAACAAACCTAGAGCCCCCTGGATGTCTAGGGACATACAGGGTAGGAAAAAGAAAAAAAGGGAGGCGTATGACAGATACTGAGGGCTAAAATGAAACAAAAAAGGTGACTCAACCGTGGCTAACAAGGGAAATTAGGGATAGCATAATATCCTAGGAGAGGACATATAAATTGGCCAGAAAAAGCAATAATCCTAAGGATTGGGAGCAGTTTAGGATTCAACAAAGGAGGACAAAGGGATTAATTAAGAAAGGGAAAATAGAATATGAGAGAAAGCTTTCAGGGAACATAAAAACTGACTGTAAAAGCTTTTATAGATATGTGAAGAGAAAAAGATTGGTGAAGTCAAGCGTAGGTCCCTTGCAGTCAGAATCAGGGGAATTTATAATGGGGAACAAAGACATGGCAGACCAACTAAATACATATTTTGGTTCTGTCTTCACAAAGGACACAAATAACCTCCCAGAGATGCCGGGGAACATAGGGTCTGATGAAAGGGTGGAACTGAAAGAAATCAGTATTTGTAGGGAAATGGTGTTAGGAAAATTGATGGGACTGAAGGCCGATAAATCCCCAGGGCCTGATAATCTACATTCCAGGGTACTTAAGGAAGTGGCCCTAGAAATAGTAGATGCATTGCTGGTCATCTTCCAGAACTCGATAGACTCTGGAACAGTACCCATGGATTGGAGGGTAGCTAATGTTACCCCACTATTTAAAAAAGGTGGTAGAGAAAAAGCGGGGAATTAAAGCCTGACATCGGTAGTGGGGAAAATGCTAGAGTCCATTATAAAAGATGTAATAGCAGAGCACTTGGAAAGCAGTGACAGGATCGGACAAAGTCAACATGGATTTACAAAAGGTAAATCATGCTTGACTAATCTACTGGAATTTATTGAGGATGTAACTGGTAGAATAGATAAGGGAGAACCAGTGGATGTGGGGTATTTGGACTTTCAGAAGGCTTTCGATAAGGTCCCACATAAGAGATTAGCGTGCAAAATTAAGGCACATGGGATTGGGGGCAAGGTATTGACTTGGATAGAGAACTGGTTGACGGACAGAAAGCAAAGAGTTGGAATAAACGGGTCGTTTTCCGAGTGGCAGGCAGTGACTAGTAGGGTACCGCAAGGATCAGTCCTAGGACCCCAGCTGTTCACAATATATATTAATGATCTGGACGAGGGAATTGGATGTAATATCTCCAAATTTGCAGACGACACAAAGCTGGGTGGGAGGGTATGCTGTGAGGAGGATGTCGTGAAACTCCAGTACGATTTGGACAGGTTGGGTGATTGGGCAGAAAAATGGCAAATGCACTATAATGTGGATAAATGTGAGGTTATCCACTTTGGTGGCAAAAACAGGAAGGCAGATTATTACTTGAATGGCAATAGATTGGGAGAAGGGGAAGTGCAATGAGACCTGGGTGTCCTTGTGCACCAGTCGCTGAAGGTAAGCATGCAGGTGCAGCAGGCGGTTAAGAAGGCAAATGGTATGTTGGCCTTCGTAGCAAGAGGGTTCGAGTACAGGAACAAGGATGTCTTGCTACAGTTGTACAGGGCCTTCGTGAGACCGCACCTTGAGTATTGTGTGCAGTTTTGGTCGCCTTATCTGAGGAAGGATGTTCTTGCCATGGAAGGAGTGCAGTGAAGATTCACCAGGCTGATACCTGGGATGGCAGGAATGACGTATGAGGAGAGATTGTGTCGATTGGGCTTATACTTACTGGAGTTTAGAAGATTGAGAGGGGATCTCATTGAAACCTATAAAATTCTGTCAGACCTGGACAGACTAAATGCAGGAAGGATGTTTCTGATGGCCGGGGAGTCCAGAACCAGGGGTCACAGTCTAAGGATAAGGGGTAAGCCATTTAGGACTGAAATGAGGAGGAATTTCTTCACCCAGAGAGTGGTGAACCTGTGGAATTCTCTGCCACAGAGGGCGGTGGAGGCCAGTTCATTAAATATATTCAAGAAAGAGTTGGATATATTTCTTAAGGCTAAAGGGATCAAGGGATATGGGGAGAAGGCAGGGACAGGGTACTGAATTTGGATGATCAGCCATGATCTCATTGAATGCCGGAGCAGGCTCGAGGGGCCGAATGGCTTACTCCTGCTCCTATCTTCTATGTTTCTATACTCCAGAATCTTTAGAGGAGTACAGAAAGTGCAGGGGTGCAATTAAAAAGGATATTAGGAAAGCAAAGAGAGAGCATGAAAAATTCTTGTCACGTAAAATCAAGGAAAACCCAAAGGTGTTTTATAAATATATTAAGAGTAAGAGGATAACTAAAGAAAGGGCAGGGCCTATTAGAGATCATGAGGGTAATCTGTGTGTGGAGGCGGGAGATGTCGGTAGGGTTCTTAATGAATACTTTGCGTCTGTTTTCACAAAGGAGAGGGGCGAAGCAGACATTGCTATCAGGGAGGAGGAGTGTGAAATATTAGATGAAATAAACTTAGTGAGAGAGGAAGTATTAAGGGGTTTAGCAGCTTTAAAAGTGGATAAATCCCCAGGCCCTGATGAAATGTATCCCAGGCTGTTAAGTGGAGCAAAAGAGGAAATAGCAGAGGCCCTGACCATCATTTTCCAATCCTCTCTGGCTTCAGGTGTGGTGCCGGAGGACTGGAGGACTGCTAATGTGGTACCCTTGTTTAAAAAGGAAGAAAAGGATACACCGAGTAATTACAGGCCAGTCAGCCTAACCTCGGTGCTGGGAAAATTATTGGAAAGAATTTTGAAGGACAGGATAAATCTTCATTTAGAAAGACACGGATTAATCAAGGATAGTCAGCCTGGATTTGTTAAGGGAAGGTCGTGTCTGACAAACTTGAATGAATTTTTTGAGGAGGTAACAAGGAGGGTAGATGAGGGTAATGCGTTTGATGTAGTGTATATGGACTTTAACAAGGCTTTTGATAAGGTTCCACATGACAGACTGGTCACGAAGTTAAAAGCCCATGGGATCCAGGGCAAAGTGTCAAGTTGGATTCAAAACTGGCTCGGAGGCAGGAAGCAGAGGGTAATGGTTGATGGGTGTTTTTGTGACTGGAAGGCTGTTGCCAGTGGGGTTCCGCAGGGCTCAGTACTGGGTCCCTTGCTTTTTGTGGTATATATCAGTGATCTAGACTTGAACATAGGGGGTATGATTAAGAAGTTTGCAGATGATACTAAAATCGGCTGTGTGGTTGATACTGAAGAAGGAAGCTGTAGACTGCAGGAAGCTATCAATAAATTGGTCAGGTGGGCAGAACAGTGGCAAATGGAATTCAATCCGGAGAAGTGTGAGGTAATGTGTGAGGACTAACAAGGAAAGGGAATACACATTAAATGGTAGGACACTGAGTAGTGTAGAGGAACAAAGGGTCCTTGGAGTGCATGTCCACAGATCCCTGAAGGTAGCAGGCCAGGTAGATAAGGTGGTTAAGAAGACATACGGAATGCTTGCCTTTATTAGCCGTGGCACAGAATACAAGAGCAGGGGGGTTAGGCTTCAACTGTATAAAACACTAGTTAGGCCTCAGCTAGAGTACTGCATGCCGTTCTGGTCACCACATTACAGGAAAGATGCGATTGCACTAGAGAGGGTACAGAGGAGATTTACAAGGATGTTGCCGGGAGTAGAGAATCCTAGCTACGAGGAAAGACTGGATAGGCTGGGTCTGTTTTCCATGGAACAGAGGACGCTGAGAGGAGACCTTATTGAAGTATATAAAATTATGAGGGGACCTAGAAAAAGTGGATAGAAAGGACTTATTTCCCTTGGCAGAGGGGTCAAAAACCAGGGGGCACAGATTTAAATTAATTGGTGGAAGGTTTAGAGGGGATTTGAGGGGAAATTTCTTCACCCAGAGGGCTGTGGGGGTCTGGAACTCACTGCCTGAAAGGGTGGTAGAGGCAGAAACCCTAACCACATTTAAAAAGTACTTGGATGTGCACTTGGGATGCTGTAACCTGCAGGGCTACGGACCAAGAGCTGGGAAGTGGGATTAGGCTGGATCGCTCTTTGTTGGCCGGCGCGGACACGTGGGCCGAAATGGCCTCCTTCTGTGCTGTAACTTTCTATGATTCTACCACCAAACAGTCTTTCTCCAGTTGGTTGCTTGGAGACAAGGGCTATCTACTAAAGACGTGGCTCATGACGCCTTTGAGGAGGCCAACAAACGAGGCTGAGGAACTGGATTGCTCTTCGAATGAGCCGACGCAGACTTGATGGGCCAAATGGCCTCCTTCTGTGCTGTACTATTCTATGATTCTATGACTAACGAACACAGACAAAAAAGCAACATAATTTTGTTACATAAGGTAAGTGGACAGCGCATAGCTGTAACTGAAAGCATAGGGAAACAGGCAGAAGATTTATGTAAGGTGGCAAAGTCTAAGCTTAGTAAACACGATAGTTTTGTGGCATAAAGATCTTGTAATGTAAAATACATTAGGCTAATGTAACTAAAAGCTGAGCCCAGAATAGAACAAAATTGTACCAAAAAACAAAATAATGAACGAAGGAATTGAAGAACACATATGCAAGCTGCTAAAAGACGCAGTCAATATCTTTCTGTTGGCTAAGTAAGCCATTAAGAACATAAGGGCCTAGAAATTCAGTTGGTTGCGCCAGCCGTTAGCGCCTTAGGAGGAGTAGATGTCGGGCGCTAGGCGGCTAGCGGCCGGGCGCAGCGCGATCTGCGCCTCGCCCCAACTTCACTAGAGATTTAGCGGCGGCGCAAAGTCTTTGCGCGCGCTAAGCTGCGCGCGCAGATCATGACGTCATTTCCTCGTGCAACGCCCTTTGTGCGCCCCCAACCGGAAATTCAGTCGTGATGCCCCATTGTGCGCCTGGCGCCCCTAGCGACTGTTAGAGTGGAACGGTGCTCAGTCGATGCGGGGCGCGGGGGGCGCAAATTAAAGGGCACTCCTCCTGCACTAGAAAAGGCTGCCATTTCGCAGCACTCCTTCTTGAGAAACGGATCTTTGGAGAGAGACCAAGGTAGAGAGCTTTCTGCTTTGGCCCAACACTCGGACAGGTACTTGTGGCTTCAGGCCACAGCTTTCCACTTGTCTTTGCCTTCATTGACATCTCATTGTTTGCCAGCATATTATGGGGGCTGCAATGGGTGTAAACGCTGGCTTTCTCAATTACATCCAAAGGGCTCACAGACGCCGTGAGAGAGTGGCAGCCCTGGCTAGACGGAGAGGGGGCAACAGGCGTCGGGAAAGGAGGCCTTACCCACCCAGGGTATACCGCCAGCAGTTCTCCTATCTCAACATGTCTGACGAGCAGTGTGTTCGGAGGCTGCGATTCAGAAGGGAGGTGGTCACAGAGATCTGCCACCTGCTTGGCGGTGATCTGATGCCACAGCTGAGGAGCAGGACGTCTCTGTCGGTGGCAGTGAAGGTGACGGTGGCTCTCAACTTCTATGCCACCGGCTCCTTCCAATCCGCTACTGGGGACATTGCCAACATCTCCCAGTTCGCCGTGCATTGCTGCATCCGCCAGGTGACCAATGCCCTTTTCAAAAGGAGACGTCAGTTCATCTCCTTCTCCATGGCCCTTGCCAAGCAGCAACAGCGTGCAATGGGCTTTGCAGCATTCGCGGGCTTCCCCATGGTGCAGGGTGCCATTGACTGCACGCATGTGGCTTTGCGGGTACCTCTGGAGAATGCCGAGGATTACCGCAACCGGAAGGGCTACCATTCGCTGAACGTCCAGCTGGTGTGTGACCACAGGCAGCTCATCCTAGCTGTCAATGCCCGCTTTCCAGGCAGCAGCCACGATGCCTTCATCCTGCGACAGACTTCTGTGGCAGACATGTTCCAGGCACAGCCTCACCCACGAGGATGGCTTATCGGGGACAAAGGCTATCCTTTGTGTACCTGGCTGATGACCCCACTCCGTGCGCCCAGCACCCCTGCTGAAGAGGGATACAATGAGAGCCATCAAGCGACCAGGAACATCATTGAACAAACAATCGGCGTCCTGAAGCAACGGTTCCGCTGTCTGGATCGTTCCGGTGGAGCCCTACAGTATTCGCCGGAGCGAGTCTCCCATTTCGTGGTCGTTTGCTGCATGCTGCACAACCTGGCTATCCGCAGGACTCAGGCACTGCCACCAGAGATTGGAGGACCACCTCAGGAGGAGGAGGAGGAGGAGGAGGAGGACCAGCACAGGAGGGAAGCAGAAAGTGCAAGGGCCGCCCGTCGCCGGCTTATTGAACGTCGGTTCTAGGCCCCCTCTCAGGGAATGGCTTGTGCCAATGTCAGCAGATGAATGTAGCCGCTCCACAAGCCCTCAGCCGAGCAGGGCAACCAGGACTTAACCAAAAAACCATGCACACTGCAATTTAACAACAATAATTTATTGCAAACCTCTGCCCTTCCCACATTACATCCTCATGTGGAGAAGCCCCCTCCAAAAACACAAAACTACCAGTCTCGGCCTTACAAAAAGAAAGAAAGACACCAGTCTCGGCCTTACAAAAACACAACTGCACCAGTCTCGGCCTTACAAAAAGAAAGAAAGACACCAGTCTCGGCCTTACAAAAACACAACTACACCAATCTTGGCCATACAAAAAGCACCAGGCATTTGTGCATACCTTCTACTTTTTGCCCTGCGAGGGCGATGCCTTTCGCATCCTTGCCTGGCCCCTGCCCGCCCTGCAGCTCCTCCTCAATGGGAGCCCAGTGGCTGCAGCAAGGCTGGGGGAAGGCTGCTGAGGGGCAGATGGCGAGACGGCAGATGCCCTTGGGGGTCGGCCTGCACCAGCTCTGGCCTTGGAGTGGCCGGCTGCTGACTGCTCCAACTCTGGCTGGGCGGCAGCAGTCTGTCCAGCGGCTCGTGGCAGCTGCAATGGCGGAGTGGCAGTGTCGGCTGCAGGAATGGTGCCAACCTGGCAGATCGCAGGTGCTCGCTGGTCGCCTGAGACATTGGCACTCGCACGGGCCAGCACTGCAGCATGCGCAGCAACCAGCTGAAGAACAGACTGCTGGGCTGCTGCTGCGCGGTGAGTGCCCTGGCGATGCCTGGCTGATCCAGTGAGGGTGGCAGCAGTTAGTGCCCGTGTGGCCCTGGTCTGTGTCCGCATGACAACAGCCAGTGAATGGACGGCACGACTGAGCACTTGGCTCGAAGCCGCCTGTGCTGCCGCGAAGTCCTGTAGACTCCTGGCCTGTGCTGCACTGAATTGATCCAGACTCCTGGCCTGTGCTGCTCCAAATTGCTGCACACTCCTTGACAAAGACTCAATGGAGTCAGGCATCCTTGCCACTGCAGCCATGAGCTCATTGTGCCTGCGCTCAGCCTGGACGGCCATTTCCTCCAGGAGCCGCACCTCCTCTGCGCTGACCGTCGCAGGACTGGAGGCCGCACTCACCCTCTGGGGAGAAGTCCGCCGAGCTTCCCCACCCCTCCCGCGTTGCTGCAGGCCGCTGGGCCCCGGAGCTTCACTCTCCTCCGACCCTTCCCCCCGGCTCCCCTCCAGGGAAGACATGTCCCCTACATCACCATGGGCTGGCGCGGCTGAGGGTGGCACTGATGGGCCGGCTTCCTCTTCCTCCTCCTCGTATTCCGAAGCGCTGACAGTGGCAGCTTGAGGGCCCGCCTCCTCACCTGGCGATTCACCATCTGAAAGCAGGAAGGCACAAGAGTAGCTTTAGAGTGAGGACAGGGCGGCAGCGAGGGAGGCATGAGTGGTGCCATTCACTGCATTGGTCGGACAGTGGCAAAGGATGCTGATCTGAGGCGCAAGTGGAACGAGTGAAGTCAAAAAGGTGATGCCCTTACCATTGGTGCCCAGAACAGGGTCGGCATCTCCACTGGCGACGGGGCCAATCAGCCGGCCTGCCATAATGCGCTCCACACGCTGGTCGAGGTCGGAGAGCTCTTTTACGTCAGGACGGCCTCCCCCGGTGTCAATTCGTTTCCGCCGGTTGTGCGCCACCTTGGCCTGCAAGAGAAAGGACGGCCTCTAAGTACAGTGTGAAGCCCTGATCTTGTCTGCACTGCCTCCCATGGTCGAATAGCTTGTACGGTGTGAAGCCCTGATCTTGTCTGCAATGCCTCCCATGGTCGAATAGCTTGTACGGTGTGAAGCCCTGATCTTGTCTGCAATGCCTCCCATGGTCAAATAGCTTGTACAGTGTGTAAAGTGCTGAATGTGTAAGTGATTTTCATGCCAGTCCCATAGCTGCTGGATGAGGGCTGGCCATTAGGGCTTTCAGGTCCCTTTGCCCATAAAGTGAGGTGCACATGCAGGGATGAGGAGGACACTGGAAAGGGTACTCACCCTGACAACCCGAGTGAGGTCGTTGAACTTCTTCCGGCATTGCACAGGAATCCTGGCAACCATGCTGTTGGAAGACACCCTGTTTGAGACCTCCCTCCAGGCTTTCCGGTAGGCGCTGGGCAGCGGCCTCTTGCCACCTTCTGGGAACAGAACATGGCGCCTGCGCTCCACTGCGCTAACCAGCAGCCTCAGGTCACCGTCGCTGAAGCGCTGCGCTCTCTCCCTGGCCTTCTCCATAGCCCTGGGCGTTGTGCAGATGAAGCTGAAGTGGTCAGGCCTAGGTTGAGGGCTGCAGTGTGCAGGGCGTGGCAGGCAAACAAATCCACCCTCCCCCTTTAAGAGCTGACCGGCGCCAGAGTGTCTGCCGTCAATCAACAACTCGCCGCACCTGCGCTGCGCCCGGCCTCGGAGGTATCGCTCAGCACCGCCGGCTTAGCGCCTAAAGATAGTCGTGCATCGCCTGTTTTAGCGCAGCAGCAACCTCTTGGGGCAATGCGACTGAATATCTCCGAAGGGGGCGCGACTTTGCGCCGGGCGCAAACTTTAGCGGCCGCCCGACTTTACCGCCCCAAAAGTGGCTATACTGAATTTCTAGGCCAAGGGGCCTAAATTTAATAGTGCTCAATAACAGGCACAAAATGATCAGCGATCTGAACTCAGAGAGACCCAAGGAAGGTTCTAAATTCTTCCTCAGGCCTTATTGAAATAAATTCAGAGAGTTGTGGCACCAATCGAGCAGCCCAACACAGCTCCCAGTCTGGGCTCTTCAAATTTCAACCAGCTCAGATGCTGAGCCAGCCCGGTGCTACGTCCGGGGGTGAGAGGAGAGAGTGCGGGCCGGCGACGGCTCGTGCCACAGCAGTGCCTGAAAAACTAGTCAGAGCTTGCGCAGCACAATCTGGTGCAGGCCATCATTCTGCTAAATTTGTCATTGTTGCGCCCGTTCTGCACCTGTAAAACAAGTGCAACAACATTTAATTGAAGCCCCTAAGTGTTTGTACAGTAATATTCACATGGTATGAATTTAAGCCCCTATTATAATAATGTGACATGCATCTTACATAACTGTTGTCTACTGTGCAATAACACAGGCAGCATCCCAGACAATTAAACCTCTCACTGTATTGAAGAAGTGGTTAGGATTCACCATACACGTACTTGTACTTGTGGAAAGACAGCTGTAAGAATTACTAGCTATCAATGTTTGCAATATTAATTTCACACTAGATATTGAGCCACTTTCCACTGGCATCCCTTTACTATTACTGCTACTTATTGCAGTTCCCACACTATAAATCGAAAAACCTGTTTTAAGCAGTGCCATTTATGCAGTGACATTGTTCAGACAGTGCGACACATCACCTAGCCGCCACTTTTAGTCGTATTGGCAGAAACATAGGGCAGGTTGTCTTCCCTTCCTCTTCCAACACAGAATGGTACAAAAAGAAGGGTTGGTGGTAAATATCCTAGAAAGGTGGAGTCTCCAGGCCAATGAGTAAATGTGAGTGTGGTATTGAGCCATACAGACCATGAAAGTATCAGGTTCTAGCCCCCAGGCTTAATCTTCAATCTATACTGAGGTATTGCTATTGGGGTGTGACAATTAAGTTTGGAAAATGCTTTTAATCGCTGTCCAGAGACTCCTGCTGGAAATTATATGAAGGGTGTCTCGGCATTAGGTGAGAACTAATTTGGGCTCAGCTATAATCTTCCCCTGCAGCTCCTTCACACATGAAGAAAAAACACTGGAGGACTACCGTAGCCATGGAACTTTATTACCTTCAGGAGAGGAAGGAAGAAGAGGGTTTTGTAAAGGATGGTATCATCTTCATGAATACTGTAGATTGCATTAAATTATACATGCATGGCTTCACAAACATGGAAAAAGATAAATGGCATTACTGACTATTATCAGAGTCTAAACAGGGAATGTTTAAGTTTTAATGCAGTGATATATCATTCGTGCACTGCAGTACTGAGGGAGTGCTGCACTGTCAGAGATGTCATCCTATGGATGAGACTATTACGTCCGTGAATGATTGAGACACGGACAGCAGGAGTGGAACAAAATAATCGCTGTGGACGCCCATTCGAAATGGCCAGAGGTCATTAAAATGTCCTCCACCACCATGGAGAAAACTATTGTAGTCCTAAGGACCATCTTCGCCAGGAATGGGTTGCCAGAACAGATCTGTTCTGGTGGAAGTCAAAAGTGAAACTAAAACACAGAGGCTCACTAGCGCCTTTTATACAGGGGTGGTCACTGCCGGTATTGCAGTCTGAGACCAGTTATTCTCTTAAAGGTGCATACACAACAATTCCTCCCCTTTTAGATAAACAGTACATAACATTCATTTAACAACTAAATGATAACTAATTACAATCACAATTACGGTTGCTAGATACATTGGTTAAGTTTAAGCAATTATAAGTTCAGTCTTTGAGGAGGCTTCCTGATTCTGTCTGGCTAACGCCTCTTTGGGGTATCAGGTTCTTCTGGCAATGTTGAGTCGAGATCAATGTCGTTGTTTGGTTCATCTGCTTCCAATATTACCGGTTCTGCGGTAGATGCAATTGGTACGACGATTTCATTGCCACGTGTATCAGATCGTGGTGTGGAGTTGACGTTTTCCAGTGACTCTAGAATCTGGTCAGCATGGCGTCTTCCAATGCTCTCTCCAACGTCCACGGCATACATGAGAGGTCCATGCCGTGTACAAATCGTTCCTGGCTGCCATTTCTCAGTGCGGTAGTCCCGGGCCAAAACTGGTTGACCTATCTTAAAACTCCTGGTCGGCCTTTCATTCATATTCTGAAACTGCCTGTTCTCCACATCTCTTCGGACGTTTGGCTTAACCAAATCCAAGCGGCATCGTAGTCTTCGATTGAAGAACATCATGGCTGGGGTTTGGTTGGTAACCGCATGTGTCGCATTCCGGTAGGCAAACAAGAAGTTGTCCACCTTGTGTTGTAGGGGTATATCTTCATTACACATTGCCTTGATAGCCTTCTTGAATGTTTGGACAAAACTCTCGGCCAATCCATTAGTGGCTGGATGATATGGGGCAGATGTGTAGTGCTTAACACCATTGTTCTTTAAGAACCTCCGGAACTCTTCAGACACAGACTGTGGTCCATTGTCAGAGCAAATCTGTTCAGGCAGCCCATTCCTGGCGAATATGGTTCGTAAAACTGTGATAGTTTTTTCCGTGTTGGTTGAGGACATTTTTATTACCTCTGGCCACTTTGAATGTGCATCCACCGCAATTAAAAACATCGAGTCCATGAAGGGACCAGCAAAATCAATGTGCACCCTTTGCCATGGAGATGAGGGCCACTCCCATGGATGCAGAGGAGCTTGTGGTGGGGCGTTTTGGACCTTCTGGCATCCGGCACAGCTCTTGGTCATCTCTTCGATTTCTCTATCGATTCCCGGCCACCACACAAACGCTCTGGCTAAGTTCTTCATTTTTACCCCACCCAGATGACCCTCATGAAGCTCATTGAGCACTCTATCCGTCAACTTAGGTGGAATTACTACTCTGGATCCACACATCAAGGTTCCTCTGCACACTGACAGCTGTTCTCTTCTCGGCGAGAATGCTGGCAGCAGTGGTTCGCCATGTGCTGGCCATCCTTTCACCATTAAATCATAGACCCGTGATAGTGTCGGGTCATTCCGTGTTTCCTTTTCTATGTTTGCATTTGTCACAGGGAGACATTCGACTATGGTCGAGTGGAATAACTCCATTGGATCCACTGCAAGGTCTTCTTCTTCCACCGTCGGCAACGGTAGGCGTGACAATCCATCAGCATTTCCATGCTGTTTAGTTCGTTTGTACTCGATGTCATATTGGTGTGCCCCTAGGAAAAGGGACCATCTCTGCAGCTGTTGCGCTGTCATTATCGGTACGCCCTTCTGAGGGTTGAAAATGGAGACAAGAGGTTGATAATCGGTTAGTAGAGTAAATTTTTGACCGTGCAGGTAGTGATTGAACTTCTTCACCCCCCACACTAGGCTGAGGGCCTCTCTGTCAATCTGAGTGTAGTTACGCTCGGCAGAAGTTAACGAGCGTGACGCAAAAGCTATCGGCCTCTCTAAACCATCAAGGAATTTATGTGACAGTACCGCCCCAATGCCGTAGGGAGACGCATCACACGCCAGTCTGATCGGCAGTGCTGGGTTGTAGTGAGCCAATACTTCCCTTGAAGTGATTAAGTCCTTACTCTTCTGAAAAGCACGCTTACAATCATCGCTCCATTTCCATGCTACCCCCATTCGTAGCAGGGCGTTCAGTGGGTGCAAAATTGTCGACAAATTCGGCAAATACTTATGATAGTAATTCACCAATCCGAGGAATGACCTCAGTTGCGACACATTTTCAGGCGCTGGGGCCTTAACAACCGCTTCAATTTTGTCAGGGGACTTATGTAACCCCTCTTCATCAATCACGTGGCCACAATACGATATCTGTTTCTTAAAAAATTCGCACTTGGGGCAGTTGGCTCGCAGCCCATGTTCCCGTAGTCTAGTGAGCACCTGTTCTAGGTTGTTAAGGTGTTCACTGTCATCTTCACCTGTCACAAGGATGTCGTCCAAGTAACACTGAGTCCCCGGAATCCCTTGCAGGACTTGTTCCATCGCTCTTTGCCATATCGCCGGAGCCGATGCTACTCCCAATGCCAATCGATGATACTGGTAAAGACCTTTGTGAGTGGTTGTCGTGAGATACTTCCTAGAGGACTGTTCAACCTCCATCTGCAAATATGCTTGTGCTAGGTCAATTTTTGTAAAACGCTTCCCTCCAGACAGTGAGGCGAAGATGTCTTCTATCCTTGGAAGAGGATATTGTACTGTGTGAAGGACTGGGTTCACCGTCACCTTGAAATCCCCACAGATGCGAATCTTCCTTGGCTCCCCGGACTTATTGCTTAACGTTTTCTTCATGACAGGAACAATGGGTGTCGCCCACTCACTCCAGTCGACCTTAGACAACACGCCCGCCTTCTCCAGATTCTCCAGCTCTGCCTCGACGGCTGGGCGAATTGCATATGGTACCGGTCTTGCTTTGAAAAACTTGGGAACTGCATTCTCTTCTATTTTTATCGAGGCGGTTACGCCTTTAAGAGTTCCCAGTTCTTGTTGAAATACCTCTTTGGCGTTGGCTAAGATTGTTGACAATCGTCCAGGAGTGACGTCTTCATCTTTTTTACTGTCCACCGTCATTGCATGAATGGAGTGCCAATCTAAGTTTATCTTCCTGATCCGTTCCCGTCCCAATAACGGTGGTCCACCATTTGGCAGTATGTAGAGATACAATTTCCGTATTTTCTTGCCGTTGTATTCGACAGGCACCTTTTTTTTTCCTCTGGGGTATACTTTTTGCCCCGTATACGTCGTCAAGACGATGGATGTCTCTCTCAAGGGTATGTGTGAAAATAGCCGCTCGTAGTCTCGTCGCTTCATGACGGTTAGCGCTGATCCTGTATCCAATTCCATTTTAACTTGGGACCCTGCTATCGTGAGGGTGACCCAAATGGTTTGGTGATCCTCTTTTGCGATTACATTGTGAAGTTCGAGACAGCTTAGTCTCCTGTTCCCGGATTCACTATCGCTCATCTGGTCTTCGGAACTACTGTCCGTCATCTTTTGTACTTTCTTGTACGGTTCCTTAGTAGCCTTTTTGTTGTCGCTGGTCTTCTTCCCAGACCTGCAAACCCATGCAATGTGTCCCATCTTCCCGCATTGCCTGCATATTTTGTCTTTGGACCAGCAGTCCTTCTGGTCATGGTTAGTTCTGCCGCAGCGATAACATTTTGCAAATCCACGTGTCATTTCGTGGGTGCCGTATTCCTATGGTTTTTGTTGAATTTCTGCAGCTCCCCTGGCTGCTGCTTCATACGATACTGCCACGCTGAAAGCCTTATCTAGCGTCAGCTCTTTCTCTGAGAGTAAATTCTTCTGTGTTCCTTCACTCAGGAGTCCACAGACAAATTTGTCCCGTAGGGTATCTGCCAGTCCTGCTCCAAACTGGCAGTGCTTTGATAGCTTGCGTAGTTCCGTAAGATACTCAGCATTGCTCTCATCTTTCTGCTGAGTTCTCCTGTGGAATTTAAATCTTTCTGCTATCAGCAGCGGTGCAGGGTTTAGGTGTTCCTGTAGGACAGCAACAATTTCGTTAAAACTCTTCGCCTTCGGTTTGGCTGGAGTAATCAGGTCCCACAATTGGCCGTACGTTCAAGCGCCCATTAAGTTTAGCAATATCGATGCCTTTTTCTCCTCCGCTATTTCGTTTGCCTCGAAATATACCTCGACTCTTTCCACATACGTGGTCCAGTCCTCTATTGTATTATCAAAAGCAGTGATACAGCCAGCCTTCGGCATCTTGCAAATCTAAAATGGCACCTCCCGCGCTTTGCCTTCTTCCCCGATTTAACAAAATGGCGCCTCCCGCGCTTTGCCTTCTTCCCCGCTGTTGTTAGCGCTGCTTTCCACGGTTTCTTGCGCGTTTAATATTTTTTTCTTTATTATTTTCCCGTCGTGGAGCGGACCCTCTGGGACACTTCCCTCCCTCTTCTTAGGTCCGAACGCTGCCCGGCTTCGAAGCACCAGCCGCGCCCTGTGTGCTCCACCCTCTCTCTCTCTCTTTGCTTTCCGACTCGCTGCCCGGCCCTGTTGAAAAGCCATCCGATCGAGCTCTAGCCCGCCGCAGCCCAGGAAGGATCAGTACACTACCTGCCACCAGCCCGATTAGCTGGGAAACCACAGACCGGGGAACCAAGCCTGGCTCTTGACAGTCTCTCCTGCAAGTTTTCAATCCGACAATTTGGAGGGCGGTTGCCCACGGTCGACGCCCGTTTCTCGAGTTTCTTTGGATTTTTTTTTTTTTCTTTCTTCTGGCTTCGACCTTCAATAACGTTGTCTGAGGTGCTGCCGAGTTGCAGGTAAGTTCATTTCTTACTCGTTGCCAGTATTACGTCCGTGAATGATTGAGACACAGACAGCAGGAGTGGAACAAAATAAGTCTTTACTGGTGGAAGTCAATAGTGAAACTAAAACACAGAGGCTCACTAGCGCCTTTTATACAGGGGTGGTCGCTGCTGGTATTGCAGTCTGAGACCAGTTATTCTCTTAAAGGTGCATACACAACAGAGACATTAAACTGATGCCTGGTCTGCCCACTCAGGTGGATGTTAAAGATCCCACGGCACTATTCAAGGAAGAACAGGAGAGTTCGCCCGGTGTTCTGGCCAACATTTATCCCTCAACTAGCATCACTAAAAATAGATTATCTGGTAATTTATCTCATTGCTGTTTGAGGGACCTTGCTGTGTGCAAATTGTCTGCCACATTTCCCTACATTACAACAGTAACTACACTTCAAAAAGTACTTCATTGGTTGTGAAGGATGACCTGAGGTTGTGAAAGGCGCTGCATTAATGCAAGTTTTTTCATTCTTTCTTTAGTGCATACAATAACACTCCATAGTATATGTCAGCTTGGCTTATTTTTGTCTCTGATTCTAAAGATTGTGTGTTTAAGCCCCATTTTAGGATTTAAGCACAAGGAAGTAGACGAATACTCTGGTGGTCACTGAGTGCTGTGTTGTTGGAGGTGCTGTCCTTTGTATGAAAAGTGAAACCAAGTTTAACCACCTGTTCTTGTAGTTCAGGTGGACACTACAAATCCCATAGTACTATTTGAAGAGAAGTGAGCTGTCCTGACCAACATTCCACCCTTAACCAGTACTGCCAAAAACATTTTAACCAGTCATACATCCAGTTTCTTCCATGTTTGCCTACATAACAATAGTCATTTCACTTCACGGTAACTTAATGGCCCAGAAATTCGGGTCCCAACGCGTGAGTACGCACGGGGTACTCACGCATATGCCCAACAAAAGTGCCCGTTTCGTGCATGCACTGCGCATGCACGGGAAACTGGCACTTCCGTTCCCCTGAAAGAAGGGGTTCAGAAGTCGAACGCGTGCGCCGGAGAGGCAGGGCATGCGCATGGAACTTACGGTTTTTTTGCAGGTTTTTCCAGGAGGGCAAATCTCCAGCAGTTACACTTTTAAAAAGCAGGTGCAAGGCCTGCTTTTAACAAGGTAAGTGGTGAATTAATTAACATTAAAACATTTTTTCCACTGGTTTATTATTTTTAAATACTTTAAAGAAAGGTAAATTTATTTTTAGCCCCGTTAGAAAATGTAATTAATTTTTTCAAAAATTTAAATTATTGTTTAAAATAGTTATTTCATGTAATTTATAGTTTATTTTAAAAATGTGATTTAAAAATTTTTTTATTTGAGGTTTTAGTGATGTTTTGAGGCTTATAGTATTTATAGGTTTGACAGCTCTTTCTGTCAAACTTATGAATGAAGCATTCCCTGCTACCATTGGCTCTCCATGGACCACGTGATCCCAGGGGACGCATCAAACTAACTGCACCCCTGGGATATGCAAGCACTGCGCGCTGGCAGTTGGAGGAGGCCCAGGATCGGAATTCCACGTGGGCCCACAGCTCAACGGCTGGTGTGCTAGGTAAGTGCAGGTCGGGGGCTTGCACCTGCAGGAAGTCCCCGACCCAAATTTCTGGGCCATTGTGTGTAAAATGCTTTGTGATATTTCTGAGATACAAGTCCTTGTAATACAGCATCATGTTATTCTGCAACACACTCCTAAAGGCTTACTATTATAAAACAAACATCTCAATGAACCTTTACACATCTGAAATTCCTGGATAAATATTTCAAGCAATCACTTTCATTATATAGTAATCTGGGATGTTATGATTAAGGTTATCCACCAGGCGGTGCTGTAGCCAATGCTGCTGCTAAGGTCAGAGGTTTGCTTCCTGTTAAGGTCAGAGGCTTGCTTCCTGTCAAGGTCAGTACAGGTGCAATGCCTGGATGCAAGCCTGCCTGGTTGTTTCACAGTCGTTTAATAAAGTACTCTTATTAATCCTATACCTCGCTTCTTCGAGCCCTTGTCTCACTACATGGATTTATCACATTTGGCGACGAAGATAACTAAAGGACCCTGAATAAAGAAGAAAAGTCTGCTAGGACATTTAAACAACAAAATTACGAGCTACGGTTAGCTACCAGCTGGAAGAGAGCATGGCTGCCACGGTAGGAACGGTTTCCGCTTTTGATAGTCAAGCACAAACCTGGGAGGAATATGGTGAAGTGTTGGGTTATTTTTTTGATGCAAATGAAATAAATGATGCCGGAAAAAGGAAAGCCATTCTGCTTAGTTCAGTGGGAAGCCAAACCTATAGTTTGATGAAGAATCTGCTCAGTCCTGAAAAGCCTGGAGATAAATCATGTGTTGAATTAGTGGCCTTGCTAAAAGGATATTTCAACCCTAAGCCTAGTGAGATTGTACAGCGGTTCAAGTTTAATTCAAGGAACAGGAAAGAGGAAGAGAGTGTAATGGACTATGTAGCGGTGTTGCGTAAATTAGCACAAGATTGCAATTATGGGAACAACCTGAAGGAAATGCTGAGAGATAGGCTAGTTTGCGGAATAATGGACGACCGAATGCAGCGCAGATTATTATCCGAGACTGGGCTTACTTATGAAAAAGCATTGGAACTTGCTCAAGCCATAGAGACAGCGAACCGAGATGTAAAAGAAATATAGGGTTCAGACAGGGCTAATGCTACGCAAGTTGCAGGTCAGGTTGTTGTGCACAAGTTGAACGTGCGTCAGAAACCACAACGTGAGCATGTGAAGGCATGTTATAGATGCAAGGGCGATCACCTGGCGAGTGAATGCCGGTTTCTGGAGGAAAAGTGCTACAAGTGTGGGAAACAAGGACACATAAAATGAGCTTCCAGGGCAAAATCACCTGTGGAGGAATCCAAACCAAAAGGGGGAGGACAGCAAAACCAAGGCAGAGAAGTGAAAAAACATGGCGCACACTACATCAGCGGGGAAGCTGAGGAAGAAGAGGATGGCCTAGAAATTCAGTATAGCCACTTTTGGGGCGGTAAAGTCGGGCGGTCGCTAAAGTTAGCGCCCGCCGGAAACTGCAGGTCACTTCGCCGAAATTCAGTAGATCTGGCCAAGAGTTTGGGCGAGCGCTGAAACTGGCGTTGCACTCCTATCTTCAGGCGCTAAGCCGGCGGTGCGGACTGATAACGCCGAGGCCGGGCACAGCGCAGGTGCGGTCATGTTTTGATTGACAGCAGACACCCTGACGCCGGCCAGCTCTTAAAGGGGGAAGGGTCGACTTTGTCTGCAGCCACGCCCTGGATAGTGGAGCCCTGCAGCTAGGCCTGAACACTGCTGGTGGACCCAAATAGCGCCTGAAGCCATGGAGAAGGCCCGTGAACGAGCGCAGCGCTTCTCCCAGCATGCTTTGAGGGTGCTGGTTAGGGGGTTGGAAAGGTACAAAGAGATCTTGTGCCCGGACAGTGGCAAGAAGGCTCCCAGGAGGCAGTACAGGAGAGCCTGGAGGAAAATCGCCCACAGGGTGTCAGTCAACAGCGATGTCCCCAGGACTGGTGACCAATGCCGCAAGAAGTACAACGACCTCACTCGGATGGTCAAGGTGAGTACCCTTTCCAGTGTCCTCCTCATCCTTGCATGTGCACCTCACATTATGGGCAAAGGGACCTCAAAGGCCTAATAGCCAGCCCTCCTCCCGCAGCTATGGCACTGGCATGATCCTCAATAGCACTTTCTGCACTTAACACACTGGCCAAGCTATTCGACCATGGGAGGCAGTGCACACAACAACAGGGCACCGCACTGGCCAAGCTATTCCACCATGGGAGGCAGTGCACACAACAACAGGCCACCACATTGGCCAAGCTATTCCACCATGGGAGGCAGTGCACACAACAACAGGCCACCACAATGTACTTAGAGGCCGTCCTTTCTCTTGCAGGCCAAGATGGCCCAGAATTTGAAGAGCCAGAATGTCACCGGGGGAGGCCGTGCCCAGTTCCAGGAGCTCAGTGAGCTGGAGGAGAGCGTGGCTCAACTCATGCGTGGCCGGGTGGTTGGCCCTGTTGCCATTGGAGATGCCGACCCTGTGCTGCGACCCAATGGTAAGGACATGACCGTTTGGACCTCTCTCGTTCCCCTAGCGCATCAGATCTACATCCTTTGCCACTGTCCGGCCAATGCGCTGAATGCCACCACTCATGCCTCCCTCGCTGACGCCCTGTCCTCACTCTAAAGCTACTCTTGTGCCTTCCTGCTTTCAGCTGGTGAGGAGGAGGTCCCTGAAGCAGAGAGTGCCAGACCCTCGGAAGAGGAGCACGACGAGGACCAACAGGAAGGCGGCACATCGGGGGAAGCATTATCTGTGCCAGGGGATGGCAATGGAGGGGACACGTCTTGCCTGGAGGAGAGCCAGGGGGAAGTGTTGCAGGGGGGTGTAGCTCCTGGGCCCAGTGCCGTCCAGGCACGTGGGAAGGGTCGGGCAGAACGGCGGCCTTCTCCCCAGAGGGGGGACGAGTTGCAGGGGAGGGCAGTTGCTGGGCCCAGTGGCGTCCAGGCACGCGGGAAGGGTTGGCCAGCTCGGCGGCCTTCTCCCCAGAGGGAGAGTCCGGCCTCCAGTCCGGAGACGGACCTCGCCCAGGAGGTGCGCCTCCTTGATCAAATGTCGGTGGATTCGGAGCGGCGCCACAAGGAGTTCATGGGGGTTGTGGGACAGTTGCCTCAGGCCATTGAGTCCCTGGCTCATAGTGTGGCCACTTTCGGGGAATCACAGGCCAGGGGTGTTGAGCAACTCGCGGCAGCACACGCCAGGGGTGTTGACCAACTCGTGGCAGCACAGGACAGGGTTGTCGAGCAACTCGCGGCAGCACAGGACAGGGGTGTCCACCAACTCGCGGCAGCGCAGGACAGGGGTGCCCACCAACTCGCGGCAGCGCAGGACGCGAGTCGCGAGTTCATGAGTGGTGCCATGCAGACACTCACTGATCTGATGCGGGCACAGACCAGGGCAGTTCGGGCACTCACTTCTGCCACACTCGCTGTGTCGCGGAAGCATCGCCAGGGCACCCGCCGCCCTGCTGCAGCACAGCGGTCTGGCCTCCACCAGATTGCTGCGCTTGCTGCACTGCCAGCCCGGCCGAGTGCCAGTGTCTCTGGCGAACAGCGAGCGCGTGCCATCAGCCAGCTTGCCCCCATTGCTGCAGCCGCCACTGCAACTCCCCCAGCCAAGGTGCGACGAGCTGCTGCAGAGACTGATGCTGCACAGCCACAGCTGCAGCAGTCAGCAGCCGGCCCCTCCAGGGCCGGACCTCGTCTAGGCCGACCCCCAAGGGCATCTGCCGTCACGCATTCTGCCCCTCAGGAGCCTTCCCCCAGCCTTGCAACACCCACAGGGCCCAGGTTGAGGCGGAACAACAGGTCGGGCAGGGGCCGCACAAGGCTGCACAAGGACTCGCCCTCTCGGCACACCCAGTAGAGTATGGTGGCAACGGTGTTTTTTATATGGGGGTGCTTGTGTTGTGGGGGGGCCTTCTTTTGGTAAGGCCGAGGATGAAGGCCAATGGTTTTTTATATGGGGGTGTGTGTGTTCTGTTGTGGGGGGGCTTCTTTTGGTAAGGCCGAGGATGAAGGCCAATTGGATGGGCAAGTTTTGTTATTCCTCCCCAGGTTGTGGGAGTGAGATATTCTTTTCACAGTTTTTTGGGGGGTGTTGTCTGTTTTTCTGTTTCATGTGGGAAGGGCCCTGAGTTTGTTAAATAAAGCTTTTTATTTATTCAGCTTGTCCAGGTGTCATGTTTCCAGTGGTTGTTGCGTTAAGTGGCTGAGGGCTTGCGGAGCGGCTGCATTCAGGTGCGTTCATTGCCACAAGCCATTCCCTGACAGGGGGCCTAGAAGTGTCGTTCAATAAGCCGCCGGCGGACGGCACTTGGACCTTGTGGCTCCCTCCTGGCGTGGTACTCCTCCTCCTCCTCCTCCTCCTCCTCCTCATGGTCCTCCTGCGCGTCCTCCTGAGGTGGTGGTGCTACGTCAGGTGGCAGTGCCTGAGTCCTGCGGATAGCCAGGTTGTGCAGCATGCAGCAAACGACGACGAACTGGGAGACTCTATCCGGCGAATACTGTAGAGATCCGCTGGAGCGATCCAGGCAGCAGAACCGTTGCTTGAGGACGCCAATCGTTTGCTCTATGATGTTCCTTGTGGCTTGATGGCTTTCGTTGTATGCCTCCTCCGCAGGGGTCCTGGGCGCGCGGAGCGGGGTCATGAGCCATGTACACAAAGGGTAGCCCTTCTCCCCAATAAGCCATCCCCTTGGTGGAGGCTGTGCCTCGAACATGTCAGCCACAGTAGTCTGGCGCAGGATAAATGCATCGTGGCTGCTTCCTGGAAAGCGGGCATTGACAGCTAGGATGCGCTGCCTGTGGTCACACACCAGCTGTACATTGAGGGAATGGTAGCCCTTCCGGTTGCGGTAATCCTCAGCATTGTCGATAGGTGCCCGCATAGCCACATGCGTGCAGTCAATGGCGCCCTGCACCATGGGGAAGTCCGCGATCCTGCCAAATCCAACTGCACACTGCTCCTGCCTCTCTAGGGTCATGGGGAAGGAGATGAATTGGTGTCTCCTCGCGAAAAGGGCATCGGTGACCTGCCGGATGCAGCGATGCACGGCAAACTGGGAGATATTCGCTATGTCCCCAGCAGCGGCTTGGAAGGAGCTGCTTGCATAAAAGTTCAGAGCCACCGTGACCTTCACGTCCACTGAGAGAGACGTCCTGCACATCAGCTGCGGATGCAGATCTCGGTGAAGCAGCTGGCAGATCTCTGCAACCACCTCCCTTCTGAAGCGCAGCCTCTTAACACACTGCGCGGCAGTCATGGTGAGATAGGACACCTGCTGCCGGTATTCCCTGAGTGGGTAAGGCCTACGTTGCCGACGCCTGATGGCCCCTCTGCGTCTAGGCATGGCCGGCCCTCTCACACAGCGTCTGCGAGCCCTTCGCACATAATGCTGCAACTGAGGGTTGCCACCCCATACAGCCCCCATAATAAACTTGCAAACAGTGAAATCACAATGAATCAAATTTCCAAGCTCTGGCCAGCAGCCAAAAATACCTCTCCTATGTTGTCCCAAATCAGTAAGCTCTGTTCCTTGGTCTCTGTCCAGAAATCCAAAGCACTAAAGTCATTGCAGCAAAATGGCTGGGCTTTATAAGTCAGTGTAAGTGCCCTTTAATTAGCGCTCCCCGAGGCCCGCAGGGCCTCTGTTGCGTTCCACTTCACAGTTCTTAACAGCGCCACGCCCACATTGGGCGGGCGCCACTGAATTTCCGGTTTGGGGCGCACAAACAGCGTTGCACGACGAAATGACGTCATAAGCTGCACGCGCAGCTGAGCGGGCGCAAACACTTTGCGCCGGCGCTAAATGACAACTGAAGTTGGGCGTAGGCGCAGTTCGTTCTGCGCCCGGGCGCTAAGTGCCTAGCGCTGGAAATCTACCCCTCTTATGGCGTTAACGGCTGGCGAACGCAACTGAATTTCTAGGCCGATATGTTCAAAATATATAGCATGTTAGAGAACATTCCAAAAGTGGCTCCTATCACATTGCAACTGACAGTAAATGACTCTAAGGTGAACTTTGAAGTGCATACAGGGTGCGGCGTGACCATAATGAGCAAGGCAGAGTACTCAAAATTGTGGAACCGTGCAAAAATTCCAGAGTTAAAGCCTTGCTCCCTGCATCTTAAAACATATACAGGTGAATGAGTAGCGACATTAGGTGCAGCTAATGTAACTGTGCAACACAGGGACACAGTGGAACAGCTACCCGTAGTTATAGTATTGGGTACCAGACCAAACCTGTTAGGTCAGGGCTGGATAAAAGAACTTGAATTAGACTGGGGAGCAGTACATCAAATAGATGCGGGCAAACAGTTGACTTTGCAAGAAGTGTTGAGTGAACATGAGAATGTGTTCAAGGAGGAACTTGGCACATTTAATGGCCCCCCAGCTAAGATTTATGTAGACAAGGAGGCACCGCCAAGGTTTTTTAAACAACGACCTGTGCCTTATACCATGAAGCCAAAGGTAGAGGCTGAGCTTGACCGTCTATTGAGAGAGAACATACTGGAGCCAGTGAAATGTTCGGAATGGGCAGCTCCCATAGTACCTGTTTTAAAACCGGACAATTCAGTAAGACTCTGTGGAGACTATAAATTGACAGTCAATCGGGTGTCCAAACTAGAGCAGTATCCGATTCCCAAAACAGAGGATCTCTTTGCAAACCTGGCTGGAGGAAAGAAATTCACAAAGTTGGATATTAGTCATGCCTACTTGCAGATTACACTGGATGACGAATCAAAGAAGTATGTCACCATAAATACACACAAGGTCTTGTTTGCATATAACCGCTTACCGTTTGGTGTCTCATCCAGTCCAGCTATCTTCCAGAGGACAATCGAAGGTGTACTGCAAGGGATTCCACATGTTTCCATCTATCTGGATGACATTCTGGTGATGGGAAGAACCGACCAGGAGCATCTGAGCATTCTGAGAGAGGTACTACAGAGATTGGAGAGGGCAGGGTTCTGGCTCAAGAGGAGTAAGTACACTTTCCTGGGGAATGAGGTAGTGTTCCTGGGACACAGAGTGGACGCCACTGGGCTCCATCCACTCAAGGAGAAGGTACAAGCACTGCAGGACGCCCCTGCTCCTACAAATGTGGCTGAGTTAAAAGCTTACCTGGGACTGCTGAACTATTATAACAGGTTTTTACCAAACTTGTCAACTGTGTTAGCACCTCTTCACAAACTACTGCACAAGGAGACACAGTGGCAGTGGGGAGAGGAGCAGGGGGTTTCATTTGAACAGTCCAAGAAACTGATGCTGTCGTCAGATGTGCTGGTTCACTACAATGCAGAGAAAGACATCATTCTCTCTTGTGACGCTTCACCTTATGGGGTGGGGGCAGTTCTTTCACACTGCATGGAAGATGGAACTGAAAGACCAATAGGGTTTATGTCCCGAATTCTAACACCAGCGGAAAAAAACTATTCTCAGTTAGACAAAGAGGGGTTAGCAGTAATGTCTGGGTTACAGAGGTTCCACAAGTACATATATGGCAGGAAGTTCACCATATGCACCGATCATAAACCTCTTCTCTCTCTTTTCATTGAAATGAAAGCAGTTCCACAGATGGTGTCACCCTGGATCCAGAGGCGGGCAGTGACGTTGAGGGCACATGAGTGTGTCATCGTCTACAAAGTGGGCAAGTACCATGGGAACGCAGATGCCTTGAGCCGTCTTCCACTGCCAGGTACACCTATCCGTGCAGCTCCAGAGGACAGAGTTTTGATGTTGGAGGACACTGACATGGCACTTGTGACTGCAGAGCAAGTAAGAACATGGACAGGTAAAGATCCAGTACTGTCTAGAGTTCGAGAATATGTGGTGAGGGGGTGGCCACAGCATCCGGAAGGGGCTGACTTCACACCCTACAGTGTCAGGAAAACAGAGTTGAGTGTGCAGGATGGTTGCGTGTTGTGGGGAGCACGAGTGATTATTCCACAGCCAGCATGACAGTCTATCCTAGAGCAACTACATCATTGTCATCCTGGGGTCTCGCGTATGAAAGCCTTGCCTAGGAGTTACTTGTGGTGGCCAAAGCTAGATGAGGAGATAGAAAATCTAGTCAAGACATGCAGCACTTGTCAGGAACACCGGAAGGCACCAGCAGCGGCTCCTCTCCACCCCTGGGAGTGGTCGGATAAACCATGGAGAAGATTGCACTTAGATTATTGTAGGGGGTTTCTCTTGCTCGTTCTGGTCTCCTGCCAGGCCTTGTGCAATAATTACCCTTGAGTGGTTCGACCCACTCTCCCCTACGGTTCTAGACCTTGGACTTAGATGCAGAGAACTGTAGTGCAGAGAAAGGACTCAATAGACCAGGTTGAATAGCACGAAATGGATGCTTTTATTTTTAAACAGTTTGAAGCATTACAAAATACATGTCATAGGCACAGATTAAAGTAACTACAATCATGCACAAATTTATGAACTTGACACTATGGAAATGGGGAACACATGGCACGTCGTAAAAGGGGAAACACATTATGATTTAACCTTACTCCCTCCCCTAAATACCTAAACTAAGTTTCGATTTGAGGAACTCGGGATCATGCTCACCACTATCAGAATCGCAAAAAGGGGTTCGCAATCTTTTAGCACAGCTTTCCGTCGTCACGTGGACCTGGAAACTTCTGGCGCAGTCGATATTCTCTCTCTCTCTCTCGAGGCGGCGGGGTAGACACAGCCTCGATGAGCGCTCGTCAAGGTTGAGATCCACTATTGTGGATTTGGGTTCATGGAGCAGTCCCTGCCACCAATGTGATATTGAAGAAATGGATGCACGTGTCGAGGCCTTGCCTGGCTAGGCTCGGAATGTCCTTTTTATCAGACCTGGATCGTCGTTTTTTTTTTCCCGAGGGTGTCTTCTCCTTCGGCCTGGGTCGTCGATGATCTCCCGACAACAGCACCCGGGCCACCCTCGTCGTCTTCCCGTCGTGGCCGAGCCTTGTCTGGCTGAACACCGATCGTGTCCCGAAATCGAAGTGCTGCCTTGCACTGAAAAGTCCGTCTGAAGCATCCTCGAAAAGAAGAAACGTCTTGGTCGAATTCCGAAGAAGTGAAACGTGAACTTGATCCTGGATCTGTGTAACCGTAACTTTGATGGACTTTCAATCCATAGTTATACCCTTTTGGGACAGTCTTATCTCCCGCCAAATCATAGTCCTGTCTTTGTATTAATTTTGGCGGGCAGAAATCTCTGCAGGGGCGCTTTGTCTTGTAACGGGAGCCGGTGATAACTTAACTGGCCTTCCTGGCCGATAATGTCTTTTAATGTCTTTTACATTGTCACCGTGACTCGGTTCGCATATTGATCGGTCTGGAGATTTCCCTTGATGGCTGTTAAACAGTTTCTCCTTTGTACATTAAATGGGTATAAATGTTCATGCATTGTCCGCCCATATCTTGATGGGCCCCATCCTGTTTGCCTGAAACCGTCCTGTACTTAGAATCCATTGAATATGTATGCTGTTTCCCTGAGTTTCGGTTTCCCGATACTGGCTTTTGCGGGCTTACTGTTTTCAATCCACAAGCCTGTCTGGCTTGCAGTAACAGAAATCAAATGGTCCAGAAACTGATCACGAGGCCCGGCGGCCATTTTGTATGCCCTTTTATCAAAGGTTTTTCTGTGCAAGCTTACTTTGGTCAATAAACTGTCTTATTTTATCCTGTTTTCTTGCGTGATTATTGCTGAAAATTTCGAATCTTACATTATGCGGGTCCATTCATGGGGAAGATGTTCCTCATAATCATTGATGCACATTCCAAATGGATGGATGTTTATCCTGTAAATTCTGCTTCCGCCACTACTACTATAGATTGTCTGTGTCGGAGCTTCAGTAATCAAGGGCTACCGGAGATCGTGGCGAGTGACAATGCCACTTGTTTTGTGAGTACAGAGACAAAAGAGTTCTTGAGAAAAAATGGCATAGTGCAGGTGACCTCGGCTCCATATCATCCGTCCTCGAATGGACTTGCGGAGAGAGCCATACAAACATTTAAGGAGATGATGAAAAAAAGTGTAGAAGGGAGTTTAGCAGCCAAAGTGTCACGGGTTCTGTTCAGCTACAGAATAACACCTCAATCCACCACAGGACTCTCTCCTGCTGAGATGTTATTGGGTCGTAGACTACGCTCCACTCTTGACCTTGTCCACCCAGACCTAAAAAGGAAAATGGAAAACAGACAAAACAAACAAAAAGAGAACCATAACAAAAGAACAAAGAGCCGAAGTTTTGGAGAAGGAGATGCGGTCCTTACCAGGAATTTCAGTTATGGACCAAAGTGGATTCCTGGCTTCATAGACTCAATGACAGGTCCAGTATCATACAAGGTCATGTTGGGAGATGGTAGGGTAGTACGCAGACATGTAGATCAGATACTTCCCAGACAAGGGGAAATTGAAATGAAGGTTCCAGATGCAATGACTGAAGACAGGGTTGCCCCCAGTTATCCAAGTGCATCTGTGGTGCCACCACCAGGGACAGAGACAATTCCACAGGAACCTATTCGTCAAGAGGAAACCATCGTGGCAGAGTCAGATACTCTAAGCACTGCTCAGGAGCAGCTGGTGGCTTCACCACAAACAAACAGGGACTTTACTGTTAGATGTTCACAAAGGCCTCACAAGCCACCAGAGAGATTGATACTGAACTGTTAGATTCGTCAAGTATGGAACATGATGAATGGAGACTCCTTATGTGACCCTCAGGAATGGTTGTTTGTTAAGAAATTCATACAGAAATCTTAAGGGAGGAGGGATATAGTAATCTGGGATGTTATGATTAAGGTTATCCACCAGGTGGTGCTGTAGCCAATGCTGCTGCTAAGGTCAGAGGTTTGCTTCCTGTTAAGGTCAGAGGTTTGCTCCCTGTCAAGGTCAGTACAGGTGCAATGCCTGGATGCAAGCCTGCCCGGTTGTTTCGCAGTCGTTTAATAAAGTACTCTTATTAATCCTATACCTCGCCTCTTCGAGTCCTTGTCTCACTACATAGATTTATCACACATTAATTATTGCTTAGTAATTTTTACACATGAAAAATCGGCCAGTCATTTTGTATGTTCTCCCATGGGAGGAGTTTACTTAAAATAAAATGGAAAAATATTTTTTTTAAAATAAAAATGCGCTTTTAATTGCTTTACGGATCTCAGCGTAGGCACAAAAAGGGACTGGTAAACTATAGGTTGAAATCAGAGTCCAGTAGTTGGCAGCACAATTGAAATACAATAGAACCATTTGAATGTGTCACTAATTTGGGGAGTGTGAGTAGATTTTCTATTCAAGTACATAAAGCAATGGAGAATAGAACATCCTCCATTCTTTGTGCCCAATGTCCACATCAAGCATTCTCAGGATAAGTACAACACAGATAAAAAAGTCCCTCAAGAACTCATGAAGATCTAAAGAGAGGGTCAATTGTCCTTTGTATGTGCCTTGGGAATGCTTATTTCTCAAGCACAAAGCAAAAGTAAAAGGAGAGCCGTAACAAAGTCTCCCATTCACATTGCACTGTCATTTCTGGGGTTTCCAGGGGTGGAGCCTAAGTGTTGCACCTGCCAGAAGTGGAAGCATGGTAATAATATGGAAATGACACAGGAGTGATGCCATAATGCTTCCCATCTCATTTTTCTGGGTTTCCGTTTAGCAAAAGGCCCAATGGTGGTTTGTCCATAATGAGGCCGCCTTAGGATTTGCACCAACTATGTTTAGATCAGAGGATCTAAAAAGGGGGAGGCAGCAAGCAAATGGAGGTAGATACTTTTTTCCCTACAAATGCAGCAAAGGGTTTTTCAATAGCAACCAGAAGGTCCTGCAGCTAATGACCATTGTCACTTCTGCAGGCTTCTCCCCGGTTCCAGGCACAAGGTCCCGCCAAGAGGTGGGCCTGCAGAGGTAGCACTATGTTTAGTTCTGTTTGCTACATTTCAAAAGGGATATACATGCATTAGTGAAGGTGCAGAACTATGTCAACCACGGCTCACTGCTAGTGCCCTTGCCTTTAAGTCAGAAGGCTTTGGGTTCCAGCCTCCCTCCAGGACCTGAGTCTATAATCCAGGCTGCCACGCCAGGAGTGCTGCAATGGCAGAGGTGCTGTCTTTTGGATGGGATTTTAAGATTGTCTGTTGAGGTATACACAAAAGATCCTGTGGCAATATTTAAAGAAGAGCAGAGGAGTTCTGCTGGTGCCTTGGTCAGCATTTATCCCTCAAACAGCACCATGAAAAACAGATCATTTGGACATTTAACTCATTGCTATTTGTGGGACTTTGCTATGTGCAAATTGGCTGCTGTGTTTGCCTACAAGACAACAGTGACTATACTTCACAAGTAATCCATGAGCTCAGGCATTCCTGAGGATGGGAGATGCGTTATATAAATGCGAACAAGAACGGATTAATTATGAGGATAGATTAGAGAAGCTTAAGGTCTAGAATGCAAAAGGCAAATTTAGAGCTCATGTCAGGAAGCACTTATTCACACAAAGAACAATCATCACATGGAATGGTCTTCAGAGTAGTGAAGGCAGAAACTTTGGACTCATTCAAGAGGCAGTTGGATGCTGTTAAGGGTAAGTTAGAATGGGCCAAATGGCTTCCCCCATCTGTATTTTTCTTCGTGAAATTTAAAACAGATAATAGTGAAAGTTTCTTTACTCAAAGGACAATAAACATTTTGAATATTTTAAGGCAGTAGAGTCACTAGAAATTGGGTATAGCCCCGCTTGAGGCGTTAGAACTGGCGATGCGCAAAGTTTATAGCCAGACGAAACTTATCGCCGCCTGGCGCGATATTGGGTTGCATTGCCCCCAAAGGTGATTGAGGCGCTAAATCAGCCATTGCACGGTGCTCTTAAGGCACAAAAGGTCAGGCGCTACTCAATATCGACGCGGACGGGCGCAGCGCAGGTGAACTCAATTACGGGAAAGCACGAGACCTCCAGGCGCCGGCCGGCTCTTAAAGGGGTGGGTCAGTCAGCCTGAGCTTCAACACCCAAAGCCCTGTAGGCCTCAGATTCAGCGCTCGCCCTTGTCTGGCGGTACAAACTTGTTCATCATGGAGAAGGTTAGACAGAGAGCAGAGCGCTTCAGCACTGAGGCTCTGGACCACTTGATGGCTGCAGTTGAACACCGTCGAGAGGTCCTGTATCCGGATAATGGCAAGAGGCCGAATCAGAAGGCTTACCGAAGATCTTGGAGGGAGGTTGCTGTGAGGGTCAACTCCAGCAGCATGGCGACCAGGACCCCTGTTCAGTGCAGGAAGAAATTCAACGACCTCACACGGATCGTTAGGGTGAGTGATGGTTTACCAAACTTGTGCTTCCCTCCATCTGCAGCTGACTTCAGGCACCCTGCTGCAATGATGCGCCAATGGCCATCTGTCAGCATGCACCCATGGCCCTTTCTGGGCACACACATGGACAGATGTCTCAAGGCCTCATGTAAGGGCTCTTGCACCATGGGGGGCATGCGATGAGGTCTCAAGGCCTTATGTAAGGGCTCTTGCACCATGGCGGGCATGCGATGAGGTCTCAAGGCCTCATGTAAGGGCTCTTGCACCATGGGGGGCATGCGATGAGGTCTCAAGGCCTCATGTAAGGGCTCTTGCACCATGGGGGGCATGCGATGAGGTCTCAAGGCATCATGTAACAGAACCTTCCCTTCTTTCCCCTGCAGTCCAAGCTGGCGATGATTCGAAAGGAGCAGCGTCGAACCGGTGGCGGACCTGCACAAGTGGTCACTCTCATGGATCTGGAGGAGAGAATGCACCAGATACTTGGAGGACGTCTGTCTGGTCCTGTGACCACTGCATCTGCCGACCCCATTACCGACAGCGAGGGTAAGACTCTCACCTTTTTCACCTGTTGCCTTCCACTTGGTCCCCCCGCCAGCATGCATCCTCAGTGTGCAGCCATGTCAGAGCCTTGCCGCAATCTGGCATGCCTTTCAGCAAAGCTGTCCTTTTGCTAAAGCCACTCTTCCACCTCCCACTTTCAGATGAAGCAGCACCAACTCGGGCTCAACGCGCTGAAGCTGCCAGTGCCAGTGCCACCGGAGGCGAGGACCAGGAGGAATCCGGACCAGCCGTTGCAGAATCCGGGGAGCTGAGACATCTGCAGACTGGGGATAGTAGTCCCCTGGAGGGGAGGGGGGTGGCTCTGAGGATGAACCAGTTGCCGGACCAAGCGGCATGCAGCAACGCACAGGGGATAGGCAAGTTCGGCCACCGTCTCCCCGCAGGGCAAGGCAGATCATCATGACTGCTGCACAGAGTGCAGATGAGGTCCGTCGCCTGGCTGAGATGAGCAAACAGGCCCGGGTCAGACACACGGAGCTGATGGCTGCAGTGGAGAAGATGCCTGAGTCAATAGATTCATTGGCTAGGAGTATGTTGGACTTCGGGGCAACAATGGAGAGGACTCTGCAGGGCTTTGGGGCAACAATGGACAGGACTCTCCAGGTGTTCGGGGAAACAATGGACAGGTCTATCCAGGGCTTCAGGGCAACAATGGACAGGACTATCCAGGGCTTCAGCCCAACAATGGAGAGGACTGTCCACGGCTTTGAGTCGGCGATGGAAAGGACTATTCAGGGCTTCGGACAATCCCTGGAAAGGTCTGTGCAGGGCTTGTCCGAGGCAGTGGAGCGGGCGGCACCTGCCTTGTCTGAAGCAATGGGAAGAACTGTCCAGGCCTTCTCCAAATCACTGGCACCTGGCACACAGGTCCTCACTGTTGCCACGCAGTCACTTGCTGGGCTCCTCCACAGCCAGATTGACGCAACGCGATCTCTCACTGCAGCCACCCTCTCTGCATCAGATAGGATCACCCCGGGCCCTTCCACTCCCGTACAAGGCCAGGAATCAGTGGAGCATGCGATTGTGGCGGATGAGCCGAGCCGCTCCCCTCAGATAGCCAGTGTGTCGTCCGACCATGGTGCAGGTGTCCTCGCTCGGCAGGAGACCATTGCACATGCCAGCGCTGGGACGCCTGCATTGCAGCTGCCACCACCTGCAGGCCACACTGCTTCCAGCCATGGTCACAGCAAGCATCCTGCGTCCGCACCCTCCAAGCCCAGAGGTCGGCCAGGCCGTCCCTCAGGGGCTTCTGCGCTTCCAGACAGTCAGCAGGCGTCCCCCAGCCTTGAGCCCGCCACTGGGGTCCAATTACGTAGGAGCAGCAGGGAGGGAAGGGGCCGGGCGCGAAAGAGAAGTCGTTCTCCCTCAAGGGGCCAGTTGTAGAGGGAGGTGCTGAGACGTTTGTTTGTCCAAATTCAAGGACACCCTCACCTGCTGTTATATTTACAGAAGGTTTGTTGAGTTTTGCGGCTTTGCCGAACAGTTCACAGTTATTTTGAAAGTTATGGTTTCTGCTTACATTACATTGTTTAGCTGTAATGAAAGACTTTTGTGTCAATAAACAGAAGTTTCAATGTGGCATGGTGCATGTGACTACTTTCAGTGATGCTGGCATTCAGAGGCCCTCAAACATCCAAAGTGCGCATGAGTTAAGACTCTCATCATTCCGCCACAGGGGTGTCGACAGGAGTCCAGAGGAGCCTCTGACGTATGGACCTTCCACTTTCAGCAGCCCTTCCATCTTCCTCCTCCTCCTCCTCCTCCTCCGCCTGCTCTTCCTCCTCCTCCTCCTCCTCCTCCTCCTCCGCCTGCTTGTGCAGGGTCCGAGGGAAGGTAATGAATTGACGCGTTCGCCTATAAAGGGCATCTGTCACTTGCCGGATGCAACAGTGGACTGCAGCCTGAGCGACAGTCGCATTGTCCCCAATGGCTGACTGAAAGGATCCTTTGGCATAAAAATGGAGGCCATCAGTCAGTTTAGCCATCACTGTAGTGTATGTAACCTGTACCACCTTAAGAGACTACCTTAAGGTGATGAACTACTTTCTGATGGCTCCTGTATATTGTGGTGACCACACCGGTATATAAACCCTGTGGAGCAGTTTGTATTTCAGTTCAGCCCTGACCCTCAATTACTAAAGACCTGTTTAAGTATTCTGTTGTCTGTGTCCCGTTATTCAGCATAACTACATTTGGGAAACACAGACTCAACAGTGGCGACGAGTCTGATCGTACCTAGCGGCAGCTTTGCATCCAAGGAAGCTTCGTCCTCAGAACGGGCGTCGAAAAGGGGCATCCGCCCTCATCATCCTGCTGAGCACCGCATCGCACGGGAGGCATCGAGAACCCGGTTTGGATTTGCTGGCCACGAAGTCCACCATCAGCAACAGGCAGTGATCATCCCTTCTACGACAGCGGCGGGTAAGCCCGATCTAGCGACACGGAGAGAAAGTCGGCCGAGTTGTCAGTGGGAGAAGGGGAGGGAAACCGAAGAAAAGGGCGGAGAATACGACCGCAGCCGGTGAAAAGGGCCGGACTGCAATCGGGCAGAGACGCGCAGCAGCCAGAAAAGCGTTAATGTCCACGAGGACCGCGGGAGCGGCGGGGAACAAGAGCAGCAGCGTCAGGGGAAATAAGGACCGCTGGGAGGCGAGAACGGCAACAGCGCGGTAATCGCCATTTTAGTCGGCGGGGGAAGAAGATAAGCGCGGGAAAAGCCGCCAAGCGCGGGAAGCCGCCATTTTGGAAAAATAAAGAAAGATAAAGGTAAAGGTGGTCTACAATGGTAAAGAAAGTCAGGGAATGGACTTGTATGTGTTACCTGAGGGAGGTCCACCACTACTGGGACGGGAATGGATCCGGAGAATAAATATGGACTGGCATTCCTTACAAGCACTAACTGTAGATTCCTGTAAAGAGGACGACGTCAAACCGAAACGACTGTCCAAAATATTGGACGATGCTAAGGAGGTGTTCCAACAGGGACTGGGAACACTGAAAGGAATTACGGCAAACATCAAGGTTGAAGAACATGCAAACCCAAAATTTTTCAAAGCCAGACCGGTACCTTATGCGATACGACCTGCTGTGGAAGCAGAGCTGGAAGGGCTAGAACATTCAGGAGTACTGTCAAAGGTGGACTGGAGCGAATGGGCCACGCCCATTGTTCCCGTCATGAAGCGTTCGTTGAGCAACAAGCCGGGGGAACCTGGGAAGGTTCGCATCTGTGGCGATTTCAAGATCACTGTTAATCCGGTTCTTCACACGGTGCAATATCCGCTTCCGCGGATTGAGGATATCTTCGCTTCGCTGTCTGGCGGGAAACACTTCACCAAGATAGACCTGGCGCAGGCGTACTTACAGATGGAAGTTGATGAAGCGTCACGCCAGTATCTCACGATCAACACACATAAGGGCTTATATCGGTATAATAGACTGGTTTTTGGAGTGGCATCGGCTCCAGCGATTTGGCAAAGGGCCATGGAGCAGGTATTACAGGGAATTCCAGGCACACAATGCTACCTGGGCGACATTCTGATTACAGGAGATGATGATAAGGAACACCTCGCGAATTTGGAGCAGGTGCTCACCAGATTGAAAGAATATGGACTCAGAGTTAATCGCCAGAAATGTGAGTTCTTTCAGAAGCGAATCTCGTACTGCGGTCACGTCATTGACCAGGAGGGGCTTCATAAGTCACCTGACAAGATCGAAGCTGTTGTGAAAGCTCCCGCTCCGGAAAATGTATCCCAGTTGAGGTCGTTCCTTGGGTTGATTAACTATTACCACAAGTTTCTTCCAAATTTATCCACGGTGTTACACCCGCTGAACACTCTTTTGCAAATGGGAGTACCATGGAAGTGGAGCGAGGACTGTAAGCGGGCTTTTCAAAAAAGCAAGGCACTGATCACCTCTAAGGAAGTGTTGGCTCACTTTAACCCAATGCTGCCTATTCGTTTAGCTTGTGATGCTTCTCCATATGGTATCGGGGCAGTGCTCTCACATAAGTTGCCAAATGGCTTGGAAAGGCCAGTCGCGTTCGCATCCAGATCATTGACCTCCGCTGAGCGCAACTATGCTCAGATAGAGAGGGAGGCTCTCAGCCTCGTGTGGGGAGTTAAGAAATTTAACCATTACCTGCATGGCCAAAGGTTTACGCTGCTGACAGATCACCAGCCGTTGGTTTCCATCTTTAACCCTAAGAAGGGTGTTCCGGTTATGACGGCGCAGAGGCTTCAGAGATGGTCCCTTTTCCTAGGGGCACATCAATATGATATCGAATTCAAAGGTACAAAGCAACATGGTAATGCTGATGGGCTGTCGCGCCTGTCACTACCTACAGCGGAAGAGGCACCGGCAGTTGACCCTGTCGAGATATTTCACTCGACCATCATCGAATGCTTACCAGTCACCAATGCGAGTATTGAGAGAGAGACCAGAAACGACCTGACACTGTCTCGGGTCTACGATTTGACAGTGAAGGGATGGCCAACACATGGCGAACCACTGTTACCGGCATTCTCAGCCAGACGAGAGCAGCTGTCCGTCTGTCAAGGAACATTGATGTATGGAACAAGGGTGATTATTCCTCCTAAATTAAGGGAGAGAGTTCTGAAGGAACTGCATGAAAGTCATCTGGGGGGAGTCAAGATGAAAGGCCTTGCTAGCGCTTATGTGTGGTGGCCAGGTATCGACAAACAAATGGAGGATCTGACTAAAAGCTGCTCAGGGTGCCAAAAAGTTCAAAATGCACCTCCAATTGCACCGCTGCATCCGTGGGAATGGCCTTCAACCCCATGGCAATGTGTGCATATCGACTTTGCAGGTCCATTCATGGATTCCATGTTTTTGATAACGGTAGACACACATTCTAAATGGCCAGAAGTGATTAAGATGTCGACCACTACCTCTGAAAAGACGATCGCAGTTCTAAGAACCATATTTGCAAGGAATGGGCTGCCGGAACAAATATGTTCAGACAACGGACCACAGTTCGTGTCAGAAGAATTCCAGAAATTCATGAAGAAGAATGGGGTGAAACACTATACATCTGCCCCATATCATCCGGCTACAAATGGGTTGGCCGAGAGATTTGTACAAACGTTCAAAAAGGCGATAAAGGCCATGAGCGAAGACCATATTCCACTACAACACAAGGTGGACAATTTCTTGATGGCATATCGAAACGCCACGCATGCAGTGACAAATCAAAGCCCTGCCATAATGTTCTATAACAGGAGGTTGCGGTCCCGATTGGATTTGTTAAAACCAAATGTGCGTAGGGAAGTCGAAAACAAACAATTCCAGCACGTAAATAACAAGGGCACTCGGAGTTTCGAAATAGGACAACCAGTGTTGGCCAGGGACTATAGGAATGATAAATGGCAATCCGGAACAATTCGTGCCCGACAAGGACCCTTGATGTACATGGTAGACGTTGGTGAGAACGTAATACGACGTCATGCTGACCAACTTGTGGAATCGAGAACAAGGGTCGACCCCATGTCTACGGCAGAGACACCAGTTGAAGAAGTTATTGAGCCTGTAGCATCTACCTCAGACTCGAACGTACATGATGATGTTCAATCCATAAGAGATCAAATGGATGAGTCACCCCAGCAACGAGAACCAGAGACCCCTGAAAGGCGTTATCCGGCCCGGATCAGGAGGCCTCCTCAGAGACTGAATCTTTGAACAGTTTTGTATGAAAGTTGTATATATGTTATCCATGTTATGTTTAAATTGGGGTGTACACTGTTAAGCTAAAAGGGGAGGAATTGTAGTGTATGTAACCTGTACCACCTTAAGAGACTACCTTAAGGTGATGAACTACTTTCTGATGGCTCCTGTATATTGTAGTACCGGTGGTGACCACACCGGTATATAAACCCTGTGGAGCAGTTTGTATTTCAGTTCAGCCCTGACCCTCAATTACTAAAGACCTGTTTAAGTATTCTGTTGTCTGTGTCCCGTTATTCAGCATATCTACATTTGGGAAACACAGGCTCAACAATCACGGACAGAGAGGTTCTGCAGCGTTCACGCGGCTGCAGATCCTGACCAAGCAGGTGGCACAGATCAGTAACAATGTCCCTCCAGATTCGGAGCCTTCCCAAACACTGCTCCTCCGACATGTCAAGGCTTGTCACCTGCTGCCTAAAGACCCTCGCAGCATCCCGTCGGATTGGCCGACCTCCATTGCCCCTCCTCCTTCTGGCCAATCCCGGCCCTCTCTCCCGCCGTCTCTGTGCCCCTTCACAGTGTTGGGCGATGAGGCCGTCACCCTCCAAACAAGCTCCCATTCCGATGCCAGTTGGTCAAAAGGCTTTTAGGTGTAGTGCTGCAAGTGCTTCGGACAGGGTTGAAGGTCCCAAGTACTGTAAAGCTAAATTCCCAGAACTCCGCTCCACATTAGCTCGCCAACTCTCTCTAGCAGCGATCGCAATGAGCAGGCCAAGTGGCAGAAGATTCTGCACTAGAGCTGTCCCCTTTAAATAGCGCCCCCCCTACTCCGAGAAGGGCCTGTTAGCCCTCCCTCGAACTGTCACTAATAGCGCTGGGCGCTAAGGCTCCGGGCGCCACCCAATATGCGCTCAGGCGCTCCTAAAAGGCGTTGCACACTGAAATGACATCATGAGCTGCTTGCGCTCGCGGGCGCGCGCAAACACTTAGCGCAGGCGCTAAATATATGGTCAATATCTGAGTTGGCGCTATCTTCATAGCGTCCGCCCCAACATAGGGCTTCGCCCCAATTCTAGGTCTCTTTAGGCGCTCAGCGCCGGCGCTACCAACCCAATTTCTAGGCCAAAGACATTAGGGGTGTTCAGATGGGTGCTCAGCTGGTGCAAGATCAACACTTCAAACCAACACAAACTGTATGCTGCAACTGGCCTGTTAATCATCATGGCACTCACCTAAGACCCATCATAGGCCTTTTTATATAATCCAAAGTCACTTAACAAGCATAGAGAGGCTTGGAACATACACTCTCAACCATATAGCACTCAGTTTCCATAGTAACCCATCATACAAGCTTTCTGCGTAAGATTGCAGCACTTAGAAAATATTTTTGGAATCAATGAACTCTTTGATCTATTCTCTTTCCCTTTTTATAAGATGTTTGAAAATGCTGTTGGTCTTTGTCATCCTGGCGTATGACAGTTCTGGGATGTGTGTCAAGCATTTGATCAAGCTAAAGCACATTAATGTAACCTTCTGCAGGTTAATAGCAAAGTGACATTTGGAATATTATGTGCACTTTTAATCACTCTATACTACAACTACCTGTGAAAAAGGAAGTTCAAAATCAATTTTAAAAATTGCACAGCTAAAATAGTGTAGGTTTATAGCTTAGAATTTGTTCTTACCATGTGAAAAATGTGCCTAACGTAAGTTACTTAGGACCATAGGAATTGCTAGACAAGAAAAGATCAAAGTCATAAGAACATAAGAAATAGGAGCAGTATTAGGTCATTCGGCCCGTTGTGCCTGCTCCGCCATTCAATAAGATCATGGCTGATCTTCTCTACCTCACCTCCACTTTCCTGCACTATCCCCATATACCTTGATTCCCTTAGTATCTAAAAATCTATCGATCTCTGTCTTGAATATACTCAACGACTGAGCATCCACAGCCCTCTGGGGTAGAGAATTCCGAAGATTCACAATCCTTTGAGTGAAGAAATTTCTCCTCATCTCAGTCTCAATGGCCGACCCCTTATTCTGAGACTGTGACCCCTGGTTCTAGACTCCCCAGCCAGGGGAAAGATCCTCCCTGCATCTACCTTGTCCAGCCCTGTAAGAATTTTGTATGTTTCAATGAGATCACCTCTCATTCTTCTAAACTCGAGGGAATATAGGCCTAGTCTACTCATTCTCTCCTCATCGGACAAGCCCCCCATCCCAGGAATCAGGCTAATGAACCTTCGTTGCACTCCCTCTAAGGCAAGTATATCCTTCATTTGGTAATGAGACCAAAACTGTACACAGTACTCCAGGTGTGGTCTCAACAAGACCCTATATAATTGCAGTAAGACATCTTTACACTTATACTCCAATCCTTTTGTAATAAAAGCTAACATACCATTTGCTTTCCAATTGCTTGCTGTACTTGCTTGTTACCTTTCAGTGATTCATGTACAAGGACACCCAGGTTCCTCTGAATGCCAACTGTAGTAACCTGGGAGGTTATGAGTAACCTGATCCACCAGGTGGTGCTGTGGCAATTGGTCTCCTGAGTTAAGTCTGATCTGTACTGGTTGTACTCTTTGTTTTTGCTGCCTCATGGCAGAAGCTTTTATGTGCAAGTGTTGATTAAACCATGTTACGGAGTTAACCTGTGTCCGTCTCCATCTATGGCCACCTCAAGATACCACACCAACATTTCCCAATCTCTCACCATCTAAAAAATATTCCACTTTTCTATTGTTCCTACCAAAGTGGATAACCTCACACTTCCCCACATTATATTCCATCTGCCATGTTCTTGCCCACTCACTCAACCTGTCTATATCCCTTTGCAGCCTCTTTGCATCCTCCTCACAATTTACTTTCCCACCTAGCTTTGTATCATCAGTAAACTTGGATAAATTACACTTGGTCCCCTCATCTAAGTCTATGATATAGATTTTTTTTTTCATTCATGGGATGTGGGCGTCATTGGCAAGACCAGCATTTATTGCCCATCCCTACTCCACTAGTTATAGCCTGCCAACCCAAAAATGACCAATTTATTCCTATTCTCTGTTCTCTTTCTGATAACCAATCCTCAATCCATGTTAATATATTACCCCCAATCCCATGAGCCCTAATTTTGTGTAATAACCTCTTGTGTGTCATCTTATCGAATGCGTTTTGAAAATCCAAATACACCACAACCACTGGTGCCCCCTTATCTACCCTGCTAGTTACATCCTCATAAAACTCTGACAGATTTGTCAAACACGATTTCCCTTTCATAAAACCATGTTGACTCTGCCTAATCATATTATGATTTTCTAAGAGTCCTGTTACCACGTCCCTAATTCCAGCATTTTCCCTACTACTGATGTCAGGCTAACTGGTCTGTAGTTCCCTGTTTTCTCTCTCCCTCCTTTCTTGAATAGTGGGGTTACATTTGCTACCTTCCAATCTGTGGGGACTGTTCTGGAATCTAGGGAATTTTGGAAAATCACAACCAATGCATCCACTATCTCTGTAGCCACCTCTTTTAAAACCTTAGGATGTAGGCCACCAGGTTCAGGGGATTTATCGGCTTTCAGTCCCATTAATTTCTCCAGTACAATTTATTTACTGATACTAATTTCTTTAAGTTCCTCATTCTCGTTCGACCCTTGGCTCCCCAATGTTTCTGGAATTGTTTTGTGTCCTCTTCCATGAAGGCAGATACAAAGGGCTGGATTTTCTCAATGGGGGCGCATTGGGGGTGGGACTGCTGGTTGTCAGGTTTCAGCCCCGCCCCCAACGACGTCCGGCCAACCCACGCTATTTTCCCTTGATTGACCTTGTTAAGCCCGCCCTGCGGGCTTAGCCAGCCAATTAAGAGAAAGCCGGTGACAGAGGACGTCAGCGTATGATGTTTCATCTGTCGAGAATTTTTGACCAATGAATTGTCAGCGTTTGACAGCTTTGATAAGCTGTCAAACACTGACAATCTCTGTTCTAAGGTGAGCCCTTAAACAAAGACACAACAAAACCTCTTTCCTCAGCAGAAATCAGATGGCTACTGCATCTGAGAATGCAGCAGCCATTCTGTCACCTCTGCTGTTGAGGTGAGGCACCTCTGGATCCCCAAGGGTTGAAGCTTGCAGGAAGAAGCAAAAGTAAGTAAACTTTTTCTAACACTTTACACTCACCTCGCATACTTACCTCTCTACACTTGGACCCATCACTCATCTCCACAGCGCACTTTTCGATCCCTCTCGCCCCCGCAGACCCACTGCTCATCTCACTGACCCTGGCGAGGTTCGCAGCCATCAGTAAGCCCGCACTTGCAGGGGTAAAATGGGGGTAAGCCTCATAACTGCCTGTTAACTATCTGTTAACAGGCAGCTAATTGGATCTAATCCCCTTCCCGCCTCAAGGAGATGGGTCCCTGCGCGAGTCGGGGACCCGCCTCCCGGGAAGAAAGCACAGAGACGGGTTGGGAGCGGGTTCGGTACCCGCTCCCAGTTTCTGCCATTTTCCCGGCAGTCCCGTCTCCATACCTGCCTCCCCAGGGCTGGCAAAATTCCCCCCAAAGTATTTGTTTAGTGTCTCTGCGATTTCCTTATTCCCCATTATAATTTCTCCTGTCTCTGCCTGTAAGGGATCTGTGTTTACTTTTGCTAATCCCTTCCTTTTTACATACCTATAGAAGCTTTTACAATCTGTTTTTTTTGTCTCTCACTTGTTTACACTAATATTTGTTCTCTCTTTATATCAATTTCTTGGTCATCCTTTGCTAAATTCTAAAATTCTCCCGATCCTCAGGCTTATTACTCTTTTTGGCAACATTATAAGCCTCTTTCTTTATTCTAATATACTATCTTTAACTTCTTTTGTTAGCCAGTTAGACCATTTCCCCCCTGGGGTTCTTATTCCTTAAGGGAATGCATATTCATTGCAAATTATGAATTATTTCTTTATATGTGTGCCATTGCTTATCTACCATCATATCTTTTAATCTAGTTTCCCAGTCTACCTTATTCAAATCGCCCCTCATACCTATGTAGTTTGCTTTGTTCATATTTAAGATCCTAGTTTTGTACTTAACTAAATCACTTTCAAACTCGGGGAGCGGACGGGATAGTGGCGTTGAGGCCAAGGTCAGATCAGCCATGATCTTATTGAATGGCGCAGCAGGCTCGAGGGGCCGAATGGCCTACTCTTGCTCCTATTTCTTAAACTCAACATAAAATTCTACCATATTATGATCACTGTTCCCCAGAGGCTCCTTTACTACAAGGTTATTAATTAACCCTGTCTCATTGCACAATACTAGACCTAAAATAACCTGTTCCCTAGTTGGTTCCTCGACATACTGATCTAGAAAACTATCTTAACGCATTTCATGAATTTGTCCTCTGCGCCATTACTGCAAATTTAATTACTGTATTACCCTTGTTACATGCACCTCTAATTTCCTGATTTATACTATGCCCGACACTACAACTATTGTTTGGGGGCCTATAAACCACTCTCACCAGTGTTTCCTGCCCCTTGTTTCTTAGCTCCAACTAAACTGATTCTACATCCTGATTTTCTGAGTTAAGATCCTTTCTCTCGACTGTCTTTATCCCATCGTTTATTATCAGGACTACCTCTTTCCCCAGTGCCAGTACCCCATGAATGAAAACCCCTGCCTCCCACTCCACTCTTTCAGCCACACATTAAACCTTCTAATCTGTTTTTCCCTATACCAATTTGTGCGTGCCTCAGGTAACAACCCAGATATTATTACCTGTGAGGTTTTGTGTATTAATTTGGACCCTAGCTCCTCAAACTCTCTCAGCAGAACCTCATTCCTAGTTCTACCTATGGCATTGGTTCCTACATGGACCACGACAACAGGGTCCTCCCCCTCCCACTCCAAATTCATCTCTAGCCATGTGGCAATATCCTTAACGCTGGCACCAGGCAGGCAACACAACCTGCGGAACTCCCAATCGCAGCTGCAGAGAACAGTATCTATTCCTCGGACTATACTGTCCCCTACCACTATCACATTTCTTCTCACTCCCCCCACTTGAATGGCCTCCTGTACCATGGTGCCATGATCAGTTTGCTCATCCACCCTGTAGTCTTTACCCTCATCCACACAAACAGCAAGGACCTTATACCTGTTGGATGAGGACAAAGGCTGAGGCTCCTCCAGCACTGTTCCTGGGGTCCCTTTGCCTGCCCGAGTTGCAGTCACACCCTCCTGTCCATGACCACTAACCAGATGTGTTACACTATCTAACCTAAGGGGTGTGACTGCCTCCTGCTTCAAAGTGTCCAGGTAACTCTCCCCCTCCCTGATGCCCCACAATGTCTGCACCTCGGACTCCAGCTCAGCAACTCTAAGCTGAAGTTCCTCAAGATGTAGACATAACCTGCAGATGTGGTTGTCATGGTCTACATTATCAAATAGTAACAATTTTAACACAGAAGGAGACCATTTAGTTCATCAGGCCTCACCAGTCGTATCTTATTCTCCATAATCTTTAATACTTTCTTCGTCATGTGTTTATCTAATTGCCTGTGATATACCAAGATTTATTCAGCTTCACGAGCCATTTGTGGTAAATGCAGCTCATATTCCAAAAAGCCTTTGCAGAGTTAAAGTTCTTCTAACCTTCCCCCGTTATGTTTCTATTACGAATCCAAAATTTATGCCACCTTATTTATTTATAATTTGTTGTCGAGATGTGGACGATGTTGAACTTGTACGCAACAGGATCTTTTAAATGACCATTTATTGCCTAATCCTAGTTATCCTGAAACAGAGTAGCTTGCTGAGCCATTTAAGAGGGCATTAAGTATCAACCATGTGCTGTTGGAGTTACGTATGGGCAAGACCAGCTGGGGTGGCAGGTCCCGCTCCCTGAAGGACATTACTTGGGTTTTTAAGATGATCAGTGGCGTTCATGGTAATTTTTTCTGGTGCGAGCGCACAAAGAACATGTGCTGGGAAATTACTTGGAGCTGCTCACATTTCACCGCCGTTACTATTTTAATTACTGATATCTGTATAGAGACAGACAGAGAACAAGAGATACACTTCCAGGAAATAATCACAAAATTAATGTTTGCACACATGAGGAAGTCACAAATTAGTGCTGTGAGGCCTGGAACACTCCCATCCAATCCTGTCAAACCTAAGCCATCCCCTCCTCTCTCTGCTAACAGATACCAGAAATCCATCATTGAGTCAAACTGCATATTACAGCTCCAAGTTCTGCCAACCTTCAAGCTCCCCTAGGTTTCCTCTCCACAGTGATGCCAGAACAAAACTTCTGCTCATGCTGCCAATCCCCAGCAGTCCCAGTATAGTGATGCCAAACACCACGACACCCACCCTAGTTCAGCTAAAGCCCAGGACCATCCTCTAGTGCTACCAGAACCCATGATTGCCTCCACTGCAGCTAATCCTCACTCCCTTTATTCAATACTGCTACATATCAGAGGGCAGAAATTGTGGTGATATCATTGCATCCGCTAATCTGTTCGCACTGTGATCCCATCCCAAAACCTGGGGACAGATTCATTTAAATATTGGGGGGTGGATACCATGCCAGTAGTGGCGCTACAGGGCATGCAGCCCATGAAACTGGGAGATTATTGATGGAACCCCTTCCCACTTCATGGGAGAGGCCGACCGACCAGTTTGGCTACTAATGAAAACTCTTCCAAAATTCTAAAGCAATATATTGCAGATGCTGGAAATCTGAAATAAAAACAGAAACTTCTGGAAATACTCAGCAGATAAGGCAGCAACTGTGGAGAGAGAAACTGAGTTAATGTTTCAGGTCGATGACCCTTCGCCAGAACTGGAAAATGTTAGGGATGTAACAGATTTTAAGCAAGTGTAGGGGCAGGGAGAGGATGGTGTTGGATCCGTGATTCTGAGAGTATGATGTTTTTCAATAACTACACGGATGCTGTAACTTAACAATAAACTGGTCTTTACTGGAGGAGGGTAGTCTCAAGACTGGGGGTATAGAGGCATGCGCAAGGCTTACATACAGGTGTGCCCACTGCCGGTACTACAGTATACAGGAGCTGTAAAAGTAGTTGGCCTAGAAATTCAGTATAGCCACTTTTGGGGCGGTAAAGTCGGGCGGGCGCTAAAGTTTGCGCCCGCCGGAAAGTGGAGGCCACTTCGCCGATATTCAGTAGCTTTGGCCAAGGAGTTTGCTCGAGCGCTAAAACTGGCGTTGCACCCCTATCTTTAGGCGCTAAGCCGGCGGTGCAGACTGATACCGCCGAGGCCGGGCGCAGCGCAGGTGCGGTCATGTTTTGATTGACAGCAGACACCCTGGCGCCGGCCAGCTCTTAAAGGGTTAAGGGTCGACTTGGTCTGCTGCCACGCCCTGGATACTGCAGCCCTCCAGCTAGGCCTAAACACTGCTGCTGGAGAGAAATAGCGCCAGCAAGGATGCAGAGGGCCCGTGAGCGAGCGCAGCGCTTCTCTGCCCATGATTTAAAGGTGCTGGTTAGGGCTTTGGAGAGGAGAAGAGATATCTTGTTCCCGGACAGTGGCAAGAAGGCTCCCAAGAGGCTGTACAGGAGAGCCTGGAGGGAAATCGGCCAGAGGGTCACAGCCAACAGCGATGTCCCCAGGACTGGTGACCAATGCCGGAAAAAGTTTAACGACCTCACTCGGTTGGTCAGGGTGAGTACCCTTTCCAGTGTCCTCCTCATCCTTGCATGTGCACCTCACATTATGGGCAAAGGGACCTCAAAGGCCTAATGGCCAGCCCTCCTCCAGCAGCTATGGCACTGGCATGAACATCAATAGCACTTTCTGCACTTTACACACTGGCCAAGCTATTCGACCATGGGAGGCAGTGCACACAACAACAGGGCACCACACTGGCCAAGCTATTCGAACATGGGAGGCAGTGCACACAACAACAGGGCACCACACTGGCCAAGCTATTCCACCATGGGAGGCAGTGCACACAACAACAGGCACCACACTGTACTTAGAAGCCGTCCTTTCTCTTGCAGGCCAAGCTGGCCGAGAATCTGAAGAGCCGGACTGTCACCGGGGGAGGCCGTGCCCAGTTCCAGGAGCTCAGTGACCTGGAGGAGCACGTGGGTCGACTCATGGGTGCCCGGGTAATTGGCCCCGTTGCAATTGGAGATGCCGACCCTGTGCTGGTCCCCAATGGTAAGGACATGACCGTTTGGACCTCTCTCGTTCCCCTTGCGCTTCAGATCTACATCCTTTGCCACTGTCCGACCAATGCGCATAATGCCACCACTCATGCCTCCCTCGCTGACACCCTGTCCTCACTCTAAAGCTACTCTTGTGCCTTCCTGCTTTCAGCTGGTGAGGAGGAGGTCCCTGAAGCTGCGAGTGTCAGTCCCTCGGAAGAGGAGGATGACGAGGAGCAAGAGGAAGGCGGCACATCGGGGGAACCCTCATCCGCGCCAGGGGATGGCAATGGCGGGGACACGTCTTGCCTGGAGGAGAGCCGGGGGAAGTGTTGCAGGGGAGTGTAGCTCCTGTGCCCAGTGGCATCCTGCCACGTGGGAAGGGTCGGACAGCTCGGCGGCCTTCTCCACAGAGGGGGGAAGTGTTGCAGGGGAGTGCAGTTGCTGGGCCCAGTGGCGTCCAGCCACGCGGGAAGGGTCGGCCAGCTCGGCGGCCTTCTCCCCAGAGGGAGAGTCCGGCCTCCAGTCCGGAGACGGTCCTCGCCCAGGAGGTGCGCCTCCTTGATCAAATGTCCGCGGACTCGGATCGTCGCCACACCGAGTTCATGGGGGTTGTGGCACGGTTGCCTGAGGCCATTGAGTCCCTGGCTCATAGTGTGGCCGATTTCGGGGCCTCACAGGCCAGGGGTTTCGACCAACTCGCGGCAGCACAGGCCAGGGGTCTCGAACAATTCGGGGCATCACAGGACGCGAGTCGGGCAGAATTCAGGGCATCACAGGACGCGAGTCGGTCCGAATTCAGGGCAGCACAGGCAGCGAGTGGAGAGTTGACGAGTGGTGCCGTGCAGTCACTGGCTGGTCTGATGCGGGCACAGACCAGGGCAGTACGGGCACTCACTGCTGCCACACTCGCTGTGTCACGCATGCATCGCCAGGGCACCCGCCGCGCTGCTGCAGCACAGCGGTCTGGCCTTCACCAGATTGCTGCGCTTGCTGCAGTGCCAGCCCGGCCGACTGCCAGTGTCTCTGGCGACCAGCGAGCGCCTGGCATCAGCCAGCTTGCCCCCATTGCTGCAGCCGCCACTGCCACTCCCCCAGCAAAGCTGCGACGAGCTGCTGGAGAGACTGATGCTGCCCAGCCACAGCTGCAGCAGTCAGCAGCCGGCCCCTCCAGGGCCGGAGCTCGTCTAGGCCGACCCCCAAGGGCATCTGCCGTCACGCATTGTGCCCCTCAGGAGCCTTCCCCCAGCCTTGCAACACCCACAGGGCCCAGATTGAGGCGGAGCAGCAGGTCGGCCAGGGGCCGGAAAAGCCTGGACAAGGACTCGCCCTCTCGGCACACAAAGTAGAGTGTGTTGCCAAATGTTTTGTTATATGGGGGTGTTTGTGTTCTGTATGGGGGGGGTTTATTTTGGTAAGGCCGAAGATGAAGGCAACTGTTTTTTTATATGGGGGTGTTTGTGTTCTGTATGGGGGGGTTTGTCTTGGTAAGGCCGAGGATGAAGGCCATTTGGATGGACAAGTTTTGTTATTCCTCCCCACGTTGTGGGAGTGAGATATGTTTTTGACTGTTTTTTGGGGGTCTTGTCTGTTTTTGGGTTTCATGTGGGAAGGGCCCTGAGTTTGTTCAATAAAGCTTTTTATTTATTCAGCTTGTCCATGTGTGATGTTTCAAGTGGTTGTTGCGTTAACCGGCTGAGGGCTTGCGGAGCGGCTGCATTCATGTGCCTTCATTGCCACAAGCCATTCCCTGACAGGGGGCCTAGAAGTGTCATTCAATAAGCCGCCGACGGACGGCCCTTGGACCTTGTGGCTCCCTGCTGGGCTGGTACTCCTCCTCCTCCTCCTCCTCCTCCTCATGGTCCTCCTGCTCGTCCTCCTGAGGTGGTGGTCCAACGTGAGGTGGCAGTGCCTGAGTCCTGCAGATAGCCAGGTTGTGCAGCATGCAGCAAATGATGACGAACTGGGAGACTCTATCCGGTGAATACTGTAGAGATCCGCCGGAACGATCCAGGCAGCGGAACCATTGCTTGAGGACGCCAATCGTTTGCTCTATGATGTTCCTTGTGGCTTGATGGCTTTCGTTGTATGCCTCTTCAGCAGGGGTCCTGGGCGCGCGGAGCGGGGTCATGAGCCATGTACACAAAGGATAGCCTTTGTCCCCGATAAGCCATCCTCTTGGGGGAGGCTGTGCCTGGAACATGTCAGCCACAGTAGTCTGGCGCAGGATAAATGCATCGTGGCTGCTGCCTGGAAAGCGGGCATTGACAGCTAGGATGCGCTGCCTGTGGTCACACACCAGCTGTACATTGAGGGAATGGTAGCCCTTCCGGTTGCGGTAATCCTCGGCATTGTCGATAGGTGCCCGCATAGCCACATGCGTGCAGTCAATAGCGCCCTGCACCATGGGGAAGTCGGCGATCCTCGCAAATCCGACTGCACGCTGCTCCTGCCTCTCTAGGGTCATGGGGAAGGAGATGAATTGGTGTCTCCTTGCGAAAAGGGCATCGGTGACCTGCCGGATGCAGCGATGCACGGCGAACTGGGAGATGTTCGCTATGTCCCCAGCAGCGGCTTGGAAGGAGCCGCTTGCATAAAAGTTCAGAGACACCGTGACCTTCACTTCCACCGACAGAGACGTCCTGCACATCAGCTGTGGATGCAGATCTCTGTGAAGCAGCTGGCAGATCTCTGCAACCACCTCCCTTCTGAAGCGCAGCCTCTTAACACAATGCGCGGCAGTCATGGTGAGATAGGACACCTGCTGGCGGTATTCCCTGAGTGGGTAAGGCCTACGTTGCCGACGCCTGATGGCCCCTCTGCGTCTAGGCATGGCTGCCCCTCTCACACAGCGTCTGCGAGCCCTTCGCACATAATGCTGGAACTGAGGGTTGGAACTCCATGCAGCCCCCATAATATACTTGCAAACAGTGAAATCACAATGAGTCAAATTTCCAAGCTCTGGCCAGAAGCCAAAAATACCTCTCCTATGTTGGCCCAAATCAGTAAGGTCTCTTCCTTGGTCTCTGTCCAGAAATCCGTAGCACTAAAGTCATTGCAGCAAAATGGCTGGCCTTTATAGTTCAGTCTAAGTGTCCTTTAATTAGCGCTCCCCGAGGCCCGCAGGGCCTCTGCTACGTTCCACTTCACAGTTCTTAACAGCGCCACGCCCACATTGGGCGGGCGCCACCGAAGTTCCGGTTTGGGGCGCACAAACGGCGTTGCACGACGAAATGACGTCATAAGCTGTGCGCGCAGCTGAGCGCGCGCAAACACTTTGCGCCGGCGCTAAATGTCAACTGAAGTTGGGCGTAGGCGCAGATCGGTCTGCGCCCGGGCGCTAAGTGCCTAGCACTCGAAATCTACTCCTCTTATGGCGCTAACGGCTGGCGAACGCAATTGAATTTCTAGGCCGTTCTGTCTTAAAGGCACATACACTACAATTCTTCCCCTTTTAGATTAGTCGTACCCATAATATTCAAATAACAATTAACACTTTAACATTAAACAACAATAGTCCATTTATAGATACAGGGCTAGATTTTCAGTATAGGCAGTTTTGGGGCGCTAACCTTAGCGCCCGCCCGAAGTTAGCGCCCGCCCCAAAGTAGCGCCCCGTTGCCGGGAATTCAGTGGCTTCGCCCTAAGAGGTTGGTGGAGCGCTAAAAGAGGCGTTCCACTACTCTCTTTAGGCGCTAAGCCGGCGGTCCAGAGGGATAGCGCCCAGGCGGGGCGCAGCACGGGTGCGGTCATTTTTGCACTGACAGCAGACCCCGTGGTGCCGACCAGCTCTTAAAGGGGGAAGGGACGAATTGGTCTGCTGCCACGCCCTGCACACTGCAGCCTTGCAAAGAGGCCTCAACACTGCTGCTCAGCCCCAGGGAGTCATGGCAACGCCAGAGAAGGCCCGTCAGCGTGCCCTGCGCTTCTCAGAGGGTGATCTGGACATAATGGTCACAGCTCTGGAGGTGAGGCGCAAGATCTTGTTTCCAGAGAGTGGGAGGAATCCAACCCACCACGACTACACCAAAGCCTGGAAGCAGATCGCCCAGAGGGTGACGTTCACCGGCGAGGCCCCCAGGACCCACACACAATGCCGTAAGAAATACAACGATCTGACCAGGATTGTGAGGGTGAGTAGCCTTTCCAGTCTCCTCCTCATTCTTGCATGTACACCTGACATGATGGGCAAAGGGACCTGAAAGTCCTTTTGGCCAGCCCTCAGCCAGCAGCATTGGGACAGTCATGAGCATCAAATGGCCATTCGGCACTCTACACTTTGGCCAAGCTATTCCACCATGGGAGGCAGTGGACAGTACATCAGGGCTTCACTCTGTCCAAGCTATTCCACCATGGGAGGCAGTGCTCACTACATCAGGGCTTCACTCTGTCCAAGCTATTCCACCATGGGAGGCAGTGCTCACTACATCAGGGCTTCACTCTGTCCAAGCTATTCCACCATGGGAGGCAGTGCACACTACATCAGGGCTTCACTCTGTCCAAGCTATTCCACCATGGGAGGCAGTGCACACTACATCAGGGCTTCACTCTGTCCAAGCTATTCCACCATGGGAGGCAGTGCACACTACATCAGGGCTTCACTCTGTCCAAGCTATTCCACCATGGGAGGCAGTGCACACTACATCAGGGCTTCACTCTGTCCAAGCTATTCCACCATGGGAGGCAGTGCACACTACATCAGGGCTTCACTGCGCACTTACAGCCCGTCCTTTCTCTTGCAGGCTAAAGTAGCGTTTAATCGCCAGGCCCGTGCCAGGGGTGGCCGCGCCAAGCTGCAGAAGCTCACTCAGCTGGAGGAGCGCGTGTGTGTGCTCATGGGAGCACGTGTGATTGTCCCCACAGCGTGCGGTGTATCCGACCCTCCACTGCCCGGCAATGGTAAGGACCTCACCTTTTGGCCCTCTCGCGTCGCACTGGCCCATCCGAGCTACCTCCTTTGCCACTGTCCCACCAATGCGCTGAATCCCACCAGTCCTAACTCCCTCGCTGACGCCGTCTCCTCACTCTGAAGCTACTCTTGTGCATTCCTGCTTTCAGCTGGTGACGACCAGGACCCTGAGGCTGCCAGTGACAGCACCTCCAACCAGGAGGAGGAGGAGGAGCAAGCCGGACCTTCGGGGGAACAGTCACGTCCCGCAGGAGAGGAGGAAATGCTCGACACCTCCTCACTGGACGAGTGCCTGGAGGAACTGTCGCAGGGCAATGCAGCTTCTGGGACCAGTGGCGTCCAGCCACCCAGCAGCCGTGCGCGTGGCCCGCGGCCTTCCCCCCAAAGGGGGGAAGGATCAGAGGGGAGTGCTGCTGCTCGGCACACTCGCCGTCACCAACGCGGCAAGGGTCCCCTAGTTCGGCCCCCTCCTCCCCAGCGGGAGAGTCGCGACTCCAGTCCGGACACCTTCACTTCGGAGGAGGTGCGGAAGCTCGATCAGATGGCCGACGACTCGGACCGGCGCCACACGGAGCTCATGAGCGTGGTGGGGCGCATGCCTGAGGCCATCGAGTCGCTGGCGACCAGTGTGCGCGAGTTCGGGGCAGCAACTGCCGCGACTGGCCGCATGCTAACTGATGCCGTCAAGACCCTGGCGGATGTGATGCGCGCGCACACCAGGACCACAGGGCCACTCACTGCTGCCACACGCGCTGTCTCAGGCAGGCATCGCCAGGGCAGGCGCCGCGCTGGACCATCCCAGCAAGCCGGCCGTCGGCTGATTGCTGCGGATCCTGCAGTGCGGGCCCGGCCGAGTGCCACCGCGCCACAGCACCAGCCAGCGCATCCCAGACGCCTGCTGGCCCACATTGCGCCATCCGTCGCCGCCATTCCCCCTCTGGGCCGTCAAGGGCAAGCGGCTGCAGCTGATGGTGGCCAGGCTCAGGTGCGCCACTCAGGAGACGGCCCCTCGAGGCCCAAACGCCGTGTAGGCCGCCCCCCAGCGGCATCTGGCGGAAGGGCATCTGAGCCTCAGGCGCCTTCCCCCAGCCTCGCAGCAGCCACTGGGCAGAGCTTGCGAAGGAGCAGCAGGCAGGGCAGGGGAGGCAAAATGCTGGCCAAGGTCTCGCCCTCGCGGGCCACTCAGTAGAGGGTGTGGCCAGCTTTCCTTTAATATGGCGGTGGCCATCTTTATTTTGCCCATGGTTGTGCTTTTGGAGGGCTTTTTTTTTGCGTTAGGCCGACGTTGAGGCCCGGTTTCAATAAAGGTGGAGTGGCTCCTCCCCAGTTTGTGGGAGTGAGTCGTTTGTTGGGCTTTTTGTGGGGCCCGTTTATTGTTTTTGGGGATTCATGTGGGAAGGGCTTTTCATTTTTGTTTAATAAAAAATTATCTTTATTCATGCAGTCTCCATGGTTGTTCTTCTTAGTGTTTGTTGGCTTCGCCGGCTGAGGGCTTGCGGAGCGGCTGCATTCATCTTCCCTCATGGCCCCTGGCCATTCCCTGACAGGGGGCTTAGAAGTACCGTGTAATAAGGTGGCGTCGTGCGGCCCTTGGCCCTGGTCGCTCCCTCCTGGGAACGTACTCCTGCTCCTCCTCCTCCTCCTCCTCCTCCTCCTCATGCTCCTCCTGCTCCTCCTCCTGAGGTGCTGGTCCAACGTCAGGTGGCAGTGCCTGAGTCCTGCGGATAGCCAGGTTGTGTAGCATGCAGCAAACCACCACAAATTGGGAGACCCGGTCCGGCGAATACTGGAGAGCTCCTCCGGAGCGATCAAGGCAGCGGAACCGCTGCTTGAGGACCCCAATAGTTAGCTCGATGATGTTGCGGGTGGTTTGATGGCTCTCGTTGTAGGCCTCTTCAGCAGCGGTCCTGGGCGCGCGGAGCGGGGTCATGAGCCAGGTGCACAAAGGATAGCCTTTGTCCCCGAGTAGCCATCCTCTTGGGGGAGGCTGTGCCTGGAACATGTCATGCACAGTACTCTGCCGCAGGATAAAGGCATCGTGGCTGCTGCCTGGGAAGCTGGCATTGACTGCCATGATGCGCTGCTTGTGGTCACAGACCAGCTGCACATTCAGAGAATGGTAGCCCTTCCTGTTGCGATACTGCTCGCCATGCTCCAGAGGGGCCCGCAAAGCCACATGCGTACAGTCAATGGCGCCCTGCACCAAGGGGAATTCCCCGAGTCTGGAAAATCCCAATGCGCGCTGATGCTGGCTCTCCAGGGCCATGGGGAAGGAGATGAATTGGCTTCTCCTTCTGAACAGTGCTTCGGTCACCTGGCGGATGCAGCGATGCGCGCCGTACTGGGAGATGTTTGCTATGTCCCCAGCAGCGTATTGGAAGGAGCCGGTGGCATAGAAGTTCAATGCCACTGTCACCTTCACTTCCAACGACAGAGACGTCCTGTACCTGAGCTTTGGCCGCAGATCTCGGCGAAGCAGGTGGCAGATCTCTGCAATCACCCCCTTCCGGAATCGGAGCCTTTTAACACATCGCGCGGCACTCATGTTTAGGTAGGAGCGCTGCTGGCGGTATAGCCTGACTGGGTAAGGCCTACGTGGCCGACGCCTGTAGCCCCCTCTGCCTCTAGCCAGGGCTGCCCCTCTCACAATGCGTCTGCGAGCCCTACGGACATGGAGCTGCAGCTCCGCGTTGGCACCCCATGCAACCCCCATCAAATCCTGGCAAACACTCTAATTTCCAAATGGCCACTTGCAGCGCTGTTGCCTGAGTCCAAAAATACCTGGCTCTTGCTGCTTGAAACCAGTTAGCTATCCTCCTTGTTGTGTCTCCAGAAATGCGTTGCACAAGACTGTTTTCTGAAATAATGGATGGCCTTTATACTGGAGAGGACGTTCCCTTTAATTAGCGCCCCCCGGGGCCCGCGCTGGTTGTGTTGCGTTCCTTTTTCCAAACGCTCCGGCCGCCCGCCGCACAATGGGGCGGTCCGACTGAAGTTTGCAATCGGGGCGGCCAAAGGGCGTTGCACGAGGATGTGACGTCATTTTCTGCGCGCGCATCCGGGCGGGCGCTAAACTTTGCGCCGGCGCTAACGGGCAACTTAATTTGGGGCGGGGCGCAAACTGCGCTGCGCCCGGGCGCTACACGCATAGCGCCCGGAAATCACTTCTCTTAAGGCGCTAACTGCTGGCGCAAGCAACTGAAAATCTAGCCCACAGTCTTTGGGGCGGCTTCCTAAGGTTCTTGTTCTTGGTGCAGAGGCGATTCTGACCCCTTTTCATCGGGTAGTTCATTGGGCTCCACTGCTACTGGTTCTGAGGTAGATGCTACCGGTATGTCGGGTTCATCCCCAGGTACTCGAGACATGGGGTTGACGCGTTCTTGTGACGCTAAGATCTGATCGACGTGGCGTCTCACAATGTTCTCCCCGACATCCACTGTGTACATTAATGGCCCCTGCCTTGTGCATATCGTTCCGGGTTGCCATTTCTCTGTTCGATAGTCATGGGCCAAGACTGGTTGTCCTACATTGAAGCTTCTTGTCGGCTTCTCATTGATGTGCTGGAATTGTTTGTCCTCAACATTTCTTCGCACATTTGGTCTGAGCAAGTCCAGACGAGATCTCAACCTTCGGTTAAAGAACATCATGGCCGGGGTCTGGTTGGTAACTGCATGTGTCGCGTTTCAGTAGGCTAATAAGAAATTGTCCATCTTATGCTGTAGTGGAAACTCATCGTCGCACATGGCCTTTATCGCCTTCTTAAAGGTTTGTACGAACCTCTCAGCCAATCCATTTGTGGCTGGATGATACGGGGCGGATGTGCAATGCCTTACCCCATTCCTTCTCATAAATTTTTGAAACTCTTCGGACACAAACTGTGGTCCATTATCAGAGCAAATCTGCTCTGGCAAACCGTTTATGGCAAATATGGTCCGTCGGACTGCAATCGTTTTCTCTGTAGTGGTTGAGGACATTTTTATCACCTCAGGCCACTTCGAATGAGCATCCACTGCTATTAAGAACATTGAGTCAATGAATGGACCAGCGAAATCAATATGCACCCGTTGCCATGGAGAGGAGGGCCACTCCCATGGGTGTAGAGGGGCATGTGGTGGTGCATTTTTGGACCTTCTGGCATCCTAAGCAGCTCTTAGTTAGGTCTTCGATTTGTTGATCAATTCCCGGCCACCACACATAAGCCCTAGCAAGGCTTTTCATTTTCACCCCTCCCAGATGACCTTCATGTAGCTCATTTAGCACTCTCTCCCTTAACTTGGGTGGAATCACCACTCTGGATCCACACATCACTGTCCCCTGGCATACTGACAGCTGTTCTCTTCTGGATGAGAATGCTGGCAACAGTGAGTTGCCATGTGTTGGCCATCCCCTCACCGTCAAATCATATACCCGAGACAGCGTCGGATCATTGTGGGTCTCCTTCTCTATATCTGCGTTCGTTACTGGCAATCATTCAATTATTGACGAATAAAATATCTCGATAGGGTCCACTGCTGGTGCTTCCTCCACAGTAGGCAGTGGCAGCCGCGATAGCCCATCAGCGTTCCCATGCTGTTTCGTGCCTTTATATTCTATTTCATATTGATTCACCCCTAGAAACAGGGACCATCTTTGTAACCGTTGTGCAGTCATCACTGGAACACCCTTCTTAGGATTAAAGATGGAGACAAGTGGTTGGTGGTCAGTCAGCAAGGTGAACTTCTGCCCATGCAGATAGTGGTTGAATTTTTTTACTCCCCATACTAGGCTGAGGGCCTCCCTGTCAATCTGGACGTAGTTGCGCTCGGCTGAGGTTAGTGACCGAGACGCAAAGGCTACTGGCCTCTCCAACCCGTCTGGGAATTTGTGCGACAGCACCGCTCCAATACCATAGGGTGATGCATCACATGCCAAACGAATTGGTAGCGCTGGGTTGAAATGGGCCAACACCTCTTTTGATGTGATCAACTCTTTACACTTTTGGAAAGCTCATCTACGTTCGTCGTCCCACTTCCATGGTACCCCTGTTTGCAGTAGGGTGTTCAGTGGGTGTAATACCGTGGACAAATTTGGTAAGAACTTGTGGTAGTAGTTTACCAGCCCGAGGAACGACCTCAGTTGTGACACATTTTCCGGTGCTGGAGCCTTGACTACTGCCTCAATCTTTTCAGGGGACTTATGTAACCCCTCTTCATCGATGACGTGGCCACAATACGAGATCTGTTTCTGGAAAAACTCGCACTTGTGGCGATTAGCTCGTAGCCCTGACTCCTTTAATCTGGTGAGCACCTTCTCCAAGTTGGCGAGGTGATCACTGTCATTTTCGCCCGTGACCAAGATGTCGTCCAAATAACACTGGGTCCCTGGAATCCCTTGCAGGACTTGATCCATTGCCCTTTGCCAGATAGCCGGAGCTGAGGCTACCCCGAACACCAGCCGGTTGTATTGATAGAGACCTTTATGAGTGTTAATCGTAAGGTATTGTTTCGAAGCTTCTTCTACCTCCATTTGCAAGTACGCCTGGGCTAGATCAATTTTGGTGAAGCATTTACCTCCAGATAGCGAGGCGAAAATATCCTCAATTCGTGGAAGCGGATATTGTACCGTGTGAAGGACTGGGTTCACTGTCACCTTAAAATCCCCACAGATGCGGACCTTCTTTGGTTCCCCAGGTGTATTACTCAACGACCTCTTCATTACAGGAATGATGGGTGTAGCCCACTCGCTCCAGTCCACTTTGGACAGTACTCCTGAACGTTCCAACCCTTCCAGCTCCGCTTCGAAGGCTGGTCTGATCGCATAAGGCACTGGTCTGGCCTTAAGAAACTTTGGACTTGCATTTTCCTCTATTTTAATCGTTGCTGTTATGCCTTTTAGTGTTCCTAGTCCCTCCTGGAACACTTCTTTTGCGTCAGTTAGCATTTTTGACAGTCGTCCAGGTGTGACGTCGTCATCCTTTTTGGCCCCAACCTTCAGTGCCTGTATGGAATGCCAATCTAATTGTATCTTCCGGATCCATTCACGTCCTAGCAGTGGTGGTCCTCCATCTGGCAATACATACATATCCATTTTAGGTATTTCCTGGCCTTTATATTTCACTTTCACCCTTATTTTTCCTTTGGGGTAGACTTTTTGCCCCGTGTACGTCCTCAAGACAATCTCTGTAGCTTTCAAGGGTATATGTGAAAATAGCCGCTTGTAGTCCCTTTGGTTTATGACTGTTAGGGCTGATCCTGTGTCCAATTCCATTTTCACTTGGACTCCATCTATCTTGAGTGTAACCCAGATAGTCTGGTGATCCTCCATTTTGGTTACCTTATGTAGTTTCAGACAACCCAGCTCCTTGCTTCCGGAGTCTGTGTCACTTTTCTGTTCATCTGAACTACTGTCCATCACCTGGTGTGCCTTTTTGTACTTCTCCTGTGGAGATTTCTTACTGTTGGTTTTCTTCCCAGACCTGCAGACTCTTGCTATGTGTCCTGCTTTTCCACACTGTCTGCACACTTGGTCCTTGAACCAACAATCCTTCTGGTCATGTGTTGTTCTGCCGCAGCGAGAGCACTTCCCTGTTCCATAGGACATTTCATTGGTGCCATATTCTTGCGGTCTCCATTGTATCTCTGCAGCGCCCCTTGCGGCTGCTTTGTGTGATACTGCCATACTGAAAGCCTTGTCCAGCGTAAGATTCTTTTCTGATAGAAGCCGTTTCTGGGTTCCTTCACTTTGTAGCCCACACACAAACTTGTCCCTTAACGTATCTGCTAGTCCCGCTCCAAACTGGCAGTGTTTCGATAGCTTGCGCAGTTCCGTTAGGTACTCAGCATTGCTTTCGTCTTTGTGTTGGTTCCTTTTATGGAACTTAAATCATTCTGCTATCAGCAGCGGTGTGGGGTTTAAGTGGTCCTGTAGGATTTCTACTATGCTTTCGAAATTCTTGTTCGCCGGCTTCTCTGGAGTTATTAAATTTCACAGTAACCCATAAGTTTTTGCACCCATGCAATTTAACAAAACCAATGCTTTACTAGCATCTGGCACTTCATTCGCCCTGCAGTACACCTCAATACGTTCCACATATGTCGCCCAATCTTCGACTTCATTGTCGAACGTAGAGATACTGCCACTCTTCGGCATCCCTGGGTGTGATTTAACTGTCAAAAATGGCGTCTCCCGCACTTCCCCTTCTTCTCCGCTGGCACAAAATGGCGTCTCCCGCACTTTCCTTCCTTCCCGCGCTCGCCCTTCTTCTCTGCTGCGGCTTCTAAAAATGGCATCTCCCGCGCTCTTCCTTCTTCTCCGCGGCTCAATGGCGTCTCCCGCACTCTCCCTTCTTCTCCCCGCGGACACTGTTCAGCCCTTGAGCCCTGGCTGTGCTCTGCGCGTTTTTTTTTTGTTTTTTTTTCTCGACGCCGCTCGGTCCTGAACCCGACTGTTGCTTTACCCTCTCTCTCTCCGTTTTTTTTTTTTTTTTTCTCGACGCCGCTTGGTTTTCAACCCCCGGCTGCGCCGTGTGCGCTTCACCCTCTGTCTTACCCCGTCGACGCTGCTCGGCTTTCTCTCCGCCGTCGGTCGGCTCCAGTCGCCGCTGTCTGGGAAGGGTCTGCGCTGGACCTGTCGTCAGTCTCTTGCTGATCGTCGTGGCTGGGGAACCAAGCCTGGCTCTCCACAGCCTCCCCTGTGATGTTCACTCTCTGCCGTATGACTGGGCGGTTGCTCGTGGTCGACACCCATGTTCCTGGCCTTGACTTTTTTTTTGTTACACTGCCCTCCCGGAGCGAATCCTCGAAGGGAAATGCAGAGTTGCAGGTAGATTCAAATCGACACTCGTCGCCACTGTTGGATCCGTGATTCTGAGAGTATGATGTTTTTCAATAACCACACGGATGCTGTAACTTAACAATAAACAGGTCTTTACTGGAGGAGGGTAGTCTCAAGACTGGGGGTACAGAGACATGCGCAAGGCTTATATACAGGTGTGGCCACTGCCGGTACTACAGTATACAGGAGCTGTAAAAGTTGTTCTGTCTTAAAGGCACATACACTACAGATGGTGGGGGGGGGAGGCAAGAAAAAAAGGGAAGGCCTGTGATAGGGTGGAAGGCAGGAGAGATTAAATGACAAAAGGCACTGATGTAATAAAACTCATTACACACTTGGTTTGAGCATAAAGCAAGGCTTTAATCAACTTGTTTCAGAACATGGAAGTCTAGTTGTATTTCACTAGCTCCTTGTCTTACAAAATGTCCCTGACAAGCTGGGCCCACGCCCGAGTATTTATACTCCTTGGATGGCGCCACCAGCTGGCCGTCCAGCGTTATTTCATAAGTAGTTTGTTGATGATGAGATTTATAACATTCTTCCTGCCTAAAAGATTTGGAAATCCGACGACTTCCTCTTAACGGATTAGGCGGACCACGAATAGCCGCAGTCATTTAGATTTTTGTTTATGGCCAGAAGGCACATCTCCCCGGACCGTGTCTTGGTCCCTGGGCTGCTTGATCCGTACTGGTGGATCGACAGGGCCCGTGTTGCTCTGATCGACCCGAGGGAAGCTGGGGAGATCGCGACTCCGGGTGCAGGTCCCCACAGGCGCAGAACTGGCTTCATCCTGTTGGATGGCCGGGGATTGACCGGGGTCCTGGCCTCGGGGTGGCCATCCCACGGGGAGCGCTCAGCTCCCCGAGCGGATCCGGCGGGGCAGCCGGCAGATCTCTCGATATCCCAGGTAGGGCATCATCCTCGGGGGAGCGCAGAGTGTCGGCATCATCCCCGTGGGTCCCTCCATCAGTTGGGTCCGTGGAACCAGCTGGACAGGGAGCCAGGTCCCGGGGTGAAATTGTGGACTCCCAGCCATCCGTGTACCACACGTGGGCATATGTGGGGTTGATATCCGTAAGTTCTACCTCGTCGACAAGAGGGTCAGTTTTAGACGATTGGACGAATCTTCGGAGCAGCACAGGGCCAGGAGCTGCCAACCATGACGGTAGAGACGTCCCATGGGTGGAGCGACGCTGGAAGCTGAAGAATCGCTCATGAGGTGTGACATTGGTAGAAGTAGAAAGGAGAGACCTGATGTAATGCAACGCGTCAGGGAGCATAGTTTCCCACTGCTGGTCTGGTAGATCGCGTGACCTCAGTGCAAGACGAACAGCGTTCCAAATGATAGCGTCGTATCTCTCAACCTGTCCGTTACCAATGGGATGGTACGGTGTCAGTATACTTGTGGTGATTCCCCGTTGGGAGAGATAACTTTTGAGTTTGCTTGACATGAAGGAGGGACCCCAATCAGAGTGGATGACATTGGCCGTACCGCAAAGGGAAAAGATTTGATCAAGGCATTTGATCACTGTGGAAGTAAGCATATTGGGACAGGGGAAAGCAAAGGGAAAGCGTGAATATTCGTCCACCATAGTCAGTAAGTAGGTGTTTCGCGTTGAGGAAGGCAATGGCCCATTAAAGTCAATGCTGATTCGCTGCATAGGCTGCATAGCGTGTATGAGCGAGCCATCCGATGGACGGGAGAATTGCACGTTCTTTTCACATCCTCCGTAGAAAATGGGAGATTTTTAAATCGCACAAAGTGCAACATACGGGTAATGCCAGGATGGCATAAGTCAGTATGAAGATCCGCCAGAGTCGAAATTGACATAGAAGAGCAGAATGCCCACGTGAGGGTATCCGGGGCCACATTCTCTTTGCTGGGTCAATACTGTGGTGTATCCAAAGGCAGCCAATTCCATCCTCCAGAGTTGTATTTTGTTATTCTTGATCTTAGTGCATTTCCGGTTATCCAGCATAAAGGCAACGGAGCACTGATCGGTTATAAGTGTGAAATGGCGACGAGCAAGAAAATGACTCCATTTACATACAGCTTCGATGATGGCCGTAGCCTCCTTCTCGACAGGAGGATAATGGAGCTCGCTACCCTGCAAAGTTCTGGACAGAAATGCAACGGGTCAACCACCTTGATTCAAGGTAGCAGAGATCGCCACATCCGATGCATCACATTCGACCATGAAAGGAAAATTTTCATCAATGGAACGAAGCGTGGCTTTTTCCAGTTGTCGCTTGAGGAGGTTGAAAGCTGAAATAGCCATTGCCTCCAATGGAAATTACTTAGCGTGAAGCAGGGGCTGGATCTTGTTGGAGAAGTGGGGTATCCATTTCGCATAATAGGCGAACATGCCGAGTGCCCGATGAAGAGAGCCGAGATTCGTAGGGGGAGGGAGCTCCTGAAGCGGACGAAGTCGCTCCAGATCCAGTTTGATGACACTGTTGCCCACCCAGTAGCCAAGGATGTTGACTGATGGTGCTGATTTCACAGATTTGGACTCATTTAAAGTTAAGTTGCGATGACGGAGAACGTCAAAAAATTTCTGGAGGTTGGCATCATGCTCCTTCTGGTCATGACCAGCAATGGTGATATTATCCAGATATGGAAAAGTGTCCATTAAGTTCTCCTGTTTGACTAGGCTATCCATTGCCCGTTGAAAGACAGCCACCCCATTGGTGACCCCAAATGGAAGGCGACAAAACTGGTAAAGCCGACTATTGGCCTCAAAGGCTGTATACTTTTTGTCAGAGTCCTTTAACGGTACTTGATGATATGCACTCTTTAAATCAAAAGTTGAAAATACCTTGTATGTTGGCAAGCTTATTGACCATGTCATCGATGCGTGGTAGTGGGTAGGCATCCAGGTCGGTATACTGGTTAATAGTTTGCGAGTAATCGATGCAAAGATGTTTCTTGTGTTGCTTCAGTGGATTTTTAACAATGACGACTTTAGCCCGCCAGGAAGATGAACATGGCTCAATGATACCATCAGCTAGAAGGCAAGAGATTTCTGCCTCGATAAAGGCTCGATCATCTTGGCTGAAACATCGTGATTTAGCGACTATGGGCTTACATCGGGGGGGAAGATTGGCAAACAAGGAGGGCTCGTCGAGTGAAGCTGCCGAAAGCACACAAAACGGTACTTTGGAAATAGTAAGCTCTGGCTTTGACCCTCCAAACTCGAAAGTGAGTCTTTTTTGTTGTTTCTGGAAATCCTGTCCCAGGAGCTCATCACTGCATAGGTTCTTGAGCACCCCGAGCCGGGTGGAGAAATAAGTGCGGCCATTGAGGATAAGATCGACAAGACAAAAGCCGGAAGAATTGGTGGTCAGTGTCATCAGAGCCATTGCAATTTCCCTGTCCGAGGGGTAAATATGCAGTTTTAACTTACTGACAGCCTGCTCACTAATGAAGCTGTCAGAGCTGCATGAGTCGATTAGTGCACTCAAAATGTGTCCATTTACCGAAACCTTCGTGGCTGCATGGGACAGACTTTGGGGAAAAACAGCTGTGATGGGAGGAGGGGCAGTTTTACCCTTGACAGCTGTAACCTTAGTAGTGGTTCTTGGGGGAGGAGCAGTTTTATAGATTGCAGCTGTAACCTTAGTAGTGGCTCTTGGGGGAGGAGCAGTTTTATAGATAGTAGCTGCAAAACTAACAGGAGCTCTCGACCGGTATACCTTAGAAAAGTGGCCTTTCCTACTAACAGTGGCTCTTGACTGGCATACCTTAGAAAAGTGACCTTTCTTGCTGCAATGATTGCAGGTTGCGTTACGAGCAGGACAAAATTTCCTATAATGGAACACACCTCCACAGAAGAAACACTTCCTTACAGATTGCCAAGATGCCGCTAGGGTGGGGTTGTCATCAGTGTAGGTTTCTAGGGTAGGGTTGCCATCAGCCAGGTTGGAGTCGTCATCCGTGAGGGCTTCCGCCAGAGGCCTATTGAAGGAGTCACTAAAAGTGATAGCAGCAGCCCATGCTCATGGTGAAAGATAGGTATCTGCATTCCTCTTTGCTAAGTCCAGAGAACATGCCTGGTCATAGGCAGCCTGTATCTTGAGGGTTTTATTCTCCAACAGACGCTGACGTATGAAGGGAGACGCAATCCCATTAATAAAGGAATCACGAATTAACTCCTCCTGGTACTGCTCAGCTGTAACAGCTTTAAGATTACAATCCTTGCTGAGCCTGTGAAGTTACTGAAGGAATTCATCAAGTGATTCCCCGGGTTGTTGTCGAGTTGTGGCCAGCAGATGCCGAGCAAAAATTTCATTTGGGGGCTTGACATATAGCTGCTGTAGTATTTGGATAGCGGCGTCATAGTTTACACAGTCTTCGATATAATCAAACACATGAGGGGATATATAATTCACAAGTATCTCCAGTTTATCAGGAACATTTTCACCACACACCCTGAGGAAGTTGCTGAAAGTACGATACCAGTGTTTCAATACTTTAGCAGCTGTAAGTGAATTCGGGTCCAGGTCAAGATGGGCGGGGCTGAGTAGTTTCTCCATGATGGATCGATTACTTGTCTGAGTTCCCTTCTACAGTTCGAGTCGTAGCTGGCTGTTCCCGAAATCACCCAAAGCATGGAGTCGATATCAAGTTGATTAAATTGACGTAATAAAACTCACTACGCACTTGGTTTGAGTATAAAGCAAGGCTTTAATCAACTTGTTTCAGAACATGGAGGTCTAGTTGTACTTCACTAGTTCCTTGTCTTACAAAATGTCCCTGGAAAGCTGGGGCCAACGCCCGAGTATTTATACTCCTTGGACGGTGCCACCAGCTGGTCATTCAGCATTATTTCATAAGTAGTTTCTTGATGATGAGATTTATAACAGGGATGATGGTGCAAGGCAAAAGGAAATGGTAATGTGACAAGTAAAGAAACAAAAGATGAGCCTAGAGGAGCTTTAAATGGCAGAATCATCAACAGCTTCCATCCGAAAAAAAGGGGGCAGAGGTTATGGTCTGAAATTGTTGAACTCGATGTTGAGTCCAGAAGGCTGTAAAGTGCCTAATCGAAAGATGAGGTGCTTTTCCTCGAACTTACGTTGAGCTTCATTGGAACAGTGCAAGAGGCCGAGGACGGTGAGGTCTGAGTGGGAGTGGAGCAGAGAATTAAAATGACAGGTGACCAGAAGCTCAGGGTCACTCTTGCGGACTGAATGAGATGTTCCGCAAAGCGGTCACCCAATCTGCATTTGGTCTCCCCAGGAGACCGCATCGTGAGCAGCGAATACAGTATACGCAATTGAAAGTAGTACAAGTAAATCGCTGTTTCGCCTGGAAGAAGTGTTTTGGGCCCCGGACAGTGGGAAGGGAGGAGGTAAAAGGGCATGTATTGCATCTCCTGCGCTTGCACGAAAAGGTACCGTGGGGAGGTGAGGGTCTGTTGGGGGTGATTGATGAGCGGTCTAGGGTGTTGCAGAGGGAACTGTCCCTTTGGAATGCTGAAAGGGGAAGGGAGGGGAAGGTGTGTTTAGTGGTGGGATCACACTGGAGGTGGCAGATATGGCGGAGGATGATCTGTTGTATGTGGAGGCTGGTGGGGTGGAAGGTGAGGACAAGGGGAATCCTTTCGTGGTTCTGGGACGGAGGGGAAGTGGTGAGAGCAGACGTGCGGGAAATGGAACAGACACAGTCGAGGACCCTATCAACCTCAGTGGAGGAGAATCCTCGGTTGAGGAAAAAGGAAGACATATCGGAAGCACTGGTATGGAAGATGGCATCGTCAGAACAGATGTGACGGAGATGGAGAAACTTGGAGAATGGAATTGAGTCCTTACAGGAAGTGAGGTGGGAGGAAGTGTAGTCAAGGTAGCTGTGGGAGTCAGTGGGCTTATCGTGGCCAATAGCCTATCCCCAGAAATACAGACAGAGAAGTCGAAGAAGGGAAGGGAAGAGTCGGAGATGGAATCTTTGGAATTCTCTACCCCAAATGGATGCTGAATCGTTGAATATATTCAAGGATGCGATAGATAGATATTTGGACTCATGGGGAATCAAGGGATATGGAGATAGTGCTGGAAAGTGGAGTTGAGGTGGAAGATCAGCCATGATCTTATTGAATAGCGGAGCAGGCTCGAGGGGTCTTATGGCTTACTCTTGCTCCTAATTTTTATGTTCTTATGTTCTTATGGACCATGTGAAGGTGAAGGAAGGATAGAAATTAGAAGCAAAGTTGATGAGATCTTCCAGTTCTGGGCGAGAGCAGGAAACGGCACTGATACAGTCATCAATGTACCTGAAAAAGAGGTGAGGGAGGGGACCTGAGTAGGACTGGAACTAAGAATGTTCCACAAATCCCTTTTGTCATTTAATCTCTCTTGCCTTCCACCCTGTCACATACTTTCCCTTTTTCTCTTTCCTCTCCTCCCCTCTTTCCCTGCATCAGTACTTGCTTAAAACCTGTTACACGTCTAACTTTTTCCAGTTCTGATAAAGGTCATCGGCCTGAAAAGTTAACTCTGTTTCTCTTCTAAAATTCTTCTGTGCATTTCTCTCAGTGCTGGGCCCTGAAATTCCATCTGGGAGCATTTGCCATTTAAATCTGGCATTGTGAGACCAACAGGTGGCCCATAATAGCAAGATTGCCTGTAGGCTTTTAATTTGTCAGATTGCTCATCCGACATCCAGTACTGGATGAGCAGAAAGTTCCTCCAACTAAATATTGGGAAAACCGAAGCACTTGTCTTCGGTCCCTGCCACAAACTCCGTTCCCCAGCAATTGGCTCCATCCATCTCATGAGCATCTGTCTGAGGCTGAACCAGACCGTTCACAACCTTGGTGTCATATTTGACCCTGCGATGAGGATTCAACCACATTTCTGCACTATCACCCAGACCACCTATTTCCACCTTTGTAACATCGCCCAACTTCACACCTGCCTCAGCTCATCTGCTGCTGAAACCGTCATTCATGCATTTGTTACCTCTAGACTGGACTATTACAACGTTCTCCTGGCCGGCCTTCCATCATCCATCCTTCATAAACTTGAACTCATCCAAAGCTCTGCTGCCCATATCCTAACTTGCACTAAGTCACATTCACCCATCACCCCTGTGCTTGCTGACCTACATTGACTCCCGGTCCTGCAAAGCCTAAATTTTAAAATTCTCATCCTTGTTTTCAAATCCCTCCATGGCCTCACTCTTCCCTATTGCTGTAACCTCCTCCAGCCCTACAATCCTCCAAGATCTCTGAACTCCTCCAATTCTGGCCTCTTGCCCATCCCCTATTTTCATCGCTCCACCATTGGCGGCCGTGCTTTCAGCTGCCTAGGCCCTAAGCTCTGGAATTCCCTCTCTAAACCTCTTTGCCTCTCCACCTCTCTCTCCTTTACAACGCTCCTTAAAACCTACCTCTTTGACCAATCTTTTAGTTACCTGACCTAACATATCCTTATGTGGCTTAGTGTCAAAATATCTTTGCTGACGCAATGTAAAGCGCCTTGGGACGTTTTACTACGTTAAAGGCACTAAATAAATGCAAGTTGTTGTTGTTGTAGGTACACTTACCACTGACTGCTATAGAACCATATCTGGAGGATTTACAAAGGAGCCTGCGACCTCCTCAGATATGTCGGGGCAGAGGGGACACAGGTAGAAAAAGCACTGAACACCTTCTATTGGAAGTTTCCAGTTCTGCAAGGAAGGGGTGGCGGGGATGCCTTCCGCCCTAATTTCCAGCTCTTCCACTCCCAGGATATCTGATTTCCCTCCCCAAAAAGAAGCAGAAGTTCTTGGCTCCGATGTTTAACTCAACCGGATATATCTTACATACCATCTTACTGTGTGTTCTCAACTTTATAACTGGCAAGGGATAAAAATTAAATGCATAGGTAAAGGAATATACATATAAAATAAAAGCCACTCATTTATGTTTTTCACAGAATAATGGGCAAAGTACCAATAAAATTCCCACAATTCCCTTTAATAAGCTTCTTATGTGATGATTCAGAAACTCAAAGCTGCATCCAGCTAGTCAGCTCCTTAGCTCCTTCTTAGAGTATTGTTATAAAAAATAACAACAACTTGTATTTATATCACGCCTCTAACATAGTAAAACGTCCCACAGGAGTGTTATGAGACAAAAATTTGACACCGAGCCACATAAGGAGAAATTATGGCAGATGACCAAAAGCTTGGTCAAAGAGCTAGGTTTTAAGGAACATTTAACTTAAAGTAGAAAAGAGAGGCAGAAACATTAGGGAGGGAATTTCAGAGCTTAGGGCCTAGACAGCTGAAGGCACAGCCACCAATGGTCGAGCGATTATAATCTGGGATGCTCAAGAGGGCAGAATTAGAGGAGCAGAGATACCTCAGTGGGGTTGTGGGGCTGGAGGAGATTACAGAGGGGCGAGGCCATGGAGGGATTTGAAAACAAGGATGAGGATTTTGAAATCGAGGTGTTGCTTAACTGGGAGCCAATATAGTCAGTGAGCACAGGGGTGATGGGTGAACGGGACTTGGTGCGAGTTAGTACATGGGCAGCCGAGATTTGGATGACCTCAAGTTTACGTAGGGGAGAACGTGCGAGGCCAGCCAGGAGTGCGTTGGAATAGTCAAGACTAGAGGTAACAAAGGCATGGATGAGGGTTTCAGCAACAGATGAGCTGAGGCAGGGGTGGAGACAGGGTGATATTATGGAGGTGGAAATAGGCGGTCTTAGTTATGCTGCAGATATGTAGTCGGAAGCTCATTTCAGGGCCAAATATGACACCAAGGTTGCGAACAGTCTAGTTCAGCCACAGACTGAAGTCAGGGAGAGGGATGGAGTCAATGGCTAGGGAACGGAGTTTGTGGCAGGATCCGAAAACAATGGCTTCGGTCTTCCCGATATTTAATTGAAGAAAATTCCTGCTCATCCAGTACTGGATGTCGGACAAGCAGTCTGACAATTTAGAGACCGTGGAGGGGTCGAGAGAAGTGGTGATGAGGTAGAGCTGGGTGTCGTCAGCGTACATGTGGAAACTGACACTATGTTGTCAAGGGGCAGCATGTAGATGAGAAATAGGAGGGGGCCAAGGATAGATCCTTGGGGGGCACCAAAGGTAACGATGTGGGAGCGGGAAGAGAAGCCATTACAGGTGATTCTCTGGCTGTGATTAGATAGATAAGAATGGAACCGGACGAGTGCAGTCCCACCCAGCTGGACAAAGGTAGAGAGGCATTGGAGGATGGAGTGGTCAACCGTGTCAAAGGTTGCAGACAAGTTGAGAAGGATGAGGAGGGATAGTTTACTTTTGTCACATAGTATGTCATTTGTGACTTTGATGAGAGCCGTATCGGTACTGTGGCAAGGGCGGTAAACTGATTGGAGGGATTCAAACATGGAATTGCGGGAAAGATGGGCATGGATTTGGGAGGTGACAACACGTTAAAGCACTTTGGAGAGGAAAGGGAGGTTGGAGATGGGATGGTAGTTTGCAAGGCTGGAGGGGTCAAAGGTTGGACTTTTGAGAAGAGGGGTGATGACGGAGAGGGAGAGAAGCACAGTATCTGAGGAAAGAGAACTATTAACAATGTCAGCTAATATGGGAGCCAGAAAAGGAAGTTGGGTGGGAATAGGGTCGAGGGAGCAGGAAGTGGGTCTCATGGACAAGATGAGCGCGGAGAGGTCATGAGGGGAGATTGGAGAGAAACTGGAGAAAGATGCGAGTTCAGGGCTAGGGCAGGGGGGAACCTTAGAGGAATTTGACCCGATGGGCTAGGTGAAGGAAGGGAAGTGGCAGAAGCAGCTGAACGGATGGTTGGAGGCGAGGGTGGAGGAGACACAGGAGAGGGGTTTAAGAAGAAGGCTAGCAGTAGAGAATAGAAGCCGGGGTTATCTTTGTGTTCCAGGGTGATTCTGGAATAGTGAGCAGTTTTGGCAGACGAGAGCAGGACCCGATAATGCTTTATGTGGTCCAGCCAGATCTGGCAGTGAATGGCTAAACCAGTTGTCCGCCATATCCGTTCAAGTCTGCGTCCCTTGGATTTAAGGGAGCAGAGATGAAGGCCGTACTGGGGGAAGGTTCAGGGTGAGAGAGAGTAATGGTTCTAATGGGTACTAGGGCCTCAAAGGTGGTGGTGAGATTGTGGTTGAGGAGATCGATAGCTGCAGAAATGTCATGGTGAATGGAGGGCCAAAGGCTGGACAGTGGGATTTCATAAGTGCAGTTGTAAGAGAGTTGGGAGAGAATTTTTTCCAGGGACGGAAGTAGGGTTGGGTGGGTGGATGTGGGTGGAGAGCGATACGAGGAAGTGCTCAGAAATGGCCTTATCTACGATTGACAGGATGGGAGTAGCGAGGCCACAAGAGATGGCAAGGTCAAGGGGGTGGCCGTGAATATGGGTTGGGGCATTTACATGGAGGGAGAGATTAAGGGAGGATAGGAGGGTAGTGAACTCAGAGGAGAGAGAACATGATGAATTGAGATGGAGGTTGAAATCACCATGGATGAGAACTTGCTCGGTGCAGGTGCTGAGGGAGGAAAGCGGTGAAGCTTTCTCGGTAATAAAATTTTGAAGGTACTTGGGTGGGCGGTTGAGAACGAGAATTTTAAATGAGAAGTGAGAGGGGTGGAATAAGGTGAGATGCTCAAAGGAGGAGAAAGTGCCAGAGAAGTAGGGGGACAGACCAAGGTGTGATTTGGTGATGAGAGCCACACTGCCACCACGGTGGTCTGGGCGGAGGAAATGGTGGAAGGTATAGCCAGGTGGGAAAGCTTCATCTAAAATAGGGTGTCATCATCCCTCAGCCAAGTTTCCGTCAGGGTCATGATGTCAATGCAATCATCCACGATAAGCTCATGGATGGCAAGGGCCTTGTTCTCAAGTGAACGGACATTCTGGAGGGAGATGCGGAGAGGTTCGGTGATGGCTGACCCACTGCCAGCATCCACAGGGTCAGCACTGGGAGGGGTGAGTTTGACGGGGAGGAGATTAGCAAGGTTAGTGTAGTGTCCGCGTATCAATAACACACGGACTGCAGGAGAACGGTAATAACAGGTGTTTACTGAACAGAGGGTATGCTGGAACTAACTACAAATTACTACACGGTGCTATATACAGGTGTGGTCACTACTGGTACTGCAGTATACAGGGGCTGTAAAAGATAGTTCCTCTCTTAAAGGTACATACATTACAATTCCTCCCCTTTTAGATAAACAGTACATAACATTCATTTAACAATTAAATAATAACTAATTACAATTACAATTTTCTTTGTACTATATACATCAGCTGAAAGTAATCATTTATAAATTCAGTCTTTGAGGAGGCTTCCTGATCCTGTCTGGATAGCGCCTTTCTCGAGTATCCTGTTCTTGCGGCGGAGTCGATTCTGGCTCATTGTCATTGGTTGGTTCGTCAGCTTCCAATGCCACTGATTCTGAGGTAGACGCAATCTGTACTTAGGGTTCATCACCAGGTGCGTATGATCGTGGCATGGCTTTGACTTGTTCCTGTGACTCTAGAATCTGGTCAGCATGGCGTCTCACGATGCTCTCTCCAACATCCACTGTGTACATTAGTGGTCCCTGCCGTGTGCATATCGTTCCTGGCTGTCATTTTTCTGTTTGTTAGTCGCGGGCCAAGACTGGTTGCCCTATCTTGAAGCTCCTGGTTGGCTTCTCATTGATGTGCTGGAATTGCTTATTCTCAACATCTCGTCTTATGTTTGGTTTGAGCAAATCCAGGCGACATCTTAACCTTTGGTTAAAGAACATCATGGCTGGAGCTTGGTTGGTGACTGCATGTGTCGCATTCCGGTAAGCAAACAAGAAATTATCCATCTTGTGTTGCAGTGGTATGTTGTCATTATACATCGCCTTTATTGCTTTTTTAAAGGTTTGAACAAACCTCTCAGCCAATCCATTTGTGGCTGGATGATATGGGGTGGATGTGTAATGCTTTACCCCATTATTCCTCAAAAACCTCCGGAAATCCTCGGACACAAACTGTGGTCCATTGTCGGAGCAAATCTGTTCTGGCAAGCCATTCCTGGCGAAGATGGTCCATAGGACTGCAATAGCTTTCTCCGTGGTGGTGGAGGACATTTTGATGACCTCTGGCCATTTCGAATGTGCATCCACGGCGATTAAAAACATTGAGTCCATAAATGGACCAGCAAAATCAATGTGTACCCGTTGCCATGAAGATGAGGGCTACTCCCATGGGTGTAGCGGGGCCTGTGCTGGAGCGTTTTGGACTTTCTGGCATCCTGTGCATCTCTTGGTCATTTCCTCGATTTCTTTATCGATTCCCGGCCACCACACAAACGCCCTGGCTAGGCTCTTCATTTTTACCCCTCCCAGATGACCCTCATGAAGCTCATTGAGCACTCTATCTCACAACTTGGGTGGAATTACCACTCGGGATCCACACATCAAGGTCCTCCGGCACACTGACAGCTGTTCTCTCCTTGGCGAGAATGCTGGCAACAGTGAGTCGCCATGTGCTGGCCATCCCTTCACTGTCAAATCATAGACCCGAGAGAGTGTCGGGTCATTTTGGGTTTCCTTCTCTATACTTGAGTTTGTAACAGGTAGACATTCGACTATGGTCGAATGGAATATCTCAACAGGGTCCACTGCAGGTGCTTCCTCCACCGTAGGCAGCGGCAGGCGCGACAGCCCATCAGCGTTTCCATGCTGTTTCGTGCCCTTATACTCTATGTCGTATTGATGTGCCCCTAGAAAAAGGGACCATCTTTGCAGCCGTTGCGCCGTCATCACCGGAACGCCCTTCTTTGGGTTAAAAATGGAGACAAGAGGCTGGTGATCAGTCAGTAAGGTGAATTTCTGCCCGTGCAGATAGTGATTGAACTTCTTCACCCCCCACACCAGGTTGAGGGCCTCCCTGTCAATCTGGGCGTAGTTACGCTCGGCTGAGGTTAACGAGCGTGATGCAAAGGCTATTGGCCTCTCTGAACCGTCAAGGAATTTGTGCGACAGCACCGCTACAATGCCATAGGGAGACGCATCACATGCCAACCGAATCGGTAGTGTTGGATTGTAGTGGGCCAATACTTCTTTTGAAGTGATTAGGCATTTACATTTCTGAAAGGCACGCTTACACTCATCACTCTATTTCCATGCTACTCCAGTTTGCAGCAGGGCGTTCAGTGGGTGCAGAATTGTAGACAAATTTGGCAAGAACTTATGGGAGTAGTTCACCAACCCGAGGAACGACCTCAGTTGTGACACATTTTCTGGTGTTGGAGCCTTGACTACTGCCTCAATCTTCTCTGGGGACTTATGTAACCCCTCTTCATCAATCACGTGGCCACAATACGAGATTTGTTTCCTGAAAAACTCGCATTTGGGGCGGTTGGCTCGTAGCCCATATTCCTGTAATCTAGTGAGCACCTGCTCCAGGTTGGCAAGGTGTTCACTGTCATTTTCGCCCGTAACCAGGATGTCGTCCAATTAACACTGGGTCCCCGGGATCCCTTGCAGGACTTGTTCCATCGCCCTCTGCCAAATAGCCGGAGCTGATGCTACCCCGAATACCAGTCAGTTGTACTGGTAAAGACCTTTGTGAGTGTTTATCGTGAGGTATTTTCTAGATGCTTCTTCTACCTCCATTTGTAGATACGCTTGGGCCAAATCAATCTTTGTAAAGCGTTTCCCTCCAGACAGTGAGGCAAAAATATCTTCTCTCCGCGGAAGTGGATATTGTACTGTGTGAAGGACTGGGTTCACAGTTACCTTAAAGTCCCCACAGATGCGAACCTTCTTCGGTTCCCCAGGCGTGCTGCTCAATGATTTCTTCATTACAGGAACGATGGGTGTAAGATTCAAAATTTTCATTAATAACCACGCAGTAAAATAGGGTTAATAAGACAGTTTTATTGACCAAAAGATGCTTGTACAGAGAAACCTTTGAAAAAAAGGACACACAAAATGGCCGCCGGACCTCGTGACCAGTTTCTGGGACCATTTGAATTTCTGTTACTGCAAGTCAGACAGGCTTGTGGATTGAGGACATTAAGCCCGCGAAAACCAGTTTCGGGAAACCGAAACTCAGGGAACTGAGCATACATATTAATTAAATTATAGGTACAGGACAGATTTGGGTAGCAGGATGAGGCCCATCAAGAAATGGGCGGACAATTGAATGAACACTTTAACCCATTGACTATACAAAGAAAAGCCGTTTAACAGCCATCAAGGGCAATCTCCAGACCGATCAATATACAAACCGAGTTACGGTGACAAAGCAAAGACATTATCGGCCCAGGAAGGCCAGTTCAGCTACCACCAACTCCCGTTATGAAGATAAAACACCCCTGCAGAGAATTCTGCCCGCCAAAAATATTACAAAGACAGGACTATGATTTGGCGGGAGATAAGAATGTTCCATAAAGGTATAACTGTGGATTGAAAAGGTCCATCAGCACGCTCAACGCTTGGGAGTACGCTTCGGAACTTCTGCGGGACGCTTCACTTCACGATTCACTACGCTTCACTTGTAGTACACTTCTTCAGGACGATTCGTAGCTTTGGAACTTCTATGACTCTTCGGTTAAGGCAGCACTTCAGTTTCGGAACGTGGTCGGTGTTCGGCCAGGCAAGGCTCGGCCACGACGGGAAGCCGACGAGGGTGGCCCGGGTACTTTTGTCGGGAGATCATCGACGACCAAGGCCGAAGGAGAAGACACCCTCGGGGAAAACGACGATCCAGGCCGGAGATAAAAGGACACTCCGGGCCCAGCACTCCAGTGCCTCAACATCCCATCGGTAACACAGGTGAATTCAGTGCTTCAGCTTCACTTCGGTTGTAATGGATCCATCCGTGGCGAGCGCTCACCAAGGCTGTATCGGCAGCCTCATCGCGGGAGAACCAAGAGGAAAACAAGCTGCGCCAGAAGTTTCCAAATCCACGTGACGACGGAAAGCTGTGCCAAAAAGACTGCAAACCCCTTTTCGCAATTCTGAAAGTGGTGAGCATGATCCTGAGTTCCTCAAGTCAAAACTTAGTTAGGTCTAGGGGAGGGGGTTAAGGGTAGTTGTAATGTGTCACCCCTTTTACGATGTGCCGTGTGTTCCCCATTTCCATAGAGTTAAGTTCATAGATGTGTGCATGCTTATAGTAGCTTTAATCTGTGCTTATGACATGTATTTTATAATGCTGCAAACTGTTTAATAAAAGCATCCATTTCGTGCTATTCAACCTGGTCTATTGAGTTTTTCTCTGCACTACAGTTCCCTGCACCTAAGTCCAAGGCCTAGAACCGTAGGGAAGAGTGGGTCGAACCACTCAAGGGTAATTATTGCAAGAAGCCTGGCAGGAGACCAGAGCAAGCAAAAGAAACCCCCTACAGAGATGGCGACCGTGGCAGGACCTTGGCAGCAGGAATGTAGTGTTTTAGATCAAGGTCTGAATAAACTAAATGTGATGGATGAGAGAATAGCGGACTATGTTTTTGGGAAGGTAAACCTTACAAAATAGTGGATATCCGACCTATTAAGAGATAGGCACCCGCTAGACGCAGCCATCAAGTGGACAGAAAGCAAAGAGCACAAAAGATCTGTAGAAAAAGCGGTCTGGCTGATGTGCTACAAGAAGCAAGTCCAGCTTTTGGACCAAGTCGTTGTAGCACAGACGGCCCAGATAAAAGGGTTACTAGCAGAAGTAGAGGAAAAGGTTGCGGGAGGAAAGAGACTGATTGCATCGCTCAACGCGCTGAATCAGGAACGCCAATCCGTAACCAATCGCCATGAGACCAAGATAGATTACTTGGAGTGTCAGGTCACTGAGGCCAAGTCCAGTGAAGGAAGAATAAGAGACAGGTGTGTCCGCCTAGCTCAGCAGGTAAAGGCACAGGAGGAGAGTATTCTGGAAGCTAGAGCAGCGTACAAGATGGCCATCGAGGATAGGTCTGAGAACGCCGACCATAGCGCTTGCCAAAGGGAGCTAGAGGACCTGAGAATGGCCCTAGCGAAGGCAAACGGCTTGGTGTGTCTCATAAACCCACCAGCGAGCCATTTACAGTTAGCCAGGGAATCCAAAAGACCGATTCCGCGAGAGGCAGTTGGGGTACCAACCCCCGAGCCCTCGGCACCTCCCGCCTATACTGAGTCTTGGACTCCGGGGAAGGAAACGGTGAAGTTAGACAAAGAGGTTCCTGAGGTAGAGCAACCCCAGGTAGCAGAGTCGGGGCCGGCGCCGATGTGTCCAACTCGACACCGGAGGCTCGGTCCGGGCGTAGCGGATGGCGAGGATGGACCCCTCGTGAATCAGATCATAATGCCCCACAGCGCACAACAGCTGAGGGCAATGATAAGTCACATCCCAAAACTCTCCGAGTCAGGAGACCCCTCTGTCCATTTTAGGGACGTGGAGCAGACCGCAGCAGTTAATGACTGCGACGGGGTTGAACAGTCCAAAATGCTGCTGTTCTCCCTGGACAGCTCGCTCCTCCAGTGTCTCCCTGACGAGAGCAAGAGAGGGCACAAGGCGTATGAGGAGTTACGGGACGAGATCCTGGAGATTATAGGGGAGGGTGACGGAAGTCCGTTCCTCCGATTGGAAAGGACGATACAGCTAGAGGGAGAACCCCCACGGGTTTTCGCCGGAAGGTTGTGGCCAGTGTATTGGCGCAGCTGCCCGGGCGGGCCGGCCCGGGCCGGGCTGAATGATGACCAAAGGGCTCATTGGCTCCGGTGCCTGGTCGCCAATTGCTTGCCACAGGTGAGGGAGCAGGCCAAAACATGGTTTGACCCCACTAACCCCCGCTCCACGGAGGAACTAGTACTTGATCAGCTCACGATAGGTTACAGGAACAGCAAGAGTAGGGATGTGCCTTCCTCAAAGGGAAAGGTGCATGAGGCGAGGCCTGCAGCTCCTGCTAAAAAGGAATGGCATCAGGAGGGGAATCGCCCTCCCCAAGCCAAGAGCAGTTGTTACGAGTGTGGGAAGGAGGGTCATTGGCGCCGGGACTGTAAAAATCCCTGGAAGGATTTAAAGGGAAAAACTCCCTCAGCCCCAGCCCAAACGCCCATCCGGGAGAAAGGAGCCGATGTGTCGATCCATCCTGATACGATCGAGTCGGTTTTAGAGGAAATGCGGTCTCTAATGACCTCGCAGGGGAAGGTGGCAGTCGTCAACAGCCCTGTTGCTCCCCCAACCCAAACCGCAGAGCCCAAATGACTGAAGCCCGCGCAGCCCGTCTACCTGTGTCCGCCCCGCTATGACGCGTGGAGAAGACCCGTTGTGGAGATGGAGGTGGAGAAGGAAAAGGGTAGTTACCTGTTGGATACGGGAGCATCATGTACCATGATCCACACAGCTAAGCCTTTTGCCTCACCTCTGTCTACCCAGGCTCCATTCTCAGTAGCGAGTTTCACAGGCAAAGAACAGGCTGGCGCGTACTCCATCCCGCTCTCCATTCATTTGGGAGCACTCCACACCACATGGACGTGTATCCTGTTGAAGTGGAATGAGGGGGGTGGTAAAGGCATCCTCGGGTCTGATTTCTTGGTGGAACACGGGATCCTCATGGACCTCAGAAATCACTGTCTCTGGGGAGCCGAGAATGGGTTAGGTAAGGTAGTCGTGATCCCAGGGAAGGGAGAAAAGGGGACCCTGTGCACCATGAAGCCGTCAGGGGGTTACGACCTCGAGCTTCTGGTCGCAGACATCCCAACGGACTTGCAAGCGTGTGTGTCGGAAAACCTGACCGCGTTTGCCACCCACAAGCACGACTGTGGGAGAGTCACCGGGTTTGAGGTCAGAGTAGACGGGGACCCCATGATCCGACCCCAAAAGCAGTATAACTTCCCCAAGGAGGCAGAACCCGACATGGAGATAGCAATATCTTCATTGGTGCAGCAGGGCGTGTTGAGGCCAATAGCCACTCACGTGAACTCCCCATTATGGCCGGTAAAGAAGCCAGACAATTCGTGGAGGGCTACGGTGGACTATAGAGTCCTCAACAGTAACAGCCCAGCCTGCGCGCCCACGGTAGCAGCAGTTGCCGACCTAATAGGGAGTATTCCAGCATCGGCGATCACGTTCACGGTGCTGGATATCTCGAACGGTTTTTGGTCCATTCCGCTGCGGCGGGAGGATCAGTACAAGTTTGCTTTTACTTTTAAAGGGCAACAGTACACTTGGAACTGCTTGCCACAGGGTTTTCACAACAGCCCCAGCATTTTCCATCAGGGCATGGCAGGAATTTTAAAAGAATTTAGCCAGCCCAATCAGATAGTGCAGTATGTGGACGACTTGCTCCTGTTCACGGACTCAAGAGAGGACCACAGCCCACTATTAGCCGAGTTATTGGAGCTATTGGAAAGGAAGGGTTTCAAAGTAAACCCAAAGAAAGCACGGATCGGCCAGCAAGAGGTGAAATTCCTGGGTCTGGCCATCCGAGCTGGGGAAAGAGCCATAGATAAGGCTAGGCGGGAATCAGTGCAGGACTTGCCGATTCCTAACACAGTAACGGGTGTGAGGTCCTTTTTGGGATTGACCGGGTACTGCAGAGATTTCATCGAGGACTATGCAGCCACAGCAGCCCCGCTACTCCGACTCTTACACAAGGGGGTCGAGTGGTTTTGGGACGAGGGTTGTCAGGCAGCATTCGAGAAGTTGAAAAGGGATCTGCAGACCGCGCCAGCCCTAGGGGCCATAGATGGGAGGGAGGAGTTTTTCCTGGAAGTGGCCGTTAGTGGGGACAGCCTGAGCGCCGTGCTGCTCCAGGAGCGGCACGGCAAGCTGAGACCAGTGGTCTATTCCTCCAGGGTGCTCACGGATGTGGAGAGGAGTTTTTCCAATTGCGAACGGCATCTCCTGGCCACGCATTGGGCTGTGAACAGATCAGTGATCTTCACAGGAACCTCTCCCATCACTCTCCTCACCCACCACACACCCACAAAGATGCTTCTGGATGGAAGGATTAAGGATGGGACCGTAAGCAGCGCTCGGATTGCACGCTGGACCCTCCTCCTTTCCCAGATGGATCTCAAGGTTAAAGGTCTTTGCGAGCCGAAGCTCGCGGCGAACATGGTATATCCCGGAACAGCCCATCGGTGTTCCGTCGAAGGGGTATGGGAGGTCAACATAGGTTTACGGGCCGGGATACACCCCACAGGCCGCGAGATCTATGTAGACGGTTCCAGCATGGTATCTGCTGGCGAACGACTCACAGGGTGTGGAGTTTATGGCCCTACGGCAGACATTGCCCTGGCGATTAAGCTCCCCAGCACTATGAGCGCACAGCAGGCTGAACTGTCCACGATGGCGTACGTGGTTACCCACCCCGAGATCTTCCCAACCCCATACACGATTTGCTCGGACAGCATGTTCACATGCAATTCGTGCACGGAGTACCTCGCCATCTGGTCCCGCCGCGGATATACCTCCGCGGACAGACGACCTTTAACAGTTAAGCCCTTGCTGGAAAAGATCCTGGCAGCAGTGGGGGAGGAAGGGGAGGTGTTCATCCACAAGGTGAAGGCTCATTCCACCACAGAACCCCGCAGTTAGGGCAACCAGCAGGCGGATGCGCTAGCCAGGGAGGGTGCCCGCAACGGCATTTTCTGGGACCCCTATGGACCCGGACCCGTGGCAGCGATCCAAGGAAGGGAGGGGACTCCAGGGAACACAGGGGTGACACTGCCCCTAGACCTAAAGACCGTCCAAACCCTAGATCCCGCCCTAAAAACAGTCCTCAAAGCCATTACTGAGGGCAAGCAAGTAGAGGGTCCGTGCAGTACGGCAGCCCTCTCAGTCAAGGAAGGCATGCTGTTCCGAGAGGAACAGTGGGTTGTGCCGCAGCAGCACCGGAGGGAATTCCTTCAACTGGCCCATGAGGGTCCAGGGGCAGGACACCCCGGGCCTGAGGTTACCTGGCAACGGGTAGAGCAGGCGGGATGGTGGCCGGGACTTCGAGACGATGTCCGCGAGTTCTGTGCAAGTTGTCTTGTGTGCGCCACGAACAACCCAGACCCCCAGAAAAGGAAGGTGCCTATGGGGCACATCAGGAGGGTAGAGGGACCATGGCAGTCGATACAGGTCAACGACATAGGGCCCCTGCCCACCGCACAGGGAGGCTATAAGTACTGCCTTGTCCTGGTGGATGTGTTTACCAAGTGGGTAGAAGCCTTCCCATGTAGAACAGCTATGGCGCTGGGTACTGCTAAGATCTTGGTCCGGGAAGTGTTCTCACGGTGGGGGCTCCCCCGTTTTGTGGAGTCCGACCGAGGGAGTCAGTTCACCGGTCAAGTGATGCAGAACACCTTCATGCTCTTGGGCATCGAAGAGAAGTGGCACGTAGCGTACAATCCCCAGTCATCCGGGATCGTTGAACGTATGAACCGGACCCTCAAGGAAAAGCTGAGGAAAGAGGTGATGGGCTCGCCCCAGAAATGGGCGGAGATCCTGCCTCTAATCCTCATGGGGATCCGGGCCAGCCAGTCCAAAAGTACGGGGCACTCCCCGCACGAGTTAATGACTGGAAGGATCATGCGAACACCCACCCATGTACTAGCCCCGGTGCTCACTGAGGGCCAGCTCCAAGAGGTGAATCGGGACAAGTTCGTCCAAACCCTCTTGGAGCGCCTGAAACGGATTTATGAGCAAGCGGCTGGGAACATGGGGAGACAGCATCAGGGCAATCGACTGTTGCTGGAACCTCGTAAGCAGCAAGAGTGGGAAGTCGGAGACCAGGTCATGGTTAGGAACTATGCCCGAGTAGGGAGTCTGGAACCACTGTACATGGGGCCTTACAGCATTGTAGACAAGGCCAGCCCCATGGTTTATGCAGTGAAGGTACCCCGACGTACTAAATGGTTTCACATTAACCAGTGTAAACTGTTTAAGCTGGGTGCACAAGGGCCAACAACAGGGGCCAGGTCTGAGGACAAAAATCCTCAGCCTGCGACAGAGTCACAGACCACACAGGCTGGAACTGTAGCCTGCGTGAAGGGAGGAGTCATCCCATCGGAGTGGGAGGTCTCCCCTCTAGTTTGGGATTCGGACGAGGAAGAGCCTGAACAGCTCGACCCCGCCCTTGACCCGATCACGGAGGAGGAAGAGTCAGAGGACGAAGATCCCGCCCTCGACTCAAGCTTAGGGGAGGTAGGGATTGGGGGCGGAGACTCACCACCTGTAGGGACAGGTGAGGTGGAGTCGGATGCCACAGATCCCGGCCCCGGGGGGGTGGAGCCTGAGGAAAGGGAGCCGGAGCCGGCAGCTGTGGTGGGACCACAGGCTGTGACGGTGAAGGTCCCGATCCCCGGTCCGTCAGCCCTGGGAGCCTCGCCCAAGGCGCCCCCTCGTAGGTCGGTTCGGACGCCTCAGCCCAGAAAGACTTGGCCAGATTCTCCGTATTTTCCCCAACCTCGGTCCAGGGTAGCCCCAGGAAGGCACGGTTCCCGTTCAGCAGCGACAGGCTGCGGGGGATCAAAGCCGAAGGCCAGTGCAGCCCCGCCACAGGGAGCGGCACGCTGCAGCCCTCACAGGAATTAGGTAGGCCGCCCAAAGGAGGGCAGCGCTGTACATAAGTTTAGGTAATGATGTTAAGTTTAAGTAATTTTAATGTTAGTTTAAGGTATGTAAAGTTTAAGATGATGGGGATGTTTTAATAGGTAGTTTTCGGAGTCTGCCCAGTATGTGTGTGTGTTTGGAAGCGGGGTCAGGGGACCCCAGTGTCCGTTTAATTAAGCCAGCACCTATTGGGAGCCTGGCTACATCATCTTATCAGTTACAGAAACCAGGAATACAATGGAGAGGATTCTCGTGGTACTCGCGGCGATCGGGTGCGGGTTGGCCTACCGAGGCCGCACCAAGGACGTCGTCGTGTTCGGATGCTCCGGGGACACAGCCCCCATCGCGACGGATGGGACGGGGAAGCGAGAGGTTGAGGAAACCGCCACCTGCTTCCACGAAGGGAGATGGCCAGGATGGCTGGGGTCGAATTCCACAGAATACTCCAGCAAATCCGGGTTTGCCTACCAAGAGAATTCATTACTGTGCCCTCGGGTGAGGATCATTGCACCCAGAGTCAGCGTTACCGTGGGAAAGAGAATCTGTTTGGTGTGTAATGGGAACGTACCGCTAAGTAGATGGTGGTGGCTGCGAAAGCTGGGAAAGAATATGAAGAACTCTACAATCGAGTGGGAGCAACTGTGTAACAATACCCATCGGACAATTACGGGGACTCACGGACAGTTACGTGTGTGTTGGGACAAATGGTGGGAACCAGATGAAGGGATATATGTCTGCATGTGGGGTTCGAAGCGCGTTTGCCCCAAGGGCATATCCATCTTTTTCCAGAGGCAGTGGCAGGATGAAGGAAAAGGGATGAGGTGGGACGTCAGCACCCGGGCGTGCGGAGCCCCATTCTCCCCGATTCCGGTAAACGCCACTGAACTCATCACCCGCCCACGCAAGCCCCTGCCCACGATTCCAGTAGCACTAGCCCAGAAGGAAGGGTGCCCCACCACCACAAAGGGGCCCGGGAACGGTTTAGTATTGGTACCCACCGGTCAGGTGCTGTACCAAGGGGTACACTACGCGGTGGCCTCAGTGATTTTAAACCTCACTGAGGTACGATTGCCGGAGTGGTGTCCCAAGGAAACGGAACAATTGTACCAGGTCTTGTTAACCAGAATGTTCAGACAATTTTATGAATTTGACTTTGCCGACATCGACAAAGCCAAATTGTACACCACACCACAGGAAGTTTTGGATCAGGTAGGGAGGCAAAGAAGGGGTACTGTAAATGACATTTTCACTGCTTTTAGTACCGGGACATCTGTTGCCAACGCTCTAGACAACATGGAGCTGCAGACACAGGTTAATGGTTTAAAGGCCCAGTTAAGGAACATACTGACAAACTACATGAGGATCAGGCCATGACACTACACTTAAAAGAAATAATCGCTGAGCTGGCGAAACACGCTAGAACGGTAAATGCACTCATTAGGGAGGATTGGAATGCGCCCGATCAGGCAGCACAGAATGAGGCTTGTGTGCTATACGGGGCGTGGTTACTGGGCAAGGGCCGCAGTAATCTGGAGGATTTAAAACAAGGTTTGGTCCCGTCCTGGATCAGCAACAAGCACTTGCAAGCGCTCCACCCCTTTGAGAATGCATTAAGTCCGTGCCAGCTCAGGCTAGCTGCAGAGGCGTACCCAGTCCCAGTGGACTGCGGACGCTCGAATCACACTATCATGGGAATAGTGGTAAGGATGCCGGTGTTGGGTCCCACAGCAAAGCCCGCCCCGGTATACAGGGTGGAGAACATTGGAGTCATACAGGGGGGTGCGCACATTCGTTACGCAGTGGTCCCGCCTTACGTCATCAGATGGGAGCATACGATGACAGGCACTGACCTCTCAGGGTGTCGTAGCCGGGGAGCACACATCATCCTGTGTCCCCAGCACTTGAATGCATTTTTGAAACCACAGTGCGGGTTCAGAGCCGCTAGTGCGAAGCCGATAAATTGCACCATGGAGGCAATGGCAAAAGACCATGTGCCCCCGCAGGTGGCATATATCGGAGGTGGGACATACTGTGTTACCACTGCAGCGCCTCACTACCAACACGGACAGCACGGGTGGTGTCCGGTCAGTGACAGCAGTTTCTGTTTCAAACCCAGGGCTGAAGTTCAAGTGGCACAACAGCGAATTGTCCCCATTCCTGTACCTTCCACCATTCACCTCACTGTAAAAGAGAATTTCACGGATTTGTAGCGATTCGTTGCGCATTTTAGTTATGTCATTCCCCCTCTCCCCGAACACCTCACCAAGATTTTAAAAGCTGTAATAGTCTCACAGAAGCATTTTTACACACTAGAGCAGAAGACATTGGAGATAGGGAACGACATATTAGACATAGTCACCCCACCATGGTGGGACCTGTTCACTAATATAGAGATCCCACCCTGGATTAGAATAGCATCCCACATCCTAGTAGTGTGTCAGGTTTTGATTGTAATATTTTTACTGGTCGTGCATTGCAAGAGAGGCAAACGCCTCCAGAGGCACGAGAACACAGGAGAATGGAGAGAACGCTATGTACGAGTGGGTGAAGAGGACACCCCAGTTTAAGCTGCTAAGTATTCAAGGATAAAGCGTCCCTCCACTTTTGGTTTTAGTTACTGTATGATTTAAGTGTGTGAATACTGTTGCGTTATAGCCGTTCAGAAGGTTTTCGTTTTTTTGATTAATAAAGTATGTATGCAGGTGGTGTAAGGGGTATCGGCCCCTTCACATCTGAAAGATGAATGTGTTATAGTTTAAGGTAGTGCTGCCTATGATTGTCCAACTGAACACAATGTAATTTTTCTGAAATGGGAACTGCATGTGTCGTGGGGGTCATAGATAGCTAATTACCAGGAACGTTTGGATGTGGGGAATCAGGGAAAATTTGCTCACCAAGGGTTATTGATACTTTAAGCAAGCTATCAGTATCACAGGAGGGACTGTAAGATTCGAAATTTTCATTAATAACCACGCAGTAAAATAGGGTTAATAAGACAGTTTTATTGACCAAAAGATGCTTGTACAGAGAAACCTTTGAAAAAAAAGGGCACACAAAATGGCCACCGGACCTCATGACCAGTTTCTGGGACCATTTGAATTTCTGTTACTGCAAGTCAGACAGGCTTGTGGATTGAGGACATTAAGCCCGCGAAAACCAGTTTCGGGAAACCGAAACTCAGGGAACTGAGCATACATATTGGGCCAGAAATTCCAGAACGGGGCTTGCAGCGCGTGCAAGCCCAGTATTTGCACTTACCCCGCGCTCCTGCCGATCAGCTCCAGGGACGCCTGCACTTCCAGAAACTGAAGCAAGAATCCCGGGCAGCGTATGACGTCACGCCGCCCAGGAGCGCAGCCAGCGCGGACCCAGGAGCGTGCAGTGTAAGTGAGACACGCCCCTTGAGGTCTCAGTTTCACTGGACACGCCCCCAATGTTTCTGTCAAGCTGCTTTGCTTTTTTACATGCAAAGCAGCAGTTTAAATAGGTTTTTGGAAGTTTTTTGAAGATTTTGGTAACTTTTATAAACTTTTTAAAATGTTTACATTATTTTGAGTAATCTGAAGTAGTTTTAAAGAGAATTAAAGCAATTTAAAGACTTTTAAAAGCCCTAAAAGAATTTTTTTAATTCCATTTATTTATTTAGCAATGTCGTCGTCATACGTGTCTTCACACTGTTCCCTTTCGGGAACTGTATGAAGTGGTGGAAGGATTTATGGCCGTGATTAACGCTCATTCCGTGACCGTAACCATCTTTGAACCAGCCATTAGGGCGGTTAGTCCTATGGCGGGAGGGTTTTACGGGCTCCCACAAGCTATACAAGGAGGGGGGGCCACCCACACCCACGGACGCAAATATCCCACTGGATGTCAACCCAGAATTTAGAGCCGGAGCTCAGACTCCACTTGCCGGGACTGTCTGGAGCGGGGTTCGAAACCCTACCCTGATCTGGCCCAGCGGCGGGGATCCTACTGCTATGACAAAGGCCCAATCCGATTAGCAACGTGAAATGGCAGCATAGGGCTCCAGTCACGGGGAGGGAAAAGGCGCAGGAAACGTATGGGTGTCACCTTTTGTGCGGAGTGGGCCTTTTGCGTAGCAGTAAGCATCCCCGCCGATGGGCCAGAAGGAGTAGGGTTTTGAACCCCACTCCAGACAGTCCCGGCAAGTGGAGTCGGAGCTCCAACTTTAAATTCTGGGTGGACATCCAGCGGGATACTTGCGTCCGTGGGTGTTGGTGGCCGCCCCCCCCCTCAGATGGGTTGTGGAAGCCCGTAAAACCCTCCCGCCATAGGACTAACCACCCTAATGGCTGGTTCAAAGATGGTTACGGTCACGGAATGAGCGTTAATCACGGCCATAAATCAATCCACCACTTCATACAGTTCCCCAAAGGGAACAGTGTGAGGATACGTCCGATGATGACCTCTTGCGCAATGCACCTCCTTGGACCCTCAGTCGCAGGGGGCAAGTGGTGCAAGTGTTAAATTTTTTATTTTATTGACATGTAAAATGTTGGCGCAATAATTCCCTTCCAAATGCGCTAGTACGGTCGGGGTACTTACGCATCTGGCCGGATGAAATGCCGGTTTTCAGCATGCACAGTGCATGTGGGGAAAACCGGCATTTCCTGTCCTCTGAACGAAGGGGTTCAGAGGCAGAACGCGTGCGACTGCACATGCAGCGTGTGCGCAGTATAATTTGCCGCTTTCATTAATGCTTTCAGTGAGGTCCAGTCATTACAACTTACACATGAAAAAAGCATGGGTACAGTTGCTACAGAGGCTGTGGAGGAAGATATTTCTTATCGTGGAGCTTCTGTAAGTATGTATGTCTGTATATATTCCTTTGCGTGTTATGTATATATTCCTTTCCTTATGTGTATGGATGTATTATTTAATTATGACTTTCAGAGAAAGTAACTTATTGGAAAATCATAATTAAAAACATACATTCATAGTAAAGGAATATAAAACATACATACATATACGTAAAGGAATATATGTGGACATACATACATAACTCATTCTCACATTCCATTCACACAGCCACAATTGCTCCTTCTACCTACCGTTCTGAAAGCCCTTTAAAAAAAAAAAATTTAAACTTTAAAACTTACTTAAAATTTCTTAAAGTAACTTCCCTCCCTTTCCCAAACAAAAATATTGCATTTCAAAAGCTCCACGATAAAATATATCTTCCTCCGCAGCCAATGAACCACTTTACACTTGCTTTTTTTCAGTGTAAGTTCTGAGGACTTACCCTCACGGATTTCATGAATGAAATCCACGAAGTTCACTGCGCAAGCGCTGCCTGTGCAGTCGCACGCGCTCGAGGTCTGGAAATGCCGGCGTTCCCCGCATGCGCTGTTCCTGCTGAACGCCGGCATTTCCAACGGCCAGAAGCGTGAGTACCCCGAGCGCACTCACGCTTCTGGCCTGGAATTTCTGGCCCAGTAATTAGATTATAGGTACAGGACAGATTTGGGTAGCAGAATGAGGCCCATCAAGAAATGGGCGGACAATTGAATGAACACTTTAACCCATTGACTGTCCAAAGAAAAGCCATTTCACAGCCATCAAGGGCAATCTCCAGACCGATCAATATACAAACCGAGTTACGGTGACAAAGCAAAGACATTATCAGCCCAGGAAGGCCAGTTCAGCTATCACCGACTCCCGTTATGAAGACAAAACACCCCTGCAGAGAATTCTGCCCGCCAAAAATATTACAAAGACAGGACTATGATTTGGCGGGAGATAAGAATGTTCCATAAAGGTATAACTGTGGATTGAAAAGGTCCATCAGCATGCTCAACGCTTGGGAGTACGCTTCGGAACTTCTGCGGGACGCTTCACTTCACGATTCACTACGCTTCACTTGTAGTACACTTCTTCAGGACGATTCGTGGCTTTGGAACTTCTCCGACTCTTCGGTTAAGGCAGCACTTCGGTTTCGGAACGTGGTCGGTGTTCGGCCAGGCAAGGCTCGGCCACGACGGGAAGCCGACGAGGGTGGCCCGGGTACTTTTGTTGGGAGATCATCGACGACCCAGGCCGAAGGAGAAGACACCCTCGGGGAAAACGACGATCCAGGCCGGAGATAAAAGGACACTCCGGGCCCAGCACTCCAGTGCCTCAACATCCCATCGGTAACACAGGTGAATTCAGTGCTTCAGCTTCACTTCGGTTGTAATGGATCCATCCGTGGCGAGCGCTCACCAAGGCTGTATCGGCAGCCTCATCGCGGGAGAACCAAGAGGAAAACAAGGTGCGCCAGAAGTTTCCAAATCCACGTGACGACGGAAAGCTGTGCCAAAAAGACTGCGAACCCCTTTTCGCAATTCTGAAAGTGGTGAGCATGATCCCGAGTTTCTCAAGTCGAAACTTAGTTAGGTCTAGGGGAGGGGGTTAAGGGTAGTTGTAATGTGTCACCCCTTTTACGATGTGCCGTGTGTTCCCCATTTCCATCGAGTTAAGTTCATAGATGTGTGCATGCTTGTAGTAGCTTTAATCTGTGCTTATGATATGTATTTTATAATGCTGCAAACTGTTTAATAAAAGCATCCATTTCGTGCTATTCAACCTGGTCTATTGAGTTTTCACTGCACTACAGTTCCCTGCACCTAAGTCCAAGGTCTAGAACCGTAGGGGTGAGTGGGTCGAACCACTCAAGGGTAATTATTGCAAGAAGCCTGGCAGGAGACCAGAGCAAGCAAGAGAAACCCCCTACATGGGTGTGGCCCACTCGCTCCAGTCGACCTTGGACAGCACACCCGAACGCTCCAGACTCTCCAGCTCTGCTTCGACGGCTGGGCGGATCGCATACGTTACCGGTCTGGCCTTAAAAAATTTTGGGTTTGCGTTATCTTCAATTTTTATCGTTGCCGTTATGCCTTTTAGAGTCCCAAGTCCTTGCTGGAACACCTCTTTCGCGTCAGTTAGAATTTTTGACAGTCGTCCAGGTGTGACATCGTCATCCTTTTTGTCAGCCACAGTTAGCGCCTGAATGGAATGCCAATCCAATTGTATTTTTCGGATCCATTCACGTCCCAATAATGGTGGTCTTCCATCTTGTAGTATATATAGATACAGTTTCTGTGTTTCCTTGCCGTTGTATTTAACGGGCACCCTTATTTTTCCTCTGGGGTAGACTTTTTGCCCCGTATATGTTTTCAAGACAATGGCGTGTCCTTCAAGGGTATGTGTGAGAATAGCCGCTCGTAGTCTTGTCGATTCATGACTGTTAGGGCTGATCCTGTGTCCAATTCCATCTTTACTTGGGACCCTGCTATCACGAGGGTGACCCAAATGGTTCAGTGATCCTCCTTTGCGATCACATTGTGTAACTTTAGACAACTTAGTCTCCTGCTCCCGGAGTCATTGTCACTCTTCTGATCTTCTGAACTACTGTCCGTCATCTTTTGTACTTTCTTGTACTTTTCCTTAGTAGTTCTTTTAGTGTTGGTTTTCTTTCCTGACCTGCAGACTCGTGCTATGTGTCCCACTTTTCCACATTGCCTGCATACTTTGTCCTTAAGCCACCAACCCTTCTGGTCATGGGTTGTTCTGCCACAGCGATAGCACTTTTCTGCTCCATATGCCATTTCATTGGTGCTATATTCTTGCGGCTTCTGTTGTATTTCCGCAGCTCCCCGTGCTGCTGCTTCGTAGGATACTGCAACGCTGAAAGCCTTTTCTAGCGTAAGGTCCTTTTCCGAAAGTAGTCGTTTCTGGGTTCCTTCACTCTGGAGCCCGCAGACAAACTTATCCCGTAAGGTATCTGCCAGTCCTGCTCCGAACTGGCAGTGTTTCGATAACTTGTGTACTTCCGTAAGATAGTCAGCATTACTCTCCTCTTTGTGCTGGTTTCTTTTATGGAACTTGAATCTTTCTGCTATCAGCAGCGGTGTCGGGTTTAGATGTTCCTGTAAGATATTGACAATCTCTTCAAAGCTTTTCTTCATTGGTTTAGCTGGGGTAATTAAATTCCGCAATAGGCCGTACGTTCTCGCGCCCATCAAATTCAATAATACCGATGCCTTCTTTTCATCGGCCACCTCATTTGCCTTGCAGTACACTTCAATTCTTTCCACATACGTGGTCCAGTCTTCTATTTTGTTGTCGAAAGCAGTGATGCTGCCACTCTTTGGCATCTTGGGTGGTTTAAAATGGCGCCTCCCACGCTTTTCCTTCTTCCCCAATGGATTAAAATGGCGCCTCCCGCGCTTTTCCTTCTTCCCCCTGCTGCCAATGCTGCTCCTAGCGTTCTAAATAGTAATGGCGGCTTTCTGCGGCTTTCTGCGCATCTCTCTTTTGTTAATTAATTTTCTTAGTTTTATTCTTCTTCGACGCTGTCCACTGCACGTCTCTTTTCCTTCCCCTTTTTTTATTTTCTTTAATGCTGCCCGGCTCTTGAGCACCGGCCGCGCCCTGTGCGCTCCACCCTCTCTCTCTCTTTTTCTTCCCGACAACGCTGCTCGGCCCCCTTGCAGAGCCGCTCGATTGAGCTCTAGCCCGCCGCAGTCCGGGAAGGGTCAGCGCACTACCTGCTACCAGCCCGATTTGCTGGAACACCTTGACTGGAGAACCAAGCCCAGCTCTCCACAGCTTCCCCTGCGATTCTCTGAACTCCGATGGATCACTGGGCGGTTGCCCACGGTCGACGCCCGTTGCGCTGGCTTCGACCTCCAAGAAGCTTCTTTTCAGGGATGGATCCCTGTGAGGTGATGCAGTACTGCAGGTGAGTTTGAACCTGCTCGTCGCCACTGTAGTGTCCGTGTATCAATAACACACGGACTGCAGGAGAACGGTAATAACAGGTGTTTACTGAACAGAGGGTATGCTGGAACTAACTGTACAAATTACTACACAGTGTTATATACAGGTGTGGTCACTACTGGTGCTGCAGTATACAGGGGCTGTAAAAGATAGTTCCTCTCTTAAAGGTACATACATTACAGTTAGGCCCCAGCGGGTGCGCTGGGCGGGAAGATCAGTGAGAGAGTAGGATGGGACAGTTGGGGTGGTTGCTCGTGAGGAGGCAGTGATGAGTGCCACTGTGGGCCTTTCGGAGGATGCCAAGAGAGGCACAGGGGGAAGCTGTAGGCTTATCAAACCAATTGATGTTTCATGTAGTTCAGTTTACATGAAAATATGTTTGTTACAACCTCCATTATATAACTTGTCGCAAAGATTATTTGTCTATTTGAAGCTATTGTGGAAACAATCATTTTTAAAAATCACCAAGGTTTTGCTTGATACAGATAATTGAAAAATGGGACACATTCATTTTCATCAGACTTCCCTTATTAACAACTTCAGTTATGTCACAGGTTCAGTTTGGATTTAATGCATAACTAATTTGACAAGAAATGTAATCCTTCTTTCCAATGGGTGTACGTGACAGGTGTGCTGGAAATCTATACTGGGGTCAGTACTGTGCTTTTATTAGGTAAATGTTTTTTCAGATTCTATTATACTGGGGGAAAAGTCAACGAAATGCACAGAGACTTCACCCACCGTGTTGCTATACAGATAAATATTTACACCTCTCAGCAATAGATGGGATATGTTTCACTGGTTTTCAGCTAGGCTCCACTGCAGGTGAAAATTGCTCAAAGAGAACAAAAAACACTTTGTACTACAACTCATTTAGCCTCTGCAGACTGAACATCATGTACTTTATATTGTCAGAGGTAATACTCCATACAACGCTGGTGTTCAAACAGAAGCACTACAGTTTACGTGCTCAGAACGAAATATTATTAGCTTTTTCTGCCATGTCTTATCTGCTCATTTAACAGTACAGACAAAAATTCTTTTTTTGCAACTGGAGCATTGCAATGTGTGCAGTCATTATGCGAAAAATGTATTATTAAATACATACAAATTTATATGTTAGAGGCCAGAACTTATTCTAGCGTGAGGACTGAGATTAATTTCCTGCACTCCTCTTGCACGGCTTGAGATAAGACTCCAAAATGGTTCAGTATTGACCATTTTAGGGCGCTGACATCGCCTGGGTGCAAACTTTAGCGCCCGGCGTCGACCGCAAGATTCCATTTTAATGCCCCAAGAGGGAAGTGGAGCGATAAATTAAGTGCTATACACTTCTCTTAGGGCGTTAACATCGGGGAGAAGGGCGCACCGCAGAGCCCTACTCAAGTTCAGGCACTGTCAATTACAAGTACTCAGACAGACTGCCATCTTCCAGTTCTTAAAGGGGAGGTTCAATCATGCTGCACAGCTTCATTCTGATCATTGCTGCTTGTGACCTGGGCCTGCGAGGAGCTGCAATCCATCAGCCACAAATCTCCTGACTGATCAGAGGCCCAGGGAGAGAGCTCGCCGGTTCAGCAACCAGGCATTGGAGGCTCTGGTTGTGACGCTGGAATGCTGATGGGCAGTGCTGTTCCTAGACACTGGCAGGAGGCCATTGCCGCAGGAGTTCAGAAGGATGTGGAGGGAGGTGGCCCAGTATGTCTCGGCCAGAGGCGTTGTCCACAGGACTCACACCCAGTGCCGCAAGAAGTCCATCGACCTCACTCGGGGGGTCAGGGTGAGTACATGCTTCAAACACCTCTACATCCCACCATCTCAACCTCACTCTGTGCACAGACGGTATAAACCGCCAAATCCCCAACACTCACCCACCAACTATGCCCATCTACTAAAAGTCACATCCACATCTCACACGTTGCATACATTAACAGCTATTCAACTATGGTAGGCACATCTGCCAAACTCATGGCTGCACACTCACTCACACGCTGTCCTTTCTCTTGCAGGCCAAGCTTGCTCATAACGGGAGGGAGCAACAACGCACGGGAGGAGGCCAGGCAGAGCTGCACCCACTTACACAGCTAGAGAAGTGAGTGCACAGCATCACGTGGCCCAGGTCGTGGGCGCTGTGGCAGTCGAAGAGGTTGACCCCCTTGGGGACAGCAACGGTATGTTTATCATCTCTCTCTCCTCTCTCATACCACTTCCCCCTCACAACACCAGCCCTTCCCACTTCCCATCTAACTCTACTGTCTCCATTCCTTGCTCCCTTCCTGACCCCTCCCCTGACATTAAACCCACTCTTGTGCTTTAATGCTTTCAGATAATCAGCCACCATCTGACCAGCCTGTCCCTCAGACTCCCAGTGGCAGCGACGCGGGAGAGGAGGAACACCAAGCCGAAGCCTCACTGCCTGTCCGACAATGGGGCCACGCGGTCACTGGAGGGGAGCAGAGGACATGGCTGTGATGTGGGTGAAGCTCCGGGACCCAGTGGGCTGCAGCAACACCATGGGGGAAGGGAAGCTCGCGGGCTATCTCCCCGGAGGGTGAGTGTGCGCACGAGTTCTGCTGCACAGGACTCGGATGAGGACCTCGATGTCAAGGCAATGACCACACAGGCGATGGTTATGCACACTGAGCTCATGGGTGCAATGGCAAGGGTGCCCAAGAGCATGGGTGCACTGGCGGCTAGGAGCATGGAGAAGTCTGCCTCCAGCATTGCTCTCATCTCTGCGCAAACCATCGAGCCCATCCTTGGCACTTTGCAGAGGATGGTTGACTCGCAGAGAGACTGTGGGGACCCAGACCTCATGCCGCGTGTCATGGGTGAGGTGACAGCAGCTATTGCAGCACAGGCCGAGGCAACGCAACGGCTTAGTGCTGTAATGGAGTCAGTGGTTGGTGCCATCCAATCTCAGACTGCTCTCATGCAGTCCCAGATTGATGCCATGCAAGCGCTGACTGCTGCCATCGCCGCTGGGTCACCCATTGTCCACCGGGGATCACACAATGCCGCAGCAGGCCAGCAATCTGTGCTTGAGCAGATTACTCCAGATGCTAAGGTTCTGCCACGGGGGAGTGGCAGTGTGTCGGTCGTGCAGGAAGGTGCTGTCCTCTCTCAGGATGACAGCATTCCTGCTGCCACCACTGCCACTCTGTCATTGCACTTGCCACAGCCTGTAACCCAGCCAGCCCAGACTGCTGCCGCCCATGCAGAGTTGGTGCAGTCTGCAGGCGGTACCTTCAGGCCCAGGGTTTTTTGAGGGCATCCTGCAAGGCCATCTGCAGTCTCTGGCTCCCAGACTCAGCAACCTTCCACCAGCCTTGCTGTAGCCACTGGGGCCACATTACGGAGGAGCAGTAGGGTTGGGAGGGGAGAATTGCAAAGGGGAGGGATATCATTGAGGAAGGCTCAGTAAATAAAATGTTAATAGCAAATGGGGGGAGTGTGTGTACAAAAGTTTATGGGGGAAAAATTGAGTCGCTCCCCCTTGGAGCGCTATCTAATTAGCGCCCCGAAAAAATTAGCGTCTCCGCGGCCGAAATTCATCAGTAGCGTCCCAAGAGGGAAGCGGGGTGCTACTGGAAGCACCTGCCTCCCTCTTGGGGTGCTACGAGTGAATATCGCAGCACATCGCACCGCGGTACTAAAGGCCTTCCTCCCCTTCTTAAAGGGGTGGGGGCTAGCGCAGCATGACCCAGGGCCCAGCTGGGCACCAGGGATTGGAGTGGTGGCAAAAGAGCCCAGCACTCAAGAGAAGTGCTGGGCTCACGGAGCGCAGCCGGCACTCCACGGGGTGGTGGGGGCTTCAGAGGAGGCCGGGGACGGCAGAGGGGGGCAGGTGCTGGCAGGCGGCCAGCAACAAAAATGGCTGCCCGGCACCTTCCCTTTAATTAGCGCCGCCGCGGCCACAGGTAGGCCCCGTCGGACATAGCATTCAGCAGTAAGTATGTGGGCGCTACCAAAGATTGTGGCCGCGGTGCGAGCGGGGCGCTGGTGGCACAATGCCGCAGGGTGCTAACGGTTACTGCTGCTGCTAACCTCCCGCTGAGGAGAGATTGGACATGTTGGGACTGTTGTCCTTGGAACAGGGAAGGTTAAGAAGTGACCTAATAGAGGCTTTCAAGATGATGCACGGTTTTGACAGAGTAAATCGAGAAAAACTATTCCCTCTGCCGACTGGGTCAATAACCAGAGGTCATTGATTTAAAATCATTGGCAAAAGATCTAGAGGGGAGATGAGGAGAAATAATTTTACATAGGATTACACCAGATATATGGCACAGAAACAGGCCATTCGGCCCAACCAGTCCATGCTGGCATTTATGCTCCACTCGAACCTCCTCCCGTCTTTCCTCATCTAACTTTATCAGCATAACCTTCTATTCCCTTCTCCCTCATATGCTTATCATATGCTTTTTCACTCAGAGAGTTGTCTGGATCTCCAGCGCTCTACCTGAAAAGGTGGTGGAAGCTGATTCCATAAATAATTTAAAAGGGAGTTGGACAGATACTTGAGGATGAGGAACTTACAGAGTTATGGACAAAAAGCAGGGACACGGGACTAAGCAGGGCTGCTCTTTCAAAGAGCCAGCACAGGCACGATGGGCCGAATGGCCTCCTTCTGTGCTGTAAGTTTCTATGATTCTATGAGATGTGGGCGTCACTGGCAAGGCAAGCATTTATCACTAGTATATTTTAAGAACCAGTTATGATGCCAGTTAAATATGACAGGGGCAAAAATCGGCTCTTTTGTGCCTGCTGTTAGCGTCACTGGGGCATTGCTGAGGCACTACCCGATAGCGCACGCCCCCGCCAGTAGCACCCCGGGCCGCCGTGCCACTGGCGATGATGTCATCGCCGTGCGCGGCGACCCCTTAGCACCCTGTGGCAGAAATTCGGCTGTGCCTTGAGAGGCTGCCGCAGGTGTTGTTAAAGGGGAGGTGCAGCCGTGACCCATGCCATCATTTTCTTTTTTTGGCCGACCACCAGGTCGGCCCTTCGTGGTGTGCTGTGGCATGGTCCTGGTTGCCATCACACAGCCCGGCACACCACGGAGTGTCTAGTTGCCTAGTTGGTGGCCTAGTTGGGGCCATCGGAAGCCCTGCAGAGTGCACAGCGGCCCTCTCCTTTAACTGAAATTTGGCTCGGTTACTGCCCCACCAGGAAGTGGAACGCCCGACATTGCACTCCACTTCCTGGGTGGGGCGGTAAGGCGAATTTCGTGGCCAAGATGGAATTTCCTCACCGGGTGAAGGATGTCCCACCTCGCCAGCGTTACCGCTCCAAAATGGGACGCTACCGAATTTCGCACCCTTTTTATAAACCCTAGTAACCCATATGGTTTTTTAACCACCTTATCAACTTGCCCTGACACCTTTAAAGATTTGTGTATATGGACACCAAGGTCACTCTGATCATCTACACCGGGGGTTCTCAACCACAGGTCCGCGGGCCCCTAGCGGTCTGAGAGAAGTTTCAGGGGGTCCACAATAAGTAACATCCAGGATTTACAAAAAAAAGAAAAATGCACCATCGCTTAAAGGTGGGATTGAGCTGAGCAAACTGGCGGCTCTGGCCCTGACACGGACCCTTGCTCCCCCTCCCGAATGTCTGTATGATGATGGCAGCAGCTTTTTAAAATTTATTTGTTCCTGGGTTGTGGGCATCGCTGGCAAGGTCAGCATTTATTGCCCATCCCTAATTGCCCTTTAGAAGGTGGTGGTGAGCCGCCTTCTTGAACCACTGCTGTCCGTGTGGTGAAGGTACTCCCACAGTGCAGTTAGGGAGGGAGTTCCAGGGTTTTGACCCAGTGACGATGAAGGAAGGGCGATATATTTCCAAGTCAGGATGGTGTGTGACATGGAGGGGCACTTGGAGGTGGTGGTGTTCCCATGTGCCTGCTGCCCTTGTACTTCTAGGTGGTAGAGTTCGCGGGTTTGGGAGGTGCTGTGGAAGAAGCCTTGGCAAGTTGCTGCAGTGCATCTTGTAGATGAAACACACTGCAGCCACGGTGTGCCAGTGGTGGATGGAATGAATGGTTAAGGTGTTAGATGAGGTGCCATTCAAGCGGCCTGCTTTGTCCTGGATGGTGTCAAGCTTCTTGAGTGTTGTTGGAGCTGCACTCATCCAGGCAAGTGGAGAGTGTTCCATCACACTCCTGACCTGTGCCTTGTAGATGGTAGAAAGCTTTTGGGGAGTCAGGAGGTGAGACACTTGCCACAGAATACCTAGCCTCTGACCTGCTCTTCTAGCCACAGTATTTATGTGGCTGGTCCAGATAAGTTTCTAGTCAATGGTGACCCCCAGGAAGTTGATGGTGGGGGATTCGGCGATGGTAATGCTATTGAATGTCAAGTGGCCGGTGGTTAGACTCTTGCTTGTTGGAGATATTCATTGCCTGGCACTTGTGTGGCATGAATGTTACTTGCCACTTATTAGCCCAGGCCTGAATGTCGTCCAGGTCTTGTTGCATGCGGGCATGGACTGCTTCATTATCTGAAGAGGTACGAATGGAACTGAGCACTGTGCAATCATCAGCGAACATGCCCACTTCTGACCTTATGATGGAGGGAAGATCATTGATGAAGCAGCTGAAGATGGTTGGGCCTAGGACTCTGCCCTGAGGAACTCCTACAGCGATATCCTGAGGCTGACATGATTGACCTCTGTAGGGGGGCATCTTTTACCTGGTTTATGGTAATTTACCTGGTCAAGCAGTCTTTCTGCCACTGCTTCTGTGACCAATACCACACAGCGGTTTCGAATCGCTAAACCCACCCTTCCAGTTCTGACTGGAGGAACTTATAATTAATGATATATTAAAACGGACAAATGGTCTGGATGTGAGAAAATCAAATTTTATTAACTAAAGAAAACTACACCACACGATTTTAGTACAACAGTTAAAATTGCTTAACAAGGGAAGGCAGACGGCAAAAACGAGGGATAAATGGCTACAATGTAAGTCTTACAATCTTAGCAATTTCCCTTAAATTACCACCCCTCGAACTCCTTACTAGATTGCCTTGCTGAGGAGTCAGAAACCTGCTCACCTGTGGTCCAAAGAGTAAGAGAGAGGGAAGAGCTCACCTGCAGTCCAAGGGAAAAAAAAGAGAGAGATGCTTCTGAGAAGCTATCTTTATATCCTGTGAGCTCCTGCTGTTTTGGCGCTGAAAAGGTCTGTGTGCAAATTCGCACCGAAAAGTTCGAATACACAGGAGAAAGGCCATGATTGGCTGATTCAAACAGGCTATTTCCCAGTGGCCAAACTGCTCCCATTGTCTGGAATGGGTTTTGAATAAAGCTTGGGATGGTTTGAATGTGTCTTCATTCTGGGGCCGAAATGTTCCCGCCCACATCTGGAGTTCACCTGGCTAAAACAAAAAGGGACCCAACTGCCCTATTGTCTGAGTAATGGGTGATTCCAGACCATTCATTCCTTTTCTTAGTCTAAAAAAAGTATTTTCTGTAGTTTAGGTGTGTCTCAATTGTGTGCTGGGCTTTGAATGGAGTTGGATTACTATGTAAACAGAAGCCCCTTTGTCCTGCGGTCACCGAAACTGCAGTCTCAAGTGGTTTAATCCCTTATGTCAACAAGGCAGCAGTTTCCTGTAAACAAACATTGCCTCTGTAGGGAAGGGAAACTCCCTTTTTTTGATTGACAGAATTTGACTGCCATTGCTTCATCCTCCCCTTTTCACAGACATCCTTGAGCTGCTTTCTTTTGTCCTTGGCCATGCTTTTCTGATGGCCATTTTTAAACCCCTTTGCAATTTACACAGTTCAAAACTCAAGAGTACATTTTTTAAAATAAAATGTGCTGTCTTAAAGTGTGCAAATTTTTCCACCAAGTTCCTCGATTCCAGTGTTGTCCACGTGCTGCCCAACTCAATGCAGCCTTTTGCGGTTCTAGGCACATTTTAAAACATTGTCCAACCCAGAGACAATTTAAAGTCACGCACAGTCTCCGTCCACGATGTGGATTAATATCTCCAGTATCTTTGGGGCTGAGGGATTTTACAAGCTTCCCAGCCTGCTTCTAGAGTGGTTCCCCCTATGGTGTGGGACTCTGGGGAGGAAGGGATAGCAATTCCTCTTGCAGGGGAGCCAGTACCAGGTTTTGGACCTGGAGAGGAAGATTTTCAGCCATCAGCAGTGGGTGGTGAGGGGATACCTGCCCCCAGTACAGGAGTGGGTAGGGAAAAGGAGACAAACCCAGAGTACCGGCAGGCTGCCAGGTATATTAAACAGTGCGGGCTGTTTGCACCAGGGGGAGAAGGTTCCCAGCCAGCTAGGGCTGTGACCCAGGCTCAGGGTCCATCAGCCAAAGTTTCCCCCACAGAGACGCCCCTCAGAAGGTCTCTTCGGGTGCCCCAGCCCAAGAAAGCATGGTCACCCACTTTACAGTGGAGTAGTGCGGTCTCCTGAACCAGGGAGAAGCCAAAGGGCAGAGGTCCCCAATCAGCAGCCATAAGCTGCCAGGGACCAGAAGCTGGAATCAGTCCAGCTTCGCTGCAGGCAGCAGTAATCTGCGACAGTGACACCAGAGATTAGCCTGGCTGTCCAGAGACAGGCGGCATTTGTATTATAGCTTTGTGTTAAGTAACTGTTGTTTATAGCTGGTTTTTAAGGTGTTTGAATTTTAAGTTTAGAATGTAACTAGTTTTGAGTTTAAGTTTAAAGTTTAAGTTTAGAAGTGTGCCAAATGTTTGTATTTTGGTCCGACCATGCCTTCACCTAAGGCAGCAGGTCAGTGAGAGACCTGGCTGCATGTCCTTTTAAGTTTTTTTACAGGAGAGTGGACAAAGTAGCAGCCCTGTTCGCCCAGCCTGAGCTGGGCATCGAATGAAGATATGGATACAGAATGTTGGGGATCACCTAGCCACTGGACAAATCCAGGAGGAGACCCCGCAGCGACCTTTGGGAGAAACCGGACAGGGTCCAGAGGAACTTGCCTACTCATCCTACGCAGAAGAGATGGCCCCAGCTGGGTGGGGCACGGCCCCCAACCCAGCACTATCCTGACCGAATTTCACTTGCGGGAGACCTCACTATTGAGGAGTCATGGTGGGGAAGCGCGGGCGCCTTGGCAGATAGGGACGCGTTCCCCGGGAGTGGGTGATGATGGCCCGGGAATGATTGGAAAGGGGAGGGGGAGACCCAAGAGTCGCGTGGGTGTGTTCGGGGAAGGGAGGAACTCACCCGGGGCCCACGGGCAAGGCTAGAGTGTAAGTGTGGCTGGGGAGGATGAGTGGGTGGCCGGATCTGGGATCCAAGTTTGAGTGTGGGGCCAGTGAGAGCCGCCACACAGGCACCCATCATTTTCTCCAGCCAGTCGAGGGAAGACGGGAGGGGGAGGGACTGGGAGTTGCGATCCAATACTCTCCGGTCTCGGTCTGTGAAACAGGAGGGGTACCCCGCCTCCACAAAGGGACAAGGGAATGGCTCGGGGTTGGCGGACCAGACTGTTCTGTAAAATCCATTTTAAAAGTTTAAGACCATTAAAGGGGGGGGGGTGGAAGGAACATTTACTGCCCAGGTGGGAGGAGCAGTACCCACTCGAATTTTGCGACCCATCATTGGCACGTGATGGTCGGGGTTTATTTCAGCCTTTTGTTCAAATGTTTAATGGAGATTTTTGTATCTTGTTTTACAGTTCCAAGTGGTGCAGAGGCGTAGAACCCTCTCCGTGCTTGGAATCATTTTGATTACATTGTATAACCAAGATTGCAACATTTTGTAATATGTTATAATGTAACAAGTGATGCAAGGGTATGAGACCCCTTGTTGTAACATTTTGTGGTTGATGTATCTGTAGATGCCTACCGTACCACGGTTTTTCTCGGATTTAAGGGGAATAGACGGGTCGGGGGATCAGTGACAGGTAGCTATAGGTAAATACAGGGGATGATTGTTTGTCGGGGGTCAGAAAATGTTGCTCACTTTCTTCAAGTGGATACTACAAGCAAGTATCCAAAGGGAGGAATGTGGGGTTCGCAAAATCCCTCAGCCCCGAAGATACTGGAGATATTAATCCACATCGTGGATGGAGACTGTGCGTGATTTTAAATTGTCTCTGGGTTGGACAATGTTTTAAAACATGCCCAGAACTGCAAAAGGCTGCGTTGAGTTGGGCAGCACGTGGACAACACCGGAATCGAGGGACTTCGTGGAAAAATTTGCACACTTTAAGACAGCACATTTTATTTTTTTAAATGTACTCTTGAGTTTTGAACTGTGTAAATTGCAAAGGGGTTTAAAAATGGCCATCAGAAAAGCATGGCCAAGGACAAAAGAAAGCAGCTCGTGGATGTCTGTGAAAAGTGGGGGGATCAAGCAGTGGCAGTCCGATTCTGTCAATCAAAAAAAAGGGAGTTTCCCTTCCCTACAGAGGCAATGTTTGTTTACAGGAAACTGCTGCCTTGTTGACATAAGGGATTAAATCGCTTGAGACTGCAGTTTCAGTGACCACAATGAATGGGTTTCTGTTTATAGAGTAATCCGACTCCATTCAAAGCTCAGCACACAATTGAGACACACCTAAACTACGGAAGAGACTTTTTTTTAGACTAAGAAAAGGAATGAATGGGTTTGAATCACCCATTACTCAGACAATAGGGCAGTTGGGTCCCTTTTGTTTTAGCCAGATGAACTCCGGATGTGGGCGGGAACATTTCGGCCCCAGAATGAAGACACATTCAAACCACCCCAAGCTTTATTCGAAACCCATTCCAGACAAAGGAAGCAGTTTGGCCACTGGAAAGTAGCCCGTTTGAATCAGCCAATCATGGCCTTTTTCTTGTGTATTCAAACTTTTTGGCGCGAATTTGCACACAGACCTTTTCGGCGCCAAAACAGCAGGAGCTCCCAGGATATAAAGATAGCTTCTCAGAAGCATCTCTCTCTCTTTTTCCTTGGACTGCAGGTGAGCTCTTCTCTCTCTTTGGACCATAGGTGAGCAGGTTTCTGACTCCTCAGCAAGACAATGTAGTAAGGAGTTAGAGGGGTGGTAATTTAAGGGAAATTGCTAAGATTGTAAGACTTACATTGTAGCCATTTATCCTTCGTTTTTGCCGTCTGCCTTCCCCTGTTAAGCAATTTTACATTGATCGTGTGGTGTAGTTTCTTTATTGCTTTGATCGTGTGGTGTAGTTTCTTTATTGCTTTGATCGTGTGGTGTTGTTTTCTTTAGTTAATAAAGTTTGATTTTCTCGCATCCAGACCATTTTGTCTGTTTTAATATATCATTAATTATAAGTTCCTCCAGTCAGAACTGGAAGGGTGGGTTTAGTGATTCGAAACCGCTGTTTGGTATTGGTCTCAGTGCAGTGGGAAAAAAAGGCTGCTTGACCAGGTAAATTACCGTAAACCAGGTAAAGGAAGGTAAATTACCATAAACCAGGTAAAAGATGCCCCCCTACAGATGATTGGCCTCCAACAATCACAACCATCTTCCTTTGTGCTAGGTATGATTCCAGCCAGTGGAAAGTTTTTCCCCTGATTCCCATTGACTTCAATTTTATTAGGGCTCCTTGATGTCACACTCGGTCAAATGCTGCCTTCATGGCAAGGCAGTCGCTCTCACCGCACCTTTGGAATTCAGCTCCTTTGTCCATGTTTGGACCAAGACTGTAATGAGGTCTGGAGCAGAGTGTTCCTGGCAGAACTCAAATTGAGCATCACTGAGCAGGTTATTGGTCAGTAAATGGTGCTTGATAACACTGTCAATAACACCTTCCATCACTTTTCTGATTATTGAGAATAGACTAATGGGGCAGTAATGGTTCTGCTTTTTGCAGACATGACATGCCTGGGCAGTTTTTCACATTGCCGGGTAGATGCTAGTATTTTAGCTGTACTGGAACAGCTTGGCTAAAGGTGTGGCTAGCTCTAGAGCACAAGTCTTCAGCACGACAGCCGGGATGTTGTTGGGGCCCATAGCCTTTGCTGTATCCAGTGCGCTCAGCCGTTTCTTGATATAACGTGGAGTGAATCAAATTGGCTGAAGACTGGCTGCTTTGATGGTGGGGACCTCAGGAGGAGGCCGAGATGGATCATCCACTTGGCACTTCTGGCTGAAGATGGTTGCAAACGCTTCAGTCTTGTCTTTTGCACTCACGTGCTGGCTCCTCCATCATTGAGGATGGGGCTATTCATGGAGCCTCCTCTTCCCGTTAGTTGTTTAATGGTCCACCACCATTCACGAATGGATGTGGCAGGACTGCAGAGCCTTGATCTGATCCATTGGTTGTGGAATCGCTTAGCTCTGTCTATTGCATGCTGCTTTTGCTGTTTAGCATGCATGTAGTCCTGTGTTGCAGCTTCCCCAGGTTGGCAGCTCATTTTTAAGTATGCCTGGTGCTGCTCCTGGCATGCTCTTCTACACTCCTCATTGAACCAGGGTTGGTCCCGTGGCTTGATTGTAATGGTAGAGTGAGGGATATGATGGGCCATGAGGTCACAGATTGTGGTGGAGTACAATTCTGCTGATGCTGCTTGTAGAAAGGGGGGGTGGGTACTGGGGTTATTGTCTCTGGCCAGTCAGAAGTATCTGCGCTGCTCCAGAGCCCCGTGCGGTTTCGAATCGCTTCCCTTTTCTGGTTCTGACTGCCGGACTTATTTCAGTAGCGATATAGACAAAACGAGACTCGTGGTTGGGTGCAAAGAAGACCAGTATTTATTGAAATAAAGAATAAATTGAAAATAATGATGAATACAGCACACTTTTGCTTACTACAGCACACCTTTACTTAATACAGCACACCTTTGCTTAATAGAGCACACCTTTGCTTAATACAGCACACCTTTGCTTAATACAGCACACTTTTGCTTAATACAGCACACCTTTGCTTAATACAGCACACTTTTGCTTAATACAGCACACTTTTGCTTAATACAGCACATTTTTGCTTAATAGGGGAGGAGAAACGGACACATTGGGGGAAAATTGACTAAAATTACAATTTAACAAAATTCCCCTTTAATTCCCACCCCTAATACCTATCTAGGTTGCCTTATAAAGGGCCAGAAAGTTTTATGCTCACCAGTGAACACCTGCTCCATGCCCCTGCAGTCTGTCTTAGATTCTTCACCGCCCCGAAGTAGAGATACCCCAGTAATTCAAAGTAACTGCTGGTATTCCACTTTCTTTGGGCGGGCTGCTGAGCTGTTCCTCTGTAGGCAGGGCACGGAGGCAAGGCAGCAGAGAGAGAGAGAGAATGGCTTCCCGAGAGGCTATCTTTATACCCCATTGGGAGCCGTTGTCTTCGCGCCCAAATCTGGATGTATCTGGGCTATACAAAAGGGTATTTGTATAGCCCAGACCGATCTGTCCCCATTGACTGTAATGGGTTTGAATGTATTACCCATTCATTTTAACTGGTTTGTGTTTAATACAAAATGTCCCAGGCATTCTTAAGTGTTCAGTCAACAGCACTCAAGTGGTTTGTAAACAAAGCATTGTCCTGCGGTCACCGCCCAACCGCAACTGATTGACAGCTTTAAGTACTTAAGCCTTTGAGTCAACATTGTAGAGAGTTCTGTAAACAAACACCCTTTGTCCTGTGGGTGAAACTTCCTAAACTGCAGTTGATTGACAGTTTCAAGTCCTTCAACATTCGCGCAGGCTGGTGTTTTCTCAAATCCTTTGTCAGCCAGTGATTGAAGGTATACAGCCAGCCTGTCTTTTGTCTTCTGCCACGAGGCCTGACAGCCATTTTGATGCCCTGGGTTTTTAAGGTATATTCCACCCAGGTTTTCTTTAATAAAAAATAATCTTCGGGAGCTGTAGAAATTTCCGAAATACTTGCGAACCTTACAGTTCCCCATTGGATACTAAAACTTGATTGTAGTATCCTGTTCAAAAGTGAGCACTAATTTCTGACCCCCCACAAACAACCTTCCCTTATACTTATCTATATCTATCTTTGATCCCCCGACACCTCCATCCCCCTTACCCAGGGAGAATCGCAGTACATGGTAGGCATCTATCGACAGAAAAACATAATTAGTTACAATAATTCAAACACAGAGGGGATCCAATGCCCCTGCACCACTGAGTACTTACAATAATTCAAGCATGGAGGGGTCCAATGCCCCTGCACCACTTGTGACATAGTTTTAACACGATACAACATCTTTAATGGGATTACCACCAAGCCAAAACATACCTGTTAAAAATACAAATAGAAGAAAATGAGTTTCCTTTTCTTTTTTTTACAATGTAATTGCCTGACACTTTAATAAATGGCACCATTCTACAGCCATAAATGTATTTCAAATTTCCACAATCTGCAAACACAACAATTCACAGGCATATGCAAATTTTCAATTGACTCCAAACAAATAGTACAATCTCACAGTTAGGAACTAAATTCGCACATTATTTCCTTTGGAGTTGGGACCAGTACATAATACAAAATATAAAATAAGTAACAAGCTTTTGTAAACTCTTAGGCCTAGAAATTCAGTAGGCTTTGCGCCCAGTTTTCGCCCAAAGAGGGCTTTTGCGCCACTTGCTGAGCTTTCACCGATATTCAGCGCTGCGGTAATGGCGGCGTTAGCCAGTAGCGCTGCGCCGCCACTGATGACATCATCGGTGTGCGCAGTGCCCCGCTACCGCCCCGCTACCGGCCCGACCGCCATATTTAGTTGCGGCCGCCTCTTCCGCAGCGGCCGCAAACAGCGATCAGAAAACGGGGCCGTACTGTAGCCTTAGTGGGGCGCTTTAAGGTGGAGGTGCGGCCGGCCGCTTTTTCGGCGGCCGCCTGCCCGCACCTCCTTCCCCGGCCTCCTCCACCCCCCCCCCGCGGCATTGCCGGCTGCTTTCCGCGAACCCGGCACTTCTCCGTGGTGCCGGGCTCATTTGCCAGCACTATCCAGCGGCGATCTCCCCGTTGCAGGCACCTCCCCCTTAAGAGAAGGAGGAGGCCTGCAGTACCACAGCCTGCCGCTCCGCAGCGGGTGGCGCAGCGGCGCCTAGAGCGCTGAAATTCAGTTTCAGCGCCCCAAGCAGGGGCGGGCACACCCTGGAATAGCGCCCAGTTCCGACTTGGGGCGCAAAAACCGAATATCTGACGGGCGCAACTGGCTCCGCGCTCAGCGCTAACTTTTGGGCGCACGCCAGCTGGCGGGCCCAAAGTGAATTTCTAGGCCTTAATCTTAATCTGGATTTCCAATAACAGTTTAATTGCTGTGGGCATCTGCCTCCTGCAGACCCCTCCCTTCGTGGGCTAGGGATGCTCCCTTCCTCGAGCATCCAAAGACACGATGGTCCTCTGTAACTTCCGGAACTCTGAAAAAGACTTAAAAAAACATCTAGCCAGGTTCCCTGGCTCGGGGGAATGTGATCGGGTCCCGCAACCTCGGCTCAGATAGACAACACTCTGGAACGGTACCATACTTAAAACTTATACTCTAATAATTAACACTACCGAATTGCAATATAAAATTAAAATTAACATATTCTAACTTAATCCTCTATACATATTACTTAAACAAAGCTATATACAAGCGCCGCCCATCTCCGGGCGGCCAGCCTAATCCCTGTTTGGGCTGCCACAGGCTGCTCCCTGCGGCATGGCTGGACTGGTCCCATGCAAGTCACCTATTCATATCAGAAGAGGGAGTCCTATTGGAAGGTTCGCCATGTCCCCTGAGTTGCTGGCTTGACCAGGAATCCTGTTCATTACCCAGCTCAACTCCATTGTTGGAAGATTGAGGCTTTTATCTCTTGTGAAATGGACAGAAACCCTCTTGGAAATAGCAATTATATTTATTTATGAGCCTCCTTTATAATTAATAATATATATCTGACTACATACCGGCATAATTTTTAATTAACTTTGTCAAGGAAGCAAAATCTCATTTCTTTTCTGTACTTAATGTTTCACCCTCACATTCAGTATTCAAACAATTAATTCACCAACAGAGCTAAAAGATTATTGTTTTTTTCTATGGCAACCTTTCAGCCCAGAAAATCAGTGCAAAACAGTGACCTTGAAGGAAATTGCAGCCATCACGGCTTTCTTTAAGGCACTTTGAAATTTTAGTTCTGTAGTTTTAATAATAACTAGTAAAGCAACTGCAATATATCATAAAGCTCTTCCTAATACTTTTTATGCATTATTGCCATAAAAGGCAGTTCTTGTAAGCAAGCCCACAGTCCATAGTGTGATGCAAGACAAAGAATTTTCCCTTAGATTGTAAACTTGCTACTGGATGGTGCATGAGATTCCATTTTGCCTCAAGTCACCCAGAAGACATTGGCATAAGAACATGATAAATGGGAGCAGGAGTAGGCCATTTGGCCCCTCGAGCCTGCTCCGCCATTCAATAAGATCATGACTGATCTTTTACCTCAACTCCACTTTCCTGCACTATCCCCATATCCCTTGATTCCCTTAATATTCAAAAATCTATCGATCTCTGTCTTGAATATACTCAATGACTGAGCCTCCACAGCCCTCTGGGGTAGAGAATTCCAAAGATTCACCACCCTCTGAGTGAAGAAATTTCTCCTCATCTCAGTCCTAAATGGCCAACCATTTATTCTGAGACTGTGACCCCTGGTTCTAGACTCCCCAGCCAGGGGAAACACCCTCACTGCATCTACCCTGTTAAGTCCTGTAAGAATTTTGTATGTTTCAATGAGATCACCCGAAAATGATTCTTCTAAACTCTACAGAATATAGGCCTAGTCTACTCAATCTCTCCTCATAGGAAAATCCCACCATCCCAGGAACTAGTCTGGTGAACCTTCGTTGCACACCCTCTATAGCAAGTATATGCTTCCTTCAGTGAGGAGACAAAAACTGTACACAATACACCAGGTGTGGTCTCACCAGGTACCTACATAATTGCAGTAAGACGTCTTTACTCTTATATTCCAATCCTCTTGTAATAAAGGCCAACATGCCATTTGCTTTCCTAATTGCTTGCTGTACTTGCATGTTAACTTTCAGTGATTCATGTAGAAGGACACCTAGGTCCCTCTGAACAGTATCATTAACCAATCTCTTGTTGCCGGAGCCACTAAAGGACTCAGACCGTTTGTATATAATTCCCTTTAACAACATGTTAGCTACAGCCTGAGTCTGTATCTTTATTTATACTGCTTACTTGTATAGAGCATGATTACTTTAACAGCGCGGGTAAACGCGATGACGTCACGCCGTACATCACATGATCCCCCACTGGCGGGAAGAATGTGATGACGTCATGATGTCAACCACAGGACCAGCCAGCAGTCCTCATGGAGCCTCCGAACTGAATAGACCTACACTCGATGTTCTCCTGCAGTTACTTGTTTAAACCTGTTAGCTTCCATTAAACTTCGTTTTGTTTAAGTGCCTGAGTGGACCTCAGTCTTTGGATAGGAACTAGGCATTCCTACATTGGTGACCCCGACTTTTGCGAACGGTTTTCGCAGAAGATAATCAACATGGAAATGAACGCCGTTACCTTGAAGCTACCGCAGTTCTGGGAGCAACAACCAGCCGCGTGGTTCATCCAGGCTGAAGCCCAGTTCGCCATCAGGGACATCGTTGCGGATCAGACCCGTTATTATTACGTGGTCTCCGCCCTCGACAGCGCCACAGCCTCGCGGATCATCAGCCTACTCGGTAGTCCGCCTACTGATCGCAAGTATGACACCTTAAAGGCGCGGTTGCTGCAGGTCTTCGGGCTCACGAAGTTGGAGCACGCCCGCTGGCTGCTCGCTATGCCCGGCCTCGGGGACTCCAAGTCGTCCGAGCTCATGAGCCAGATGCTCACGCTCCTCGGGTCCGAGCCGGAATGCTTCCTCTTCAGGGAGCTATTCCTCAGCCTAATCCCGGAGCAAGTTCAGGCTGCCCTAGCCAGGTCCGAAGTCACAGACTGCGCGGAGCTTGCTGCCGAAGCGGACAAGATTTTCGCGGTGACACAACATCACTGTGCGGCCATAAGGCGCCCATCCCCCACAGACGCTGCTCCAGCTCCTCAATCAGTGGGGTTGTGCTTTTAGCACGCCCGTTTTGGTGCAAAAGCAAGATGCTGCCGCCCTCCCTGCAGTTTTTCGCACAAAAAAAACATCTACAGACACCCTGACGAAAGAGGACCGGGTCTAATGAGCGCCCCACGGCTGCGACGGCCATCGGAGACTCAGGGAAGCTTCTCTTCATCACTGACTCCCTATCTGGTCTTCGCCTCTCCACATTGTTCCGAAACCCGGCGGCGGATGGCGGCCATGCGGCGACTACCGACGCCTAAATGACGCCTCTACTCCTGATCGGTACCCGATCCCGCATATCCAAGATTTCTCGGAAATACCTTTTTCGAAAGCCAACCTCGTCCGCGGTTACCACCAGGTCCCCGTGCACCTGCAAGACATCCCGAAAACCGCTGTCATCACCCCATTCGGCCTGTTCGAATTTCTGCGGATGCCGTTTGGCTTAAAGAATGCTGCACAGGCTTTCCAGCGCTTAATGGACTCCGTGCTTCGGGACCTAAAATTCCTCTTCATCTACCTCGACGACATCCTCATCACCAGCCCTAGCAAAGAGGAGCACTTCTGCCATTTGCGTACCCTCTTCACATGCCTCAGTCAACACGGTTTGATTATCAACCCGGCCAAGTGCCAGTTCGGCCTGCAGCGGATTGATTTCTTGGGCCACCGCATTACATCAGATGGCGCAATTCACTTACAGACGAAGGTCGAGGCGGTTACATCTTTCCCGCGCCCGCAGACCGTCAAGGCCCTACAGGAGTTCCTCGGGATGGTAAATTTTTATCACCGGTTTGTCCCTAAGGTGGCTCTGCTTATGCAGCCCTTGTACGAGGCCCTCAAGGCCAAGTCCGGTAAGGATCCGATCAGCTGGACGGCCAAGATGGACCGGGCGTTTGTCGACACCAAAGGCGCCTTGGCCAACGCAACTATGCTGGTGCACCTGCTTCCAGGTGCCACCATTGCCCTTACCACCGACGCGTTGGACTACGCAATCGGCGCAGTGCAGGGACAGTGGGTGAATGGGACATGGCAACCGCTTGCGTTTTTCAGCCATCAACTACGGTGAAATGAAAGAAAGTACAGCACTTTCGACCGGGAGTTGCTGGCCCTTTTTCTAGCCATCCGCCATGTCCGGTTCTTAGTAGAGGGACGTCTGTTCACGGCTTATGTGGACCACAAGCCACTAACGTACGCTATGGCCAAGACCGCCGAACCGTGGTCAGCTCAGCAACAACGTCACCTGACGTTCATTTCAGAATTCACCACGGACATTCAGCATGTGTCCGGCAAAGACAACCTGGTGGCGGATTGCCTCTTCTGCGCGACTGTGCACGCAGTCCAACTCAGAATCGATTATGCCCTCATGGCTGCAGATCAAGCCTCGGACCCGGAGGTCCAAGCATACAGGACCAGCCCCTCTAGCTTCCAAGCGGCCGACATCAAATTCCATGCCGCAGGCACCATGCTACTTTGCGACGTCTCCATGGGAGTTCCCCGCCCTACAGTTCCAGTCGCCTGGCGCCGAAAAGTGTTCGACGCCATACACGGTTTGTCACACCCTGGCATGAGGGCCTCGCAAAGGCTGATGTCGTCAAAATTCGCCTGGAGGGGTATGCACCTGGATGTCCGCGACTGGGCCAACACCCGCGTGGTCTGCCAAAAGGCCAAGGTACAGCGTCATGTAAAAGCTCCATTGGCCACCTTCCCTGTTCCGGAGCGTCGATTCAGCCATGTGAATGTGGACCTCGTGGGGCTGCTTCCACCTTCTCAAGGTTTTACACACATCCTCAAAATGGTAGACCGCACCACTAGATGGCCAGAGGCAGTTCCTTTGGTTTCCACCACTTCGGCAGACGTGGCCAGAGCTTTCATCTCCTCTTGGGTTGCTCGTTTCGGCGTATCGGCGGACATCTCTTCCGATCGTGGACCGCAGTTTTCCTCTGAGCTCTGGAACGCTGTGGCTCAGGGGCTCGGCACCAAACTACATCGCACCACCGCCTATCACCCACAGGCGAACGGCCTGTGCGAGCGATTCCACAGGTCGCTCAAAGCCGCTCTGCGGGCCAGTCTTCAAGGCGCGGGATGGGTGGACAGACTTCCCTGGGTCCTTTTGGGTCTTCGTACGGCGCCCAAAGAAGATTTACAATCCTCCTCGGCGGAACTCGTATATGGCCAACCACTACGAGTACCAGGGGATTTCCTCCCGTCTCCAACAGAGCCATGGTCCGCATCCCAGCAACTCGTCAGCCACCAGGAAGCAGCCAGATGTTTCGCTCCAGTGCCTACGTTGCATTACGGCTTACAGAGCTCCCACGTCCCAACTGAGCTGAAAAGCACCGAGTACGTGTTTATCCGCCACGACGCTCACTGGGACCCGCTCAAGCCTCCTTACTCTGGTCCCTTCCATGTCATAGAGCTGGGAGACAAATCCTTTTCGGTTGATATCGGAGGTAAACCGGACCACATATCGGTTGACCGGCTGAAGCCGGCACACTTAGACCTGGACAGCCCAGTCAAAATCGCTCAACCGCCAAAACGGGGCCGACCGCCCACAGTCGCCGTGCAAGCTCCTCCACAACTGCCCGACAGCTCAACCACCGGCCATCAGCTTCCACTTCAGGGTTACAGAAGTCGCTCAGACAGGCTTGTCAGGCCTCCTTGCCGTCTCACTTTTGCTGTTAAAGACAATTCTGGGGGGGCGCATGTGGCAGAGCCACTAAAGGACTCAGACCATTTGTATATAATTCCCTTTAACAACATGGTGTGGGGATGCCGGTGTTGGACTGGGGTGGACAAATGTAAGAAGTCACACAACACCAGGTTATAGTCCAACAGTTTTATTTGAAATCACAAGCTTTCGGAGCGCTGCTCCTTCGTCAGGTGAAGTGGAGAGATGCATAAAGACACAGCTTATATAGTCAGAGCATAATGCCAGATGATTACAGGTAATCTTTCTAACTGCCATTTATCACACCTTGGCAGAGAGATAATCACAGCAATCAAAGGTGTGAATGGTGTCCAAACAGGTCAGTCAGGAAAACATTACATCAAAGAACAATGAGGTGGGGTCACAAGGGGTCAAATGTTACAGATGCTGGGGTCTGTATGAAAAACAAAAAACAGACAATAAAACATTTTTTTTGCTGGAAATCAAAGCAGGTTCGGCCGCATCTGTGTAGAGAGAACAAGCCAACGACGACTCGAGTCTGGATGAGCCTATCTCAGGTGGGGTTACATGTAGTGTGACATGAACCCAAGATCCCGGTTGAGGCCGTCCTCATGAGTGCGGAACTTGGCTATCAGTTTCTGCTCTACGATTTTGCGTTGTCGTGTGTCTCGAAGGCCGCCTTGGAGAATGCTTACCCGAAGATCGGAGGCTGAATGTCCTTGACTGCTGAAGTGTTCCCCGACTGGGAGGGAACACTCCTGCCTGGCGACTGTTGCATGGTGTCCGTTCATCCGTTGTCACAGTGTCTGCATGGTCTCGCCGATGTACCATGCTCCGGGGCATCCTTTCCTGCAACGTATGAGGTAGACAACGTTGGCCGAGCCACATGAGTATGTACCATGTACCTGGTGGGTGGTGTCCTTACATGTGATGATGGTATCTGTGTTGATGATCTGGCATGTCTTGCAGCGGTTGCCGTGGCAGGGTTGTGTGGTGTCGTGGTCGCTGTTCTCCTGAAAGCTGGGTAGTTTGCTGCGAACGATTGTCTGTTTGAGGTTAGGTGGCTGTTTGAAGGTGAGTAGTGGAGGCGTGGGGATGGCCTTAGCGAGGTGTTCGTCACCATCGATGACATGTTGAAGGCTGCGAAGAACATGGCGTAGTTTCTCCGCTCCGGGGATGTACTGGACGACGAAGGGTACTCTGTTGGTTGTGTCCCGTGTTTGTCTTCTGAGGAGGTCTATGCGATTTTTTGCTGTGGCCCGTCAGAACTGTCGATCGACGAGTCGAGCGTCATATCCCGTTCTTACGAGGGCCTCTTTCAGCGTCTGTAGGTGTCCATCGCGTTCCTACTCGTCTGAGCAGATCCTGTGTATTCGCAGGGCTTGTCCATAGGGGATGGCTTCTTTAACGTGGTTAGGATGGAAGCTGGAGAAGTAGAGCATCCTGAGGTTGTCCGTGGGCTTGCGGTAGAGTGAAGTGCTGAGGTTTCTGTCTTTGATGGAGATTCGTGTGTCCAAGAATGAAACCGATTCTGAGGAGTAGTCCATGGTGAGTTTGATGGTGGGATGGAACTTGTTGATGTTATCGTGTAGTCTTTTCAGTGATTCTTTGCCGTGGGTCCATAGGAAGAAAATGTCGTCAATGTATCTGGTGTATAGCGTTGGTTGGAGGTCCAGTGCAGCGAAGAAGTCTTGCTCGAACTTGTGCATGAAGATGTTGGCATATTGGGGTGCGAATTTGGTCCCCATGGCTGTTCCGTGTGTTTGGGTAAAGAACTGGTTGTCGAAGGTGAAGACATTGTGGTCAAGGATGAAGCGGATGAGTTGTAGGATAGCGTCTGGAGATTGGCTGTTGTTGGTGTTGAGTACTGAGGCTGTCGCAGCGATGCCGTCATCGTGGGGGATACTGGTGTCGAGTGCCGAGACATTCATTATGGCGAGGAGTGTTCCTGGTTCAACTGGTCCGTGGGTGCTGAGTTTCTGTAAGAAGTCTGTAGTGTCGCAACAGAAGCTGGGAGTTCCCTGTACGATGGGTTTCAGGATGCCCTCGACATATCCAGAGAGGTTCTCACACAGGGTTCCGTTGCCTGATACGATTGGACGTCCGGGTGTGTTGGCTTTGTGTATCTTTGGGAGGCATTTGAAGTCTCCCACCGGAGAGTACAACCCAATGAGACAACCAATGATCCGGAACAGCAGACAGAGGGATCCGCAGTGCAGCAACCGAAGAAGAGTCAAATTGGACCCCTCCGGAGGGTCGCTGCCCTAAGCTTGACATGTATGCTCAAGCTGTCAGGAGATGCATCAATGCCAGATTCATCAGCCGCACTCACAAGACAGTCCAGAATGTCACCCGAGCACAACGCAACACCATCCACGCTCTCAAGACCAACCGCAACATCGTCATCAAACCAGCAGACAAAGGAGGAGCCATCGTCATACAGAACAGAACGGACTATTGCAAAGAAGCATACCGACAACTGGACAACCAGGAACACTACAGACAGTTACCCGCAGATCCGACCAAAGAACACACCCGCCAACTCAACAGACTGATCAAGACCTTCGATCCAGACCTTCAAAGCATCCTACGCACTCTCATCCCACGTACTCCCCACGTGGGAGACTTCTACTTCCTCCCAAAGATACACAAAGCCAACACACCCGGACGTCCTATCGTATCAGGCAATGGAACCCTGTGTGAGAACCTCTCTGGATACGTCGAGGGCATCCTGAAACCCATCGAACCCTCAGCTTCTGTCGTGACACTACGGAATTCTTACAGAAATTCAGCACCCACGGACCAGTTGAACAAGGAACACTCCTCGCCACGATGGACGTCTCAGCACTCTACACCAGTATCCCCCACGATGACGGCATCACTGCAACAGCCTCAGTGCTCAACACCAACAACAGCCAATCTCCAGACGCCATCCTACAATTCATCCGCTTCATCCTTGACCACAATGTCTTCACCTTCGACAACCAGTTCTTTACCCAAACACACGGAACAGCCATGGGGACTAAATTCGCACCCCAATACGCCAACATCTTCATGCACAGGTTCGAGTAAGACTTCTTCGCTGCACAGGACCTCCAACCAACGCTATACACCAGATACTTCAACGAAATTTTCTTCCTATGGACCCACGGCAAAGAATCACTGAAAAGACTACACGATAACATCAACAAGTTCCATCCCACCATCAAACTCACCATGGACTACTCCTCAGAATCGGTTTCATTCTTGGACACACGAATCTCCATCAAAGTCAGACACCTCAGCACTTCACTCTACCACAAGCCCACGGACAACCTCAGGATGCTCCACTTCTCCAGCTTCCACCCGAACCACATTAAAGAAGCCATCCCCTATGGACAAGCCCTGCGAATACACAGGATCTGCTCAGACGAGGAGGAATGCGATGGACACCTACAGACGCTGAAAGACGCCCTCGTAAGAACGGGATATGATGCTCGACTCGTCGATCGACAGTTCCGACGGGCCACAGCAAAAAATCGCATAGACCTCCTCAAAAGACAAACACGGGACACAACCAACAGAGTACCCTTTGTCGTCCAGTACTTCACGGTAGCGGAGAAACTACGCCATGTTCTTCGCAGCCTTCAACATGTCATCGATGACGACAAACACCTCACTAAGGCCATCCCCACGCCTCCACTACTCGCCTTCAAACAGCCGCCTAACCTCAAACAGACCATCGTTCGAAGCAAATTACCCAGCTTTCAGGAGAACAGCGACCACGACACCACACAACCCTGCCACGGCAACCGCTGCAAGACATGCCAGATCATCAACACAGATACCATCATCACACGTAAGGACACCACCCACCAGGTACATGGTACATACTCATGTGACTCGGCCAACGTTGTCTACCTCATACGTTGCAGGAAAGGATGCCCCGGAGCATGGTACATCGGCGAGACCATGCAGACACTGCGACAACGGATGAACGGACACCGCGCAACAATCGCCAGGCAGGAGTGTTCCCTCCCAGTCGGGGAACACTTCAACAGTCAAGGACATTCAGCCTCCGATCTTCGGGTAAGCATTCTCCAAGGCGGCCTTCGAGACACACGACAACGCAAAATCGTAGAGCAGAAACTGATAGCCAAGTTCCGCACTCATGAGGACGGCCTCAACCGGGATCTTGGGTTCATGTCACGCTACATCTAACCCCACCTGACGTAGGGTCATCCAGAATCGAGTCGTTGTTGGCTTGTTCTCTCTACACAGATGCGGCCGGACCTGCTGTGATTTCCAGCAAAAAAAATGTTTTATTGTCTGTTTTTTGTTTTTCATACAAACCCCAGCATCTGCAACATTTGACCCCTTGTGACCCCACCTCATTGTTCTTTGATGGAATGTTTTCCTGACTGACCTGTTTGGATACCATTCACACCTTTGATTGCTGTGATTATCTCTCTGCCGAGGTGTGATAAATGGCAGTTAGAAAGATTACCTGTAATCATCTGGCATTATGCTCTGACTATATAAGCTGTGTCTTTATGCATCTCTCCACTTCACCTGACGAAGGAGCAGCGCTCCGAAAGCTTGTGATTTCAAATAAAACTGTTGGACTATAACCTGGTGTTGTGTGACTTCTTACTTTAACAACATGTTAGCTACAGCCTGAGTCTGTATCTTTATTTATACTGTTTACTTGTATAGAGCGTGATTACTTTAACAGCGCGGGTAAATGCGATGACATCACGCTGTACATCACCTGATCCCCCACTGGCGGGGAGAACATGATGACGTCATGACGTCAACCACGGGACCAGCCAGCAGTCCTCGTGGAGCCTCCGAACTGAATAGACCTACACTCGATGTTCTACTGCAGTTACTTGTTTAAACCTGTTAGTTTCCATTAAACTTTGTTTTGTTTAAGCACCTGAGTGGACCTCAGTCTTTGGATAGGAACTAGACATTCCTACACTCTCACCATTTAAAAAATGCTCTGCTTTTCTATTTTTCCTACCAAAGTGGATAACTTCACATTTCTCCACATTTTATTCCATTTGCCATGTTCTTGCCCACTCACTTAGCCTGTCTATATCCCCATGAAGCCTCCTTGCATCCTCCTCACAACTTACATTCCCACCCAGCTTTGTATCATCAGCAAATTTGGATATATTACATTTGGTCTCCTCATCCAAATCATTGATGTAGATTGTGAATAGCTGAGGCCCAAGCACTGATCCTTACGGTACCCCACTAGTTATAGCCTGTCAACCCGAAAATGATCTGTTTATTCATACTCTCTATTTTCTGTCCGTTAACCAATCCTCAATCCATGCTAATATATTACCCCCAATCCCATGAGCTCTAATTTTGTTTAATAACCTCTTGTGTGGCACCTTATTGAGTGCCTTCTGAAACATAAAAACATAGAATATAGGAGCAGGAGTAGGCCATTCGGCCCCTCGAGCCTGCTCCGCCATTTAATGAGATCATGGCTGATCATCCAAATTCAGTACCCTGTCCCTGCTTTCTCCCCATATCCCTTGATCCGTTTAGCCTTAAGAAATATATCTAACTCCTTCTTGAATATATTTAATGAATTGGCCTCAACTGCCTTCTGTGGTAGAGAATTCCACAGGTTCACCACTCTCTGGGTGAAGAAATTCCTCATCTCTGTCCTAAATGGCTTACCCCTTATCTTTAGACTGTGACCCATGGTTCTGGACTCCCCCGCCATCGGGAACATCCTTCCTGCATCTAGTCTGTCTAGTCCTGTTAGAATTTTATAAGTTTCAATGAGATCCCCTCTCATTCTCTCATTAAAAGGTATGACGGAAGGGAAGCAATGGCTAGCACTTAAAGAATTAATTCATAATTTACAACAAATATACATTCCTTTAAGTTAGGTAAGGTGGCTATAGAGATAGTGGATGCATTGGTGGTCATTTTCCAAAATTCCATAGATTCTGGAACGGTTCCCATGGGTTGAAAGGTAGCAAAAGTAACCCCACTTTTTAAGAAAGGAGGGAGAGAGAAAATGGGGAACTACAGACCAGTTAGCCTGACATTGGTAATAGGGAAAATGCTGGAATCTATTATTAAGGACGTGGTAACAGGGCACTTAGAAAATAATAATAGGATTAGGCAGAGTCAACACGGATTTATGAAAGGGAAATCGTGTTTGGCAAATCTGTTAGAATTTTTTGAGGTTGAGACAAGCAGAATAGCTAAGGGGGAACCAGTGGTTGTGGTGTATTTGGATTTTCAGAAATTTTCAGACTGTTTAAAATCTAAATTTCCCAGCTTTAAGCAGGGTTATAAAGGAATATACAAGGCCTACAATTCAGAGCAGCTGAAGGCAGTTAATTAGGGAAAATAGATTAAACTGGATTTCCTGTAGCTGAGCTCAGCAAGTCTCCCTTGTTTCAGGGCCTGTAAAACAGGCTTTGAAGTGCGATTTTGCACTGAGTGCGGTTTCAACAGGCTGCTGCGAGTTGGGAGGGTCAGAGTTAGGTGAGGAGTGGAAGGAGGAGCTCCTTGCTTCACCTTTGCTTTTCCTAACTTTTCACCCTGTAGGAAGAGGCCCGTGTCGGGAGCAGCAGGAGAGTAGTGAGTCTTTAAACTAATTTTCGCAGGCTTTTTCTCAAAGGCCGGTCAATCTCGCAGACCAGCGACGGCGTTCCAGAGCCATGCCATGATTCAAAAAGTGACGCGGGCAAGAGGAAGAAGCTGATTGGGTGTGTATGGCCAGGTGAGTATTTATACTACTCTATAGTTTGACAGTTAAGGCTAATAGCTTATAAAGTTTAGAAGGTCTTAATTTTTGTGGTTATATTTTCTAAAGTCTCTGTTGTGTATCAGGGAGTGCTAGTAACTAAGGACCCTTGAGTATATCATTTAATTGTAGTGTAATTGGTGGTGTTGATTTGATTTAATTTAATTTAAATTAATTGAAGGGTAAGTCATGACAGCACAGCTCAGCCCCGTGGCATGCTCTTCCTGCACTATGTGGGAAATCAGGGACACTTCCTGTGTCCCTGACGACCATGTGTGCAGGAAGTGTATCCAGCTGCAGCTACTGGCAGACCGCATTGCGGCGCTGGAGCTGCGAATGGATACATACTGGAGCATTCGCGTTGCTGAGGTCTTTAATAAAAATATTCCCAACATTTCTTTAGACTTCCTACTTTTTGCCCTTCAAGGGTGATCTCCATCCCTTGCGCACTTCCCCCCTTCCCACCCTACTGCTCCTCCATTATGTGTCATGGTTGCTGTCACAGGGCCATGTAGACACGGGGCCGTGCTGTCAGGGCGAGGCTGGTTCTGGACCCAAGTGCAGACAGATGAGGCGAGAAGCAGATATGCAGTCTTAAATAACAGTACTTTACTAGAATCACACAGGTAAACAGTTGCAAAACATAAGAGCTCAAGGCAAGCTACCACATAGGCAAATGGCTAGTCAAGATAGGAACTCAAGACAAGCTACCGTGAGGCAACCAGCTTGTCAAGACTGAGCTCAAGACACGCTACCTCAGGGCAACCAGCTTGTCAAGATAGGAACTCAAGACAAGCTACCATGAGGCAACCGGCTTGTCCAAACTGAGCTCAAGACAAGCTACCACAGGGCAACCGGCTTGTCCAAAACTGAGCACCTAGTCAAGACAGAGCACCTTGTCAAGACTGACTCCCTTGTCAGGACTAAGCCCAGAGGGAAGAAACCACAGAACTTAAATACAAGCAAAAACAGGTGAAACCAATAAACCAGATAAAAGGCAGTTAAGTAATAAACACAGGAGACTAGAAACAATTAACAAAGGAAAACAAACCAGTGAAGGTGCCATCTAGGGGTTACTGAAGGAACTGACCGGCACCCTCACATTATGGGGCCCCAATGGCTGCAGCAAGGCTGCTGGAAGGCTGTTGATTGTCACAACCTGAGACTGCAGATGTCCTTGAAGGACGGCCTCGACCAGCTTTGGGCCTGGAGGTCCCGGCTGCAGACTGCACCAACTCTGCATGGGCGGCAACAGTCTGGGCTACGGCCGGTGGCAAGTGCAATGGGGAAATGACAGTGGTGGGAGCAGGAGTGCTGTCATCCTCAGAGAGGACAGCACCTCCCTGCTCGACCGACACACTCGCACTCCCACGAGGCAGCACCTCAGCATCCGGAACAATCTGCTGGAGCACAGATTGCTGGCCTGCTGCAGCGCGGTGAGAGCCCCGGGGAAATGTGTCTGCACCAGCGAAGATGGCAACAGTCAGTGCTTGCGTTACCTCAATCTGAGACTGCATGAGACCAGTCTGAGATTGGGTCACAGCAACCAGTGGCTGAATTGCAGCAGTTGCGTTGCATCCGCCTGTGCTCCACACTCCTTGCCAGTCCATCAATACTTTCGGGCACCCTTCCCACTGTACCCATGAGCTCAGTGTGCATGTTCACCGCCTGGGTGTTCATTTCAGTGATGAGCTGCTTCTCCTTTGCATCTAGTGCATCAGGACTCATTGGCCTGCTCTCCCTCCGGGGAGAAGGCCCCCGAGCTTCCCTACCCCTATCGCGTTGCTGCAGCCCGCTGGGCGCCGGAGTTTCACCCTCATCAGACCCTTCCCCTCTGCTCTCCTCCAGGGAAGATGTGGTCCCAGTGTGGGCATGGGCTTCCTCAGGAGACGCTGGCGTTGAGGCTCCAGCTTCCTCTTCCTCCTTGCCTGTGGCGTCGCTCCCACTGGCTGCTTGAGGGCTTGTCTCCTCAGCTGGTCCGTCACCATCTGAAAGCAGGAAGGTACAAGAGTGGCTTTAGTGTCAGGACAGGGGGACAGTAAGGGAGCAAGGACTGGAGCAATTTAGTAAGTTGGATTGAAAATGTAAAAGGCTGGTGTTGTGAGGGACAAGTGGAATGAGAGAGGTGAGAAAGCTGATGACCTTACCATTGCTGTCCCGAACGGGGTCGGCCTCTCCAGCAGCGACGGGACTGATCACCTGGCTTGCCACAATCCTGTGGACGTGTGCCTCCAGATCACTGAGGTTTTGCAGCTGAGGCAGCCGTCCCTTGCTGCTGTCTCCTGTTGTGCGATAGCTTGGCCTGCAAGAAAAAGGACAGCGTCTGAGTAATTATGCAGCCATGATCTTGCCTGATGTGCCTTCCATAGTTGAATAGCCCTTAATGTATGCAAGGTGTGGAATGTGCATGTGTGTTTTATAAGATGGCCATAGGTGTTGGATGAGTGTTGGGCATTGGGGCTTTTACACCCTCAGGCGAGGGGCAGATGCACGATTAAACTCAAATATCTAAAAGTTGCTGTCCAAGTTGCGCCGCTCCACCATTAGCTTCACAAAAAGGGCATTTTGCTGCCTGCCTCACCATTAAAGTGCTTTGAATGGTGTGATGTTGCGCTACTTGCGTGGTAGATACGAACTAAACTTGCCACAGAAAGTTAACTCTTGTCCATTTCAGGCTAAGTACCATTTTAACAACACAATAAGAGTTAATTACTGCCAGTCAACTTCTCTGGCACTGAAAATTAACTATTACAAGTGTGGAGTCTCATTCCTTCAGGTTTTAATTGTTGCTGGAAATTTAAAAAATGTAAAATTTAAATTTTTACTTTTTTTTACATTTTTCTCTTTTTCCTCTCTCAATCCAATCTTTCTTTCCCTCTTTTTATTTCTCTTTCTATACCTGATTTGACATTGAATTCACTCATTCTATTTACACTTCCTTCTCGTTCTTGCACCATTAATTTCACAATCCTTCAATCTGATTGGTTAAGGAGATACACAGTTACCTGCCCTGTTCACTCAGGTCCCAGGTGCCCCTTAGAGATGCCATTAGATGACCTGCTACAGCAAATTATGGCTCAACATCATCATGGGAATGCATGCTTGCCAGGCCACTAATACCGGGCAATGACTCTGGTTAGCCACCGAGCATTAGGAATGAAGCCCTGAGAGATACTTCCCTGTATCCCAGCCCTCTCCATTCTGGCACCCAAGGCCTCTTTGTCTGCAACCAGAGGGTCCATGGCAGAAGCTAAGACTGTCCTTACTGCCCCTGCTCAGGGGGCCTGTGCTGCGGATGTGCCTGGAGCAGCCATACACTCCAGGGTGGACTGTAGTGCTGCAGACACACCATCATGGTATCGCAAATGTGAGTAGTGGACTCCTCCAACTGAGCTGTCACCTGCTGATCATACTGGGAAGCGGTAGTCAGTACCTATGTGTGATGGGGAGTTCTACCCGGTATGTATCCCTCAACCAACATCACTAAAACGGATTATCTGTTCATTAGCACATTGCTGTTTGTGGGATCTAGCTGTGTGCAAATTGGCTGCCACGTTTCCTACATTATAACAGCGACGACACTTCAAAAATACTTCATTGGCTGTATAAATGCAAGTCTTTCCTTATTTAAACATTCTTCTTTTAGAATCAGAACCACTGAGTTTCCTCAGCCAAGGTGAGACAAGTCCTGACCCTCCAGCTAACAACATCTACCCTTTCATCCTCTGAGATCCTTGTGCCCTGTGCATCTCCCTGTGTACTCTTCTTCTTCTTAGGCAGTCCCTCGGAACCAAAGATGACTTGCTCCCACATTAAAAATGAGTTCTCAGGTGACTGATGAGTCCAATGCGGGACCTACAGTCTCTGTCACAGATGGGGCATATGGTGGTTGAAGAGGCAGGTGGGTGGGGTGCTTGGGTTGACGTGCGCTCCTTCCACTGTTTGCGCTTGGCTTCCGCTTGCTCCCGGCGAAGAGACTCGAGGTATTCGGCGCCTTCCCGGATGCTTCTCCTCCACTTTGTATGGTCTTGGGCCAGGGATTCCCAGGTGTCGGTGGGGATGTTGCACTTTTTCCAAGGAGGCTTTGAGGGTGTCCTTGAAGCATTTCCTCTGCCCACCTGGGGCTCTCTTGCCATGTCGGAGCTCCGAGTAGAGCGCTTGTTTTGGGAGTCTCGTATCAGGCATGTGGACGATGTGACCCGTCCATCGGAGCTGATCGAGCGTGGTCAAAGCTTCGATGCTGGGGATGTTGGCCTGAGCGAGAACACTGATGTTGGTGCGCTTATCCTGCCAATGGATTTGCAGGATCTTGCGGAGGCAGCGTTGGTGATACCTCTCTAATACTTTGAGGTGCCTGCTGTACATGGTCCATGTCTCTGAGATATACAGGAGGGCAGATATTACTACTGCTCTGTAGACCATGAGCTTGGTGCCGAGTCTGAGGTCCTGGTCTTCAAACACTCTCTTTTTCAGGTGACCGAAGGCTGCCCTGGCACACTGAAGGCGGTGTTGGGCTTCGTCATCGACGTCTGCCCTTGTTGACAGTAGGCTCCCGAGTGGTATGGAAAGTGGTCCACGCTGTCCAAGGGCTTGTCATGGATTTTGATCATCGGGGGGGCAGTACTGTGTGGCGGGGGCAGGTTGGTAGAGGACCTTTGTCTTATGGATGTTTAGTGTAAGGCCCATGCTCTCGTAGGCTTCGTGAGGGTGTTAACGGTGGTTTGGAGTTCGGCCTCCGAGTGTGCACAGACACAAGTGTCATCTGCATTCTGTAATTTGATGACAGAGGAAGGGACGACCTTGGATCTGGACTGGAGGCGATGGAGGTTGAACGGTTTCCCGTTTGTTCTGTAAATTAGCTCCACTGCAGCGGGGAGCTTACTGAGGGTGAGATGGAGCATTGCAGCAAGGAAGATCGAGAACAGCGTTGGTGCGATGACACAGCCTTGCTTGGCCCCGGTTCGTACGTGAATTGGGTCTGTGGTGGAACCATTGGTCAGGATCACGGCTTGCATGTTGTCACGAAGCAGGCGGAGAATGGTGACAAACTTTTGAGGGTAGCCGAATTTGAGGAGGATACTCCATAATCCCTCACAGTTGACAGTGTCAAGGCCTCCATAATCAGCACCTGTGAAGAGATGCTCGGTCACTCGACCAGGAAACACCAAGACTGGCTTGATGAAAATGGCCAGGAGATCGAGGAGCTAATAAACCTCAAGCGCAAGGCATTCCTGATCTGGAAACAGCAACAGAACTCGAGAGCGAGAAAACAGCTCTACAGACACCTGAAGGCCAAGGTCCAACAAAAAACTCGTGACCTAAAGAACAGGTGGTGGGTGGAGAAAGTGCAGGAGATCCAGCAGCTAGCCGACAACCACGACATGTGTGGCTTCTTTAGCACAGTCAAGACCGCCTACGGCCCAAGCACCCAATGTCCTACCCCTCTGCGGGCCAAGAACGGAGAGGTACTCATCAAGGGCAGAGAGGCAGTCAGTGCCCGCTGGAAGGAGCACTTTGAAGATCTCCTTAACCGAGACTCTGTCTTTGATGCGAGTGTCCTCAACTCCATCCCACAGCATGCTACCCGCCACCATCTCAGCACAACCCCAGCCCGGCATGAGGTTGAAAAGGCCATCCGACAACTGAAGAACAACAAGGCCTCAGGAGCAGATGGAATCTCTTCCAAGGCTCTAAAGCATGGCGGAGAAGCACTACTGGCGCGAATTCATGAACTCATTTCCCTTATCTGGAAGGAGGAGTGCATGCCAGGGGATCTAAGAGATGCTGTAATTGTGACCATCTTCAAGAAAGGTGACAAGTTGGATTGCGGTAATTACAGAGGAGTTTCCCTGCTGTCTGCCACAGGGAAAGTCATCACAGGAATCCTCCTCAATCGCCCTCTCCCAGTGGCTGAAGAGCTCCTCCTGTGTACTATCCTCTGCATCTGTACATAATGCCCTCCCAGTGCATGTCTCTGGGCTGGTGCTTGCGAGGCAAAGGAAGATTGAACAAAAGGCTGATCAGGTGCTGGCAGGGCCTAAAGTAGAGAGGCCTGGATATTGGCAATCTAAATCCTCTGATTGCTGATTAATTGGCACATTTAAAGGAGGATAATAAGAGAGATCAGGATGAGTTGCTCAGGAGCTGAGTTGAAATGTAATGTAAATTATAAAGAGTGGTATCAGGCTTTCATTATCTAGTTCATTTGTGGGCTGCAGCAGCATGGGTGCTAGGAGAAGCTGAATGTAATGATGAACTTGCAGTTGGCACGTGCCTTCCAACTGTCCCATGTCCCATATCCTCTTCCGTCTGTCTCCCCAGGAGCTCCAAGTATTAATCCTCAAATAAGTTGAAAGTTCAAAGGTTATGGGATCACCAGCTGTGATCAATGTTTCTCAGCCATTATGGGCTATTTTCTCTTTCCGGAAGAACACAGTGGGGTCAGTTTTGACTTTTGGGTGGCCAACCACCTGCTATCCCAACAGCGGAGAGGTATCCGCGATTGTGAGGCACCGGCCTCACTTACATCAAACTGGCGAGCTGTGGGATGCCAAGCGGGTGTTCTGATGATACTCACCGGATTAAAGTTGCCCAATATCGGGACACCTGGCCATCAGCATGGTAAGTGCAGGGGGAAGGGGGGAGTCATGATCACTGGTGGGGTTGGGGATCCTAGGGCGCAGAGGCCCAGATTATTTTTGTTTTGCTTGAGGAGGACTTCTGCAGGGTTTCTTTGGCTCTATTATCCATAGACGCATAGCGTATGCTCTGACCAATTCCAACCTAAAAGGGAAAGCGACATCCTATGTATACCATAGGACTCTGGTCTGCATAGTAAAAGGGGCCTGCCACCTGAAACAGTCAGACGCTTTGGGTGGTCTGTGGTAAGGCTCCTTTCAAAATGGCACTGGCTGCATCATCGTGGCTAAAGGGGTGGTAAAGCCACCGACTCCATTGTGAGGGTGCTAGCGCTCTGTTAATGCCATAATGTGATAATGAGAAATGCACAAAACAAGCAAACGTAAACCAGGTAGGACAATTAGTAAGGTTCATGCATGGAAAGTGGTGAGTAAAGTTGCAGTTGGGGTGGGGGGTGTTGGGGATGGTGGCTGGGGGTGGTAAGGACACAATGGATCACATTCTGTAACCATGGGTGACCTGGTAAAGTCATTAAAATTTTGTCGGTACTGAGTAGCCATTCAAAGGGATTTGGACTTGGCACTTATTGCCTTGCCTACCTCCTTCTATTGTGCCTGCACTTTGCCTGAAAGGATAGTTACTTGTCCTAGCCTCTTTGGGACTATCCCGGATCAGGCGTATTTCTCAGATGCTCACTTTCAACTAAAGGTTGAGGTAGCCGAATCCTAAAGACGCTTAACTGGGTCTAAAGGTCCAGTCTATCTTTCCCTAAAGGAAAGGAACAACCCAAGAATGCTACTGTCCTCCAGATAGCACTTTTAATAAGTTTAGCCACGCTGTAACATCCCAGATATTATAAGGGTCTGGAGATCTCCCCTCACAAAGAGTGTACAGAGATTGGGTTCGCGAGTTATTGATACAGAAGACTTATGTGAGACAATCCTAAAAATATATAGAGATATATTAAAGGAACCGACATGCAATTTACAGTTGGTGAATCAGTCAATCGCAATGTTAACAGTTCTAAAAAGAGAAAAAAATACAATCTTATTTTTAACAGGGAATCTTACTTTTAAATCTTAACTTCGCTACTTGTAATGAAATCTGTTTGTCTTGATCCTGTATTCATTTTGCACTCATGTATATTACCCTCCCCCACTGTGTATAGTTTCACTTCCTCTTTCCCGACTAACCTGGGAGGTTCCAGGTCTTGGCTCTTGGCTCCGCCCCTGACTTCTCTTACATAAAGATCCCAGGATCTGAATGACTCATTCCTGTGAACCAGTCGGCGTGTTGAGATGTTAGCTCTGATCTTAGTGATTAAAAGCCAACTTGTTTAAGTCTATAACTTCTAGTTTTGTGGTTATTGAAGGCCCATCAATTTTAATCACTAAAGAATACTAGGATGGATCGACTCCTAAAACCAGAGCGTCTGGACTTGGATCCACATTCTGCTGAAGCATCAAATCAATTTGGACACTGGCTCAAATGCTTCGAACTCTTCACGGGGGCCTCATCCGCTAGCGAGGTAGATAAACTGAGTCTACTGACTACTCGTGTAAGTCATCGGATTTATTCGTTCATCCGGGAAGCCACCTCTTACACGGAGGCCATCACTATCCTGAAGGCCCAATACCAGAGGCCGGTAAATGAAGTGTACGCCAGACATCTGCTGGCTACACGCAGGCAGTGACCAGAGGAATCAATGGACGATTTCTTACAGGGCCTAAAGGACTTGGTCCGGGACTGTAACTGCAAGGCCGTGACGGCCAACGTGTACTCTGACGAATTGGTCCGCGATTCCTTCATCACGGGCCTCAAATCGAATTATATCCGGCAGACAAATGTAAGAAGTCACACGACACCAGGTTATAGTCCAACAGCTTTATTTGAAATCACAAGCTTTCGGAGCGCTGCTCCTTCTTCGGGTGAAGTGGAGAAATGCATAAAGACACAGCTTATATAGTCAGAGAATCATGTCAGATGTTTACAGGTAACCTTTCCAACTGCCATTTATCACACCTCGGCAGAGAGATAATCACAGCAGTCAAAGGTGTGAATGGTGTCCAAACAGGTCAGTCAGGGAAACATTACATCAAAGAACAATGAGGTGGGGTCACAAGGGGTCAAATATTGCAGATGCTGGGGTCTGTATGAAAAACAAAAAAACAGACAAAAAACATTTTTTTTTGGCTGGAAATCACAGCAGGTCCGGTCGCATCTGTGTAGAGAGAACAAGCCAATGTCGACTCGAGTCTGGATGACCCTGCATCAGGTGGGGTTACATGCAGCGTGACATGAACCCAAGATCTCGGTTAAGGCCGTCCTCATGGGTGCGGAACTTGGCTATCAGTTTCTGCTCGACGATTTTGCGTTGTCGTGTGTCTCGAAGGCCACCTTCGAGAATGCTTACCCGAAGATCGGAGGCTGAATGTCCTTGACTGCTGAAGTGTTCCCCGACTGGGAGGGAACACTCCTGCCTGGTGATTGTTGCGTGGTGTCCATTCATCCGTTGTCGCAGTGTCTACATGGTCTCGCCGATGTACCATGCTCCGGGGCATCCTTTCCTGCAACGTATGAGGTAGACAACGTTGGCCGAGTCACATGAGTATGTACCATGTACCTGGTGGGTGGTGTCCTCACGTGTGATGATGGTATCTGTGTTGATGATCTGGCATGTCTTGCAGAGGTTGCTGTGGCAGGGTTGTGTGGTGTCGTGTTCGCTGTTCTCCTGAAAGCTGGGTAATTTGCTGCGAACGATGGTCTGTTTGAGGTTAGGCGGCTGTTTGAAAGCGAGTAGTGGAGGCGTGGGGATGGCCTTAGCGAGGTGTTCGTCGTCATCGATGACATGTTGAAGGCTGCGAAGAACATGGCGTAGTTTCTCCGCTCCGGGGAAGTACTGGACGACGAAGGGTACTCTGTTGGTTGTGTCCCGTGTTTGTCTTCTGAGGAGGTCTATGCGATTTTCGCTGTGGCCCGTCGGAACTGTCGATCGACGAGTCGAGCGTCATATCCCGTTCTTACAAGGGCGTCTTTCAGTGTCTGTAGGTGTCCATCGCGTTCCTCCTCGTCTGAGCAGATCCTGTGTATTCGCAGGGCTTGTCCATAGGGGATGGCTTCTTTAGCGTGGTTAGGGTGGAAGCTGGAGAAGTGAAGCATCGTGAGGTTGTCCGTGGGCTTGCGGTAGAGTGAAGTGCTGAGGTGTCCGTCTTTGATGGAGATTCGTGTGTCCAGGAATGAGACTGATTCTGAGGAGTATCAGTGTATATCCGGCAGAGACTGCTGGAGAAGGAGGTCCTGGACTTGAAAAAGGCAGTGGCCACTGCGCGATCGCTGGACGTGGCCCAGAAAAACTCTGACTCTTATTTTTCCGGCCATGCGGCCCTCACCGCCTCATGCGCGCCGAGGGGGCCGCCATCTTGGAATCAGCCATCTTCCCCATCCAGGTCTCAGACCAGCTCTACGCCGCCGGAGTCCCCACATAGAACTTCACCCAGGAGTCCTACTACAGCGGCAATGTCTCGAGGCCCGAAATGCTACTTCTGCGGCCAGGCCAAGCACCCCAGACAACGATGCCCAGCGAAGGACGCTACATGCTTCAAATGTAAGAAAAAGGGGCATTTTAGCAAAGTCTGCAGGGGGAATCCGATTTCCAACTCCGTCACCGCCTCGTGCGTGCCGTGCAGGCCGCCATCTTGGGATCCGCCATCTTTTCCCGACTCAACGGCCGCCCAGGGCCCAACAGTGGCTTCGATCACGGTGGATCAATCCAGGCCACACCCGTTGACAAAATCCATGATGGACATACAGGTAAACGGGAATTTAATGAAATGTTTAATTGACTGTGGGAGTACCGAGAGTTTTATCCACCCTAGCCTGGTACGGCGGCACTCATTAACGGTAACCCCTACACGGAGCAGAATTGCTATGGCTGCTAAGCCCCACACTTCGGACATTTTGGGCTACTGTGTGGCAACACTGACTGTAAAAGGCATGGACTACAAGGATTTTAAACTCCTCGTGATGCCAGAACTCTGTGTTAATGTAATCTTGGGCCTGGACTTCCAGTGCCACCACGAAAGTGTCACGCTAGCATATGGCGGGTCCCAGCCGCCACTCACAGTCTGTGGCCTATCAACCTTAAAAATCAGCCCGCCCTCTTTATTCGCTAATCTCACTCCGAACTGTAGGCCCATAGCGACCAAAAGTAGACGGTACAGTCTGGAAGACAGACACTTTATCAAGGCAGAAGTGGACAGACTCCTGCGGGAAGGCATTATTGAATGCAGTACCAGCCCGTGGCGTGCCCAAGTAGTCATAGTTAAAAATAGCGAAAAGAAACGGATGGTAATTGACTACAGCCAGACTGTTAATATTTATACCCAGCTGGACGCCTACACTTTACCCTGCATATCAGAAATGGTCAACCAGATTGCGCAATACCGAGTCTTCTCGACTATCGACCTCAAATCCGCGTATCACCAGCTCCCCATTAGAACGGAGGACCGCCCATACACCGCCTTCGAGGCGAACGGGCGCCTCTACCATTTTCTCAGAGTGCCCTTCGGAGTAACAAATGGGGTCTCGGTCTTCCAACGTGAGATGGACCGCATGGTTGACAAGAATAAACTACAAGCTACCTACCCCTATCTGGACAATGTCACTATCTGCGGGCACAACCAGCAAGACCACGATCTAAATCTTGCGAGATTTTTAAAAACTGCCCTAAAGCTGAATCTAACGTACAACGAAGACAAATGTGTCTTCAACACAACCCGTCTCTGTATCCTCGGCTGTGTGGTGGAAGATGGGGTAATTGGACCGGACCCTGACCGATTACGCCCCCTAAAGGAACTGCCCCTGCCACACAATCCCAAAGCTTTAAAAAGGTGCCTGGGATTTTTTTCGTATTATGCCCAATGGGTGCCCAATTACTCTGATAAGGCCCGACCCCTCATTAAATCGACGTCCTTCCCACTATCAGCTGAAGCTCGGGAGGCTTTCACCAGTATTAAACAGGACATTGAAAGGGCTGCAGTGTGTGCAGTGGATGAATGCATTCCCTTTCAAGTCGAAAGCGATGCGTCAGACTTTGCCTTAGCTGCGACCCTCAATCAGGCTGGGAGACCTGTGGCCTTCTTCTCCCGAACCCTTCAGGGACTTGAAATCAGGCACTCTTCTGTCGAGAAGGAGGCACAGGCTATAGTGGAGGCAGTGCGGCACTGGAGACACTACCTAGCCGGCAAACGTTTCACCCTGCTCACCGACCAGCGGTCGGTGGCTTTCATGTTTAATAACAAAGGGGGAAAATCAAGAATGACAAAATACTCAGGTGGAGGATCGAACTATCCACGTTCGACTATGATATTATGTACAGGCCGGGAGCCCTTAATGAACCCCCAGATGCCCTATCGTGGGGAATGTGTGCCAGCATTCATACGGACAAATTACAGGGTCTCCACAACGACCTCTGTCACCCAGGGGTCACCCGACTATACCATTTTATAAAGTCCCGCAATCTGCCCCACTCCATCGAGGAGGTCAGGGCAATGACCAGAGCCTGCTGCATCTGTGCGGAATGCAAGCCTCGTTTCTACAGGCCTGACCGTGCACACCTTATCAAAGCCACACGGCCATTCGAGCGCCTAAGTCTGGACTTCAAGGGACCCCTTCCCTCTGCCGACCGTAACGTATACTTCCTCAATATCATTGATGAATATTCCCACTTCCCCTTCGTCATTCCCTGCCCAGACATGACCAGTGCCACGGTCATCAAGTGTCTCTGTAATCTATTCTGCATGTTTGACATGCCGAACTACATACACAGCGATAGGGGGACGTCATTCATGAGTGACGAGCTGCACCAGTTCTTGCTCTCGAAGGGGATAGCCACTAGCAGAACCACTAGCTACAACCCCCGGGGTAATGGGCAAGTGGAAAGGGAGAATGCTACTGTTTGGAAGGCTGTCACGTTAGCCTTAAAGTCAAAAGGCCTTCCGACCTCCCGCTGCCAGGAAGTCCTCCCAGACGTGCTCCACTCCATAAGGTCTCTGTTATGTACTGCCACTAACGCTACCCCTCACGAAAAGATGTTAGTTTTCCCCCGGAAATCCACCTCGGGCATATCTCTACCCGCGTGGCTGACGTCTCCGGGGACAGTACTATTGCGGAAGCACGTGAGAGGCCATAAAACGGACTCCCTTTTGGAAAAGGTACAGCTCCTCCATGCAAACCCTCAGTACGCCTATATCGAATACTCTGACGGGCGAGAGGGCACTGTTTCCATAAAAGACCTCACTCCCCCGGGAAGCGGAGAGAACGATGGGAGACTACCCGATGAAGACCTACACTACAAAGAGACAGGACGCCCAGAGGTATCAATACCCAACTTTAACCTGGAGGACACTGCAGATAACCTGGAAGACACTGCGGAGGCCCGGAGAGCGGAGGAACCAGAATCCATTCCCCTAGAGGCACCCCAACCGGCTTTGCACTGATCACTGAGAACTGCAAAACCTCCTGACAGACTCACTTATACCAACTTTTAAGAAACATCACCCCGATGGACTAAATCTATAGAAGGGGTGAATGTAATGAAATCTGTTTGTTTTGATCCTGTATTCGTTTTGCACTCATGTATATTACCCTCCCCCACTGTGTATAGTTTCACTTCCTCTTTCCCGACTAACCTGGGAGGTTCCAGGTCTTGGCTCTTGGCTCCGCCCCTGACTTCTCTTACATAAAGATCCCAGGATCTGTATGACTCATTCCTGTGAACCAGTCGGCGTGTTGAGGTGTTAGCTCTGATCTTAGTGATTAAAAGCTAACTTGTTTAAGTCTATAACTTCTAGTTTTGTGGTTATTGAAGGCCCATCACTACTGTATTACAGTTCTTAAAATTTTCTATACAGGATATCCATCAATTATCAAATTACCTTCGATCCTCAAGGTACAAAGAGTGGAAGACTACAGAGCCACCTCTATAGTTGAGAATTGCCTTGCCCGAGTAAAGCGGGTCTGATTATCTCATTCGAGACTTCAATATTTATATTGCACCCTTTCCCCTTCGCCCGGCACCTTCCCGTGTTATTGTCTCTGGCCAGTCAGAAGCCTCTGAGCTGCTCCAGGGACCCCCGTGCGGTTTCGAAGCGCTCCCCTATTCCTGGTTCTGACCGCCGGACTTATTCGGTAGCGATGTAGACAGAAAACGTGACTCGTGGTTGGGTGCAAAACAGACCAGTATTTATTGAAACAAAGAAACAAATTGAAAATAAACAATACAGCACACCTATGCTGAAATACAGCACTTTACTTCTCACAGTACACTTTAGTGTTTACTACAGCACTCGTTTGCTTAATAGAACACTGTTACTTAAATGCAGCACTTTACTTCTTAGTACAACACTGTTACTTAGATACAGCACTTTTAATACAGCTACTTAGTGTTCACTACAGCACTTTTCTGCTTAGTGCAACACTGTTACTTAGATACAGCACTTTTAATACAGCTACTTAGTGTTCACTACAGCACTTTTCTGCTTAGTGCAACACTGTTACTTAGATACAGCACTTTTAATACAGCACAATTAGTGTCCACTACAGCACTTTCCTGCTTAGTGCAACACTGTTACTTAAATAGGGGAGGAGAAAACAGACACAACGAGGGAAAATTGACTAAAATTACAGTTTAACAAGATTCCCCTTAATTCCCAGCCTTATACCTATTCTAAGTTGCCTTGTAATGGGCCAGAAAATGTATGCTCACCAATGAACGCCTGCCCCGTGCCCTTGCGGTCTTAGATTCTTCACCAGCCTGAAGATAGAGATACCCCAGTGTTTAAAAGTAACTGCTGGTATTCCATTCCCTTGGGCGGGCTCCCAAGTTGTAGAGGGCACGGAGGCGAGGCTGCAGAGAGAGAGAGAGATGGCTTCTTGAGAAGTTATCTTATACCCCATTTGGAGCCGAAATCTTCCCGCCCAAATCCGGATGCATCTGGGCTAAACAAAAGGGATCCAAACTGTCCCCATTGACTGTGATGGGTTTTGGATGAATCACCCATTCATTGTGATGGGTTTTTGAATGCACCCCCATTCTTGTGATGGGTTGAATGAAACTGTCCCAGTTTGAAAAACCATGTCTATTTCCTTAATTGCTGAGTAAACAACCCTTGGATGTTAGTGTAAACAAACTGATTGTCCTGTGGTCACGCCCAACCACAATTAATTGGCAGTCTCAAGTGGTTCAACATTGTAGCAGTTTAGTGTAAACAAACATCGATTGTCCTGCAGGGAGGGAAACTCCCTGAACTGCCTTTGATTGACAGTTTAACTACTCCATTGCTTCAAGGGCTGTTTTTTTTTCTAAATCCTTTGTCAGCCATCTTTGATTTTCCCTTTTCATATGCACACAGTCTGTGTGGTGTCTCCTGCCACAAGGTCGGACAGCCATCTTTGATTATCCTTTTTCACAGACACACACACGCTGCCTTTTCAGTCCTCTTTGTCAGCCCGTGCTTTGAAGAGAGACTGTCCTTTTGTCTTCTGCCACGAGGTCTGATGGCCATTTTGATCCCTGGATTTTTAAAGGTATATTCTACGCAGGTATTTTTTTAATCAATGATCAATCTTCGGAACTGTAGAAAATTTTGAAATTATTGCGAAATCTTACACCCTTGTTTTCTCTCCCACATGGCAGCTGTCTCTCACTCTGCGAGCGCATTTGACATCTAATCTAGAGCTGTCTTTTGTCTCTTTACTAGTCCTATCACCATCTCATCTCGTTTTGAATACCTCTTAATGTCTCTTCACTTCTCTTTTGTTCTTTCATCCCCATTTCCCAGCCCCCAAACTGGCCTTTTAATCTGTTTCATTTGCTGTGTTTTTTCAGTCCTGATGAAGGGTTTCGACCTGAGACACTGACTATTTCTCTCTCCACAGATGTTGCCTGGCCTGCTGAGTTTTTCCAGCATTTTCTGTTCTTATTTCAATATTTATATCCTTTTTCAGTTGTATTTCATAAGATTTCTGTTGCTCCAAGTTAGTTATCACTTATCATCTTTTATTTGGCCTCTGCAATTCTTACTGCCACATCAGCATTAGTTATTGTGAGTTTACCATATATGTGCAAAGGGTAGATGTCCTCTACCTCATGTATCATCCTTAAGAGGTTTAATCAAGATCATTTATCCAGGGTTGACCATTGTTCTGTTTTAATAAGGTTACCCATTCGGGGCCACCCATTAGAAACATAGAAACATGGCAAAATAGGAGCAGGAGTAGGCCATTCGGCCCTTTGAGCCTGCTCCGCCATTCAATATGATCATGGCTGATCCTCTATCTAAATACCCTTCTTCTTCTTAGGCAGTCCCTCGGCACCGAGGATGACTTGCTTCCACATTAAAAATGAGTTCTCAGGTGACTGATGAGTCCAATGTGGGACCTACAGTCTCTGTCACAGTTGGGGCAGACGGTGGTTGAAGGGGTGGGTGGGTGGAGTGCTTGGGTTGACATGCGCTCCTTGTGTTGCCTGTGCTTAGCTTCCGCTTGCTTCCAGCGAAGAGACTCAAGGTGTTCGGCGCCTTCCCGGATGCTTCTCCTCCACTTTGTGTGGTCTTGTGCCAGGGATTCCCAGGTGTCAGTGGGGATGTTACACTTTTTCAAGGAGGCTTTGAGGGTGTCCTTGAAGCATTTCCTCTGCCCACCTGGGGCTCTCTTGCCGTGCTGGAGCTCCGAGTAGAGCACTTGTTTTCTCAATACCATATTCCTGCTCTCTCCCCATACGCCTTGATGCCTTTTGCATCTAGAAATCTATCTATCTCCTTCTTAAATATATTCAGTGACTTGGCCTCCACAGCCTTCTGTGGTAGAGAATTCCACAGGTCACTACCCTCTGAGTGAAGAAATTTCTCCTCATATCAGTCCTAAATGTCCTACCCCATATCCTGAGACTGTGACCCTTCATTCTAGACCCCTCAGCCAGGGGAAACATCCTCCCTGCATCCATTCTGTCTAGCCCTGTCAGAATTTTATATGTTTCAATGAGATTATACATTTCAATGAGATATATTGCAGATTGATCATGCACCTGCAGTGGGGCTTCAGAAGTCAATAGTTGCTCTAGAAGGGCTCTGGTGCCGGCATAGACTTCATTCTAGTGGTGCAAGCTTCGTAATTTGGGAGAATGCACAGATCTCATTAGCCACAGATGCAGAGGATAAGCTTGATTACTATCCAGACACTTGCCTGGATCCCTAGGTGAGTCATAGAGTCATAGAGTCATAGAGTTTTACAGCACAGAAAGAGGCCCTTCGGCCCATCGTGTCTGCGCTGCCCATCCATCCCTGTCCAGTCTAATCCCATTTTCCAGCATTTGGTCCATAGCCTTGTATGCAATGGCATTTCAAGTGCTCATCCAAATGCTTCTTGAATGTTGTGAGGGTTCCTGCCTCTACCACCCTTTTAGGCATTGAATTCCACATTCCAACCACCCTCTGGGTGAAAAAGTTCCTCCTCAAATCCCCTCTAAATCTCCTGCCCCTTACCCTGAATCTATGCCCCCTTGTTATTGACCCCCCTACTAAGGGGAAAAGTTCCACTTTGTCTACCCTATCTATGCCCCTCATCATTTTGTACACCTCAATCAGGTCCCCCCTCAGCCTTCTCTGCTCCAAGGAAAACAACCCCAGCCTGTTTAGTCTTTCTTCATAGCTGAGGCGCTCCATCCCAGGTAACATCCTGGTGAATCTTCTCTGCACCCTCTCCAAAGCAATCACATCCTTCCTATAGTGAGGTGACCAGAACTGCACACAGTACTCCAGCTGTGGCCTCACCAGCGTTTTGTACAGCTCCATCATAACCTCCCTGCTCTTATATTCTATGCCTCGGCTAATGAAGGCAAGTATCCCATATGCCTTTTTAACCACCTTATCTACCTGTTCCGCTGCCTTCAGGGATCTATGTACATGTACACCAAGGTCCCTCTGACCCTCTGTACTTCCTAGGGTCCTACCACTCATTGTGTATTCCCTTGCCTTATTTGTCCGTCCAAAATGCATCACCTCGCACTTTTCAGGGTTAAATTCCATTTGCCACTTTTCCGCCCATCTGACCAACCCGTTTATATCGTCCTGTAGCCTGAGGCTTTCCTCCTCGCAATTTACCACCCCACCAATTTTCGTGTCATCTGCGAACTTACTGATCATACCTTTTACATTCTCATCCAAATCATTTATGTAGATCACAAACAACAAGGGACCCAGCACCGATCCCTGAGGTACCCCACTGGACACAGGCTTCCAGTCACAAAAGCAACCTTCGACCATCACCCTCTGCCTCCTGCCACTCAGCCAATTTAGGATCCAACGCGCCAAGGCACCCTGGATCCCATGGGCTCTTACCTTCTTGACCAGTCTCCTATGCGGGACTTTGTCAAAAGCTTTACTGAAGTCCATGTAAACCACATCCACAGCATTTCCCTCATCCACCTCCCTAGTCACCCCCTCGAAAAATTCAATCAGATTTGTCAGACATGATTTACCCTTGACAAAGCCATGCTGACTATTCCCGATTAATCCTTGCCTCTCCAAGTGGAGACTAATTTTGTCCCTCAGAATTTTTTCCAATAATTTCCCTACCACAGATGTTAGGCTCACTGGCCTGTAATTCCCTGGTTTATCCCTGCTACCCTTCTTGTATAATGGTACTACATTAGCTGTTCTCCAGTCCTCTGGTACATCCCCTGTGGCCAGAGAGGTTCTGAAAATTTGTGTCAGAGCCCCTGCAATCTCCTCCTTTGCCTCCCACAGCAGCCTGGGATACATCTCGTCCGGGCCTGGGGATTTATCCACTTTTTGGCCTGCTAAAACTGCTAGCACCTCCTCCCTCTCGATGCTAATATGTTCAAGTATGTCACAGTCCCCTTGCCCGATTTCTATGTCCGCATCGTCTTTCTCCATAGTGAACACAGATGCAAAAAATTCATTTAAAATCCCGCCTACATCATCTGGCTCTACACACAGATTGCCACTTTGGTCCCTAATGGGCCCTACCCTTTCCCTGGTTATCCTCTTGCCCTTAATACACTTATAAAACATCTTAGGATTTTCCTTTATTTTGCTCGCCAGTGTTATTTCATGGCCCCTCCTCGCCCTCCTAATTTCTTTTTTAAGTATGCCCCTGCACTTTTTATACTCCTCTAGGGCTTCTTCCGTCTTTAGTCTTTTGTAACTGCCAAAAGCCCCCCTTTTATTTCTAATGCATTTTTGTATATCCCTTGTCATCCAAGGTTCCCTTTGCTTGTTGGTCCCACCCTTGACCTTTACAGGAACATGTTGGCGTTGTACTCTCTCTATTTCCCTTCTGAAAGTCTCCCACTGTTTTGATGTGGATTTTCCTATAAGTAGCTGCTCCCAGTCCACTTTGGCCAGATCCTGCCTTATCATATTAAAATCGGCCTTCCCCCAATTTAGAACCCTTATTTCCGGGCCGTCTTTGTCTTTTTCCATGACCACCTTAAATCTCACCGAATTATGGTCACTGTCGCCAAAATGCTCTCCTACTGATACTTCCACCACTTGCCCGGCTACATTCCCCAGAATTAGGACCAGTACCGCCCCCTCTCTTGTAGGACTTTCGACATGTTGGCTCAAAAAGCTCTCCTGGATGCACTTTAAGAATTCTGCACCCTCTAAGCCTTTCACACTCTGACTATCCCAATTTATATTGGGGAAGTTGAAATCCCCCACTATTATTACCCTATTATTTTCACACTTCTCTGAGATTTGCCTACATATCTGTTCCTCTATCTCCCCCTGACTGTTTGGGGGCCTATAGTACACTCCCAGCAAAGTGCTTGCCCCCTTTTTGTTTTTAAGTTCTACCCATAAGGCCTCATTAGAGGAACCCGCTAATATATCATCCCTCCTTACAGCAGTAATTGACTCCTTAATTAATATTGCAACACCCCCTCCCCTTTTACACCCCCCTCTGTCTCGCCTGAAGATTCTATACCCCGGAATATTGAGCTGCCAGCCCTGACCCTCCCTCAACCATGTCTCCATGATAGCAACAATATCGTACTCCCATGTGCTCAACAACAACTTCAGTTCATCCACCTTATTTGCAAGACTCCTTGCATTAAAATAAATGCCTTCCAGCCCTGCCATGTTCCCTTTTGCCTTTACATATTTGCTCTGCCTTCCCAGCTGACTTGTTTTTTCCTCTGTATTTGGCTGTAAATCACCCCCTACTATAGCTCCACTCTGTACCCCATCCCCCTGCCAAGTTAGTTTAAACCCCCCCCAGCAGTGCTAGCAAACCTCCCCGCAAGGATATTGGTTCCCCTCTGGTTCAGGTGTAAACCGTCCGACTTGTACAAGTCCCACCTTTCCCAGAAGCAGACCCAGTGATCCAGGAAACTAAAGCCCTCCCCCCTGCACCATCCCTTTAGCCACGCATTCATCTGTTCTATCTTCCTATTCCTATACCCACTAGCACGTGGCACCGGGAGTAATCCAGAGATTACAACCTTTGAGGTCCTGCTCTTTAATCCTTCACCTAGCTCCCTAAATTCTTGCTGCAGGACCTCATCCCTCTTTTTACCTATGTCGTTGGTACCAATGTGGACCACGACCTCTGGCTGTTCACCCTCCCCCTCCAGAATGCCCTGCAGCCGCTCAGTGATATCCTTGACCCTGGCACCAGGGAGGCAACAAACCATCCTGGATTCACGTCTACGGCCACAGAAACGCCTATCTGTTCCCCTTACTATAGAATCCCCTACCACTATTGCTCTCCCACTCTTTTTCCCCCCTTCCTGGGCAGCAGGAGCACCCCCAGTGCCAGGAAGTTGGCTGCTGCTGCCTTCCCCTGGTGAGTCATCCCCCTCAACAGTATCCAAAGCGGTATACTTGTTTGAGAGGGGAATGGTCACAGGGGTCTCCTGCACTACCTGCCTGCTTCTATTGCTCCGCCTGGTGGTCACCCATTTCCTGTCTTCCTGTGCAGCCCTTCCCTGCGGTGTGACCAACTCACTAAACGTGCTATCCACGAACACCTCAGCATCATGAATGCTCAACAACCCATCCACCCGCAGCTCCAGCGCCTCAATGCGGTCTGCTAGTAGCTGCAGATGGATGCATCTCTGGCACACGTGGTCATCAGGGGCACCGGGGTCCCTGAATTCCCACATAGAGCAAGAGGAGCATATCACGGGGCTGGGCTCACCTGGCATGACCTTCCCTTTACTTAATTTAAATTAATTTACTATCACCAATTAAAAATATCTCTAAGGCGCTTGTATAGTCTACCAACAGTCCCTGCTACACCAGAAAGACCCTGGTAACTATAAACTACAGAGTTAAAGTTTAAAAAAGAGAAATACTCACCAACCAATCACTTACCTGCTCCCTGGTGACATCACACGCTGATTACTTTTGACCTCTCTCCCTGCTGCTGAGTTGGTATGCCTCGCCGCTCTCCGGTTTTTATACCGGGCTCCGACTCACTGCTCCCGCTGGTCCCGACTGGTCTCGGGCCTCGCCGCTCTCCGGTTTTTATACCGAGCCCCACTTCCACCATTTGTTGGGCCGGTACAATTGGTGTCACTCAGTATGCGGGCCACCAATGCTCTACCCAGCATATTTAATACTGAAGCCATGGAAACTCCTGGTCTAGTGGTCCCAGCTCCAGCCTTGCCCCCTCCAACGGTGCTGATCTTGTTTGGGGCGGGTGGAGGCTCCATCCCCAACAAGGTCCCATAGAAACTCTGGGAGAAGGCCAGGACCTGAGACACAGCATATCTAAGTCTTGGTCTAATTTACAGGCCTTCTGCTGCACTCCCAGCGAGACTGTGCTGGAAGTGCCATAGATTTTCAGCCTAGTTATACTTAGGCTATAGTAGGTTTTGTTATGGCTGCATTAGAAATATGTGTCCAGCTTTGGTCACATGCATGCTGGGGGATATCGAGGCCCTGGAGAAGGTACATAGGCGGGTTTATTAACCTTTCTTAGGAGATTGTGTGACTGCACAAAGCTGCACTATGTCTGGAAGGAGTGGTTTTGATGGACCAGTGGTCTTTTTCCTGTCCATTTTGTATATTTGTATTAAAGAGCTGATATGTGCCACTAGGTTCCAATGAATTAAGATAAGTTTCAGTAGAAAAAAAATTGGTGGCAAGTACTTAATTAAGCCATGGAATAAAATATTTTTCATGTGTTGAATCTGTGATAACGAAGCAACATATTGAGGCCTGTGAGAAAAAATGATGCAAATCCTGTGAAATATGCATCAGAAATTTCCTTGGAGTTTCTCCGCTCCGCCGCTATAACTTCGGCAAAGGTCAGTGGAAACCCATTTATGCGCATAAACGGGATTTCCATCAAATTTCCACCTGCAGACCAGGAGCAGCCCCGAGGAAGTTTATCCCCCATGGTGCTGCTTCATTGCAGGAACTATTCTACTGAAGTATCTTCACCTGAAACTTCAACCAATTTTTTCTCCCTCTTTCAGGTGCCGATAGAACTGCTGTGTATTTTTATCTGACTGAGTGATTAGAAGAACACTGGCCCAGAAATTCAGGTTAGGGGCTTCCCGCGGGTGCAAGCCCCCGACCTGCACTTACCTTGCACGCTGGCCGTTGAGCTGTGGGCCCCCGTGGAATTCCGATCCGGGGCCTGCTCCAGCTGCCAGCGCACAGTGCTTGCGTATCCCAGGGGCGCAGTTAGTTCGATGCGGCCCCTGGGATCACATGGGCCATGGGGAGCCAATCGGAGCAGGGAATGCTCCATTCATAAGATTGACAGGAAGAGCTGTCAAAACTTATAAATACTACGGTCTCAAAACATCACTAAATCTTCAAATAATTTTTTTTTTAATCACATTTTTTAAATAAACTATAAATTACATGAAATAACTATTTTAAACAATAATTTAAATGTTTGAAAAAAATAATTTTATTTTCTAACGGGGCTAAAAATAAACTTACCTTGCTTTAAAGTATTTTAAAATAATAAACTTGTGGAAAAAATGTTTTAATTTTAATTAATTCACCACTTACCTTGTAAAAAGCAGGCCTTATGCCTGCTTTTTATGTCTAACTTCTGGAGACTTACCCTCCCAGGAAAACCTGTAAAGAAAAACCTAAATTCGATGCGCATGTGCAGCCTCTCCTGCGCACGCGTTTGAACTCTTAACCCCTTCATTCAGGGGAACAGAAGTGCCGGTTTCCCGCGCATGCGCAGTACATGCAGGAAACCAGCACTTCCATTGGGCTTATGGGTGAGTACCCCATGCGTACTCACCCGTGGAGACCCGAATTTCTGGGCCACTATGTCCAATTGTTGTCAGAAATGAGAGGCTTGGTACAAATCACAATGGCCCAGATATTCCTATCCCTACGGGTGAGTACGCGCTGTGTACCCTCCCATAGGGACATCGGAAATGCCGGTTTCAGGCATGCACAGCGCATGCGCTGAAAACCGGCATTTCCGATCTGTCAAGAATGGTCTTGACAGACCCTTCGGCTGCCCTGGAGAAGGGCCTCTGCGGGCGGATAGTTCTGCTTTTTGGAGACCTTCTGCCCGCAGAAAACCCTTACAATTCTTATGCCTGGTAAGGCCTGCTTTTACCAGGATAAGAGTTGAAAAAAGTAAAAAATATTTTTTTTTTTCACTGATTTATCATTTAAAAATACTTTTTAAAAAAAGGTAAGTTTATTTTTAGCCCTGTAAAAAACTTTAGCCTAGAAATTCATTATAGCCACTTTTGGGGCGGTAAAGTCGGGCGGCCGCTAAAGTTTGCGCCCGGCGCAAATTCGAGGCCACTTCCCCGATATTCATTAGCTTCGCCCTAAGAGTTTGCTCGAACGCTAAAACTGGCGATGCACGGCTCTCTTTAGGCGCTAAGCCGGCGGCCCGGGCACTAACACCGGAAGGTGGGCGCAGGGCAGGTGCGGCGAGCTGCTGATTGACGGCAGACACTCTGGCTCCAGTGAGCTCTTAAAGGGGGAGGGTGGATTTGGTTTTTTGAAAGGCCGAGACTGCTGTATTTCTGTTGTTGGGGAGGGCTTCTCTCCATCAGTTTGTTATGTGGTTCCTCCTCCTCCTCCTCCTCCCCCTCCTCCTCCTCCTCCTCCTCCTCCTCCATCTCCATCTCCATCTCCATCATCATCATCTTTGTCTCTCACAAAGTGTTGCAAAACGGCTGCCTTTTCTACTGCAGGAGTGTCCTTTAATTTGCGCTCCCCGCGGCCCGCCTCGGCTGTGTACCGTTCCACTTCACAGTCGTTAGGGCCGCTCGGCGCACAATGGGGCGGCGCGAGTGAAGTTCCGGTTCTGGGCGCACAAAGGGCATTGCACGACGAAATGACGTCATGATCTGCGCGCGCAGCAGGGCGCACGCTAAGACTTTGCGCCGGCGCTAAATGTCTACTGAAGTTGGGGCGAGGCGCAGATCGCGCTGCGCCCGGGCGCTAAGCGCCTAGCGCTCGAGATCTACTCCTCCTAAGGCGCTAACGGCTGGCGCACCCAACTGAATTTCTAGGCCTTTATTTTTTCAAAAAATTAAATTTTTGTTTAAAATACTTAATTTATTATAATTTCAAGCCATTTTAAAAATGTATTTAAAGTGTTACTATGTTTTTTCATTGATTTCCATTCGTATATTTGACAGGTCTTCCTGTCAAGTATATGAAGGGAGATTCCCTTCTTTGATTGGCTCCCCATGGCCCACGTGATCCCAGGGACGCTGCGAACTACATGCGCCCCTGGGGTACGTGGGCCCTGCACACTTGGAGTTTGGAGAGGCCCAGGAGCGGAAGTGTGTGCGTCCCGGGAGTCCTCAGGTAAGGGCGCAGAATGAAGTAATACCTGAGAAAACCTTGAAGAAATTAGAACATTGTTGTTAATCAAGGTTTTCCTCTGCCCTGCTCCAAAATATGAGTAAATGCAGAGAAAAATGGTTGCTAATCCTTTGGTCCCATTTTGCTCTTGCATGGCACTGAGAATGAAATTCCTCTTTGGCATTCGGATGTTTGCATCTAACAATGCATGAAAAGATGCAAATGAATGTCAGAAACCTCTGCACTCAAACTTTCTCTAACGGTTCCGGGTGCAGTTCAGGGGCAAACTGTTCCCAGAAATACCTGATGCTACTGAGAGCTGTTGCTTCAGTGCTATCCATTTAAGGGACAGGGTAGGATTATCAGTAAAGGCATTTATTTTTGGCTTTTTGAATAAAAGTTGTTTTACTGCTTCTGTACTTGTTGCAGAATGTTCTTAGTATTTAAGTCTTAGTATTTAGTACTGTGTCATCTGCTCTCAAGTGATGGTATAGTCCCTAATTCGAGATAAAATTAGTGAGCATTTAGAAACATATGGTTTGATCAAGAACAGTCAGCAAATTGTGTTTGACAAGTTTAATCAAATATTTTCAAGAAGTGACCGATTAGATTGATTTAGGGAATGCAAAGGATGTAGCATCTATGAATCTTCAGAAGATGTTTTATAATGTGTCTTACAGAAGGCATGCTAGAAAAATTCAAGCATATGGTATAAGGGGATATGTAGCAATGTGGATAGAAAGTTGATTGACAGACAGGAAACAAAGAGTTAGTTTTGGTGGGGTTGGATCTGAGAGAATGGAGTGCTGCAAGTTCAGAGGGAGGTAGGATGGAGTGGGTAAGAGCTAGTGTTGATGGGTGTTGCTAGAATTGGGAAAGGAATGGAAGTGGTGTACCCCAGGGACTGCTGGATCTACTTTGGCTCTTAGTGTATATAGATGATTTGGATTTGGGAATAGGGATTTAATCTTAAAATATACAGATGATGCAAAAGTAGGGGATTTGACAAACAGTGATTGTAATGTATATACCTTTAAGGGGGGGAACTACTTTTTACAGCTCATGTATACTGTAGTACCGGCAGTGACCACACCTGTATATAGCACTGAGTAGTAATCTGTACAGGCAGTTCCACTGTGAGCCACGTTGAGTAAACACCTGTTGTACCATTCTCCGCAGTCTGTGTCTCGTTATACACGGACACAACATTGACGACGAGGCAAGTTCGAACCTACCTGCAACTCTGCATCACCTCCCGGGGATTCGTTCCTGGAGATCAGTGGATTGGAGGTCAAGGCCAGAGACTCGGGCGTCGACCACGGGCAACCGCCCAGTCATCCAGCAGAGACTCGAGAATTGCGAGGGAGGCTGTCGAGAGCCAGGCTTGGCTTTCCAGTCGAGGTGGTCCAGCGAAACGGGCTAGCAACAGGTAGTGCGCAGACCCTTCCCGGACAGCGGCGGGCTAGAGCCCGACCAAGTGGCACAGCAAAGGGCCGAGCAGCATCGACGGGGGAGAGAGAGAGAGGGCAGAGCGCACAGGGCGCAGCCGGTGTTCTGGGGCCGAGCAGCGTCAGAGAGAGGGAGAGAGAGACGCGCAGAAACCCGCGAGGCGCCGCCATTGACACGAGGACCGCTGAGAGCGGCGTTGGCAGAAGCATAGGAGAAGCGCGCGAAACCTACAGGGCGCCGCCATTGCCATGAGAACCGCCGGGAGCGGCGTTGGCAGCAGCGGGGGAGGAAGGAAAGCGTGGGAGATGCCATTTTAAGCCATTGGGAGATGCCATTTTAAACCACACCCAAAATGCCGAAGAGTGGCAGTATCACTGCATTTGACAATGAAGTCAAAGATTGGACTACATATGTCGAACGAATAGAGGTGTGCTGCAAGGCAAATGAGGTGTCAGATGACAAGAAAGCGTCGGTATTGTTAAATTTAATGGGTGCAAAGACGTATGGTTTATTACGAAATCTAGTAACCCCAACGAAACCAATGGAAAAGAGTTTTGAAGACATAGTAATGATACTAAAGGAACATTTAAACCCCACACCGCTGCTGATAGCAGAAAGATTCAAGTTTCAGAAACAGAACCAGCATAAGGATGAAAGCAATGCTGATTATTTAACAGAACTGCGCAAACTATCGAAACACTGCCAGTTTGGAGCGGGACTGGCAGATACCTTAAGGGACAAGTTTGTGTGTGGGCTTCAAAGTGAAGGAACCCAGAAACGGCTTTTATCTGAAAAGGACCATACGCTGGAAAAGGCTTTCAGCATTGCGGTATCATATGAAGCAGCAGCACAGGGCGCTGCAGAGATACAACAGAGACCGCAAGAATATGGCACAAATGAAATGTCATATGGAACAGAGAAGTGCTATCGCTGCGGCAGAACAACACACGACCAGAATGATTGCTGGTTCAAAGACAAAGTGTGCAGACAGTGTGGAAAAGTAGGACACATAGCACGAGTCTGCAGGTCGGGAAAGAAAACCAGCAATAACAAACCTACCAAAGGAAAGTACAAGAAGGTACATAAGATGACGGAGAATACCTCAGACAAACAAAAGAGTGATAATGACTCCGAAAGCAGGGAACTGAGTTGTCTGAAACTACATAATGTGATCACAACGGAAGATCACCGAACCATTTGGGTCACTCTCAAGATAGCAGGAGTCCAGGTAAAGATGGAATTGGACACAGGATCAGCCCTAACAGTCATAAACCGACGGGACTACGAGTGGCTATTCTCACACATACCCTTGAGAGACACAAAAATTATTTTGAAGACGTACACGGGGCAAAAAGTCTACCCCAAAGGAAAAATAAGGGTGACCGTTATATATAACGGTAAGGAAACACCAAAACTAGACCTGTATGTATTGCAAGATGGAGGACCACCATTACTGGGACGTGAATGGATCCAGAAAATACAACTGGTTTGGCATTCCATACAGGCACTGACTGTGGCTGACAAAAAGGATGACGACGTCACACCTGGGCGACTGTCAAAGATCCTAACTGACGCGAAAGAAGTGTTCCAGCAAGGACTCAGAACGCTAAAAGGCATGACAGCGACGATTAAAATTGAAGAAAACGCAAGCCCAAAATTTTTTAAGGCCAGACCGGTACCTTATGCAATCCGCCCAGCCGTCGAAGCAGAGCTGGAGAGTCTGGAACGTTCAGGTGTACTGTCCAAGGTAGATTGGAGCGAGTGGGCTACACCCATCGTCCCTGTGATGAAAAGGTAGTTGAGCAGCACGCCTGGGGAACCAAGGAAGGTTCGCATCTGTGGGGACTTTAAGGTAACAGTGAACCCAGTCCTTCACACCATACAATATCCACTTCCGCGGATTGAAGATATTTTTGCCTCGCTATCTGGAGGGAAACGCTTCACTAAGATTGATCTGGCCCAGGCGTATCTGCAAATGGAGGTAGAAGAAGCATCAGAAAAATACCTCACAATCAACACCCATAAAGGTCTCTACCGATACAACCGGCTGGTATTCGGGGTAGCATCAGCTCCGGCTATTTGGCAGAGGGCAATGGAACAATGCCTGCAAGGGATTCCAGGGACCCAGTGTTATTTGGACGACATCCTGGTCACGGGCGAAAATGACAGTGATCACCTTGCCAACCTGGAGCAGGTGCTCACTAGATTGCAGGAATATGGGCTCCGAGCTAACCGCCCCAAATGCGAGTTTTTTAGAAAACAGATCTCGTATTGTGGCCACGTTATCGATAAAGAGGGGTTACATAAGTCCCCAGAGAAGATTGAGGCAGTAGTCAAGGCTCCAGCACCGGAAAATGTGTCACAACTGAGGTCATTCCTCGGGCTGGTAAACTACTACCATAAGTTCTTGCCAAATTTGTCTACAATACTACACCCACTGAACACCCTACTGCAAACTGGGGTGCCATGGAAGTGGAGTGATGAATGTAGACGAGCTTTCCAGAAGAGCAAAACACTAATCACATCGAAAGAGGTATTGGCCCATTACAACCCAGCATTACCAATTCGGTTGGCATGTGATGCGTCACCCTACGGCATTGGAGCGGTGCTGTCGCACAAATTCTCGGACAGCTCAGAGAGGCCAATAGCCTTTGCGTCACGATCACTAACCTCAGCCGAGCGTAACTATGCCCAGATTGACAGGGAGGCCCTCAGCCTAGTGTGGGGAGTGAAAAAGTTCAATCACTATCTGCACGGGCAGAAATTCACCTTGCTGACTGATCACCAGCCTCTTGTTTCCATTTTTAATCCGAAGAAGGGTGTTCCGGTAATGACTGCGCAGCGACTACAAAGATGGTCACTTTTTCTAGGGGCGCACCACTATGAGATTGAATATAAGGGCACGAAACAGCATGGAAATGCTGATGAGCTATCACGCCTGCCACTGCCTACTGCGGAGGGAGCAGCAGCAGTGGATCCTGTCGAAATATTCCATTCGACTATTGTTGAAAATCTACCGGTAACTAACGCTTGTATCGAAAAGGAAACCCAAAATGACCCGACACTGTCTCGGGTATATGATTTGACGATGAAGGGATGGCCAGCACATGGTGACTCACTGTTGCCAGCATTCTCGACAAGGAGAGAACAGCTGTCAGTGTGCTGGGGGACCTTGATGTGTGGATCCCGAGTGGTAATTCCACCCAAGTTAAGGGATAGAGTGCTCAGTGAGCTTCATGAGGGTCATCTGGGAGGGGTAAAAATGAAAAGCCTAGCCAGGGCTTATGTGTGGTGGCCGGGAATCGATAAACAAATTGAGGACCTGACCAAGAGCTGCTCAGGATGCCAGAAAGTCCAAAATGCACCACCACAGGCCCCTCTACACCCATGGGAGTGGCCCTCATCTCCATGGCAACGGGTGCATATTGATTTTGCTGGTCCATTCATGGACTCAATGTTTTTAATAGCCGTGGATGCGCACTCGAAATGGCCTGAGGTCATCAAAATGTCCTCCACCATCACGGAGAAAACTATTGCAGTCCTAAGCACCATTTTTGCCAGGAATGGCTTGCCAGAACAGATTTGCTCCGACAACGGACCACAGTTTGTGTCCGAAGAGTTCCGGAGGTTCTTGAAAAAGAATGGGGTAAGGCATTACACATCCGCCCCGTATCATCCAGCCACAAATGGATTGGCTGAGAGGTTCGTACAAACCTTTAAGAAGGCAATAAAGGCTATGTATGATGACAACGTTCCGCTGCAGCACAAGGTGGACAATTTCCTGTTCGCCTACCGGAATGCGACACATGCAGTCACCAACCAGGCCCCAGCCATGATGTTCTTTAACCGAAGGTTAAGATCTCGCCTGGATTTGCTCAGACCAAACGTACGAAGAGATGTTGAGAGTAAGCAATTCCAGCACATCCATGAGAAGCCAACAAGGAGCTTCAATGTAGGGCAACCAGTCTTGGCCCGCGACTACCGAACAGAAAAATGGCAGCCAGGAACGATATGCACACGGCAGGGCCCACTAATGTACACAGTGGATGTTGGGGAGAGCATCGTGAGACGCCATGCTGACAAGATCCTAGAGTCACAGGAACAAGTCAACCCCATGCCTCGCCTATACGTACCCGGTGATGAACCCGACGTACAGGTAGCATCTACCCCAGAAACAGTAGCATCGGAAGCGGATGAACCAACCAACGACAGGGGGCCAGAATCGCCTCCGCACCAAGAGCAAGACACTCGGGAAAGGCGCTATCCAGAAAGGATCAGGAAGCCTCCCCAAAGACTGAATTTATAAATAGACTATTTTCAGCTAAAAGTATTAATTGTAATTAGTTTGATATTTAATTGTTAAATGAGTGTTATGGTACTGTTAATCTAAAAGGGGAGGAATTATAATGTATATACCTTTAAGAGGGGGAACTACTTTTTACAGCTCATGTATACTGTAGTACCGGCAGTGGCCACACCTGTATATAGCACTGAGTCGTAATCTGTACAGGCAGTTCCACTGTGAGCCACGTTGAGTAAACACCTGTTGTACCGTTCTCCTGCAGTCTGTGTCTTATTATACACGGACACAACAGTGATGAGGACTCTAAAAGACTTCATGATGATGACATAGACATGTTAGGAGAATGAGCAGACACAATTTAACATGGATAAATGTGATTTAACCCATAGCTGCATATAAAGAAAAGAGATTTGAATACCCTTGAGACCCTATTATAAACTAGCCAAGCAATGTATAATTTCAAGTGCAAAGTTTCATTTGTCACACATGGCAGGGTGCACTTTGAATCCCCAGACTTCACTTGGAAGTATTCCTTCAGACATGCATTCAGCCAAAAAGATTCCTACTATCTAATGTAGTTGCATGATTCATGTACATGTCATGACAGCCACTATGGCATGTTCACATTTGTATATCGTCAACACAATAGGAATTTCTCACTTCTTGTACTCTAGTTGTAGAAGACAGCCCACAATAAAGAGAGAAGAATAAGAACAAAAGGGGAGCTCTTAATCTGAGACTTCTCATCACATATAAGAAGGAAGCCCTGGAAATCCTTAGAAGTGAGGTTATAGAGGATGCTACAATGAGGAATTAAAAGGATTGCTACCAGATCAGGGCTCATGATAACTTTTTGCTGCTGTTCCTTCTTATATTATTCCCTCACTAGTAACCATTTACTATGTCACTCTTTCCACTGAAAACTATGTGTGAAGGCTACTCAGAAGGACATTGCATAACCTGCCTTCTTCTTCTCTAGGTGTACAACAGGTAACAGAAGCAGACCCCAGTACATCTGTGCATGCTGGCACTTCTCACACTTCCTGGCAAGTCATAATGTTAGAATTTTACAGCACAGAAGCAGACCATTTGTTCAATCAATTCTGCTCTAGCATTTTTCTCCATGAGCAACCTAGTCTAATCCCACTCTCCTGCTCACACTATGTAACCTTTAATATTCCTCTTTTTCAAGCAACTATCTAATTCCCTTTTGAAAGAATTTATGGACTCTGCTTCAACAAAGGTTTGTGGGAGTCTCTTAATAATTGTAACCCTACTAACATCCTACTGAATCTACACTGCATCTTTTCCATTGCTTTTATACTGTTCCTATAATGGGGTGCCCAAAACTGTACGCAGTGTTCAACTGGGGCCTAACTAGGATCTTGTATTTGGTGCCTTTAGATACAAAACCAAGGATTCAATTTGTCTTTTTTATGACCATACTGTAGGAAAGGCTGATATTTAAAGATATTTAGTAGATGAGAATCATATATGTATAACTTCAAGTGTAGCCATTGACCAAATAATATTACCCATAATTACTCCTGGGGAACTAAAAAGCTAAGACTTGTTCAGAATGCAGCTGCGAGGACAGTCAAAAGCAGTTTTGACTAAGCTTTGATAACAAGCAGGCTGCAAGTGAAGGTCAAATCATTACATAACATATTATAATGCTGAGTAGAACTTAGATTTCGCTTAATAAAACTAATTGCAACAATATTTAAAGGATAATTTGTATAAGGACATAAAATGACAGAGATCATGCAAGTTAAGGTATTTATCTGGTACATTAAAGACAAGTAATGCAGTCTCAGCTTGATGCCACGCAAGCTCTGACTGCTGCCATCATGGCTGGGTATACCACCGTCGACCAGGGCTTTCATAGTGTTGCAGCAGGCCAGCAATCTGTGCTCCAGCAGATTGCTAGGGATGCTGAGGTGCTGCCCTGGGGGAGTGGCAGTGGGTCAGTGGATCAGGAACCTGCTGTCCTCTCTCAGGATGACAGCACTCCTGCTCCCACCACTGACACTCCGCCACTGCCATTGTCGCTGCCTGTCATCCAGCCAGCCCAGACTGCTGCCACCCATGCTGAGGTGGTGCAGTCTACAGCTGGGCCTTCCAGGTCCAGAGCCAGTCAAGGACGTCCTGCAAGGCCATCTGACGTTTCCCGCATGGACACTCAGCAGCCTTCCACCAGCTGTGCTGCAGCCACTGGACCAACAGTTCATAGGAGCAGTAGAGCAGGAAAAGGCACAGTAATGACAGGCACTAAGCGATTGCACAAGGGTGAAAAGTAAATATTTTTGGTGTAAATATGTGTTCACTACTCTTTGATAAATTTATTGCTTCACTTACCATTCTTTTGTGGTGTCTCTCATTTCAACTTTTTAGTTGCCAGAAGTCTCCTGATACAAAAGGACCTTGAAATTACTGAATGAAGCTGTTGCAGTGGGTGAAACTAACAAAAAAGCACAGAAACTGCACTAAGCTGACAGCTGTGAGTGATTACTGATGATCCCTTTAAATAATGTCCCTGGAGCCGGCTTCCTGGTGCTGCATGCCAGCTCTCCCTGTCGGTGTTTATTCCAGGCGGTGAGGTAAGTGGCGAGAATCAATTTTGCAAATCGGGCAGTCAGTGAGCATTGAATACTCACTGACATCACGGTCTACCTGCCATTGACGTTCCCGGCGATACCTCTTACCAGCGGCGGTATGGGGGGGGGGCTGGATTTGGCGTGCAGCGCTGGATTCATCTCGCCCTGGCAACACTGGTCTAGCGCCCCATTCGTGCTATCTATTGGAGGCGGCATCAGCGGGAGACCAGGCAGTACAGACCTAATTGGAGGTGGTATCAGCGCCAGCGGGACTTAAAACAATGGGAGACTGGGCAGCGCAGACCTAATTGGAGGTGGTATCAGCAGCGGCAGGACTTAAAACCACGGGAGACTGAGCAGCGCGGACCTAATTGGAGGCGGTATCAGCGGCGGTGGTATTTAAACAGTGGGAGACCAGGCAGCACGGACCTAATTGGAGGCGGTATCAGCGGCGGTATTTAAACAGCGGGAGACCGGGCAGCGCGGACCCAATTGGAGGCGGTATCAGCGCCGGTATTTAAACAGCGGGAGACCAGGCAGCGTGGACCTAATTGGAGGCGGTATCAGCGCCGGCGATATTTAAACAGCGGGGGACCAGGCAGCGCAGACCTAATTGGAGGTGGTATCAGCGCCGGCTATACTTAAACAGCGGGAGACCAGGCAGCGTGGACCTAATTGCAGGCGGTATCAGCGGCGGCTATATTTAAACAGCGGGAGACTAGGCAGCATGGACCTAATTGGAGGCAGTATCAGCAGCGGTATTTAAACAGTGGGAGACCGGGCAGCGTGGACCTAATTGGAGGCGGTATCAGCGGCGGCGGTATTTAAACAGCGGGAGACCGGGCAGCGTGGACCTAATTGGAGGCGGTATCAACTGCGGCAATATTTAAACAGTGGGGGACCGGGCAGCGTGGACCTAATTGGAGGCGGTATCAGCGGCGGCAATATTTAAACAGCAGGAGACCAGGCAGCGCGGACCTAATCAGAGGCGGTATCAGCGCCGGCGATATTTAAACAGCGGGAGACCGGGCAGCATGGATCTAATCGGAGGCGGTATCAGCGCCGGCGATATTTAAACAGCAGGAGACCGGGCAGCGTGGACCTAATTGGAGGCGGTATCAGCGCCGCCGATATTTAAACAGCGGGAGACCGGGCAGCGTGGACCTAATTGGAGGCGGTATCAGCGGCGGCGGTATTTAAACAGCGGGAGACCAGGCAGCATGGACCTAATTGGAGGCGGTATCAGCGGCGGCGGTATTTAAACAGCGGGAGATCGGGCAGCGTGGGTCTAATCGGAGGCAGTATCAGCGGCGGCGGTATTTAAACAGCGGGAGACCGGGCAGCGTGGATCTAATCGGAGGCAGTATCAGCGGCGGCGGTATTTAAACAGTGGGAGACCAGGCAGCGTGGACCTAATTGGAGGCGGTATCAGCGCCGGCGATATTTAAACAGCGGGAGGCCGGGCAGCGCGGACCTAATTGGAGGCGGTATCAGCGGCGGCGGTATTTAAACAGTGGGAGACAGGGCAGCGCGGACCTAATCGGAGGCGGTATCAGCGCCGGTGATAGTTAAACAGCGGGAGACCGGGCAGCGTGGACCTAATTGGAGGCGGTATCAGCGCCGGTGATATTTAAACAGCGGGAGACCGGGCAGCGCGACCTAATTGGAGGCGGTATCAGCGCCGGTGATATTTAAACAGCGGGAGACCGGGCAGCGTGGACCTAATCGGAGGCGGTATCAGCGCCGGCGGTATTTAAACAGTGGGAGACCGGGCAGCGTGGACCTAATTGGAGGTGGTATCAGCAGCGGCGGTATTTAAACAGTGGGAGACAGGGCAGCGCGGACCTAATCGGAGGCGGTATCAGCGCCGGTGATATTTAAACAGCGGGAGACCGGGCAGCGTGGGAGTGTAAAGAAGTAAAAAGTAATCGAAGTGTGACATCACCAGAAAGCAGGTAAATGATTGGTTGGTGAGTATTTCTCGCTTTTTTTCCAAAACTTGGGCGTCTAAATTTAAGTACCTTGATGTAGATCAAAAGATATACATGTTCCAAATTTTAAAAACAAATTAATTAATTAATTGAGATGGAAGACCAGGCAATGTGTTGTTGTTGTTGCATGTGGGAGCTGCTGGACACCATTGAGGTACATGACGACCACATCTGCAGCAAATGTTGGCTGCTCGAGGAACTTCGGCTCAGAGTTGATGAGCTGGAGTCCGAGCTTCGGACACTGCGACACATTAGGGAGGGGGAGCGTTACCTGGGCACTAAGTTCCAGGAGGCAATCACACCCACTAGAGTAATTACTTCCAGATTGGCCCATGGCCAGGAGAGTATGACTACAAGCGAGGCAGGTATTGGGATCCAGGAGGTAGTGATGGAGGAGCCTCAGCCCTTGGCCTTGTCTAACAGGTACGAGGTTCTTGCTCCCTGTGTGGACGAGGGCAGGGACTGCATGGAGGATGAGCAATCTGACCACAGCACCGTGGTACAGGGAGCCATTCAAGTGGGGGGAGTAAAATAAATGTTGCAGTGATAGGGGACAGTATAGTTGGGGGATAGACACTGTTCTCTGTAGACGAGAGCGTGAGTTCCGAAGGCTGTGTTGCCTGCCCGGTGCCAGGGTTAAGGACATCTCCTCTGGGCTGGAGAGAAACTTGGATATACCACAATGACATAGGTAGGACAAAGAAAGAGGTTCTGCTGAGGGAGTATGAGCAGCTAGGGGCTAAATTAAAAAGCAGAACTACAAAGGTAATAATCTCTGGATTACTACCTGAGCCACGAGCGAATTTGCATAAGGTAAATAAGATCAGAGAAATGAATGAGTGGCTCAAAGACTGGTGTGGGAGAAATGGGTTTCGATTTGTGGGGCACTGGCACCAGTACTGGGCTAAGAGGGAGCTGTTCCGTTTGGACGGGCTTCACTTGAACCATGCTGGGACTAGAGTCCTGGCGAATCGAATAACTAGGGCTGTAGAGAGGGCTTTAAACTAAATTGTGGGGGGGAGGGTCCAGGTGAGCGGGAATTTAAAAAGTCAATGAGAAACGAGAAAAAAATAGAGCAGGATAGAGGTAGGGGAAATAATAACCAGAGTGTGACAGGAAGGGACAGAATGGTTAAAAATAAGAGCGCAACAGAAAATGGGGCCAAAACAAGGAGAAATGGTAAAAAGACAAACTTAGAAGCTCTATATCTGAATGCACACAGCATTCCTAACAAGATGGATGAGTTGACGGCACAAATAGATACAAATGGGTATGATCTGATCACCATTACAGAGATGTGCAAGGTAACCAGGGCTGGGAACTGAATATTCCAGGGTATTTGACAATTCAGATGGATAGACAGAAAGGAAAGGGAGGTGGGGTGGCTTGGTTGGTAAAGGATGTGGTCAGTGCCGTGGTGAGAAGTGATATTGGCTCAGAAGATCAAGATGTAGAATCGGTTTGGGTGGAGATAAAAAATAATAAGGGAAAAAGTCTCTGGTGGATGTAGTCTACAGGCCCCCGAACAGTAGCAATACTGTTGGACAGAGTATAAATCAAATAATAATGGAGGCCTGTAAAAAATGTATGGTAATAATCATGGGTGATTTTAATCTCCATATTGATTGGACAAATCAAATTGGCCATGGTAGCCTTGGGGAGGAGTTCATAGCGTGTATTCAGGAAGGTTTCCTAGAACAGTATATAATGGAACCAACCAGAGAGCAGGCTATCTTGGATCTGGTACTGTGTAATGAGACAGAATTAATAAATGATCTCATAGTAAAGGATCCTCTAGGAAAGAGTAATCATAACATGGTTGAATTTCAAATTCAGTTGGAGGGTGAGAAAGTTGTATCCCAAACCAGTGTCCTGATCTTAAACAAAGGCAATTACAATGGCATGAAGGCAGAACTGGCTAAAGTGGACTGGAAAAATAAATTAAAAGGTAAGACAGTTGAAATGCAGTGGCGGACATTTAAGGAGATATTTTATAACTCTCAACAAAAATATATTCCAGTGAGAAAGAAAGCTTTTAAGAGAAGGGAGCACCATCCGTGGCTAACTAAGGAAGTAACGGATGGTATCAAATTGAAAACGAAGGCATACAATGTTGCAAAGATTGGTGGGAGACCAGAGGATTGGGAAATTTTTTAAAACCAGCAAAGGATGACTAAAAAAATAATAAAGAGTGAGAAGATGAATTATGAGAGTAAACTGGCAAGAAATATTAAAACAGAAAGTAAGAGCTTCTACAGGTATATAAAAAGGAACAGAGTAGCTAAAGTAAATGTTGGTCCCTTAGAGGATGAGAATGGGGAATTAATAATGGGGAACGGGGAAATAGCAGAGACTCTGAATAATATTTTGTATCTGTCTTCACGGTAGAAGACACTAACAGCATCCCAATTATGGACAATCAAGAGGCCACAGGGAACAGGAAACTAAAGACAATCACTATCACTAAGGAAAAAGTACTTAGTATAATAATGGGACTAAAAGATGACAAGTCCCCTGGACCAGATGGCCTGCATCCCAGGGTCTTAAAAGAAGTGGCTGCAGAGATAGTGGATGGATTGTTCACAATATACCAAAATTCCCTGGACTCTGGAGAGGTCCCAGCGGATTGGAAAACCGCAAATGTAACACCCCTATTTAAGAAAGGAGGGAGACAGAAAGCAGGAAACTATAGACCAGTTAGCCTAACATCTGTCATTGGGAAAATGCTGGAGTCCTTCATTAAGGAAGCAGTAGCAGGGCATTTGGAAAATCATAATGCAGTCAAGCAGAGTCTGTCAGGGCGAGGCTGGTTCTGGACCCAAGTGCAGACAGACGAGGCGAGAAGCAGGTATGCAGTCTTAAATAAAAGTACTTTACTAGAATCACACAGGTAAACAGTTACAAACATAGGAGCTCAAGACAAGCTACCACTAGGCAAACAGCTTGTCAAGACTGAGTACAGAGGGAACAAACCACAGAACTTAAATACAAGCAAAAACAGGTGAAACCAATAAACCTGATAAAAGGCAGTTAAGTAATAAACACAGGAGAAACTAGTGACAATTAGCAAAGGGAAAAAAACAAGTGAAGGTGCCATCTAGGGGTTACTGAGGGAACTAACCGGCACCCTCACAGGACCCCCTCCCCTAGGAACGGCTCCTGACATCCCTCCTGGACGATCAGGGTGGCGACGTCGAAAATCCCCGATGAGTTCAGGATCCAAAATGTCCCAGGCCGCAACCCAGGAACGCTCTTCAGGACCATAACCCTCCCAGTTGACCAGGTATTCAATGCTCCTCCTAACCCGGCGACTATCAAGGAGGCGATGGACAGTGTAGGCTTGCTGACCATCAATCATGCGGGGCGGGGGTCAAGTTTGGAGAAGATGGTAGTTCCCTGCAGCTGCTCAAACGCTGAAGACATCAAAGGGAGAGGATAGCGGTTCTTAATGGTAATTTTGTTAAGCCCCCGATAGTCTATGCAAGGCCTGAGACCACCATCCTTCTTCTTTACAAAAAAGAAGCCAGCACACGCTGGAGAGGTGGAAGGGTGAATGAAACCTGTAGCGAGGGCTTCCTTGATGTATTCTTCCATGGAAACATTCTCAGGGCCAGAGAGAGAGTAGAGCCGACCCCGAGGGGGGCTAGTGCCAGGCAGGAGATCAATGGCACAGTTGTAGGACCGGTGTGGGGGGAGTGTAGTGGACCGCCTCTTACTAATCACAGCATGGAGGTCCAAATATTCAGGGGGCACATGAGCAAGGTCCAGCTGATCAGCTGGCTCGGGAGAGGAAGGACGGGGCAGACTAGGGAAGACCTTAAGACAGTTGGCTAGACATGAAGGACCCCACTCCAGCACAGTCCCGGTAGTCCAGTCAATGTGAGGGTTGTGAAGAGAGAGCCACGGATGTCCAAGAATGAGAGGGAGCTGAGGTGAATCGATAAGGTGAAACTGCAGCAACTCTTGATGTCTCTCCCCTACTTGGACATGTAATACTCTGGTGATATGATGAATGCGCCCAGAACCAAGGGGCCTGCCGTCGAGGGCGGTGACTTGTAAAGGCTTGTCAAGGCGGGAGAAAGGAATTTTCAGGCTGCGCACAAGGGTGGCATTGATAAAACAGCCAGCGGCCCCGGAGTCAACAAATGCCTGGAGGTTGTACTGTTGTCCCTCCCAAGAGAGATGAGTGGGAAGCAGGGTTTGGAAGACAGAAGGGGTAGGAGAAGGGATTTGATCTGTCAGTATTTTCCCAATCCTCCTGGCTTTTTCCTGAAGCTCAGGGCATGTGGCTCTGAGATGGCCAGACAGGCCACAGTAAAGACAATGCCCCTCTCCCAATCTCCTCTGTCTCTCAAACTGGGAGAGTCGAGTTCTGCCGAGTTGCATAGGTTCCTCTTCGGTGCTAACAGGTGGACTCAGGGGTACTTGGAAACTCTTGGTCAGATTCAAAACACCGGAAGATCTCACCTCTGTGGAAGTAGTGAATCTCCTCTCTCTACCATGCTCCCGGAGGCGGTTATCCACTCTGATGGCAAGGGAGATGAGCATGTCCAGGTCCTCCGAAACCTCTCTGGATGCCAGTTCATCTTTGATAGATTCAGAAAGGCCATGAAGAAACGTGGAGAGAAGGGCCTCGGTGTTCCAGTGGCTTTCCGCAGCGAGTGTGCGGAATTCAATGGCGAAGTCGGCTATGCTGCAGTTGCCCTGGCGGAGATTCAAAAGTCTCTTAGCTGCCTCCCGTCCACTCACAGGATGGTCAAAGACTTTGCTCATCTCTTCGGCGAAAAGGAGAATGTCCGAGCAGACGAAAGATTGCTGCTCCCAGATAGCGGTGGCCCAGGCGAGAGCTTTTCCCGAGAGTAGTGATATGATGAACGCTACCTTAGAGCGGGGTGATAGGAACATGGAGGGTTGGAGTTCAAAAACTAGGAAGCACTGGGTCAAGAAGCCGCGACACTTGCCCGGATGACCGTCATAGCGCTCTGGCGGGGTAGGCGAGGCTCTCGGTGAGTCTGGAGGTCGGCGACTGGTGGGGTAGTACCCAAAGGAACTGACTGAGGAGGAACATCCTGAGCAGAAGCCACAGCGGCTGGGTGTTGAATGGTCTGAGTCCACGTGTTTACCTTGTCCGAAATGCTTTGGAGAAGTTGCTCAATGCGGCCGAGGAAAGCACCTTGATGGGAGAGAATAGAACAAAATTCCTCCATCACTGCTGGGTCCATTCTGGGTCAGTCTTGCTGTCAGGGCGAGGCTGGTTCTGGACCCAAGTGCAGACAAACAAGGCGAGAAGCAGGCATGCAGTCTTAAATAAAAGTACTTTACTAGAATCACACAGGTAAACAGTTACAAACATAGAAGCTCAAGACAAGCTACCACTAGGCAAACGGCTTGTCAAAACTGAGCAAAGAGGGAAGAAACCACAGAACTTAAATACAAGCAAAAACAGGTGAAACCAATAAACCTGATAAAAGGCAGTTAAGTAATAAACACAGGAGAAACTAGTAACAATTAGCAAAGGGAAAAAAACAAGTGAAGGTGTCATCTAGGGGTTACTGAGGGAACTAACCGGCACCCTCACAGAGTCAGCATGGTTTTATGAAGGGGAAATCATGTTTAACAAATTTGCTGGAGTTCTTTGAGGATGTAACGAGCAGGGTGGATAAGGGTGAGCCAGTGGTTGTGGTGTTTTTGTGTTTTCAGAAGGCATTTGATAAGGTGCCACATAAAAGGTTACTGCATAAGATAAGAGCTCACGGAGTTGGGGGTAATATATTAGCATTGATAGAGTATTGGCTAAATAACAGAAAGCAGAGTCGGGATAAATGGGTCATTTTCCGGTTGGCAAATGGTAACCAGTGGGGTGCCACAGGGTGCTGAGGCCACATCTATTTACAATCTACATTCATGACTTGGATGAAAGGACCAAGTGTAATGTAGCCAAGTTTGTGGATGATACAAAGATGGGTGGGAAAGGAAGTTGTGCAGAGACTTAAAGTATCTGTAAAGGGATATAGAAAGGCTAAGTGAGTGGGCAAACATTTGGCAGATGGAGCATAATGTGGGAAAGTGCGAGGTTATTCACTTCGGCAGGAAAAGTAATAAAGCAAATTGTACTGGTCTCGCTAGGCGTGCTCCTATCTAGTTATCCAGCCAGCTAAACACTCATTCAAATAATTCCTCAACAAGCGGGTTTGCTGTTTTGACGCTTTACTTGAACAAATTTGTGAAACTGTAAACAAAGACAAAGTATGTTTTGTACATAGAACTGAGTACTGTACGTTAAATGTTACATAAGATATAAACATATTTATAACAATAGAATAGACTAATTGTATAACTAACTAGCACTGGAGCTAAACTTTGGTAACTACCAACTAATAACTTCTTATAAACAAAGTATTGTCAAATACTACACTGACAAAGTTGCTATCATGTTAACAAACAAAGATACTCACAGACATTGCGTCCTGCCCAGCATATAAGATGAGATGACACAGGATTGAGAATCCTTCATGGGAGATTCTCCATAACTCAGTAGGTTCTTTCTGGAATACTACTTCCAGGTTAAAACAGGAACAAGGTCAAATGACCTAATGCCATACACTAACACTGCTATACACTAACTACCACTAGAGGGTGCTATCTGCATGTAATAAGTCCAGAACACAAATTATTATTTAAATTGAGAGAGATTACAAAATGCTACAGTTCAGAGGGACCTGGGGGGTCCTTGTGCATGAAATGCAAAAAGTTAGCATGCAGGTGCAGCAAGTAATCAAAAAGGCAAATGGAATGTTGGCCTTTATTTCAAGTGGGTTGGAGTATAAAAGCAGGGAAGTCCTGCTACAACTGTACAGGGTATTGGTGAGACCACACCTTGAGTACTGCGTACAGTTTTTGGTCTCCTTATTTAAGGAAGGATATACTTGCATTGGAGGCAGTTCAGAGACGATTCATATGGTTGATTCCTGAATAAGGGGGTTGACTTATGAAGAAAGGTTGAGCAGGTTAGGCCTATACTCATTGGAATTTAGGGGGCTCGACAAGATAGATGCAGAGAGGATGTTTTTCCTTGTAGGGAAATCTAGAACTCGGGGCATAGTTTCAGAATAAAGAGATATCTCTGAGGGTCGTAAATCTGTGGAATTCTCTGCCCCAGAGAGCCATGGAGGTTGGGTCATTAAATACATTTGAGATGGAGATAGACAGATTTTTACAAGATAAGGGAGTGAAGGGTTATGGGGAGCAGGCAGGGAAGTGGCTTTGAGCCCAAGATCAGCCATGACCTTATTGAATGGCGGAGCAGGCTCGAGGGACCAAGTGACCTATTTCTGCTCCTATTTCTTATGTTCTTATATTTTTGTTCTCCCCCATTGCCTCCCCCTCAGTCAGAGCCCCACATGCTGCCTCAGATCCCGATGGCCGAGTCTGCCCCTGCAGGAAGAGCAGACTTTGGTGGGACCCTCACAGGCCCTAAAACCCAGAGGACGTCCGCCAAAAGTGTCGAAGAAGTTGCAGCAGGGAAGTGAGCAGCCTGCCTCTACCTCTACTGAAGCCATGGGGGTTGCACCTCGTAGAAGCACTCGGAAAAGAAAAAAAGCACAATCATAGATGCACAAGGGTATGCACATGGGTGTTTGCCAAAATGTTAGTGTTAAGTTTCAGTTCTATTTATGATGCACCTAAATTTATTTGTTTGCACAACTTTCCCACCTTGTCCATTTTTGCCTGCTGTCTGGGAAGTGGCTTTGTCACTTGGAGTGAATGGTGAGACATTATTTACCCTCAAGTAATGGTTATTTGGCTGACAGGAATGTTTTGGTCATTGTAGGAATGCTTTATGGTGTTGGTGGGGTTGGGGGTAGAGTTGGCACAGCATCTGGGAGCTATATGAGTGCACTGGTGCAACTTAAGTAAATCGGGCCATTATGAGGCCATCCTGGGCCTCCCGGGCAGCAATGTGTGCCGCTGCTGGTGCCAGCTCCACTTCAGGTTCCTCCTCCTCCTTGTGTTCCACCTGTTCCTCCTCTGAAGAGGCTGTGCGCTCTGCGCCTTGCTCCTCCTGCAGCTCCAGTCATCGCTGCTGCGCTATGTTGTGCAGCGAGCAGCATATGACGATGATTCTGGAAACCCTGGCTGGTGCATACTGAAGGGTTTCTCCAGATCTGTCAAGGCATCTGAAACGCATCTTCAGTATGCCGATTACTTGCTCATGACACATCTGGTGGACATGTGGCTTTCTTTATAGCATTCCTTGGCCTCATTGCTTGGCGTCCTCAAGCATGTCATCAGCCACATCTTCAGTGGATAACCCTTGTCTCCAAGCAGCCAGCCAGTAAGTCTGTTTGTAGGTGTGAAGAGCTGAGGGAGGGTGGTCTCACGTAGGATGAAAGAGTCATGACAATTCCCAGGGAATCTGGCACACACATGCATGATGATCTTTTTATGGTTGCAGACAAGCTGCACATTGAGGAAGCCTTTTTGTTCACAAACACTCCTGGGTGATATTGGGGTGCCTTGATAGCCACATGTGTACAGTCGATGACGCTCTGCACCTGTGGGAAGCCAGCCAGAGCTACAAAGCCGAGCGCCTGCTCAGTAACACTGGCGTCATCAGTGGCAAAGTTTACATAAGTGCCTGACTTGTGAAACGTGGCATCGGTCACCTGGGTGATGCATTTGTGTGCAGTCGACTGCGAGATCCTGCAAATGTCTGCTGCAGATCCCTAGAAGGAGCCTGAGGCGAAGAAGTTGAGGGCAGTGGTGACGTTGACAGCCACTGGTAAGGTGTGTCCACCAGGACCTCTGGGCAGCAGGTCTTGTTCCAGCAAGCTGCAAATGCCTGCCACGACCTGACGCGATAGCCTGAGCCTCCTGAAGCACTGTTGTTCAGTCATGTCCAGGAAGCTCATTCTCTGCCTGTATACCCTTTGTTGGAGGTGTCGCCCCCGGCACGTTGCACCCTTGTGCTGGCCCTCCTCTCTCCTGTGGAGCATTAGGTTGGTGAGGAGAAGGCTGCTGGTGTTGCCTTGGCCCTAAGCTCTGGAATTCCCTGCCTAAACCTCTCCGCCTCACTACCTCTCTTTCCTCCTTTAAGATGCTCCTTAAGACCTACCTCTTTGACCAAGCTTTTGGTCACCTGCCCTAATTTCTCCTTATGTGGCTCGATGTCAAATTTTTTTGTCTTTTAATACTCCTGTGACATGCCTTGGGACATTTTACTACGTTAAATGCGCTATATAAATGCAAGTTGTTGTTGTTGTTGAGTTTGTAGAAGTGTTTGGTGGTTTGTTATCTTATTTGAAGTTTCTGAAGTGTCCAGGGAGTGGTGTGGCAGGTTACTTCAAGCCTTTTGCTCAGACCAGTTGCTCCCAGACAGGTATGCACTAGTTTGTATCCCCTTTGGCCTGCAGCATAATATGGAGAGGTTATTGTTGATGATGATGATGATGCCGCTGCTGCTGCTGGTGTGGCTGGTGTTGTTGGTGCTGAGGCTCATCTTGGTCTGAATCTGAGGTCCAAGATGAGACAGCATAAGCGGCACCCATGCTGATCTGATAGATGCCAGGTAAAGTGGAGATCAGAGGCACAATCCTCCAATGCAGTGAAGGTGACTAGCAATGTGGTGAGAGTGGCTTCCGAGGTTGCAGAAATGGCCTGCAAATTCCTAAAAGTTAAATCTCTGCACAAAATGATGTCAGCAAGAGCCTTTCCCTTAGGCAAGGAAGCAGGTATAAGGTGTGAGTGTTTATGTGCTATTTCTAGCTGTCACTTAATGAACTCACACAATGGCCACTGAGCTCCCGCCTCCCCTTCACAGGTGAGCTTCCCGAAATGCGTGAATCCCGTGCGCAACCAGTTAAAGTGGAAACCGCATGTTAAAAAGGCAGTTAAGGGTCTCTAAACAAGCAGTTAACTACCTCAATGAGGTTGCCTGCTTCTCCCGAGCGGGTCCGTGGCGCGTTTTGAAACGCGCCTCTGTTAAATGCGGAAGTCGGTGGGATGACGGTGGTTTCCCGACTCGCTGTCAATTTCAGCGCTTTTAACCGCTGAACCACTCCCAAACCTGCATACTCTGCAATGTGAAAACTCCAGCCATAATATCTGCTGTCATGCTGATCAGTGGCCATGGTGATGCTTTTCCTAGCAGCAGGGGCATGGCTAGAATGTGCACTGAAGATGGCACTGTCTCTCAGGATCTGCCTATCCCTTCCGATGGTTGCAGCACGGATTCTGCAGCTGCTCCATTTCAGGATACAGCTTTCAGGGGTTGAGGGTTAGCTCAATATCAAGAGGATCTTATGGATATACTGCAGCCAGCCACCTCACATACTACCTCTGAGGTAGCACCTAGATGAAGCACGAGGACATATATGATGCACTGGCATCAAGAGGAAGCTCCATAGAAGCAAACTGTTAGCACTCACACACATCACATGTGAGGTTATCAAATAATTAATTGCACTGAAGCGTATCCAGAGAATATTTTTACATAGTTTTGTAGCATGTAGGGTAGATAGAGAGAAACAATAGATAGAGATAGGGTAGATAGAGAGTAACTATTTCCGCTGGTTGGGGATTCTAGGACTAGGGGGCATAGTCTAAAAATTAGAGCCTGACATTTCAGGAGTGAAATTAGGAAACACTTCTATACACAAAGGGCGCTAGAAGTTTGGAACTCTCTTCCGCAAATGGCAATCGATACTAGATCAATTGTTAATTTTAAATCGGAGATTGATAGCTTTTTGTTAACCGTAGGTATTAAGGGATATGGGCCAAAGGCAGGTATATGGAGTTAGGTCGCAGATCAGCCATGATCTCATTGAATGACAGAACAGGCTCAAGGGGCTCAATGGCCTATTCCTGTTCCTTTGTTGAAGCAGGTACTAGAAATGTGAAATTTGAGAATTTAAGGCAACTGTTGATGAATTAATATCTGTGGAGGAGCAAGGAAAGATGTAGTCTGTTAATAGAGTGTGCCTAATTTCCAGTTAAGAGAAGGCATCTCTAGCAAAGCCTGCTGAATGTCTTTCATAGCCAGCAATGGTTTCTCTTCTGCAGATTCTTCAGCTTCTTCCTGCTGCTTTTGGTAATCCCTTTGATGTGGCTGTTAGTCTTCCTCTTCTGGAACTTCCATAATGATGTCTTTCTGCAAATAAAAGATGTGTAGCTTACAGCAGCCTATATGATCCTTGATACCTTCGCTGAGTTGTATTGTAGCAACCCCTGACCTGTCCATGTACCTAAAGTGCTGCTTCAACATACAGATGGTGTGCTCTGTGATTACTCTAGTGGAAGCACGCACATCATATACCTGTCTTCAGCTGTTTGCCACGAGATATAATGAGCCCGAGCTGCAGAGGTCAGTTTTAATCACCCAGGAGCTACACTGATTCTTGCCTTTGGGGAACAAATATTGATGGGATGGTGGACTGCCTTAAAATGAAGGCATTCTAACAAATGCCTGAGAAGTGAACATTGACTTGTATAATCCAATGCTGATGGTTGCAAATGAGTTGTGAGCAAGAGTGAATCTATGTACTGCAGATTAACTAATGTGGCTGATGTTGCCAGTGAATGATCTAAAACTCGTAATCATCTTTGCTGCCCTCTTATGACCATTTCTAAAAGCCTTAAGAAAATATGTAAGTCCCACTAGATTAAAATGTTTTCTAATTTGTAATTAAATGCTGCACTTGAAACAAGCTTGAATTAGTAATGAATAGCTTCAAAAATAAACATGATGGGTTACTGAAGTACATTGACTGCATCTGGACATTGTACTCTGTGGCCTCACTAATGCTTTATAAAGTATCAGTATCACCTTCAACCAGACACCCTCAGTAATGTTATTACATTCTCAAAGAATTCCAATAATTTTTTTAAGCATAACCTACCTTTATAATTTCAGAAATAATCTCATTAATTGCACTTACATTGCTTCCTTTATAACAGATTCCAGCATCTTTCCTAGTAGGTATTGTCAAATTTATTCCATCTGGTCCCATTTTCCAGCATTCTGACTTTTAATGAGCATTTCTCCATGAAGCCAAATCCATCTCATGTTCCTTTAGCTATCAGAATTTGAATTTGCAGTCTGAAAAGTGTTAAAAATAAATTTCCATCATATTTTTCCTACAAGCATCTCCTCTCGCTTTTCTTCAAGGAGTCCATGCACTTAATACTTTAAGTTGCACAAAATACCTTCACTCCTCCTAGTATCATTTGCGATTTATTTCTCCGATTTTTCATTTTTCTTCTACATGTAATCTTCACTCTATCCTTATATCTTTTAAACCATTTCTGTTTTCAATTTTATATTTATTTTAACCTCCATTTAACCATTTAGGTCTTTGTTTTGATGCTAACCTCCTACTTTTATATTGTTTATATATAGTTTGCATTCTCTCCAATAAGTCTTTAAAACATTTCCTTTTGGGTTTTGTTTGCCTCAAATTATCATCCCCATTTTATACCCTTGTGACATTAAACTCAGATATTCTGGATTCCTTTATATCCATGTTACTATCTCTTGCTCCTACATATTAAATATTGTGATCTCTGATCAAGTGTTGCCCTACTGTTAAATTTTCCACCAACTCAGGCTCACTAGTAAAAGTCAAGCACAGACTCTTTGCTACTTTTCATTATAACATGGGAATACTGTTATTCAAGAAACAGTACTGAATTAACTTCATAAATTCACCATCCTCTTTTGAAGCTACTACTGAATTTTAAGTTAGAGTAAATTGAATCCTCCATAACTATTATCTTCACTTTCCCTGATGCACTTTTCATATGTTCAAATAATGCCATGTCAGTTTTACCCTTTTACCCAGTGTCAATAGCCATTCTCAGTTAATAGTTTCTTCATTTTACCCAATGAGGTAGATTTTTAACTCGCCGCCTGGGCGTAAAACTGGTGTTTATAGACACCACCCAATTTTCATTTCTAAGAATTTCAATGAAAATGAAAATTGGGTAGTCTCTACAGGAGTTCTTAATTATTAATTTCCTCCTTTTGCCCAGTGCTTTAGAAATTCTCAGTTATTAGCTTCCTTATCTTGGTGAGACAAATTTACACCCAACCTGATTCAGATTTTCCACAAATTAAAAGTTAAGTCAACTTTATTGCTAACTTTTGAACTCTTTCTTATTAGAAACAGTGCCCCTTGATCAACTTACTTCTTCTCAATGTTCTTAAATTCTTCTCTATAAAATTTGTAGCTATATCTCTCTTCTAACTTTGACAAAGTTGTTGTTACTCCAGTTATCTATACATTCTCATTTTACGCGCAATACTCAAAGTCCAGTTCCTTATTTGTTATAGTCTTTATATTAATGTGAAAACATTTTAGTATCTCAAGATTATAATAATCTGAATCAATAAATGTTTATCTATGTTCATCGCTTAAGATCCTTCATCGTAAATAACTACCCTACCTTTAAATGTATTTCCTGTTATTCTCTCCTAATATTTTCCCACTTCCTCTATACATTTATAGAGGTGGCTAACTTGAAAGTATATTCCCAGGATGTTCATTTATTTTAATTTGTCTGTCATAGAACCAGATACAAGGGAGATTTTCTCACCAGAAATGTCTCTGTATAATTGTATAGTCTATATTTGTGTAAAATAAGACTGCGTAGAACATTAATTAGAATCCTCTCGGACTTGGATTCCAATCAAACTCAGATTGATGGGCTGAAAGCCTTCTCTGTATGGTGGCTGTAAAGGCCCCCAGTGAAATCAGTCTAGCAGTCTCAGTGCAGTTCATTGTGGATATGTGTCTGTAGAGCATAACTGCTAATAATCCATTATTAACTAGTAGTCCTCCTCAGATAACTCAGAAGATTGGTTGGTGGAGCAAATGATAATGTCATACTGGTGCTTCAGTATTGGGTAGTATAGATAAAGATGTACTTGCTTCCAGTCCCTGTTATATGTTAGGGGCCTGCTTTGATCTGACACTGGGTGCAATAAATTAAAATAATAAGGCTAGAGTGCAGTTTATCACGGAGTGCAGCTCAGAACAGCGTGTGAAGCTGCAAGTTTGGTGAGTGAGGGAGTGAATCTTAAAGGTTAATCTCTTTTTTAATAAACTCTAATCTCGTGTGCTTGCAATTAGCATTTAACTTAAATATAAATTTACTGTTTCAAGTTTTAAGTTCCTTCCAGGCTTGGGCAGGGCTAAGCAAGCTCTGTGCTGAAGAGCAGGTGAGAGTAATTAATTAATTAACTGGTCTAATCTGGTTCTGTAACTGACAGAGAGCCCACTTATTTAAATCTCAGCTGTATAAATAAGGGAGGCTAGAGTGCAGTTTGTCACAGAGTGCAGCTCGGAACAGAGTGTAAAGCTGTGAGTTTGGTGAGTGAGGGAGTTCGGGGAGGGAGGTGTTCCTTTCTTTTTCTATCTTTGTCAGCTTCCAGGAGAGCAGAAGTTAAAAAGCTGCACAACAGGGGACAGAGAATCAGCTGGAGTTCAGCTCTGTGACACCCCCCAACTGCATTTGGAGAAAAATAAACGGTGACATCACAGGGAAAAGGGTAAGTGATTGGTTGGTGAGTATTTTGTTCACCTCCCTTATCTTTTAAAGCCCAGGAAATGTATTAGTAATTGTAAGGTTTCATTAATACTAGTTTACTAGCAGTAATAAACTGTATTAGGTGTAGTAGGGTTTATTAATTAATTAATAAAAATAAATAAATTAAGACTCAATAAAGATGGCAGGGCAGGTGATGTGTTGTGACTGCAGTATGTGGGAGCTCCTGCACGCCAGTGTGATCCAGGATGAACACGTCTGTGGTAAGTGTCTCTGGCTTCAGGAGCTTTGGCTCAGAGTTGATGAGCTGGAGGCCGAGCTGCGGACACTGCGATGCATCAGGGAGGAGGAAAGTTACCTGGACACTTTATTCCAGGAGGCAGTCACACCCCTTAGGATAGGGTCTTCTGATTTGGTCTGTGGTCAGGGACAGGAGGATGTGACTGTGAGTGAGGCAGGTATGGAGACTCAGGAGGTGGCGGAGCCTCAGCCTTTGCAATTGTCCAACAGGTATGAGGTTCTTGCGGCCTGTATGGATGAAAGCGGTGGCTGCAGGGTGGATGAGCAAACTGACCATGGCACTGAGGTACAGGAAGCCATTCAAGTGGGGGGAGTTAATAGGAATGTAGTGGTAATTGGGGACAGCATAGTCAGGGGGATAGATACAGTTCTCTGTGGCCAAGAGCGAGAGTCCAGATGGCTGTGTTGCCTGCCTGGTGCCAGGGTTCGGGACACCTGCTCTAGGCTGGAGAGGAATTTGCAGTGGGAGGGGGAGGAGCTGGTGATCATGGTCCATGTAGGTACCAACGACATAGGTAGAACTAGGAAAGAGGTTCTGCTGAGAGAGTATGAGCAGCTAGGGGCTAAATTTCAAAGAGAGCCTCAAGGGTAATAATGTCTGCATTATTACCTGAGCCACAAGCAAATTGGCATAGGGTAAATAAAATTATAGAGATGAATACGTGGGTCAAAGACTGGTGTGGGAGAAATGGGTTTCAATTCCTGGGGCACTGGCACCAGTAATGGGGAAAGTGGGATCTGTATCGTTGGGATGGTCTTCACCTGAACCGTGCTGGGACCAGTGTTCTGATGAGTTGTATAACTAGAGCGGTAGAGAGGGCTTTAAACTAAATATTGGGGGCATGGGATCAAATTTGGGAAGATGTGGTAATTCAAAGATTAGAGACAAGGCAATAGAGAAAGGTATTAATATGGGAAATGATAAACAGACTGTGACAGGAAGGGATAGAGAGTACAAATCTAAGAGTAAATCAACAGATAGGGCTAGAGGTTACAAAAATAATAAAAGGACAAAACTAAAGGCTCTGCATCTGAATGCACGTAGCATTCGAAACAAAGCAGATGAACTGATAGCGCAAAAAGAAATAAATAAATATGATATGATAACCATTACAGAAACATGGCTGCAGGATGACATAGATTGGGACCTGAATATTGAAGGGTACATGATATTTAGGAAGGACAGGACAGTGGGAAAAGGTGGAGGGGTGGCTCTGTTAATTAATTATGGTATTAGCACAATAGAGAGGGATGACCTAAATTCAGGAAACCAGGATGTAGAAGCGGTTTGGGTAGAGGTGAGAAATAATAAAGGCAAGAAGTCACTTGTGGGAGTGGTGTACAGGCCCCCTAACAGTAACCACATGGTAGGATGGAGTATAAAGTAAAACTAATGGGAGCTTGTCAGAAGGGTATGGCAATAATCATGGGGGATTTTAACCTGCATATAGACTGGAAAAATCAGATGGGCAAAGGTAACATAGATGAGGAGTTCATGGAATGTTTTCAGGATAGTTTTGGTTTCCATATTTAAGAAAAGATATACTTGCTCTCGAAGCAGTTCAGAGAAGGTTCACTCGGTTGATTCCAGAAATGAGGGGGTTGACTTATGAGGAAAGGTTGAGTAGGTTGGGCCTCTACTCATTGGAATTCAGAAGAATGAGAGGCGATCTTATCGAAACATATAAGATTGTGAGGGGGCTTGATCGGGTGGATGCGGGGAGGATGTTTCCACTGATGGGTGAGACTAGAACTAGGGGGCATAATCTTAGAATAAGGGGCTGCCGTTTCAAAACTGAGATGAGGAGAAACTTCTTCACTCAGAGGATAGTAAATCTATGGAATTTGCTACCTCAGAGAGCTGTGGAAGCTGCGACATTAAATAAATTTAAAACGGAGATAGACAGTTTCCTAGCTGATAAGGGAATTAGGGGTTACGGGGAGCGGGCAGGGAAGTGGACGTGAGTCTAGGTTCGGATCAGCCATGATCCTAATGAATGGCGGAGCGGGCCCGAGGGGCCGTATGGCCTACTTCTGCTCCTACTTCTTATGTTCTTACAACAGCACATTCTGGAGCCAACCAGAGAGCAGGCTATAGTAGACCTGGTATTGTGCAACGAGATAGGATTAATTAATGACCTCAAATTGAAGGCGCCCCTAGGTAGCAGCGATCTTAATATGTTTGAATTTTACATTCAGTTTGAGAGAGAGAAGAGTGGGTCCAAGACTAGTATTTTAAACTTAAATAAGGGCAATTATGAGGGCATGAAAGCAGAGCTAGCTAAAGTGAACTGGCAAATTAGGTTAAGGGATAGGTCAATAGAGTTGCAGTGGCAGGCATTTAAGGGGATATTTCAAAATACACAGAATATATACATTCCAACAAGAAAGAAAAATTACAAGGGGAGGACCTACCATCCGTGGTTAACTAAAAAAGTTAAAGATAGTATTAAACATAAAGAAAAAGCATATAATTGCGCAAAGATGGGTGGCAAGTCAGAAGATTGGACAGAATATAAAAAACAGCAAAGAATGACTAAAAGATTAATAAGGAGAGAAAAATTAGAGTATGAGAGAAAGCTGGCTAGAAATATAAAAACAGATAGTAAGAGTTTCTATAGATATTTTAAAAAGAGTTAACAAAGTGAGCGTTGGTCCTATAAAAAGTGAGTCTAGGGAATTAATAATGGAAAATAAGGAGATGGCAGTTGAATTGAACAGGCATTTTGCATCGGTCTTCACTATAGAGGATACAAGTAACATCCCAGAAATAGCTGTTAATCAGGAAATGAAAGGGTGGGAGTTATTCAAGAAAATTATAATCACCAGGGAAGTGGTACTGAGCAAATTGTTGGAGCTGCGGGCTGACAAGTCCTCAGGTCCTGATGGACTTCATCCTTGGGTCTTAAAAGAAGTGGCTAGTGAGATAGTTGATGCTTTGGTTTTAATTTTCCAAAATTCCCTAGATTCGGGGAAGGTTCCATTAGATTGGAAAATAGCGAATGTAACTCCTTTATTCAAAAAGGGAGGGAGACAGAAAGCAGGAAATTACAGGCCAGTTAGCTTAACATCTGTCATAGGGAAGATGTCAGAAGCTATTATTAAAGACGTTATAGCAGGGCACTTAGAAAAGTTCAAAGTAATCACGCAGAGTCAACATGGTTTTGTGCAAAGGAAATCATGTTTAACCAATTTATTGGAGTTCTTTGAGGAATAACATGTGCTGTGGATAAAGGGGAACCGGTGGATATACTGTACTTAGATTTCCAGAAGGCATTTGATAAGGTGCCACATCAAAGGTTATTGCAGAAAATAAAAGCTCATGGTGTAAGGGTAACATATTGGCATGGATAGAAGATTGGCTAGCTAACAGGAAACAGAAAGTAGGCATAGAAACATAGAAGATAGGAGCAGGAGTAGGCCATTCGGCCCTTCGAGCCTGCTCCGTCATTCAACGAGATCATGGCTGATCATCCAAACCCTAGCACCCGGTCCCTACACCGACAGCCATCCACCCAAGCCCTATCCCCATAACCCCGTAACCCCATGTATTTAATCCCCCCTAACACTAAGGGCCAATTTTTATCATGGCCAATCAACCTAACCCGCACATCTTTGGACTGTGGGAGGAAACCGGAGCACCCGGAGAAAACCCACGCAAACACGGGGAGAATGTGCAAACTCCACACAGACAGTCACCCGAGGCCGGATTCGAACCCGGGTCCCTGGCGCTGTGAGGCAACAGTGCTAACCACTATGCCACCGTGCTGCCACACTATGCCATAAATGGATCATTTTCTGATTGACAAGATGTAACGAGTGGTGTGCCACAGGGATCAGTGCTGGGGCCTGAACTTTTTACAATTTATATAAATGACTTGGATGAAGGGACCAAAGGTATGGTTGCTAAATTTGCTGATGACACAAAGATAGGTAGGAAAATAAATTGTGAAGAGGACATAAGGAGGCTACAAAGTGATAAAGATAGGTTAAGTGAGTGGGCAAAGATCTGGCAAATGGAGTATAATGTGGGAAAATGTGAAGTTGTCCATTTTGGCAGGAAGAATAAAAAAGAAGCATATTATCTAAATGGTGAGGGATTGCAGAGCTCTGAGATACAGAGGGATCTGGGTGTCCTCGTGCATGAATCGCAAAAGGTTACTATACAGGTACAGCAAGTAATTAAGAAAGCTAATAGAATGTTATTGTTTATTGTGAGGGGAATTGAATACAAAAGTAGGGAGGTTATGCTTCAGTTATACAGGGCATTGGTGAGACCACATCTGGAGTACTATGTGACGTAAGAAAACTACTAGGCACTTGGTCAGAGTATTAAACAAGGCTTTAATCAACTTTTTCACAACATGGAGGTCTAGTTTTCCTTCACTAGTTCCTGTTTACAAAATGTCCTGAGCAAGCTGGGCCCATGCCCAAGTATTTATACTCTCCCTGGACAGCGCCACCAGCAGGCCGCCCAGTATTAGTTCATAAGTCATTTCTACATGAATGGCAAGATTCATGTCATTCTTCCCGCCTGAAAGATTGGAAGTCCGGCAGCTTCTTTCTACCGAATTAATCGCACTAAGAATAGACGCAGTCATTTGGATCTCCATTGGTGGTCAGAAGGCACGTCTCCTCGGATCATGTTTTGGTCCCTGGGTCGCTTAGTTTGTACCAGTGGGCTGGCAGAGTCCGTGTTGCCTTGATCGACCTGAGGGGGACTGGGGAGGTCGTGGCTCCGGGTGCGGGCCCACACCGGCGCAGAGCTGGCTTCACCCTGCTCAGTAATTGGTGACTGACCGGCATCCTGGCTTCGGGTGGCCATCCCGCTCTGATCCGGTGGAATAGCTGGCAGATCCCTTGACGTCCCGGGTAGGGCGTCATCCTCAGAGGAGCGCAGGGTATCGGCATCATTAATACGGATCCCACCATCGATTGGGTCCATGGGACCAGTTGGGCAAGGAGCCAGATCCCGAAGTTACACTGTGGATTCCTGGCCATCAGGATACCGCACATATGCGTACATGGGATTGACGTTCGTCAGTTCCACTTTGTCGATGAGGGGATCACTCTTAGAGGATCGGACGAATCTTCAGAGCAGCACGGGGCCAGGAGCTGCCAACCATGATGGTAGGGACGTCCCATGAGTGGAGCGACGCTGGAACCTGAAGAATCGTTCGTGAGGAGTAGCGTTGGTGGATGTAGAAAGAAGAGACCTGATGGAATACAATGTGTCAGGGAGCATAGTTTCCCACTGCTGGTCTGATAGGTTGTGTGACCTCAGTGCAAGATGAACAGCGTTCCAAATGATAGCATTGTATCTCTCAACCTGTCCGTTTCCAATAGGATAATATGGTGTCGTTCTACTTGTGGCGATTCCCCATTGGGAAAGATAACTTTCGAGTTCGCTTGACATGAAGGAGGGACCCCGATCAGAGTGGATGAAATTGGCCGTACCGCAAAGGGAAAAGACCTGATCGAGGCATTTGATCACTGTGGAAGTAAGCATATTGGGACAGGGGAAAGCAAAGGGAAAGCGTGAATATTCGTCCACCATAGTAAGCAAGTAGGTGTTTTGCATTGAGGAAGGCAGTGGCCCTTTAAAGTCAGTGCTGTGTCGCTGCATAGGCTGTGTAGCGTGTATGAGGGAGCCATCCGACGGACGGAAGAATTGCGGTTTTAATTCCGCGCAAATTCTACAAGTGGAGCATGTTCTTCTCGCGTCTTCCGTAGAAAATTGGAGATTTTTAGATCACACAAAGTGTAACATACGGGTAACGCCAGGATGGCATAAGTCAGTATGAAGATCCGCAAGAGTCAAAGTTGACATGGAAGAGCAGAATGCACGCGTGAGGGTATCCGGGGCCACATTCTCTTTGCCGGGTCGATAATGTATTGTGTAGCCAAAGGCGGCCAATTCCATCCTCCAGAGCTGTATTTTGTTATTCTTGATCTTAGTGCGTTTCTGGTTATCCAGCATAAAGGCCACGGAGCGTTGATTGGTTATAAGCGTGAAATGGCGACGAGCGAGAAAATGACGCCATTTACATACTGCTTCGGTGATAGCTGTAGCCTCCTGCTCAACAGGCGGATAATGGAACTTGCTAACCTGCAAAGTTCTGGACAGAAATGCAACGGGTCAACCACCTTGATTCAAGGTAGCCGAGATCGCCACATCCGATGCATTGCACTCGACCACGAAATGGAGATTTTCATCGATGGAATGAAGCGTGGCTTTTTCCAGTTGTTGCTTGAGGAGGTCAAAAGCTGAAATAGCCGTTGCCTTCAACGGAAATGACTTCGCGTGAATAGGGGCTGGATCTTGTCGGAAAAGTGGGGTATCCACTTCGCAGAATAGGTGAACATGCCGAGGGCCCGACGAAGAGAGCCGAGGTTCGTAGGAGGAGGGAGCTCCTGAAGCGGATGAAGTCGCTCCGGATCCGGTTTGATGATGTCATTGCCCACCCATTAGCCAAGGATTTTGACTAATGGTACTGATTTCACAGATTTGGACTCATTTAAGGTTAAGTTGCGACGACGGTGAACGTCAAGAAATTTCTGGAGGTTGGCATCATGCTCCTTCTGGACATGACCAGCAACGGCAACATTATCCAGATATGGAAAAGTGTCCGTTAAGTTCTCCTGTTTGACTAGGCTATCCATTGCCCGTTGAAAGACGGCCACCCCATTGGTGACCCCAAATGGAAGGCGACAAAACTGGTAAAGCCAACCATTGGCCTCAAAGGCCGTATACTTTTTGTTTAACGGTACTTGATGGTATGCGCTCTTAAGTCAAAAGTTGAAAATACCTTGTAGTTGGCAAGGTTATTGACCATGTCATTGATGCATGGTAGTGGGTAGGCATCCAGGTCGGTATACTGGATAATAGTTTGCGCGTAATCGATGCAAAGGCGTTTCTTGTGTTGCTTCAGAGGATTTTTAACAACGACAACTTGAGCCCGCCAGGAAGATGAACATGGCTCAATGATACTGTCAGCTTGTAAGATTCTCAAAATTCACAAGTACCCCCCCCCCAAACTAGGAGAAAAACCCTAAAGAAAAGAACTTTGGACTCTTTTCTAACCACTTCAGGGTGATAAAATATTGGGCCTAACAGAGGGAGATTCAATGTCAAAAACCCAGATTTGACATTTTTAAAGGCATGTTTGGGTTTTGTAAAGAAAGAAAAAGGCTGTAACAGGAAATGGGATCAACCTCTGTAAAGACAGTTTGGATATTGGTGTTAATCAGTTAATCAAGCTGTCTGGGGAACTATCTAAATGTCACTCAGCCCCTATCAGACAATTTATATTCTAACAATAGACCCACGGAAGAACAGCCACACCCAAAATACAGGACCCATCCAAAAACATGCATAAAACAAATCACTTCGCCAACCTACAAAGAATCTCAGGCCCTACAGGAAACTCAAAGCCTGAGGACAATTCACTACAATCAAGTAAGGGTTCAACAGCTCAGGAAAACATCCCAAAACCATTTTAAACAACTTAATATTAACGAGCCCGCCAAAATATAACAATAAACCTAGACTAATTTGGTGCGCAGAATAGAAGGCCCCAATTAGTATAATTGAAGGCCTGTTTTCTCAAAAGGACAGTTCAAACAGTACACAGTTCAGCAAGGTGGGAGTTCAAGAAGTACAGAGGAGTTCCAAGTTCGAGTTCAGTACAGTTCAAGCATCTCGAGGCAGTTCTCTCTCTCTCTCTCTCTCTCCTCTCTCTCTCTCTCTCTCTCTCTCTCTCTCTCTCTCTCACTTCTTCTTCTTCTTCTTCGAGGAGAGAGAGAGAAACACACAAGAAGAAACCAGAGCAACAGTTTCAGTGACCATCGGACACCTCGCGGCAACAAGGGCCCTATGAAACAACCAACCGAACATTACCATCAGCCAACTGGGTAATATTGGGCCACCACGACCAAAGAAAGCCAACTCAGAAGAAAACCGAAGATTTGCAAGTTTTTCCACTCTGGGTAAGATTTTACTCAAAGAGACTCTAAGCCCTATTTCTAACAGAAGAAAATTGGGTACTCACCTGATAAATCCAATACGCATCCTACCGCATCAGTGGACTCGCAAAGACTGACCAGATACGCAGGTGAAGTCCTCTACTGTGTCCGGGGTATGGCAGGCCCCAACCAACATATCCAGCGAACCCCGAAACTGCGAACCAGCCCAACTGTCAAGGATTCGTTTGGTGAGCATTATCCCATGTCCTTTAGAGTCCAACTTAGCTAGTAAGGTGGGATTGGGAGGGGTGAGGTATTTTTCTACTGTAATTCCCTAGTGTGTATCGAAGTGTTCCCCATTTTATTAGAGTGCTAAGATTATTGTGTTGTATTTCTTTCTCAAATAAAGATCAAAGTTTTCTTGCACCAAAACCAGTTGTCTGCTGCACTTTTGTCACAACACCCAAATAAGTCCAAGGTCGAGAACCAAGGGAGTGGGAGCAATTCGAACCGCTCATAAGTCAGAGGCGAAGCTGACCCCAAACACCACCCCCGACAGCTAGAAGGTGAGAGATCTCTGCCTCGATAAAGGATAGATCATCTTGGCTGAAATGTCGTGATTTAGTGACTATGGACTTACATCAGGGGGAAAGATTGGCAAACAAGGAGGGCTCATCGAGCGAAGCCGCCGAAAGCGCACAAAACGGTACTTTGGAAATAGTAAGCTCCGGCTTTGACCCTCCAAACTCAAAAGTGAGTCTTTTGTGCTGTTTCTGGAAATCCTGTCCCAGGAGCACATCACTGCATAGGTTTTTGAGCACCTCGAGCGGGGTGGAGGAATAAGTGCGGCCATTGAGAATAAGGTCGACAAGACAAAAGCCGGAAGGGTTGGTGGTCAGTGTCGTCAGCCATTGCAATTTCCCTGTCTGAGGGGTAAATACACAGTTTTAACTTACTGACAGCCTGCTCACTGATGAAGCTGTCAGAGCTGCATGAGTCGATTAGTGCACTCAAAATGTGTCCATTTACCAAAACCTTCATGGCTGCATGGGACAGGCTTTGGGGAAAAACAGCTGTCATGGGAGGAGGAGCAGTTTTACCCTTGACCGTTGTAACCTTAGTAGTGGCTCTTGGGGGAGGAGCAGTTTTATAGCTAGCAGCTGTAACCTTAGTAGTGGCTCTTGGGGGAGGAGCAGTTTTATAGATAGCAGCTGTAACCTTAGTAGTGGCTCTTGGGGGAGGAGCAGTTTTATAGATAGCAGCTGCAAAACTAACAGGGGCTCTTGACCAGTATACCTTAGAAAAGTGACCTTTCTTACTAACAGAGGCTCTTGACTGGCATACCTTAGAAAAGTGACCTATCTTACTGCAATGACTGCAGGTTGCGTTACAAGCAGGACAAAATTTCCGATAGTGGAATGCACCTCCACAGAAGAAACACTTCCTTCCAGATTGCCAAGATGGCGCTAGGGCAGGGTCGTCATCAGTGAGGGCTTCTAGGGTAGGGTCATCATTGGCTAAGATAGAGTAGCCATCAGTGAAGGCTTCCACCCGAGGCCCATTGGAGGAGTCACCAAAAGTGATAGCAGCAGTCCATGCACGCGGTAAAAGATAGGCATCTGTATTTTTTTTGCTAAGTCCAGAGAACATGCCTGATCATAGGCAGCTTGTAATTTGAGGGTTTTATTCTCCAACAGGCACTGGCGTATGAAAGGAGATGCAATTCCGTTAATAAAAGAATCACGAATTAACTCCTCCTGGTAATGCTCAGCTGAGACAGCTTTGAGATTACAATCCTTGCTGAGCCTGCGAAGCTTTTGAAGGAATTCGTCAAGTGATACCCTGGGTTGTTGTCGAGTTGTGGCCAGTAGATGCCGAGCAAAATTTTCGTTTGGGGCCTTAACATATAGTTGCTATAGTATTTGGATAGCGGAGTCATAGTCTCCACAGTCTTCGATATAGTCAAACACATGAGGGGATACATAATTGGCAAGTATCTCTAACTTATCAGGAACATTCTCACCACACACCGAGGAAGTTGCTGAACATATGATACCAGTGTTTCCATACCTTAGCCGTTGTAGGTGAATTCGGGTCCAGATCAAGACGGGCGGGTCGAAGTAGTTTTTCCATGATGGATTGATTACTACCTCTGGTTCCCTTCTACTGTTTGAGTCATAGCCGTCTGTTCCCAAAACCACTCAGAGTGTGGAGCAGCAAACAGTTGATTAAATTGATGTAAGAAAACTATTAGGCACTTGGTCAGAGTATTAAACAAGGCTTTAATCAACTGTTTCACAATATGGAGGTCTAGTTGTCCTTCACTAGTTCCTGTTTACAAAATGTCCTGAGCAAGCTGGGCCCGTGCCCGAGTATTTATACTCTCCCTGGACAGCGCCACCTGCAGGCCACCCAGTATTATTTCATAAGTCATTTCTACATGAATGGCAAGATTCATGTCATTATGTACAGTATTGGCCTCCTTATTTAAGGAAGGATGTAAATGTGTTGGAAGCAGTTCAGAGAAGGTTTACTAGAGTAATACCTGGAATGGGCGGGTTTTCTTATGAGGGAAGGTTGGACAGGCTAGGCTTGTATCAGCTGGAGTTTAGAAGAGTAAGAGGTGACTTGATTGAAACATATAAGACCCTGAGGGGTCTGGACAGGGCGGATGTGGAGAGGATGTTTCCTCTTGTGGGAGAATCTAGAACTAAGGGTCACTGTTTAAAAATAAGGGGTCGCCCATTTAAGACAGAGATGAGGAGAAATTTTTTTCTCACATGGTGTGCATGTACATAGATCCCTGAAGGCAGCAGGACAGGTAGATAAGTTGATTAAAAAGGAATATGGGATACTTGCTTTCATTAGCCGAGGCATAGAATATAAGAGCAGGGAGTATATGATGGAGCTGTACAAAACGCTAGTTAGGCCACAGCTGTGTGCAGTTCTGGTCGCCACACTATAGGAAGGATGTGATTGCATTGGAGAGGGTGCAGAGGAGATTCACCAGGATGTTACCTGGGCTGGAGCACTTCAGCTATGAAGAGAGACTGGACAGGCTGGGGTTGTTTTCCTTAGAGCAGAGAAGGCTGAGGGGAGACCTGATTGAGGTGTACAAAATTATGAGGGGCATAGATAGGGTAGATAGAAAGGAACTTGTCCCCTTAGTAGAGGAGTCAATAACCAGGGGGCATAGTTTCAAGGTAAGGGGCAGGAGGTTTAGAGGGGATTTGAGGAAGAACTTTTTCACCCAGAGGTTGGGTGGAATCTGGAACTCACTGCCTGAAAGGGTGGTAGAGGCAGGAACCCTCACAACATTCAAGAAGCATTCAGATGAGCACTTGAAACGCCATAGCATACAAGGCTACGGACCAAGTGCTGGAAAATGGGATTAGAATAGACAGGGCTTGATGGCCGGTGCGGACACGATGGGCCGAAGGGCCTCTTTTTGTGCTGTATAACTCTATGACCATGACAGAGGGTCGTGAGTCTTTGGAATTCTCGTCCTCAGAGGGCGGTGGAAGCAGAGTCTTTGAATATTTTAAGGCAGAGGTAGATAGATTCTTGGTAAGCAAGGGGATGAAAAGTTATCAGGGGTAGGCGGGGATGTGGAGTAATCGGATCAGCCATGATCTTATTGAATGGCGGAGCAGGCTCCAAGGGCCGAGTGGCCTACTCCTGCTCCTAATTCGTATGTTCGTATGTTCGTATTCAATCCCCAGTGCTAACACCTGAGCGTAAGGGGTTTGGAATTTTTCATGCAAACTGGCATGTTCTCGGACACTTCTGATTTTCATTTATATAAATAATTTGGACACAAAATCACTAGAATGATAGCAAGAAAGAGAGGCTTTGCTGCAAAGCAAGGCTCAAAAAATTGAAGAGTTTCTTGCTGGAACACAAAAGGTTAACAGGGGATCTAGAAGAGGTTCTCTAAATTATGAAAGGTTTTGAGAAGATAAATAGTAAAAGATTTTTTTCCCACTGGTTGATGAATTGGTAATAAAGGGGCATAGACTCAAGATTCTGACTGGAATAATGAAGGTGAAATTAGATTGTTTTTAAATATATATACAGAGAGATATTAGACCAGGAAATGCTTTGCCACAACTGCCTATTGAGGCAGAGATTTTAACACTATTTAAAAAGGAACTGGATAAGTATTTGAAAGGGAAGAATATAAAAGAAACATAGAAACATAGAGATAGGAACAGGAGTAGGCCATTCGGCCCTTCGAGCCTGCTCCGCCATTCAATGAGATCATGGCTGATCTTCGTCTGAGATCTTAGCTGATCTTACCAGTTCAGTACCCCGTCCCCGCCTTTTCTCCGTAACCCTTAATCCCCTTAGCCTTCAGAAATATATCCAATTCTCTCTTGAAAATATTTATTGAATTAGCCTTCACAGCCCTCTATGGATAGGTGAAAAGGAACAGGATAATCAGATTAGAATACAGAGCTCCAATTGCAGAGCCAGCAGTGGCACGGGCATGTAATTTCAAAGCTTCAAGGATACAAAGGACAGATTGTATAATCATTCCCTTTCTCTCTCTTTCTCTCTGAATTAAGCTCCCTATCTCTCTAAGTACACACTAAGCATTTGACAATAGTTTAAAATTGAAACTATACCCCAGAATAAAAGCTTTTATAAGTATTTCTCTAGCTTGTTTTCAATCCCTCTGAAAAAAACAAAGACTCAGAAATCTATGAACAGCATGATGAGACACAGGCTTTAAGTTGTACTCTAAGAGATTCATACTAAAGCATCCTGGGAAATTCTGCACACAATCAGACTGTGGAACCCTGGAATTACAGGCACAATACAGCTGGTAACATCTTCAGCTGGCAGAGCGACAGCTCTGGAAAAATAGCAACTTCATTCATCATAATTAAGTCCCAAACCCGTAACTTCCCCGGTGATTGTAATTTTCTTGAGTTCCTCCCTCCCTTCCATTTCCTGATTTACAGCTATTTCTGGGATGTTACTTGTATCCTCTATAGTGAAGACCGATGCAAAATACCTGTTCAATTCAACTGCCATCTCCTTATTTTCCATTATTAATTCCCCAGACTCACTTTCTATAGGACCAATGCTCACTTTGTTAACTCTTTTTAAAATATCTATAGAAACTCTTACTATCTGTTTTTATATTTCTAGCCAGCTTTCTCTCGTACTCTAATTTTTCTCTTCTTATTAAACTTTTAGTCATTCTTTGCTGTTTTTTATATCCTGTCCAATCTTCTGACTTGCCACCCATCTTTGCGTAATTCTATGCTTTTTCTTTAAGTTTGATACTATCTTTAACAGATGGTGGGTCCTCCCCTTGGAATTTTTCTTTCTCATTGAATGTATATATTCTGTGTATTCTGAAATATCCCCTTAAATGTCTGCCACTGCAACTCTATTGACCTATCCCTTAGCCTAATTTGCCAGTTCACTTTAGCAAGCTCTGCTTTCATGCCCTCATAATTGCCCTTATTTAAGTTTAAAATACTTGTCTTGGACCCACTCTTCTCTCCCTCAAACTGAATGTAAAATTCAATCATATTATGATCGCTGCTACCTAGGGGCGCCTTCACTATGAGGTCATTAATTAATCCTATCTCGTTGCACAATACCAGGTCTAGTATAGCCTGCTCGCTGGTTGGCTCCAGAACATGCTGTTCTAAGAAACCATCCCGAAAACATTCTATGAACTCCTCATCTAGGCTACCTTTGTCCATCTGATTTTTCCAGTCTATATTAGATTAAAATCCCCCATGATTATTGCCGTACCTTTCGGCACTAAACTCATGGTCTACAGAGCAGCAGTCATACCCACCCTGCTGTATGCCTCAGAGACATGGACCATGTAAAGCACTGGAGAGGTACCACCAACGCTGCCTCCACAAGATCCTGCAAATCCATTGGCAGGATAGGCGCACCAACGTCAGTGTTCTTGCTCAGGCCAACATCCCCAGCATTGAAGCTTTGACCACGCTCAATCAGCTCCGATGGACGGGTCACATTGTCTGCATGCCCGATACGAGACGAGACTCCCAAAACAAGCGCTCTACTCGGAACTCTGACACGGCAAGAGAGCCCCAGGTGGGCAGAGGAAATGCTTCAAGGATACCCTCAATGCCTCCTTGAAAAAAGATTGAGAGGGGATCTCATCGAAACCTATAAAATTCTGTCAGGCCTGGACAGACTAGATGCAGGAAGGATGCTTATGATGGCCGGGGAGTCCAGAACCAGGGGTCATAGTCTAAGGATAAGGGGTAAGCCATTTAGGACTGAAATGAGGAGGAATTTCTTCACCCAGAGAGTGGTGAACCTGTGGAATTCTCTGCCACAGAGGGCGGTGGAGGCCAGTTCATTAAATATATTCAAGAAAGAGTTGGATATATTTCTTAAGGCTAAAGGGATCAAGGGATATGGGGAGAAGGCAGGGACAGGGTACTGAATTTGGATGATCAGCCATGATCTCATTGAATGGCGGAGCAGGCTCGAAGGGCCGAATGGCCTACTCCTGCTCCTATCTTCTATGTTTCTATGTTTCTATGTAACATCCCCACCGACACCTGGGACTCCCTGGCCCAAGACCGCACAAAGTGGAGGAGAAGCATCCAGGAAGGCACCGAACACCTCGAGTCTCTTTGCCGGGAGTAAGCGGAAGCCAAGCACAGGCAGCGCAAGGAGCGCACGTCAACCCAAGCACCCCACCCAGCCACCCCTTCAACCACTGTCTGTCCCACCTGTGACAGAGACTGTAGGTCCTGCATTGGACTCATCAGTCACCTGAGAACTCATTTTTAATGTGGAAGCAAGTCATCCTCTGTTCCGAGGGACTGCCTAAGAAGAAGACCTTTCTGACAATCTCCCATTATTTCTTCCTTTATATTCCATCCTACCATGTGGTTACTGTTAAGGGGCCTGTACACCACTCCACTCCCACAAGTGACTTCTTGCCTTTATCATTTCTCATCTCTACCCAAACTGCTTCTACATCCTGGTTTCCTGAACTTAGGTCATCCCTCCCTATTGTGTTAATACCATCATTAATTAACAGAGCCACCCCGCCATCTTTTCCTAGCTTCCTGTCCTTCCTACATGTCATGTACCCTTCAATATTCAGGTCCCAATCTATGTCATATGTAATCTTATGTAACATTAAGAGCCCAAATGATCATGATGTCACCATGCTCACTGAGACAGTTTTCTATATCAGCATGTTTTGTGCAATGACATCAGCATGTGAACATACCAAATCCAACTCAATGAGGCAGATTTACCTCCCCCTCTGCTCCAGTGCAAGCCAGGTGGTGCACTGTTCCAATGCACCCTACTGCAACACACCTGAACATCCCTGCATTTTGAGTTCATGTCATTTGTATGTTGTGGGCATGTGCCAGGCAGGCCTTGTGCCAGGGTTGTGAGGTAATGCATTTGGGGAGGGTAAATAAGGCAAGTGTTCTGGACCAATGAACATTTTATGTGTGCAGATAGCACCCTCTGGTGGTGGTTATTGTGTTAACAGTTTGTATGCTGGAAAGGTCAACTGATCTTTCTTCCTGTGTGAGGTCATTTGACCTTTGTTCCTTTCTTCCTGTGAGAGGTCATTTGACCTTCCTACCTTTCTTCCTGTTGACCCCAGGAAGCAGTTTTGCTAGGAAGAACCTGACTTGAGTAATGGAGAATCTGCCATGAGAGGTTCCATTCACAATCCAATGCAATCTGATTTCATATGTTAGGCCAAGCGCAATATCTGTGAGTATCTTTGTTCCTTAGCATAATAGCAACGTTGTCAGAGTAATATTTTGATAATACTATGTTTATAAAAGGTTAATATTTGATAGTTATAGAAGTTAGTCCAAATGTTAGTTAGTTATACAATTAGTCCATTCTACTGTTGTAAATATGTTTATATCTTATGTAATATCGAATGTATAGTACTCAGTTTATGTACAAAACATACTTTGTCTTTGTTTACAGTTTCACAAATTTGTTCAAGTAAAGCTTCAAAACAGCAACCGGCTTCAGAAGAATTATTTTTGAATAAGTGTTTAACTTGCTGGATAACTAGATAGGAGCACGTCTAGCGCGGCCAGTACAGTGAAAAGATATCAGTGAAAAGATAGCAATACGGCTAGCTGTGAAGAGCGGAGCAGGAGGAACCCAGAGTAAGCCTTAACCTCATAGAGCACATCTACCTCACATCAACATGTCAGAAGATAATAACGAAAATGCTTTGCAGCAAGTAGAAGACCTTAAACAGGCAGACGAAACTGTAGAACATGACAATCGGTCTATAAGCTCCGGTTACTACAGATCGCAAGTTGGTTCACGGTCATCGGGTGGTTCTAGAGTAAGCATAGCCATCGCCAAAGCACGGGCTAAGCTAGTAGCAGCTCAAGCCAGAGCTGCGCATACGGACAGTGAAATTGAAATAAAAGTAAGACAGGCCCGTCTCCAAGCTGAACCCCAAGCAGAACAGGCCCGGCTCCAAGCAGAACAGGCCCGACTCCAAGCTGAATTCCAAGCGGAACAGGCCCATCACCAAGTGGAACGCCAGGCTGAACAGGCCCGTCTCCAAGCCACATTAGACGCTCTGCAACAAAAAGAGATAGATGCTGCATTAGCCGAGACACAAGTATTCGAGGCAATTTTGGAGGGAGCTGATCCCGAGACAGCTTACAAACCTTTAATTCCCGTTTCGTGGCAGAGTCCACGACAGCGCACCATAGATTACGTGAGCGACCATGCCGACATACAGTTTACAGTAGAAAGGGATGGAGGCCCGCACATCTCTACAGACGCAAACACTTCGTATAACATGCCACAAGTTGCCAACCAAGGTCAAAGCAGACGGCGTGCCTCAAGCCGCAGAGTCTCCGCCAGCAGAACGGAAGACACGGTGCAAAGGAATAGTACGCCGAATAGAGAAAGTCAGAGGCAAATCCCCTCTCGGTCCCTTGAGACCCCCAACAGAGCCCCCAGCCAAGGAAACCCTGGCATAGGTCCCAGCACCTACGACCTTGCCAAATACCTTGCACGCACCCAGCTGGTGACTTCGGGGTTAATCAAGTTTGATGACAGGCCGGAGAATTATCGGGCTTGGAAGTCCTGCTTCCACGATGCCATATCGGGCTTAGACCTGTGGGCAGGAGAAGAGCTCGGCCTCCTTATCAAATGGCTCGGCCCAGAGTCCGCTGGACAGGCCTGCAGGTTAAAAGCGGCCAACGTGGGGCAGCTGCCAGAGGGGTTGAAGAAGGCTTGGGTGAGGCTGGAAGAAAGCTACTGCTCGCCCGAAGCCATTGAAAGGGCTCTCTTTGACAGGTTGGAGAAGTTTCCGAGGTTGACGAGTAAGGAACCCCAGAAGCTCCGCGACCTTGGAGATCTGCTGTCGGAACTCGAAGCCGCAAAGCAGGACGGTTACCTACCCAGTCTATCATAGAAACATAGAAACATAGAAGATAGGAGCAGGAGAAGGCCATTCGGCCCTTCGAGCCTGTTCTGCCATTCAACGAGATCATGGCTGATCATCCAAACCCTAGCACCTGGTCCCTACACCGACAGCCATCCCACCCAAGCCCTATCCCTGTAACCCCGTAACCCCACATATTTAATCCCCCCTAACACTAAGGGCCAATTTTTTATCATGGCCAATCAACCTAACCCGCACATCTTTGGACTGTGGGAGGGAACCGGAGCACCCGGAGAAAACCCACGCAAACACGGGGAGAATGTGCAAACTCCACACAGACAGTTACCCGAGGCCGGATTTGAACCCGGGTCCCTGGCGCTGTGAGGCAACAGTGCTAACCACTATGCCACCGTGCTGCCACTATGCTATCGTACTTAGACACTTCCAGAGGGGTAAGTCCCATCATTGAGAAGCTTCCATTTAACCTGCAGGAGAAGTGGATAACGTTTGGATCAAAGTTCAAGCTAAAGCACAACGTGGCGTTCCCACCATTCTCTGCGTTCGTTAAATTCATCCGTAAAGAAGCCAAAGCCAGAAACGACCCCAACTTCAACTTCTTCTCCTCCCACCCAGCACTTGCCAGAAGAGACAAGTTCGACAGACATGGAAAGACACCAATATCTGTCCACAGAATGCAAGTGTCCTCAACTGAGCACACAAAGATTCAGAAGAAACCTGAGGATATGAGCAAACAATGCCCTATCCACAACAAGCCCCATCCTTTAAAGAAGTGCAGAGGCTTCAGGGAGATGTCCCTGGAAGATCGGAAACAATATCTTAAAGAGAACTCTATATGTTTCAGGTGCTGCTCGTCCACGAGCCATCTCGCCAAGAACTGCAAGGTGGATGGAAAATGCACTGAATGTGAAAGTGATCGGCATGTTTCAGCACTACACCCAGGCCCAGCTCCTTGGAAGTCAGAGACGCCTCCTCCCGCATCAGAGCATGGCGGGGAGAGAGAGGGAGCTGCTGGTACGGAGATTACATCCAGGTGCACCGAGGTGTGTGGAGAAGGAGTGAGCGCAAGAGCGTGCTCCAAGACATGCCTCGTTAATGTGTACCCTACAGGATGTCGCCAGGAATCTGAAAAGATGTATGCCATACTAGATGAACAAAGCAATCGTTCTCTAGCAAGATCCGAGTTCTTCAACATCTTCAAGGTCAAAGGAAGTCCGTCGCCTTACACGCTGAAGACGTGTGCTGGACTTTCAGAAACAGCCGGCAGGAGGGCCTGCGGTTACGTTGTTGAGTCAGCCGACGGGAACATTAGTCTCCCCCTTCCTACACTCATCGAATGTAATCAAGTCCCCGACAACCGTTCTGAGATTCCCACTCCGAATGCAGCTCGTCGTCACCGTCATCTGAGACGCATTGCAGATGAGATCCCACCTCTTGACCCAGATGCAAGCATACTTCTGTTGTTGGGAAGAGACATCCTGAGGGTACATAAGATAAGGGAGCAGATCAACGGTCCACATGACGCCCCTTTCGCCCAAAGGCTAGGCCTCGGCTGGGTCATTGTTGGAGATGTGTGCCTCAAGGGCGCTCACAAGCCATCTCAGGTGAGCACACTCAAGACTTCCATCTTGGAGAATGGTCGTCCAAGCTACCTTACCCCATGCAGTAGTCAGATCCGAGTGACAGAGAAGTTCAGTCATACGGCTCAGCTTCAGAAAACCCCAGCGCTGATCTCCACAGACAGCACACAGATGATGCTCACTGGAGAGAACCCGGGTCAGTCAGTCTTCTGTCGCACCGCCAACGACCACAAACTTGCTCCATTGATTGACGACATGAGGTTCCTCCAGATTATGGACAATGAGGTCTCTCGTGACAGCTCTAACAGCTGGGTTGCACCCTTACCCTCCGGAACCCCAGACGACGGCTGCCGAACAACAGGGGGTATGCCTATAATCGTCTTAACTCACTCCGTCGCACACTAGAGAAGAAGCCAGAGATGAAAACACACTTCCTAGAATTTTCAAGAAAATGCTTGTCAACGATCATGCAGAGATAGCTCCTCCACTCCAGGAAGGTCAAGAGTGTTGGTAACTCCCTTCCTTCGGAGTCTATCACCCCAAAAAGCCGGAACAGATCCGCGTGGTGTTTGACTCCAGTGCACCATATCAGGGAGTCTCTCTCAACGACGTACTCCTCACAGGGCCCGATCTTAACAACAGCCTCTTGGGAGTGCTCATGAGATTCAGGAAAGAGCCCATCGCCATCACTGCCGATATCCAGCACATGTTTCATTGCTTCGTGGTGAGAGAAGACTACAGAGACTTCCTCCGCTTCCTGTGGTATCAGGACAATGACCCTAATAGAGACATTGTGGACTACAGAATGCGTGTCCATGTCTTTGGGAATAGCCCATCCCCTGCTGTCGCCATATACGGACTAAGGAGGGCTGCCAAGGAAGAAGACGACGACTTTGGCAGTGATGTGAGAGGGTTCATCGAATGAGAGTTCTACGTCGACAACGCACTGAAGTCATTCCCGACCGAAGCAGAGGCCATCAGTACCCTCGGACGAGCTCAGGAACTACTTGCACTATCCAACCTCAGGCTGCATAAGATAGCCTCTAACGGACCAGCAGTGATGGAGGCATTCCCCCCTGAAGATCGTGCTAAGGACGTCAAGGACCTAGACCTCTTCACTGATGACCTCCCCCTACAGCGTAGCCTAGGGGTGTCGTGGAACATAGCAACAGACACGTTCATGTTCCAAGTCCTAGACGCCAAGAAACCCTTCACACGTAGAGGAGTGCTCTCTACAGTCAACAGCCTATACGACCCTCTCGGCTTCTTAGCCCCTGTCACCATACAAGGCAGGCTGCTCCTCAGGGAACTCTCCACATGCGCTGAAGAGTGGGATTCACCTCTCCCTGAAGAGATGGAAGCAGAGTGGGACAGATGGAGAGACTCACTCCAAGACTTACAGGAGATCCGAATACCTCGCTGCTATTCATCTTTCTCTCCCTTAAATGCCCAATTCAAAGAGCTTTGTGTCTTTGCAGACGCATCCGCTAAGGCCATTGCAAGTGTGGCTTATCTGAAGGTCACCACTCAAGATGGACAAAGCAAAATCGGCTTTGCCTTTGATAGAGGCAAGTTGGCACCCCAGCCAGACCTCACCATACCCAGATTGGAACTGTGCGTAGCAGAACGCAACCTACCTCCTCACAGCAGTCTACGGAAGCTGCATCCTATCATCGACACCGACGGACCGTCTCCGAGGTGGTTCTTCTTTTGTCGCCAGAGGACTCCAGTGACAAGTAGAGTTCGGACTATGTGGAGTCGGTAACGACCCCAGACGGGGAGTGTTCTGGACCAATGAACATTTTATGTGTGCAGATAGCACCCTCTGGTGGTGGTTATTGTGTTAACAGTTTGTATGCTGGAAAGGTCATCTGATCTTTCTTCCTGTGTGAGGTCATTTGACCTTTGTTCCTTTCTTCCTGTGAGAGGTCATTTGACCTTCCTACCTTTCTTCCTGTTGACCCCAGGAAGCAGTTTTGCTAGGAAGAACCTGACTTGAGTAATGGAGAATCTGCCATGAGAGGTTCCATTCACAATCCAATGTAATCTGATTTCATATGTTAGGCCAAGCGCAATATCTGTGAGTATCTTTGTTCCTTAGCATAATAGCAACGTTGTCAGAGTAATATTTTGATAATACTATGTTTATAAAAGGTTAATATTTGATAGTTATAGAAGTTAGTCCAAATGTTAGTTAGTTATACAATTAGTCCATTCTACTGTTGTAAATATGTTTATATCTTATGTAATATCGAATGTATAGTACTCAGTTTATGTACAAAACATACTTTGTCTTTGTTTACAGTTTCACAAATTTGTTCAAGTAAAGCTTCAAAACAGCAACCGGCTTCAGAAGAGTTATTTTTGAATAAGTGTTTAACTTGCTGGATAACTAGATAGGAGCATGTCTAGCGGGGCCAGTACAGCAAGGGAATACACAATAAATGGTAGGATACTGAGAAGTGTATAGAGGAATAGAGGCACATTGGAGTGCATGTCCAGAGATCCCTGAAGGTAGCAGGACAGGTAGATAAGGTGGTTAAGAAGGCATACAGGATACTTTCCTTCATCAGCCAAGACATAAAATATAAGAGCTGGGGAGTTATGCGTGAACTGTATAAAACACTAGTTAGGCCACAGCTAGAGTACTGTGTACAGTTCTGGTCACCACATTACAGGAAGGATGTGATTGCACTAGAGAGGGGACAGAGGAGATTTATGAGGATGTTGCCTGGACTGGAGAATTTTAACTATGAGGAAAGATTGGACAGGCTGGGGTTGTTTTCTTTGGAACAGAGGAGGCTGAGGGGAGACTTCATTGAGCTGTATAAAATTATGGGGGGCCTAAATAGAGTGGATAGGAAGGACTTATTTCCTTAGCAGAGAGGTCAATAACCAGGAAGCATAGATTTAAAGTAATTGGTAGAAGTATTAGAGGGGAGTTGAGGAGAACCTTTTTCACCCAGAGGGTGGTGTGGGTCTGGAACTCACTGCCTGAAAGGGTGGTAAAGGCAGAAACCCTTATCACATTTAAAAAATACTTGGATGTGCACTTGACGTGCCGTAACCTACAGGGTTATGGACCAAGAGCTGGAAAGAGGGATTAGGCTGGATAGCTCTTTTTCAGCCGGCACAGACACAATGGGCCAAATGGCCTCCTTCTTTGCCCTAAATTTCTATGATTCTATAAGGAATTCATCAAAATTCTGCTGCAGAAAGTTCAACTGTAGATCATCTCCACGTCAAGGTCTAAAAATTAATCAAAAAGAGGTGAATAGTATCCCTTACGATAGAAGTCTAATTCTAGAACTGTTCTGTGAACCCAATCTGTCCCCTCCTCCCACCCCTTCACCACTATGTCTCAAAGGGAAATCATTAATGAAATTAGTATCTTCGCATTTTGGTCAGAACTTACTCAGAAAAGCTGCACACTATTCACCACTTTTTGATCAATTTTTAGAATTCGAACAAATCAAAAACAGAAATAAGCAGTAGGACACTCTGCATTTGTAAAGAGAAAGAACAGCTTACAAAGCTCAAACGTAAATAACCTGTCTTCCTTTTACATTAGCTGACATGTAGTTCCTGCATTTTCTGTTTTTAGTTGAGATTTCCAGCATTTGCAATTTTCTTTTTAATTTAGAATTACAACATATTAATTTATAGAAGGGAAAAAGGTTGGCCTCAAAGCAATGAGTTGGTGCGGTCCTTTTTAATTAAAATAAAATTTCTCTTGACATATTTCAGTTAAAACATCGACTGCAACTCTTTACCTCCTGGGAGCTGCAATCAGTTAGTAAATGCTCTGAGACCTGCTTCCCAAACTCATTTGTGGATAAAGCCGATAGTGATAATCTGCCGGTACCAGGAGTCCAGTCAATCACTCCATCTGTTAGTTAGACAGTCTCAATACATGCTTTCAGAAAATAATATTGATAATGTTGGAGTTGAGCTCTAGCTCTAAGTGTAACATTCATCCTCCGCAGCTCCCTCGACACACGCCAGTTCTCTCAGTGAGTTTTTTCCCCCCAAATTCAGCTAACAAGGTTTATCCTTGGAACCAGTTCCGTCTTTTACCGAGCAATCAGGTGGCATAAAAATAGGTATTCCCTGGAATTGGTAGACTTTCTTGCAGCTTTGCATTCGATGTTATATCGACACATTAGTAACCTGCACTTCACATTGAAAAGATCAAACCCCACTTATTTAGGATTTGCCGCCGGGGTGAATTCACCACAGGTTGAGATCGAACAGGACCTGAAACAGCTGGTGCATGGTTGAGTGGGCTGGGAACAGCTGGAGCAGGGGGCGGGGTCACAGGCACTGCTGGGCGAGCGGCTGGCCGCTTGGACCCGCTGTGCTGGGCACCCAGGGAGGTGAGCCAAGTCTGCAGCCTGCGCTGAAGATGAGCGGATCGGCGCACTTTTGTGGCGGCTACTCCAACGTGAAAGAGGAGCTGGTGGAAAGTTTCAGGTGCCCGAGGAAGACGGACGATGCGGACGAGGCTTACTGCTGCGGCTTCTCCGACCTCAAGTACTGCTGCAACGAGGCTGACAACTATTACCAATATCCGCATGGGTACATGTGGTCATTGAGGTAACCCGGGAAACTGGAGGAACATAGCCCGAAGGGGAGACTAGGCAAAGCGGCGGGATGAGGAGAGAGACTAGGGAGCGAAGGTGGGAAGGAGCAGGCGAAGAATGCGAAACCGAGGGAAGGAGATGAAAAGACAGCGCAGTGCAGCATATCGAAGTAGCATCTAGAGGCTGGGACTGACTGGTTGGAGCCAAATTGTCTGGAGCTTTCTGAGGTCTTGTAGTTTTACTATGCTTTTGGTAAACATCAGTCATGGGGAAAAGAGGAAGAAGAACTTGCAATTATATAGTAGGACATCCGACAACAGTTCGTAGCCAAATAATTAGTTTTGAAGTGTGGTTAACTGTTGTAACCTAGGCAAATACAGCAGCCAATTTTCACACAGCAAGGTCCCAGAAATAGCAATGAAAGGAATGTCCAGTTAATCTGTTTGTTGAGGGATGAACTTTGTGTAATCTTTTATGTCCACCTGAATTCCAAATTGGGCTCCGAAAGACAGCGGCCCAGATTTTGCGGTGGGTATGGTGGCATACTCTCTGAGTACGCTGTCATACCTCCTTTGAAATCCACAGCAAGTTCAGGATTTCGGCATGCACTTGTGCATGCACTAAATCCCGAACTTGCGGTCTGTCAACGTATGTGTTGCGAGGCCATCTGCACGGCCTACGACAAAGCAATTGCTGGCGCAGAGTTAGGCTATTTGCCTAACAACTGCCCAGCAATTGCGTATGGAAATGTTACAGTTGATGCAAACAGGCTCAGGGCCTGTTTGCATCAGCGTAAGGGGATACCTCAGGCATGTTTTAAACATTTTCATCTCGGAAATCATATAGTTTAATGGTATCAAATGAGTTTTTCTTGCTTCTGCAAATTATAAGAGTTTTAATAATGTTGATAAAATTATCAGCAAAATTAAAGTTTTAGTGAAGTTGGTGGAATTAAGCTAATTAGGAATTAAATTCCAATCCTGTAAATTGTAATTAAATCTGATTATGGGATTCCATTAAATCTGATTACAGGATTCCCTTCTGAAATATGTAAAATCTTATTCTGTTTTCTGATTGGAGGATCAGGCCCACGTGATCCCAGGTACGCTTTCCACACAGGCTGCGTCCCTGGGATCTGTGGGCCATTAAGCTGTCCTCCATTACGCAGCATCAGACTGCAAGTTTCTGCAGGAGGGCCGCCATCAGGTAGGTGTGGATTCTTTTTGCAGCTTGGCGGCGTACCTCCAGAGTTACGCCGCCGACCGCAATTTTTGGCCCATTACCTCCTTCAGTACTACACTGCAGTGTTAGCCTAGATTTTGTGCTGGATTACATTGTGGTCTTGAACCCATGCTCTTCCAACTCAGAAGTGAGAGTACTACCAACCGAACCAAGGCGACAATTGGTTGAGCCAGGGTGACAGTTTAACTGTTTTATTTGTGTCTAAGGCATTAAGTTGGCAGTAAGAATTGGTGAGGTTGGTCAAAACTATGAAAAATAAGGAGTTCAATATTACATGGGAGGACATCAGGAATCCAGACCCTTATTTATAGGTTTTATATTATAAATGCTAGGTGAGGTTAAGTAAATGAGCTTTTTTTGTGAAACCCTCAACTATTCCAATTTTGGACTGTTTCCCCCACCAACCTTCACCAACCATTTAAAAAAAAAACCTGCTTTTTATTTTTGGTAAAAGACAAAGGTGTGAAGTTTTTTAAAAGAATTTTGGCCCTATTCAGAATTCAACACTAGAGAGAAGTTTAGCTGGAAGCTAAGTAAATTAGCTTTTTACCCTTTAATTGGTACTTGTATGTAATGCAATAATTGGTGTATCTAAGCATGGTGATGTGTGAGACATGCATGATGTCCTTTCCTGGATCCAGAGTATCCAGAAGGAGTACACATGTATGAAGTATCGGAAGGTTGCATTGCTCAAGCAGAGAAGGGCTGAGCTTAAGCATCAGCTGATAACATTCTGCAACATATCAGAGAAAATATTGTTGGAATGGATGTTCCAGAAGGTGGTCACCTCACTGGTTTTGAGGAATAGAGAAGCAGAGGAATTAATGACCAAGCACAAGGAAGGCAGGAGGAAATAGGATGAGTTAGTCCAAGGGATTCCTTTGAGTCTTGATTCATCTAATAAGTATATTGTGCTGGATACCCATGAGGAGGACCATAAAGACAGCAAAGGTGAGGATAGCTGCAAGCAACACCATGGCACCATGGAGCAAGAGTGGTTTATGAGGAGAAATAACGAGCGATAGTTGTGGAACATTCCATTATTTTGGGACCAGATAGCCCTGTTTATTGCAGCTGCAACTTGGAGTCCTGAATGGCATGTTGGCTCCCAGTTGCCAGGGTAATGACATAAAACTTAGCGATCTTGCAAAGAGGAGTTTAGATCACTTCCAATGCCACACACTGAGCTGCTTATAGAGAGGAAGATTAGATGCATAATTGAGAGGCTTACAAAATAGAACAGAAGGGAGGGTTTGGGATTTCTGGGACATTGGGATAAATTCTGGGAAAAGCAAAAGCCCCTGCACAGAAAGGAAAATCTTCACCTGAACCAAAATGGTAAGAAAAATGGACTTGCATTTATATAGTGCATTTCATGACCTCAGGATGTCACAAAGTGCTTCACAGTGAATTAAGTACTTTTTGAAGTGTAGTCATTGTTGTAATATAGGGAAATGTCACAGCAATTTACACACAGGTTCTCACAAATGGCAATCAGATAAATGACCAAAAGTCTGTTATCAAACAAAATTGAACACCAAGCCACATAAGGGGATATTATGACAGATGAGCAAAAGCTTGGTCAAAGAGGTAGGTGTTAAGGAGCATCTTAAGGAAGGTAGAGAGGCAGAGAGGTTTAGCGAGGGAATTCCAGAATTTAGGGCCTAGGCAGCTGAATAGCACGGTTGCCAATGGTGGAGCAATTAAAATTGGGGATGCGCAAGAGGCCAGAATTGGAGCTGCACAGTGATCTCGAAGGTTTGTAGGGCTGGAGGAGGTTACAGAGATAGAGAGGTTGAAGCTCTGGAGGGATTTGAAAACAAGGGTGAGGATTTAAAAATTGAGACTTTGTCAGAGAGGGAACCAGTGTAGATCAGCAAGCACAGAGGTGATGGGTAGACGAGACTTGGTGCGAGTTAAGATACAGGCAGCAGAGTTTTGGCTGAGCACAAGTTTATGTAGGGTGGAAGCTGGGAGACCAGCCTGGAGAGCATTGGAATATTCAAGTGAATTAGCCTGACATCAGTAGTAGGGAAAATGCTAGAATCTATTATTAAGGACGTGGTAACAGGGCACTTAGAAAATAATAATAGGATTGGGCAGAGTCAACACAGATTTATGAAAGGGAAATCGTGTTTGACAAATCTGTTGGCATTTCTTGAAGTTGTAACTAGCAGAATAGATAAGGGGGAACCAGTGGACGTGATGTATTTGGATTTTCAGAAGGCATTCGATAAGGTGCCACACAAGAGGTTATTAAACAAAATTAGGGCTTATGGGATTGGGGGTAATATACTAGCATGGATTGAGGATTGGTTAACGGACAGAAAACAGAGAGTAGGAATAAACGAGTCATTTTCAGGTTAGCAGGCTGTAACTAGTGAGGTACCGCAAGGATCAGTGCTTGGGCCTCAGCTGTTCACAATCTATAGCAATGATTTGGATGAGGGGACCAAATGTAATACAGGTAGACTATCCTTTATCCGAAAACCTCGGGACCAGCCGAGTTTCGGATAAAGGAGAATTTCGGATTTCGGAAGGTGGGTCGGCGGGGGTCCGCGGGGGGGTCGGCGGGGGGTCGTGCGCACGACTTACGCTGACGCTCAGCGTAAGTCAGTCGGGGTCGGCAGGGGTCGGGGCCGGCGGGGGGGTCGGCGGTTGTCGGGGCCGGTGGGGTCCGCGGGGGGGTCGGCGGTTGTCGGGGCTGGCGGGGTCGGCGGTTGTCGGGGCCGGCGGGGGGGTCGGCGGTTGTCGGGGCTGGCGGGGTCGGCGGTTGTCGGGGCCGGCGGGGTCCGCGGGGGGGGTCGGCGGTTGTCGGGGCCCGCGGGGGGGTCGGCGGTTGTCGGGGCCGGCGGGGTCCGCGGGGGGGTCCGCGGTTGTCGGGGCTGGCGGGGTCGGCGGTTGTCGGGGCCGGCGGGGGGGTCGTGCGCACGACTTACCCTTTATCCGAACTTCCGAAACCGGAACCCTCTAAAAACCGAAGGTTTTTTCGTTCGTACGCACGACTTACGCTGAACGAAAAAAACTTCGGTTTTTAGAGGGTTTCGGTTTTCGGAAGTCCGGATAAAGGGTAGTCTACCTGTATATCCAAGTTTGCTGGGTGGGAATGTAAGTTGTGAGGAGGATGCAAGGAGGCTTCAAGGGGATATAGACAGGCTAAGTGAGTGGGCAAGAACATGGCAAATGGAATATAATGTGGAGAAATGTGAAGTTATCCACTTTGGTAGGGAAAATAGAAAAGCAGAGTATTTTTTAAATAGTGAGAGATTGGGAAATGATGGTGTTCAGAGGGACCTGGGTGTCCTTGTACACGAATCACTGAAAGTTAACATGCAGGTACAGCAAGCAATTAGGAAAGCAAATGGTATGTTGGCCTTTATTACAAGAGGATTTGAGTCCAAAGATGTGCGGGTTAGGTTGATTGGCTATGATAAAATTGACCCTTAGTGTTAGGGGGATTAAATACATGGGGTTACGGGGATAGGGTGGGATATGTGTTGGTGTAGGGGTTACGGGGATCGGGTGGGATATGTGTCGGTGCAGGCTCGATGGGCCGAAATGGCCTCTATCTGCACTGTGGGGTTTCTGTGATTCTGTGATTCTGTGAAAAGAGTAAAGACGTCTTACTGCAATTATATAGGGCCCTGGTGAGACCACACCTGGAGTATTGTGTACAGGTTTGGTCTCCTTACCTAAGGAAGGATATACTTGCCATAGAGGGAGTGCAACAAAGGTTCACCAGACTGATTCCTGGGATGGGGGGATTGCCCTATGAGGAGAGGTTGAGTAGACTAGGCCTATGTTCTCTAGAGTTTAGAAGAATGAGAGGTGATCTCATTGAAACATACAAAATTCTTACAGGGCTTGACAGGGTAGATGCAGGGAGGATGTTTCCCCTGGCTGGGGAGTCTGGAACCAGGGGTCACAGTCTCAGAATAAGGGGTCGGCCATTTAGGACTGAGATGAGGAGAAATGTCGTCACTCAGAGGGTGGTGAATCTTTGGAATTCTCTACCCCAGAGGGCTGTGGAGGCTCAGTCATTGAGTATATTCAAGATAGAGATCGATAGATTATTGAATATTAAGGGAATCGAGGGATATGGGGATAGTGCAGGAAAGTGGAGATGAGGTAGAAGATCAGTCATGATCTTATTGAATGATGGAGCAGGCTCGAGGGGCCAAATGGCCCACTCCTGCTCCTATTTCTTATGTTCTTATGTGCTAAGTCTAGAGATAACAAAGGCATAGATGAGGGTTTCAGCAGCAGATGAGCTGAGGCAGGGTCGGAGTCTGGTGATGTTATGGAGGTGGAAGTAGGCAGTGTTGGTGATGGAGTGATGAAGCTCACCTTGGGGTCAAACATAACACCAAGTTTGCTAACAGTCTGGCTCAGCTTCAGCCAGTTGCCAGGGATGGAAACAGTGGTCAGGGAACGGAGTTTGTGGCAATGGCTTCAGTCTTCCCAATATTTAGTTGAAGAAAATTTCTGCTCATCCAGTATTGGATGTCGGACAAGCAGTGTGACAAATTGGAGAAAGTGGAGAGGTCAAGAGAGGTGGTGGTGAGATAGAGCTGTGTTGTCAGCGATCATGTGGAACTTGATGTGTTTTCAGATGCTGTCGCCGATGGGCAGAATGTAGATGTGAAATAGAAGGAGGCCAAGGATAGATCCTTGGGGGACTCCAGAAGTACCGGTGCAGGAGTAGGCAGAGAAGCCAGTGATTCTCTGGCTACGATTAGATAGATAAGAATGAAACCAGGCAAGGGCAGTTCCACCCAACTGGACAACGGAGGAGAGATGTTGGAGGAGGATGGTATAGTCAACTGTGTCGTAGTCTCCAGATAGGTCGAGAAGAATGAGGAGGCTTAGTTTACCATGGTCATAGTCACATAGAATATCATTTGTGACTTTGATGAGAGCCGTTTCAGTACTGTGGCAGTGGTGGATACCTGATTCGAGGGATTCAAACATGGAATTGTGGGAAAGATGGGCACGGATTTGGGTGATGACAACACGTTCAAGGAATTTTGGAGAGGAAAGAGAGGTTGGAGATGGGGTAGTAGTTTGCAAGGAAAGAGAGGTCAAGGATAGGTTTTTGAGGAGAGGGGTGATGACGGCTGTTTTGAAGGGGAGGGGGACAGTACCTGAGGAGAGGGAACAGCTAACAATATCAGCTAACATGGGGCCCAGGAAGGGAAGCTGGGTGGTTAACTGTTTGGTCGGAATAGGGTTGAGGGAAGCAGAAGGTGGGTCTCATGAACAAGATGAGCTCGGAGGGAGCAAGGCAGGAAATGGGATAGAATCTAGAGAAAGATGTGACTTCGGGGCTAGGGCAGGGCAGAACATTAGCGCAAGTTTGGCTTCGTGGGTGAGGGGAAGGGAGGGAAGCAGCAGAGGCAGCTGAAAGGATGGTCTCTTTCTTTGTCCATGAGATCCTCGCACTTGTTGTTGGAGGTGAGGGTGGAGGAGGCACAAGAGGGTGGTTTAAGAAGACGGTTTGTGGTGAAGAGAAGCTGGGGGTTATCTTTGCATTCCAGGATGATCTTTGAATAGTGAACAGTTTTAGCAATGGAGAGCAGGACCCGATAGTGCTTTATGTGGTCCAGCCAGATCTGGTGACGTGACATCTGTAATACTATCCTAGATAGCTAGCTCACCGCCACAAATTACAGCTCATTCAGAATGCCATATCCCACACTTTCACCTGCATCAAGTCCTACACTTTATCTGTCAAGTTCCACTGGCTTTCTGTAGCCCAGTGAACTCACTTTTAAGATTCTTGCCCTTCCACAACCTGGCCCCACCCTACCTCTGATCTCATTTAACCGTATGTTCCCATATATTCTCTCTGCTCCTGGTTCCTTGCTCCCTTCACTCCGGCTTCAGTGGCTGCCCTTCAGCTACTATGCTTCTGTTGTCTAATAAGCTCCCTCTATCTCTCCCTTTCCCTTCTCACTTTAAAAAGCCTCCTAATATCTCTCTAAAGCTCACACTAACATTTCTGTTATCTCCTTTTCTTGCTGCTAATAGCCCATTCTTTTGTTTCCATCCTGACCTTAAAGGGTTTGTGATGCCATCAGATTTCTGTATTTGCTGACTAACTAGCACATTGGGGGTGAGTTTTTCAATGCGGACGTGATGGAGGCGGGACTGCTGCTTGTCGGGTTTTAGTCCCGCCTCCATCGATGTCCGGCCAACCCACGCTATTTTCCCTTGATTGACCTTGATTGACCAGCGGGCTTAGCAGGCCAATTAAGGGAAAGCTGGTGACAGATGAATTGTCATCGTTTGACAGCTTTGAGAAGCTGTCAAACGCTGACAATCTCTGTTCTTTGGTGAGTCCTTGCACTCAAGACTCACCAAACCTCTTTCTTGAGCCGAAATCAGATGGCTGTTGTATCAGAGAATGCAGCAGCCATTCTGTCATCTCTGCCGTGGAGATGAGGCAGCTCCGCAGCCTAAATGGATGAAGCCTGGAGAAAGAAGCAAAGGTAAGTAATCTTATTAAAACACTTTAGACTCACCTCACACACTTACCTCTCCACACTTGCACTCATCGCTCACCTGCACACAGGACATTTCGGCCCCTCCGACCCCTGCAGACCCACTGCTCGCCTCGCTGACCCTGGCGAGGTTCGGAGCCGTCAGGAAGCCCACACTTCAGGGCTCAAACTAGGGATTAGCCAAAAAACTGCCTGTTAACTACCTGTTAACTGGCAGTTCATTGGCACTAATCCCCTTCCTGCCTCGAGGAGACGGGACCTGGCGCGGGTTGGGTACCCACCATCTGGGAAGATGGCATGTGGGCGGGTTGGGGGCGGGATGGGTACCCGCTCCCAGATTCTGCCATTTTCCCAACAGTCCCACCTCCATACTCGCCTCCCCAGGGCTGGGAAAATTGCTCCCATTATTTTTGTTGCTGTATAATAATTTTTTTTTAAATTCTTTAGTGAGAGCACTGTTTTCCTTTGGGTGGCTGACACTTTTTTAACAAAAGGTTAGGACCGGGTCTTCATAAGAACATAAGAATTAGGAGCAGGAGTAGGCCATATGACCCCTCGAGACTACTCCGCCATTCAGTAAGATCATGGCTGACCTTCGACCTCAACTCCACTTTCCCTGTCCCTCAATTCCCCTAGAGTCCAAAAATGTATCTATCTCAGCCTTGAATATACTCAACGATTCAACATCCATAGCCCTTTGGGATAGAGAATTCCAAAGATTTACAACCCTCTGAGTAAAGAAATTCCTCCTCATCTCAGTCTTAAAAGGCCGACCCCTTATCCTGAGACTATGCCCCTAGTTCTAGACTCTTCAGCCAGGGTAAATAACCTCTCAGTATCTACCCTTTCAATTCTCCTCAGAATCTTATATGTTTCAATGAGATCACCTCTCATTTTTCTAAACTCGACAAAGTATAGGTCCAATCTACTCAATCTCTCCTCATAGGATAACCCTCTCATCCCAGGAATCAATCCAGTGAACCTTCGTTACTGTTACGTCCGTGTGTAACTGAGACACGGACTGCAGGAGTTTGTTATAACAGGTGTTTACTGAGCGGAGACAAAACTGGAACTACGATACAAAGTTACTACACAGGCTTATATACAGGGGTGGTCACTACTGGTACTGCAGTATACAGGGGCTACAGAATATAGTTCCTTCTTCAAAGTACATACACTACAATTCCTCCCCTTTTAGCTAAACAGTACATAACATTCGATTAATAATTAAATAACATATTTACAATTACAGTTGCTATACACATTAGCTGATGTTAAGCAATTATAAATTCAGTCTTTGAGGAGGCTTCCTGATTCTGTCTGGATAACGCCTCTTTGGGGTATCAGGTTCTTCTGGCAAAGTTGATTCGGGATCAACGTCGTTGTTTGGTTCGTCTGCTTCCAATATCACCGATTCTGAGGTAGATGCAATTGGTACTTCGGTTTCATCACCAGGTGTATCGGATCGTGGTGTGGATTTGACGTTTTCCAGTGACTCTAGAATCTGGTCAGCATGGCGTCTTACAATGCTCTCTCCAACGTCCACGGTATACATTAGAGGTCCCTGCCATGTGCAGATCGTTCCTGGCTGCCATTTCTCTGTGCGGTAGTCCCAGGCCAAAACTGGTTGACCTATCTTAAAACTCCTGGTCGGCCTTTCATTCATATTCTGAAACTGCCTGTTCTCCACATCTCTTCTGATGTTTGGCTTAACCAAATCCAAGCGGCATCGTAGTCTTCGATTGAAGAACATCATGGCTGGAGTTTGGTTGGTAACCGCATGTGTCGCATTCCGGTAGGCAAACAAGAAGTTATCCACCTTGTGTTGTAGGGGTATGTCTTCATTACCCATTGCCTTGATAGCCTTCTTGAATGTTTGAACGAACCTCTCAGCCAATCAATTGGTGGCTGGATGATATGGGGCGGATGTGTAATGCTTAACACCATTGTTCTTTAAGAACCTCCAGAACTCTTCAGACACAAACTGTGGTCCATTGTCGGAGCAAATCTGTTCAGGCAGCCCATTTCTGGTGAATATGGTTCGTAAGACTGTGATAGTTTTTTCTGTGGTGGTTGAGGACATTTTTATTACCTCTGGCCACTTTGAATGTGCATCCACCGCAATTAAAAACATCGAGTCCATAAATGGACCAGCAAAATCAACGTGCACCCTTTGCCATGGAGATGAGGGCCACTCCCATGGATGTAGAGGGGCTTTTGGTGGGGCGTTTTGGACCTTCTGGCATCCTGTACAGCTCTTGGTCATCTCTTCGATTTCTCTATCGATTCCCGGCCACCACACAAACGCTCTGGCTAAGTTCTTCATTTTTACCCCTCCCAGATGACCCTCATGAAGCTCATTGAGCACTCTATCCTTCAATTTGGGTGGAATTACTACTCTGGATCCACACATCAAGGTTCCTCGGCACACTGACAGCTGTTCTCTTCTCGGCGAGAATGCTGGCAACAGTGGTTCGCCATGTGCTGGCCATCCCTTCACCGTTAAATCATAGACCCTGGAGAGTGTCGGGTCATTTCGTGTTTCCTTTTCTATGTTTGCCTTCGTCACAGGTAGACATTCGACTATGGTCGAGTGGAATATCTCCACAGGATCCACTGCAGGTGCTTCTTCCACCGTCGGCAACGGTAGGCGCGACAATCCATCAGCATTCCCATGCTGTTTAGTTCCTTTGTACTCGATGTCATATTGGTGTGCCCCTAGGAAAAGGGACCACCTCTGTAGCCGTTGTGCTGTCATTATCGGGACGCCCTTCTGAGGGTTGAAAATGGAGACAAGAGGTTGATGATCAGTTAGTAGAGTAAATTTCTGACCGTGCAGGTAGTGATTGAACTTCTTCACCCCCCACACCAGGCTGAGGGCCTCTCTGTCAATCTGGGCATAGTTACGCTCGGCTGAAGTTAACGAGCGTGACGCAAAAGCTATCGGTCTCTCTAAACCATCAAGGAATTTATGTGACAGTACCGCTCCAATGCCATAGGGAGACGCATCACACGCCAGTCTTATCGGTAGTGATGGGTTGTAGTGAGCCAATACTTCTCTTGAAGCGATTCGGTCTTTACTCTTCTGAAAGGCCGGCTTACATTCATCGCTCCATTTCCATGCTACTCCAGTTTGTAGTAGGGCGTTCAGTGGGTGCAGAATTGTGGACAAATTCGGCAAAAACTTATGGTAGTAATTCACCAATCCGAGGAATGATCTCAGTTGCGACACATTTTCAGATGCTGGAGCCTTAACTACCGCTTCAATTTTGTCAGGGGACTTATGTAACCCCTCTTCATCAATCAAGTGGCCACAATACGATATCTGTTTCTTAAAAAACTCGCAATTGGGGCGATTGGCTCGTAGCCCATGTTCTCTTAGTCTAGTGAGCACCTGCTCTAGGTTGGCAAGGTGTTCACTGTCATTTTCACCTGTCACTAGGATGTCGTCCAAGTAACACTGAGTCCCCGGAATCCCTTGCAGGACTTGTTCCATCGCTCTTTGCCATATCGCCGGAGCTGATGCTACTCCGAATACCAGTCGATTATACTGGTAAAGACCTTTGTGAGTGTTTATCGTGAGATACTTCCTAGAGGATTCTTCAACCTCCATCTGCAAATATGCTTGTGCTAGGTCAATTTTTGTAAAACGCTTCCCTCCAGCTAGTGCGGCAAAAATATCTTCTATCCTCGGGAGAGGATACTGTACTGTGTGAAGGACTGGGTTCACCGTCACCTTGAAATCCCCACAGATGGGAACCTTCCTTGGCTCCTCAGACTTATTGTTTAATGTTTTCTTCATGACAGGAATGATGGGTGTCGCCCACTCACTCCAGTCTACCTTAGATAACATGCCTGCATTCTCCAGATTCTCCAGCTCTGCCTCGACAGCTGGGCGAATCGCATACGGTACCGGTCTTGCTTTGAAAAACTTGGGAATTGCATCCTCTTCTATTTTTATCGAGGCGGTTACGCCTTTAAGAGTTCCCAGTTCTTGTTGAAATACCTCTTTAGCATTAGCTAAGATTTTTGACAATCGTCCAGGTGTGACGTCGTCATCCTTTTTACCAGCCACCGTCAGTGCCTGAATGGAGTGCCAGTCTAAACTTATCTTTCTGATCCATTCACGTCCCAATAATGGTGGTCCACCATCTTGCAGTATGTACAGATACAATTTCTGTATATCCTTGCCGTTGTATTCGACAGGCACCCTTATTTTCCCTCTGGGGTATACTTTCTGCCCCGTATACGTCTTCAAGACAATGGATGTGTCTTTCAAGGGTATGTGTGAGAATAGCCGCTCGTAGTCTCGTCGATTCATGACGGTCAGGGCTGATCCTGTATCCAATTCCATTTTGACTTGGGACCCTGCTATCGTGAGGGTGACCCAAATGGTTTGGTGATCCTCTTTTGCGATTACGTTGTGAAGTTTGAGACAGCTTAGTCTCTTGTTCCTGGATTCCCTATCGCTCTTCTGGTCTTCGGAACTACTGTCCGTCATCTTTTGTACTTTCCTGTACTGTTCCTTCGTAGCCTTTTTGTTGTCGTTAGTCTTCTTCCCTGACCTGCAAACTAGTGCAATGTGTCCCATCTTTCCGCATTGCCTGCATATTTTGTCCTTGGACCAGCAGTCCTTCTGGTCATGGGTTGTTCTGCCGCAGCGATAACATTTTTCAAATCCCCGTGTCATTTCATGGGTGCCGTATTCCTGTGGCTTTTGCTGTATTTCCGCAGCTCCCCTTGCTGCTGCTTCATACGATACTGCCACGTTGAAAGCCTTATCTAGCGTCAGCTCTTTCTCTGAGAGTAACCTCTTCTGGGTTCCTTCACTCAGGAGTCCACAGACAAATTTGTCCCGTAGGGTATCTGCCAGTCCTGCTCCGAACTGACAGTGCTTTGATAGCTTGCGTAGTTCCGTAAGGTAATCAGCATTGCTCTCATCTTTATGCTGATTTCTCTTGTGGAATTTAAATCTTTCTGCTATCAGCAGCGGTGTAGGATTTAGGTGTTCCTGTAGGATATCAACAATTTCGTTAAAACTCTTCGCCATCGGTTTGGCTGGAGTGATCAGGTTCCGCAATAGGCCGTACGTTCTTGCGCCCATTAAGTTTAGTAATACCGATGCCTTTTTCTCCGGCTACTTCATTTGCCTTGCAATATACTTCAACTCTTTCCACATACGTGGTCCAGTCTTCTATTGCATTATCGAAGGCAGTGATATTGCCAATCTTCGGCATCTTGGAGATCTAAGATGGTGCCTCCCATGCTTTGCCTTCTTCCCCGATTGAACAAAATGCGCCTCCCACGCTTTGACTTCTTCCCCGCTGGATTAAGATGGCGCCTCCCGCGCTTTCTGTCTTCTCTGCTGCTGCTAGCGCTGTTGCTGGCGTTTTTATGCCTTGATGGCGACGCCCTATGGTCTTCGCGCACTTCCCCCCGCGCTGCTGCTAACGCCGCTCTCCGCGGTCCCCGTGGCAAACTGCAGCTCCTCGCGGCTTTCTGCGCTTCTAATTTATTTTATTTCAATTACTGTTCCCGTCATCAGAGCAAACCCTACGGGACACTTTCCTCCCTCTTCTCGGGTCTGTACGCTGCCCGGCTTCGTAGCACTGGCCGCGCCCTGTGTGCTCCACCCTCTCTCTCTCCTCTTCCCGACAACGCTGCTCGGCCCCGTTGAAAAGCCATCCGATCGAGCTCTAGCCTGCCGCAGCCCAGGAAGGATCAGTGTACTACCTGCCACCAGCCCGATTAGCTGGAACACCATAGACAGGATAACCAAGCCCCACTCTCGACAGCCTCTCCTGCAAATCTTCGAATTCGATGAATCAGAGGCGGTTGCCCAGGGTCGACGCCCGTTTCTTCTGTGTTTTTTTTTCTTTTCTTCCTTCTGGCCTCGACTAACAACTTCGCTTCAGGGATGGATCCCCATGAGGTGGTGCAGAACTGTAGGTAAGTTCGGATCTGTTCGTCGCCAGTGTTACGTCCGTGTGTAATTGAGACACGGACTGCAGGAGTTGGTTATAACAGGTGTTTACTGAATGGAGACAAAAGTGGAACTACTATACAAAGTATACTACACAGGCGTATATACAGGGGTGGTCACTACTGGTACTGCAGTATACAGGGGCTGCAGAATATAGTTCCTTCTTCAAAGTACATACACTACAGTTACACCATCTTTAAGGCAAGTATATCCTTCCTCAGATAAGGAAAGGTGCACAGTACTCCAGGTGTGTTCTCACCAAGGCCCTGTACTATTGCAGCAAGACTTCCTTACTCTTGTACTCCAACCCTCTAGCAATAAAGGCCAACATGCCATTTGCCTTCCTAATTGCTTGCTGTACCTACATGCCAACTCTCTGTGTTTCTTGTACGAGGACACTTAAATCTCTCTGAACACCAAAATGTAATAGTTTCTCACCATTTAAAAAATATTCTGTTTTTCTCTTCTTCCTACCAAAGTGAATAACCTCACATTTCCCTACATTATACTCCATCTGCCACCTTATTGCCCACTCACTTAACCTGTCTATATCCCTTTGCAGACTCACAGCTTACTTTCCCTGTCCTCCTCACAGCTTACTTCAGGGTAGGTCAGTGTTTGTTGGAAGCCCCCCACACAGAAATATTTGAGAAATCTCTGCCAACATTTATCCCTCAACCTATCCCACTAACACAGATTATCGGGCCATTTATCTCCTTGCTATTTGTGGAACATGGTTGTGTTCAAATTAGCTGCTGAGTTTCCCTAAGTTACAATCTTGACTACATTTCAAAAATGATTCATTGGCTAAGCACCTTGGGACCTTTTACTGCATTAAAGGTGATATATAAATGCAAGTTGTTGTTATGTAGTGCTTTGGGATGTCCTGAGATGTAAATTCAAGTTCTCTCTTCTTTATTATATACGTTCCTGGTTTTGACTAGAAACTTAGGAAACATTTACAATTGCAATATTTTTGTGAAGTTAATTATGTTTCAATTCTACTGCCAAGCAATCTGATCCATGAATATATTAATAAAAGCAGAATTTACAGGATAAAAGAGTGATCTGAAATATTCAGAAATCAACTAATAATGCTGCAATATAAATGATGCAGTCACCATGCTGCAGATTTCCAATTTATATGTGAAGAAAGAATGGAGGAGAAAAGATAACCATGATTACATTTGCTAAAAATAAATTGGTCATTGCCTTCTTATTTGTATTGCTCAATCAGTTTTCAATCTACTGAGCTAATTTGTCATTAATCCCATGAGCCCTAATCTTTCCCATAAGTCTAATCTGGAAATTTATCAAGTACATTCTGAAAACACCACTAGATTATAGTGACTGAATTGCTTTCATCATCTTCTAATTTAGTACCATCCTCAAAGAATTCCAGTAGATTTGTGAGGCATGGCTTCTGAAGCCAACTTTTTTACGGCAGCTTTCCAGAAAATGCATTTAACCATCCTCACCACTTGGACGTGTTCGACTAAATAATATTCAGGTTGAGTTTGGAGGAAATGGATGCATTTAATTATAATTATTATTGACTGTCTACTTGTCTTCTTTTGTTTAGTATAGGTGCAATGGTGGGATTAGGAATTGCTGCCCTTGTTTTACTGGCATTTGTCATCAGTGCCTTTGTGCTGTGCTACTTATTTCTCTACACTAAACCCCAAAGATTAGATTCTGGTCTCAGGCTGCAGAACCTCACAACGTCTCCAGTGCAAACAAGTAAGGCTAAATTCATAAATGCTTAAGTACTTCTGACGCACTATATATGTTTGTAATGCTTCCTGCTGCAAGTCCAAAAATATTTAGCTTATACTCATAGTGTAAATATTTTCTTTTTTTCCCCTAATATTTATCCAAGCTGTTTCCTCTCCTTTCTTAATCTTTTGGCTTTCTGTAAATCATTTCAATACAGAGTAAATATCTTATTGGTAGATGTTCCAGTTGTCATTTCATTTCATATGTAGTATTTAAGAGTTAGGTTTATTGCACTTCAGTTGTGTTAACAGTGCTAAATTGCACCAACTAATGGAAACGTTGAAAGCTTATCCTTTTTAAAACTATGAAACCCATCCTAATGACCACCATTGTGACTCACATCAGCTAACTTTTACAGATGGTTCAGCCTCAATTTTCCGTATTGTTGTGCCGAATTTTTGGGTGGTGCACTGGATCCATGCCCACTTTTGTACCTGCTATCATTTCCAATGAATAGTGAAAGCCCCCATTTTATAGGGAGTTATATGGGTGCAATTGGATATTGGCGACTCCTGCCACTTTCTAAAAATGGAGTGCCGATATTTTGCCACAGTTGCTAGACTTTACAATTAAAGGAGAAGTGGATTTGAAGAGCCCAATAGGTACTTTTATGATTTCCAGAAAACTTAGGTCTTATGCAATTTGAGTTTTTTGTTCTGCTTGTTCCCTCTGTTATGGGGTTTACCATTAACTCCTTTCCCAGTTGCACAAAGGGCACCATGAATTTCTCATTGGGAATCCCTCTGTATATTTGTTTCTTGGAGGAACAGAGGGAGGCCAGACTGATTGGGCTGTACTGAAGGCTCATGCCACTCGCCCATTATCAGCCACCTCCCACCCCCCCCCCCCACCTCCCTGCACCCCCCCACCCCCAACACCTGAATATACAGACCGAGGTGCTCCTACCTCCTGTTGTCCCATGAATATTGCTTTGGGAGGCTGCTCTTTACAAAAGAAACGATCACTGAGTTGTGCCACCTGATATATAGCCCACCCCTAACACAGGCACTGCAATGCCAATGGCTGTAAAGGTCGGAAGTGTCCTGGACGTTTATGCTACAGGGCTTTTCCAGGCTGTGGTTGTGAATATTACTAACATGAATCAATTGGCTGTGCAGAGATGTATTGTTCCCTAAAGCAAGCTATTTCATCCACTTTCCCATGGACATCTAGCAACATATGAGGGCATTACAATTTTATAATGTCAGGATTCCTTAAGGCCCAACAAATCATAGATTTGGACCCATTTGATTACATATGCACCCTTGATCAATGCCACTGCCTACATCAACTGAAAAATATTCCACTCTCAGTATGCAGCTCGATTGCGATCAGCAGCAGTGTATCATGCAAGTAAATGTGCACTTCCCTGCCAGCTGCTATGATGTTTTCATTTTAAGGCAATCCAGCATGCCAGCACTCTTCTATCCCGAAGGGAAGTCTCAGTATGGCTCCTGGGCTATCCGCTGCAGCCATGGCTGATAACACCTGTAGATTTTCCCAGGACACGAGCTGAGCATTGTACACACACCAGAGTCGTCATGGAGCACGCGATTAAAACTTTGAAGGTATCAGGTGCCTGGAATATGCTGTGTATGGGTCTTCAGGATCATGTTTATGTCCTGCCTTCTGCACAGCCTTGCATTACAATGAGGCCTCATCATAAAGGCACCTAAGGGCAGCAGGTGATCAGCCGGAGGAGGAGCAGCAGCAGGTAAAAGATACTGAGAAAACTTGCTACTGACTACAAAAGACATTCGTGCTGCTCTAATGAAGGAGTTCACTTGACTTCTGCATCTGGACACTGCATTAACAGTTCTCGCATTCATAACTCCTGATTTCAAAACTGGCCAAAAACAATGTCTGCATGCAGAACTACTTTAATGCAACCATCATTTTAATGAAACCCTATAGTATGTGTATGCGCCAAGTGCTTCCTTGGTGCCGTTGTGTAAAGTGTAAACTCTTAAGCTTAGTCTAGTGCTCTTCAGTGGTAGGAATTTGTGAAGTTGCTGGTGGTAGTGTGTCATTATGACCCTCGTGATTGAGGTGGCTCTCGTCACTCCTTCGGTGGAGTTGCTGCAGGTGGTGTCTCTTCTGCTACCTGGCCAACCTGGCCCTGTTTCCTTGCTGCCACATGTTCAGGTATCAGAGAGGATTGGCTGGAGGACATGCATGAGCTGCTATCCTAAGAGACAACACCAGCATCTGAGCACATTCCGTCATGCTACTAATATTGGGCACTGGCTCATCGTGGGCACTGACCTGCAGAAAAGCAAAACCAAAGAGATCGGTAAAGCCCTCCCTCACCGTTGTCTGTAATTAGCCGTTAAGCCTGTCCAAATGGAAGAGGCAGCCTGTTACATTGTTATAGTATCACATCGTTAAATGGAACTACTTTGGTATGGTGTAGTTATATTGCTATGTGGCACACTGTGCACGGGCAGTGCACAGTGCAGCGTCGGACATCTTGTATCACTCCGCACCATGCGGCAGCACAGAAACAAGGCAAGAATACAGCTAGTAAAAGCAGTAACTAAAAATGAGCTAAAAGTGTCTGTATTATTTATAGTATAAGAACACAAGGAGACACAACATGGTGGCAGCGGTATAAGTGAGTAAAAATTTGTGCAATACAAACTACGAATAAGACGAAAAGTGATTTTATGAGCTGATTGTGAGTGCCGATGTCTGCGGTGATTTGAGAGTGAATCGTACGGGAAACTAAAATGACGACTGTGCAAATGCAACCCCTCATGAACTGGGAAGCCGACGATATAGTAGAAGCATTCCGCAAGTTCAAACAGAAATGTGAGCTTACATTCAAAAGCTTCCTGAAGGGCGCTACCAACGAGGAAAAGGTTAGTTACATTCTGTTGTGGACAGGAGAAAAAGGTCTAGATTTGTATAATAGCTGGAGTTTGACTGAAGAGGAAAAGGAAAACCCTGCGACAATTTTTGATAAATTCAGCAACCATCTAGAGCCTAAATCCAATCACCGTATACACAGATACAAATTCCACAGTCTAAGACAGGAACCCGGTGAAACAGCTGAAAATTTCCTGACAAGGCTGAGAAATGAAGCCAGCAAGTGTAAATTTAAGGAAATGGAAGAAAGGCTTGTGGACCAACTAATATGGGGGTCAGCGCATGTAGAGGTACAAAAAGCCCAGATAGGAAAAGAAAAGCTCGGAATAACAGAGGCTGTAGATACTGCAAGAGCTCATGAAGCCATGAAGCAGCAAATGAAAATGCTGATTTCTCAAACGGCTGACATGCGGACGGCTTCTGAGACGGACAACAGAGTGGATGCAGTGAGAGAAAAGTACAACACACAAAGACATGCACATGACAACGGGGGAAACATGTGCAGAAATTGTGGAAGACCGCACGATTACACAGACGAGGAAATGTCCAGCATATGGAACAAGCTGCAATGCATGTGGCAAACTAAACCACTGGGAAAAGAGGTGTAGAACGAAGAAAGAAGGAACATACATCAAAAACAAAGGCGGACAGCAGAACCAAAGAAAGAAACACAATATCCATGCCATGGATGAGCAGGATGATGATGATGATCACAACAATGCACTAAACATCGAAACCATAAAGATACAGCTTCACGAGATGTCCAGAGCGGAAAATACTCCAAAGAGAGAATTGCACACCATCATCCAAATCAAAAAAGATCAAAGGTCGGCCCAAAACCATCAACTTAAAGTTGAAGCTGGACACAGGGGCTCAGAGCAACATTCTTCCATTGAGACTACCAGCAGATCTTTCCCGAAAACCTGAGAGAAGATGGCTACCCGAAAAATGGTTGTTTAAAGGCAAGTAATGTTACGCTGACAGCATACGGGGGGAGTGAGATTAAACAACTCGGAATAACCTTTATCAAAGGGACACATAAAAGAAAGAACATCAACTGCATGTTCTATGTCACCGACACTGAGGGGCCAGCGATCCTGGGATTAAACAGCTGCGAGAAGTTGAGATTGATCTCAGTGCATCACGAGCTGACGGAAACGCCACTGAAGATAGACAGCAACACCCCACTGGAGAACCGCCCACAAATCAAGAGTAAAAAAGACTTGATAGACATGTATCCGGAATGTTTCGATGATACAGTGGGATGTTTCGGAGATTTCCAATACCACATCACCATCGATCCAGAGGTAAAGCCCGTTATCCATGCTCCACGAAAAATACCCATTGAGCTGAAGACAAAGCTTGAAAGAGAGCTAAAGGAGATGGAAGAAAAGGGAGTGATCGTAAAGGTCACTGAACCCACAGACTGGGTAAACTCAATTGTGGTACGAGAAAAGCCAAACGGGCGTCTCAGAATATGTTTGGACCCCAAATATCTAAACCAGGTGATAAAGAGGGATCACTATCCCACCCCAATGCTAGAGGAGATTACGCCATCACTGGCCGGAGCCAAGGTTTTCTCAAAACTAGATGCCAGAAATGGATATTGGAACGTGAAGTTGGATGAGGAATCAACAACACTGACAACATTCAACACACCATTTGGGCATTACAAATTCCTGCGGCTACCATTCGGGCTAAAGGTCAGTCAAGATATCTTTCAACAGAAAATAGACAAGACATACAGAGGCTGTGAAGGAGCTATAGGAATAGCTGATGATATTCAGATCTATGGAGCAGATGAAAGAGACCATGACATGCACCTACATGAGGCCATGGAGAGTACCAGGAAGGCTGGCATCAAGTTAAATGCAGATAAGTGCATAGTTAAAGTCAAGGAATGCCAATTCTTCGGTATGATTTATACACCAGAGGGAGTCAAGCCAAATCCAGAGAAGATTGTGGCGATTGCTGAAATGAAACCACCCAAAGACAAGAAAGAGCTAAGGAGTTACCTCGGCTTGGTCCAATACATGAGTTCTTTCATCCCACACATGTCGGAACATACAACAAATCTCAGAGAGCTATTGAAAGAAGACGCCGAATACCAGTGGTCTGAATCACATGAAAGGAATTTCAAACAACTTAAAGAACTGCTGTGCAAAGAAACAAGTCTGTCATATTATGACAGAAGAAAACCAGTCACTCTGCAAGTAGACGCTTCTACCAGAGGACTAGGGGCAGCTCTGATGCAGGAAGGAAAGCCGATAGCTTTCGCATCAAAGGCCTTGACGTCAGCTGAGACGAGATACACCAACATAGAAAGAGAACTATTAGCAGTAGTGTACGGATGCGAGAAATTCCATACATACCTATATGGCAGGCGATTTACAATAGAGAGTGACCATCATCCACTAGACCAGATCTATAAGAAGAATCTGTGCAAAGTGCCTTCAAGACTGCAAAGACTACTTCTAAGGATCCAAAGCTATGACTTCACGCTTAAATATAAGCCAGGAAAGGAAATGGTGCTAGCAGATGCGTTGTCTCGATTGTCACCATATGAGAAACACGAGGTGGAGGATCTAACAGTAAAAATCCACCACCTAGCGAGTGTTACCCTTACAAAGCTCAGTCAAATCAGAGATGAGACTAGCAAAGATGAGGAGTTGCAACTACTCACACAACAAGTAATACAGGGGTGGCCAGAGAGAATCCAGCAGGTACAGGCGACAATTCGTCAATACTGGACGATTAAAGACGATATTGCAGTAGAAGACGGTATTCTCCTTGCTGGATCAAGGATCATCGTGCCAAAGACGATGCAGACACAACTTCTTCATCTCATACATGAAGGCCACATGGGAATGGAGAAATGCAAGCTGAGAGCCAGATCAGCTGTACACTGGATAGGCATGTACAAAAATATCGAACAGATGGTCTCTGCATGTGGTATATGCCAGAAATACAGAAATGCACAACAGAAAGAGGAGATGATACCTAGTGAAATACCGTCAAGACCATGGCACACTGTTGGGGCAGATCTCTTCATGTGCAATCAAGAATGGTATCTCATAGTGGCAGATTACTATTCCAAGTTTCCTTTTGTGAGAAGGATGAAAGACTTGAGAGCCACAACTACCACCAGGATTGCAAAGAGCTTGTTTGCTGAACAAGGAATCCCAGAAAAGGTAATCTGTGACAATGGAACCCAGTTCACATCGAGTGAATTCAGAGCTCTGGCAGAAAAGTATGGGTTCAAAATAGTAACATCATCCCCACGTTTCCCAAGGGGACACGGGTTCATCGAAAGACAGATCCAGACTGTCAAGAGAACTCTCATCAAAAGTAGTGAGATGGGGGAAGACCAAGACCTTGCCCTCCTATCACTCAGATCAACACCACTGAAAGCAGACATGAATACACCTGCGGAATTACTGAATGGGAGGAAGTTTAAGACTACACTACCAGCAAAAATACATCCTCCCCAGGACCAGGAGGACTTCAGACAAAAGCTGGCAGAAGCACAAATCGTAGGAAGTAAACATTACGATAAACATGCAAAGACGCTACCAGAATTGCTGAATGGACAATCAGTGCATGTGCAAGGCCCGGTGTTGAAAACCTGGAATCCAGCCAAGGTCATTGGAAAAGCTGATACTCCAAAATCCTACTTTGTAGAGACTGAACCTGGTAACCAATACAGACGGAACAGACTCCACATCAGACCTTCACCTGAACTGGATAAGCAGCAGGCAACATTGACAACACCAGCTACCACAAGCAGGAGAACACCAGAAACAAGAGCTACAAATCAAACAACCACGAGCGTGCACACTCCAACTCCAAAGGCGACAGCAACAACAACAACGAGAGCAGAACACACCAAAACACCGCAGAGAGGAATGGTCACCACCAAATCCACAAGATGGAGGGACAACATCCAACCACCTGAGCGATATCGTGAATAAAAAAAAAACTCACGATTCTTTGTAGTTGATAATAATAGTTTAGATATAATATTTGTTAAATTAAATTGTTAAATTTCATGTTTTCGTTTTTTGAGAAAGAGGGATGTTACATTGTTATAGTATCACATCGTTAAATGGAACTACTTTGGTATGGAACTACTTTGGTATGGTGTAGTTATATTGCTATGTGGCACACTGTGCACGGGCAGTGCACAGTGCAGCGTCGGACATCTTGTATCACTCCGCACCATGCGGCAGCACAGAAACAAGGCAAGAATACAGCTAGTAAAAGCAGTAACTAAAAATGAGCTAAAAGTGTCTGTATTATTTATAGTATAAGAACACAAGGAGACACAACACAGCCCTCTCCAATCTGGTATCCCACCACTCCCTTGGTTTCCAGGCAGCAGTCTGAGCATCCATGGCAGATGAACAGAATATCCTTGGGCCTCTTCTACAGATGTCCTTGAAGCTATCACATGCTCCAGGGTGGACTGCGTTTCTAAAAAGCAATCCATCAGGGTACCAGAGATGCAGGTAGTAAACTCCTTCACTAGACCTGCCATTTTTCACATTATGTGACAACGTCCCTAGTGCCTACACATGTATTTGAACCTTTGCAAGCGTTTATCTGTTATTTTTTATGCCTATGACCATTAAATTGTTTTTTAACGCAAGTATGGGTCATTCTTAATATTTTAGTATGCATAATTCATTTAAAAGATTAGAAACAAGAAGTTAAGAGTCAGATTTTTACTGATAATCCTATTAGATTAGCTAATTCTTTATAAAGACTGCAGTAGCAGTGATTTATAGTTACATAATTGAGAACAACACTAATTGTGCACATTTCTATGACTTTTTAAATTATAACAAATATTGATTTAGTTTTTTTGCAAATGTTGTAATAGGTAGGTCTGTTTGGAAATCACAAACAACATTCTATAATCAAAGGCTTACTGAGAATTTCAGTTAATCTGCACTTTATTTCTTTGTTGGAGTATCTTTTATTAAGGTTACACAGGTTCAGTGCCTCTAAAAGCACCGAGAACCAGAACAATAACAAATAGCATTAGAGCTGCTCTAAATGATGTGCACCTTATTTAGCAAGTGAGTTAAGGTGGAGTATATAATGAGGTAAAAATCCTCTCAACCCCAAAATTTGATGGCATATTTCTTCTGCTAAAGACTGGGGGTTGATTTCTGACAAACAAGATGGAATCTATTAACATTGATCCAAGGTTGCTCTTACCAGATAATAGTTTGTAATGCATGGATTAAATTATTTTGTACATAAATAATTTTGTATTGTAAAAATGAAAAAAAAAGGCATCTGTGAATTTAACCTAATTCCATGTAAGTGACCTTTGATGCTTGGATATGATGCAGCTGTGTACTAGATGTTATGTAATTTGCACCTCTACAGCATTCATGTCCAAAACAATAATTGCAAGTGATAATCATACTCGGCTTTTGGTTTTGGCTCATACATTGTACAGTAACCCATGCCTTCTTTGCAGGGAAAAAGAAAAAGAAACAAGGGATCTCGGAAACAACACTGCACACATCATCAACAAGAGCCCCACCATCCATTGCAAATGGAATTGCTCACAGTATGACAACAGTAATAGAGACTGAAGTTGCAGCAACCAGAATCTCATAAGTTAGTTTAAGTAAAATAAGGAAGTATTGCATTTTAATGTAATCGTTAAGCCTATTTTACTAAGAGCAAAAATACAAAAGTTGACTATCTTATTATCTGTTTGTCAAATACAAAATAATTGAGGATTGGTGTTGTTGTAAGTACATGAAGTGTATGTATTAAACAATGTTAGGAACAAATGACGTATAACTTTTTAAGTGTGTGTGGTTTATGAGTTCTTTTGTTCTGTGTCAAACTTAAAAATAAAAGTATTTACACAGCAAATAGACTATGAGGAAAAGAAAATAATTCAGCATCCATAGAATAAAACATGTTCTGGATTCAGAATGATGGCAGAATAGATGCTCAAAATCATGTATTTTAATAAGATTTTTATATAAATGTTCTAACAATATTCCACTAATTGAGTTAAGCAGTCAACATTCCCCAAATAGAGACATATCATATACCCTGGATCAGGTAAGAAATTTGACCTGGAACATGCTGATGGATTTATTTTTTGATTCTGTATAAGGTTCAGACATAAGACATTAAGGGGGAAAAATTCAGTTGGTTTGCGCCTCCCATTAGTGCCTTAAGAGGGCGCTAATGGAGCGCAAAGCAACTAGCGCCCGGGCGAGGCGATATCTGCGCCTCTCGCGGAATTGACCGGACATATTGCGGCAGCGCTAAACAATACCGCTCGATCTCCCGCGCACGTAGATCTTGATGTCATTTGAGCGTGCAACGCCCTTGTGGCGCCCCGGAACAGGAATTGAGTGGCGCCCCCCCTCCTTTTCATCTGGCGCAACCAACGACAGGTAGACTGGAACACTTCCCAGTCGCTGTGGGGCTGGGGGAGCGCTATTTAAAGGAGGCCTCTTCCTGGCTTTTTCTGTGGTAGCCATTTTTGCACCACTCGTTCTGAGAGAGAGAGATTTTGTGAGAGAGAAAAGAAAAAGAGAGACTTCTGCATTGAGTCAACACTGTCTGAAGTAGTTTTGGCTTCTGACCATAACTTTGCAGGTACTTTGGTTTATGACCTTCATTACTTTGATTGCCAAGATACTATGGGGGCTGCACTGATTGGGGGCGTCGTCCTGCGTCATCAGATTCGGAGGGCACAGAGACAGAGGGAAAGTGGCAATCATGGCCAGATGGAGGAGGGCCAACAGGCCTCTGTACAGGAGACCTTACCCTCCCAGGGTATTTCGCCAACAATTCTCCTACATTAATATGTCTGAGGAGCAGTGTTTGCGAAGGCTGCGCTTCAGCAAGGAGGTGGTCACTGAGCTCTGCCACTTGCTGCAGCCAGATCTGCAGCCTCAACTGAGGAGCAGGACATCTCTGTCGGTGGCAGTGAAGATAACAGTGGCTCTGAACTTTTATGCCACCGGCTCATTTCAATCAGCTACTGGGGACATCGCCAATATCTCCCAGTTCGCGGTGCATTGCTGCATCTGTCAGGTCACAAATGCCCTCTATAAAAGGAGACGAGAGTACATCTCTTTCCCCATGACCCCGGACAAGCAGCAAGAACGCGCAATGGGCTTTGCTAGGATAGCGGGCTTCCCCATGGTGCAGGGCGCCATTGACTGCATGCATGTGGCTTTGCGTGCTCCGCATGAGAATGCCGAGGATTTCCGCAACCGAAAGGGGTTCCATTCCTTAAACGTTCAGTTGGTCTGTGACCACAGACAGCTGATGCTCGCTGTCAATGCCCACTATCCTGGCAGCAGCCACGATGCATTCATCCTGCACCAGACTACTGTGGCAGAACTTTTCCAGGCACCGCATCACCCAGGTGGTTGGCTTCTCGGGGAAAGGGGATATCCACTGTGCACCTGGCTGATGACACCGCTCCGTACACCCAACACCCCTGCTGAGCTGCGGTACAACGAGAGCCATCAAGCTACCAGGAACATCGCTGAGCACACAATCGGCATGCTCAAGCAACGGTTCCGCTGTCTGGACCATTCTGAAGGAGCCCTGCAGTACTCGCCTGAGCGAGTCTCCCACTTCGTTGTTGTGTGCTGCATGCTGCATAACCTGCAAACCTCAGGACCCAGCCAATGCCACCAGGCCTTGGAGCACCACCAGAGGAGGAGGAAGAGGAGGAGGAAGATGAGGAGGATGATCATCAGCAGCACCAAGGCGGGAGGGAGGCACACAATGTAGAAACTGCAAGGGCCGTCCATCAACGGCTGATAGCAAGCCGCTTCTAGGCCCCTGCTGAGGAAATGGCTTCTGCCATGGAGAACGACATGAATGAAACCAACCCGCAACCCCTAAGCTGGCCAAGGCAACAAAAACCAAACATGTACATTTTGAATACAAAAGCGTATTTATTTTACAAACTCTGTGTGTGTCATTTCCGCATGACAAACTAATAGAAAGAAACACAAAAAAAAACAGTCATTAACATAACTGGTTCTCACAACCTGGAGATAATGTCCAAAACACTAAAAAAAAATTGACCACGAACCTCGGCCTTTAATAAAAAAATGACCAACATTTTGTCACACCTCCGACTTTTTGCCCTTCGAGGGTGATCTTCCCTTGCGCACTTCCCCCCTTCCCACACTGCAGCTCCTCCGTAATGGGACCCCAGTGGCTGCAGCAAGGCTGGTGGAAGGTTGCTGATTGTCATAACCTGAGACTGCAGATGCCCTTGAAGGACGGCCTCGACCAGCTCTGGGCTTGGAAGGCCCGGCTGCAGACTGCACCAACTCTGCATGGGCGGCAGCAGTCTGTCCTACAGGCAGTGGCAAGTGCAGTGGAGAAGTGACAGTGGTGGTAGCAGGAATGCTGTCATCTTGAGAGAGGACAGCAACTCCCTGCTCGACCAACACACTGGCACTCCCACCGGGCAATGCTTCAGCAACCAGAGCAATCTGCTGGAGCACAGATTGCTGGCCTGCTGCGGCGCGGTGAGAGCCCCGGGGAAATGTGTCCGACCCAGCGAGGATGGCAGCAGTCAGTGCTCGCGTGGCCTCAATCTGAGTCTGCATGAGAACAGTCAGAGATGGGGTCATGGCAGCCAGTGACTGAATTGCAGCACTAAGCATTTGCGTGGCATCTGCCTGTGCTACAGCGAAGTGCTCCACATTCCTTGCCAGTGATTCAATGCATTCAGGCACCCTTCCCACTGCACCCATGAGCTCAGTGTGCATGTCCACCGCCTGGGTGTTCATTTCAGCGATGATCTGCTCCTCCTCTGCGTCCAGTGCAGCAGGACTCGCTGGCATACTCTCCCTCCGGGGAGAAGGCCCCCGAGCTTCCCTACTTCCATCGCGTTGCTGCAGCTCGCTGGGTCCTGGAGCTTCACCCTCATCAGACCCTTCCCCCCTGCTCCCCTCCAGGGAAGGCATGTTCCCAGTGTGGGCATGGGCTTCCTCGGGAGAGGGTGGCACTGATGCTCCGGCTTCGTCTTCCTCCTCGCCTGCAGCTTCACTCCCACTGGCAGCTTGAGGGCCCGTCTCCTCAGCTGGTGAATCACTATCTGAAAGCAGGGAGGTACAAGAGTGGCTTTAGTGTGAGGACAGGGTGGTAGTAAGGGAGGAATGAGTGCAGTGATTTAGTAAGTTGGATTGAAAGTGTCAAAGGCTGGTGTTGTGAGGGATAAGTGGAAGGAGAGAGGACAAAAAGGTGATGACCTTACCATTGCTGTCCAGAACGGGGTCGGCATCTCCAGTGGCGACGGGACCGATCACCCGGCTTGCCACAATCCTGTGGACGCGCACCTCAAGATCGCTGAGGGGTTGCAGCTGAGGCCGCCCTCCACCCGTCCGTTGCTGCTGTCGCCTATTATGAGATAGCTTGGCCTGCAAGAAAAAGGACGGCGTCTGAGTAAATATACCGCCATGGTCTTGCCTGATGTGCCTCCCATAGTTGAATAGCCCTTACTGTATGCAAAGTGTGGAATGTGCGTGTGTGTTTGATGAAAGGGCCATAGGTGTTGGATGAGTGTTGGGCACTGGGGCTTTTAAGACCCTCTGGCTATAGAGTGAGGTTGAGATGGAGGGATGGAGAGGTATTGAAAAAAAGCCACTCACCCTGACAACCCGAGTGAGGTCGTTGAACTTTTTTCTACATTGGATATGGGTCCTGGGCACCATGCTCCTTGAGGAGACGCTCTGAGCCACCTCCCTCCACACTCTTCTGTACTCGCGTGGCAAAGGCCTCCTGCCACTCTCTGGGTACAGTATAGATCTTCTGCGCACCACTGTGCCAACCAGAGCCTCCAAGGCCCGCTCACTGAAGCGCTGTGTTCGCTCCCTGGCCCTATCCATAGTCCTTGTCTGCAAGATTTAGCCACAGGTCTGTCCAGGCCTAGATTCAAGGCTCCAATGAGCAGGGTGTGGCTGGAGAGCAAGATTGACCCTCCCCTTTAAGAACTGGCCGGCGCCAGTGTGTCTGTGTTCAATCGCTAACTGACAGCACCTGCGCTGCACCCACGCTCTGAGTTAGCGCCTCGCTCCTCGGACTTTGCGCCTTAAGAGAGGTGTGACCTGATTTAGCGCTCCAATCACCTCCAGGGGCGATAAAAGCCAAGTTTGCCGTCGGAGGCGATAATTAGCGCCAGGCGCTAAATTTTGCGCACTGCCAATAATGGCGCCCCAAATGGGGCGATACTGAATTTCTCCCCCTAAAGTTTTTTTAATGCAAGAAGGGAACATTGTCCATTCCTACTGCAATAGAATAAAAGCTGCAGTACAATTATAAATTGTGTCTACTATTTTATATAAAATTTGTTCACTATTGTAAGAAACAGTACTAATTAATCAAAAGTAAAAATCCTGTTCAACTCTATATTTGAAATTGTACTTGAACCATTTGATGTGGGTTCCTCTTCTTCCCTACTCTCCTGAAAGTACTGATTCCTCTTGCAATACAGTTCCAGAACTACCAGCAGCCCTCCAGTATCCCACCCAAATGCCTATGTTTCATATGTGAGCCTCAATAGTGAGTGTTGGCAGGCTTTGGAGAACATCACAGTAGGTCTGTTTTGCCACAATGCACACACATACATTTTGCTGCAAGACTCACTGGTGAATGATCAAGAGTGGGAATTCCAATTGCCTTTTACTTATTTCACTAGCCCAGTGGCACTGATGGCAGGTGTACTTAGAAACATAGAAACATAGAAGATAGGAGCAGGAGTAGGCCATTCGGCCCCTCGAGCCTGCTCCGCCATTCAATGCGATCATGGCTGATCATCCAATTTCAGTACCCGGTCCCTGCTTTCTCCCCATACCCCTGGATCCCTTTAGCCTTAAGAAATATATCCAACTCCTTCTTGAATATATTTAATGAATTGGCTTCGACTGCCTTCTGTGGTAGAGAATTCCACAGGTTCACCACTCTCTGGGTGAAGAAATTCCTCCTCATTTCTGTCCTAAATGGCATACCCCTTATCCTTAGACTGTGACCCCTAGTTCTGGACTCCCCGACCATCGGGAACATCCTACCTGCATCTAGTCTGTCCAGTCCTGTCAGAATTTTATAAGTTTCAATGAGATCCCCACTCATTCTTCTAAACTCCAGCGAGTACAAGCCCAATCGTCCCAATCTCTCCTCATACATCATTCCTGCCATCCCAGGTATCAGCCTGGTGAATCTTCGCTGAACTCCTTCCATGGCAAGAACATCCTTCCTCAGATAAGACGACCAAAACTGCACACAGTACTCAAGATGTGGTCTCACCAAGGCCCTGTACAACTGTAACAAGACATCCTTGTTCCTGTACTCAAACCCTCTCACTACGAAGGCCAACATACCATTTGCCTTCTTAACCGCCTGCTGCACCTGCATGCTTGCCTTCAGCGACTGGTGCACAAAGACACCCAAGTCTCGTTGCACTTCCCCTTCTCCCAATCTATTGCCATTCAGATAATAATCTGCCTTCCTGTTTTTGCCACCAAAGTGGATAACCTCGCATTTATCCACGTTATATTGCATCTGCCATGCTTTTGCCCAATCACCCAACCTGTCCAAATCATCCTGGAGTTTCTCGGCATCCTCCTCACAGCACACACGCCCACCCAGCTTTGTGTCGTCTGCAAATTTGGAGATATTACATCTAGTTCCCTTGTCTAGATCATTAATATGGTCAGTTTCCTGCTCCAACTACTGCTGTACTACAGATACTGAGGACAGGATTTTCCATTTGCTGGATTAGTTTGCTTGCCCTGACGGTGTTTCACATGGAAGGCACAGACTTGTATTGTGCAAGTGGTGCCATTTCAGGAATCATGTACAGTATGATAGTATTCTTGCAGTACCCTTGGAGTCAGATATGATGTGCTGAATGTCCTCAAATATTTCTGATTGAAGTGGCGATAGAGAACATCTGCATAGATGAAACTTTGCATGTTAGGGAATTCTGATTGGTCATTTCTGTAGGCGTTAAACAGCAGGGCTGATAGTCCTGAGCCTTGGGGCAATCTATTCCATTGAGTTCTCCACCGACTTTTGTGACCATCCATCTCGAGAAAAGAAATGTCGATTCTGTAGCATGAAGGAGATGACCAAGGCTATTTTGCGATTTCTCAAAATTCTTGCCCGTCTCCACAGTCTGGATTGTCTGCATGCAAGAGTTGAAAAGGTTGAGTAGCCACTTATGTGTCCTTATCCTGAAGTGTTGTACTAGTTCATTAGATACACCATTGAATCCAGCTGCCTTTCCACATTTCAATGTTTTCATGGGTAATTATAGCTGCTCAATGTCGAGCTGCTTGCTCATTGTGGACTTTGCTGTCTTTGAGGAGTGAGTGAAACTCCTGCTCGACTCGTTTCATTTTACACTGTGCTTTGTGTACAGGTTTGGTTGGGAGAGACTGCGGCAATGTGTTTTTGGTTGTTGTCCTTCAGAGTTCAGCTTGTGAATAATGGCCCATTTATTTTTTTGCTGTTGTGGCACAGCTTTGTTATTTCAATTAGCTCCCTCCAGCGGTCATGTCACTACTTTCCGATATCCCTCACAAGCATTTCACCGAAGGGTTCCAAGTCAAACAGTTCTGAATATCTCTCATATTGTTGGCTTGTTTGTTTGAAAGCCAAAGTACAAATAAGGGATCGTTTTAACTTTACGTGTCTGGCAGGAAACTGACCAGTTGCCACCCATTTTACACCGTGCAATTTTACTCTCCATTGACTTTAGGTTCCTGCCTATCAAGTTAGGTTAAAATTACCCCAATAGTGTCTTGACAACCCCTACGGATGTGCCTTTGGCCAGTCTACCACACCAGGGAAACAAATTCCCCATAATGCTCATATGTTGGATTAATATTAGAGATGGAGGGAGCTAATTGAAACACAAAGCTGTGCCACAACAGCAAAAAATATATGGGCCATATTTCATCCAATTCAGAGATAAAGCCTTCCAAGTCAACCATTCTAACTTAAATCTCAACACGTACTTTACTTTCCTGGGTTGGACTGCAGTCTCTATTGTCATTGCACTGGTCTATGCTGTGATCTTAGGATCACTGCCATCACCTCCTTTCTGAAGTTGCTTGTATTATTGGAGGTGACAAAAGGATAAGCCGGGATAGTTCCCCATTTGCCATTATGTGGTTTGGAAGGCACAGTTATCCTTGTGATCATCGAGCAAAGTAAAGTTTGTTGCTGCCTACTTCTCCATTTGTTCCCCATTGTCTTTGTTGGAATATTCCCAGACGGTGTTGTGATTTTTGAAGTCGCCTATGACAATGCATGGTTTTTCTGGCAGGAGAAAGTCGGTTGGTCAATTGTTGGATTGTAAACAGATTCATAGAATCATAGAAACTTACAGCACAGAAGGAAGCCAGTTGGCCCATCGTGCCTGTGCTGGCTCTTTGAAAGAGCAGTCGTGCTTAGTCCCACACCCCCGCTTTTTGTCCATAACCCTGTACATTCCACATCCTCAAGTACCTGTCCAACTCCCTTTTAAAATTATTTATGGAATCGGCTTCCACCACCTTTTTAGGTGAGCATTCCAAATCCCGACAACTCTGAGTGAAAACATTCTCATCATCTCCCCTTTAGATCTTTTTCCAATGATTTTGAATCTATGACCTCTGACCCACTCGCCAGAGGGAATATTTTTTCTCTATTTACTCTATCAAAACCTCTCATCATCTATTAGGTCACCTCTTAACCTTCTCTGTTCCAAGGAGAACAGTCCTAACTTTTCCAACTTGTCCTCATAACTGAAGTGTCTCATCCCTGGTAACATCCCGGTAAACCTCCTCTGTACCCTTTCTAAGGCCTTTACATCTTTCCTGAAATGTGGTGACCACTCCAGCTGAGATCTAACCAGTGATTTATAGTTCCAGCATGATCTCTTTGCTTTAATATTCTATTCCTCTATTTATAAACCCGAGTAACCCATATGCTTCTTTAACCACCTTATCAACTTGCCCTGCCACTTTTAAGGATTTGTGTATATATACACCAAGGTCTCTCTGCTCATCTACACTTTTCAAAATCGTGCTATTTATAGTATATTGGCCTAGAAATTGGGTTGGGGCGCCAAAGTGGCGCAAAAGTCGCCTGAGCGCAGGATTTAGCGCAGCGATCGGAGTGATACCGATCGCCAGAAATTCAGTTTCAGTGCCCCTCGAGGGACACGGGGCGAGGCTCGAGGCGCTCCGCATCCCTCTTAGGGCGCTGAAACTGATTATCGCAGCGCAACATGCCACAGCACCACACGCTGCGGCATGGCACGCTGCGGTACTGCAGGCCTTCCTCACCCTGTTAAGGGGGAGGTGCCTGCAACAGCGCGATCCCCGCTCGCGAGTGCCGGCAAATGAGCCCGGCACCAAGGAGAAGTGCCGGGCTCTCAGGAAACAGCCGGCAATGCTGCGGGGGGGGGGGGGTTAGGAGGCCGGGGATGGAGGTGCTGGCAGGCGGCCACCAAAAAAGCGGCCGCCCCGCACCTCCACCTTAACTTGCGCCGCTGCCGGCACAGTAAGGCCCCGTGAACCGGGCACGGGTAGCGAACGGCGCAACTGCGGCGTTCGCTACCAAATATTGCGAACGGGGCACGAATGGGGCGCTGCGCACACCGATGACGTCATCGGTGGCGGCGCAGCGCAAAAGCCTAATGCCACCATTAATTAGCGCCCCTACTGAATATGGCGGGAGACGCAGCCAGTGGCGCTACAGCCACTGACTGCCTCTTTAGGCGCTAACAGGTGGCGCTACTCACCCAATTTCTCCCCCATTGCCTCTCCATTATAGTCCTCCCAAAGTTTATTACTTCACACTTCTCCACATTGAACTCAATCTGCCATGCTTCTGCCCATTTTGTAGGGGTTTTGCAAAATCCCCTATTTCCCTGAAGATTGAAAATACTGTTCCACATCGTGGACGAAGAATTGGGTGATGTGACTTGTCTACAATGTTTTAAGGTGTGCCTAGAACTGCAAAAGACTGCTCTGAGATGAAAATGGCGTGGACAACAATGGAATCGAGGAATTCATGGAAATATTCGCACACATTGAGACAATACATCTTAATAAAGTCGTTCCCTGGAGTTTGGGCAATCACAAAAAGTTTTAAAATGGCCACAGAAAGCATTGGCCAAGATACTGGGGCTTAAAAAGCAGCTCGAGACGTCTGTGTGTATAAAGTGGGAAGATCTACAGTGGCATTCAATGACCTGCCAATCAAAGGGAGGTTCCCTTTGAAGCACTTGAAGTTGCTTATTTACTTAAGAGATTAGCCCACTTCAGAATAACCGCAGGACAATCGATTTGAAACTGCTTCTGTTTACACAGCCATTCAAAGCATTCACAGACAATGATAGATTGAAACCCTGGAACGGATTTTGATCTGCAACAGTTTAAGAACTGAATGGGTTTAAATCACCCAGCATTCTGGACAATAGGGCTGTTGCATTCCCTTTTGCTTTAGCCCAGGTGAGCTCCGGATGTGGGCGGGAACATTTCAGCCCCACAGTGCAGACACACTAACCCAGTCCAACCACTTTGAGTTAGCCAATCACAGCGTTTCTTTTGTGAATTGGAACTTTTTGGGCGCAAATTTTCCAGACAGACAAACAGCAGGGGGGTGCTCTCCAGGTATATATGATAGCTCCTGAGAAGCTGTCGCTCTCTTTTTTTTACTTCCTGGGACCACAGGTGAGCCTCTCTCTCTCTCTCTCTCTCTCACTTTGCTGGACCACATGTGAGCAGAGTTTCTGACTCCTCAGCAAAGCAACCTAGTTAAGGAGTTAGGGGATGGTAATTAAGGGGATATTGCTAAGATTGTTTAATTTACATTGTTGCCATCTAATCCTTTGTTTTTACCATCTGCATTTTACTGTAATTACTGTGTTCGTGTGGTATAGTTTGATATTTGATTATAGTTTCTTTTAGTTAATTAAGTTTGATTTTTCCTCTCATCCAGACCATTTGTCCCTTTTAATATCATTAATTATAAGTCCTTCAGTCAGAACTGGAAGGTGGGGTAGCGATTCGAAACCACTGTTTTAAAATTGGTTTATTGGAAATTGGTTTACATTGTAGCAGCAAGGCTGCCTGGCCAGGTGAATTACCGTAAACCAGGTAAAAGATTGGAATTGGTCCGAGTGCAGGCAAAGGCTGCAAGACCAGGTAAATTACCTTAAACCAGTTAAAAGATGCCCCCCTACAAAATGGCAACCATGGCAGGACTGCAGACCGTTTTTGATTTGATAAGTGGTCTGGATCTGGAGAAAGCATCAGTTATTGCTTTTCTTGTTTTTAGCCTGTGGGTAGTCTTGCGGAAGGTAGTGGCAGTGTGGAAGCTGACCTATTATAGTATAGGTGGCCAGGTTAAAGAGGCCAAGAATCAGGAGTCTCAGTTTGAGAAGTCCCAGGTGGGGGTAGAACGCCTCATGAGAGAGGTAAATGAGGCCAGAGCTAGTGGGATGAGGGTGTGGGAAGAGAATGCACGCCTCACACTAGAGGTCACGAAATGCCAGGCATTTGTAGTGCACCTTGTGCAGGGAATCACTGAGGCCAGGGAAAGTGAGATGAGACTGCGGGAAGAGAATGCCCGCCTCACCTCAGAAGTAACAGAGCAGGAGGAGAAGGTTAGGGAGGTAAAGGCAGCTTATAAGCTGGCCTGCGACCTAAGGTTTGAGGAAGCAGATCATGGCCCCTGTAGGGCAGAGATAGAAAGCCTTAACATGGCTTTAAAGGTAGCAAGGGGAATGATTTGCCTGATCAGCCTGAAGGCAGTTCAGCCGGATTTTACTGGCAGCCCAAGTAAAACCATCCCACAGGCAGCACCCAGAACGGTGCTGGACAGGGAATTCGATAAACCTGGGGCTCCATATCAGAAAGAGTGGTGCCAGGAGGGGAGCCATCCCTCCCAGAACAAGGTCACTTGTTACAAGTGCGGGGAGGAGGGCCACTGGCGCAGGGATTGTAAAAGGCCTGGGACAGATGATACAGCCAGGAACCCCGCAGCCCCAACTCAGAAGGCAGAGACAGACACAATCAAGTCTGTCCTGGAGATGTTAAAATCTCTCATGAGGGCCAATCAGGGAAAGGGAGCAGACATCAGTGGTGCTGCAGCCCCCTCGCCCACCTCTGCCTCCCTACTATGACTGGAAAGAAAGGGGTTTAAAGTCAACCCCAACCAGGCAGCTGGGAGTGAGCCTGAGAATAGGAATCCTCAGCCCACAGCAGGTACAAGTTCACAGGCAAGTGTGGTGGCTTGTGTGGGGGGAGGAGCCATTCCTGGGCAGAGTAAGCTGTTTAAGCCAGGGAACAGGGAAGGAGAGTTCTGGGACCCCTGTAGAGCAGGTCCAGTAGCAGAAATCCGGGACAAGGGAGACACACAGGGGATAGTTTTGGCCCCAGACCAAAGGCAGGTCCAAGGCCAAAATTCCCCATTTAAAGCCACCCAGGTAAGAGAACATGAGTTTGCCCACCAGTTAAGTTCAAGTTCACAGCTTGTAAAAACAGGCGCTGTGGCTTGTTCCGAGGGAAAAGTTGTCCAGCCCACAAATTGGGACACTTCCCTACCCCAGTGGGACCTAAATGTTGGCCAAAGTGTAAATTCGAACCAAAGTTCAAATTTGAGTAAGCTATGTGGCTTAGAAATGGAGAAACAGCAGCCTGGGATTAGAAGTCAGCAGGCTGCTGCCCATTCATTCACAGAAACTGCCTGCGCAGACGCGGTTCCCCAGCCCGTACCCCCAGCGGATCTTCTTTATTCTTCTCGCACAGGCGCAGTAGCGCGCCTGAGGGAAGAGGTTCCCCAACACTGGGCTCGCGCAGGCGCAGTCGCGAGCTTGGTACACCCAGCGGATCATCTTAACTTTTCCCGCACAGGCGCAGTCGAGCGCCTGAGGGAAAAGGTTCCCCAACACCGGGTTCGCGCAGGCGCAGTCGCAGACCCGGAACTCCGAGAAGCCCTTACTCAGTTTTCCTGCGCAGGCGCGGTCGCGCGCCTGAGGGGAGAGTTTTGCCAACAGGAGGTTCACGAACCCGGAACCCCCAGCGACTCCTTCCCTCTGCGAGGCCGAGCGCGCAGGCGCAGTCGGCTGTTTAAAGATCCCCGCTTCCCAGTGATGCGCTATCAATTACTGCGAAAGACTGGAAGTTAAGTGAGTAACAAACAGGCTTTTATTAGCTAAAGAACGAAGGCATGCCTCTAGTGGTCGACCGGTCCTGAATGCCTGGGGGACTGCAGAGCAGCCGCCTTTATACCAGGGCATATGGGTGGAGCCAGGGGCGGAGCCAGCTGAGGCATGCACAGACAGGTACAACAATGGGCAAGAGTGAACAACAGTGAAGTGAACAACAGTGAAGTGAACAACAGTGGTTTACCACATTCACCCTGTTAAGTCTGTGTGTTCTAGTTATTGTTAATAAGAATCACTGCACACAGACCACAAGAGTAAATTCAACAGGTCTTTACTAGTCGGAGGTCAGGCTGAACTGCCCAATAAATCATTACACAGCACTTAAATACCGGTGTGGTCACCACCAGTATTACAGTATACAGCAGCCAAGATAAAGTAGTGCATCTCTTAAAATAGTTCTCTTAAAGGTGGAACGGTTACATACACCACAATCCTCCCTTTTTAGCTTAACAGTATATATTCCTCATTAAACATAACATAATAACATATATACACAACTTCATGTAAAAACAGTTCACAGATTCAGTCTCTGAGGAGGCCTCCTGATCCGAGACGGATAACGCCTTTCAGGGGTCTCTGGTTCTCGTTGCTGGGGTGACTCATCTAGTTGATCCCCTATGAATAGGACATCATCATCAGGTATATTCACTTCTGAGGTAGATGCTTCAGGTTCACTAACTTCCTCCACGGTTGTCTCTGTCGTAACCATGGGCTCGACCCTTGTTCTCGATCCCACCAGTTGGTCAGCATGACGTCGCATTACATTTTCACCAACATCTACCGTGTACATCAGGGGTCCTTGTCTGGCCCGAATTGTTCCAGATTGCCATTTCTCGTTTTTATAGTCCCTGGCTAACACCGGTTGTCCTATTTCAAAACTCTGAGTGGGCTTGTTATTGATATGCTGGAACTGTTTGTTTTCGACTTCCCTCCGCACATTTGGTTTTAACAAGTCCAACCTGGACCGCAACCTCCTGTTATAGAACATCATGGCAGGACTTTGGTTTGTTGTTGCATGGGTGGCGTTTCGATATGCCAGTAGGAAATTGTCCACCTTCTGTTGCAGTGGAATCTGATCTTCGTTCATGGCCTTTATTGCATTTTTGAACGTCTGTACAACCCTCTCGGCCAGCCCATTCGTAGCTGGATGATATGGGGCAGAGGTATAATGTTTCACCCCATTCTTCTTCAGGAATTTCTGGAATTCCTCTGACACGAACTGTGGTCCGTTGTCTGAAAATATTTGCTCTGGCAATCCATTTCTTGCAAATATCGTTCTTAGCACCGCGATCGTCTTCTCCGAGGTAGTGGTAGTCATTTTAATCACTTCTGGCCATTTAGAATGTGTGTCCACCGCAATTAAAAACATGGAATCCATGAATGGACCAGCAAAGTCAATATGTACACGTTGCCATGGGGTTGAAGGCCATTCCCATGGATGCAGCGGTGCAATTGGAGGTGCATTTTGGGCTTTTTGGCACCCTGAGCAGCTTTTCGTCAGATCCTCTATCTGTTGGTCGATACCCGGCCACCACACATAAGCCCTAGCAAGGCTTTTCATCTTGACTCCCCCCAGATGACCTTCATGTAATTCTTTTAGAACTCTCTCTCTTAACTTATGAGGGATAATCACCCTTGTTCCATACATCAATGTTCCCTGACAGATGGACAGCTGTTCTCGTCTTGCTGAGAATGCCGGTAACAGTGGATCACCATGGCTGGCCATCCCTTTACTGTCAATTCGTAGACCCGGGACAGTGTCGGGTCATTCCTAGTCTCCCTTTCAATATTTGCATTGGTGACAGGTAAACATTCGATGATGGTCGAGTGAAATAACTCCACCGGGTCAACCGTCAGTGCCTCCTCCTCAGTAGGTAGTGGCAGGCACGACAGCCCATCAGCATTACCATGCTGCTTTGTACCTTTGAATTCTATCTGATATTGATGTGCCCCTAGGAAAAGGGACCATCTCTGGAGCCTCTGCGCTGTCATTACCGAAACACCCTTCTTAGGGTTAAAAATGGATACCAACGGCTGGTGGTCTGTCAGCAGTGTAAACTTCTGGCCCTGCAGGTAATGATTAAACTTCTTTACTCCCCACACAAGGCTGAGAGCCTACCTATCTGTCTGAGCATAGTTGCGCTCAGCGGAGGTCAATGATCTGGATGCAAATGCGACTGGCCTTTCCAAGCCATTTGGCAACTTGTGTGAGAGTACTGCTCCAATACCATAAGGAGAAGCATCACAAGCTAAACGAATAGGTAGCGTTGGGTTGGAGTGAGCCAACACTTCCTCCGAGGTGATCAATGCCTTGCTTTTGCGAAAGGCCTTCTTACAGTCCTCGCTCCACTTCCATGGTACTTCTTTCTGCAAAAGAGCATTCAGCGGGTGCAGCACCGTGGATAGATTTGGCAGAAACTTATGGTAATAGTTAATCAACCCTAGGAACGACCTCAACTGGGATACATTTTCCGGAGCGGGAGCCTTCACAACAGCTTTGATCTTGTCAGGTGACTTGTGCAGCCCCTCCTGGTCAGTGACATGACCACAGTACGAGATCCGTTTCTGAAAGAACTCACATTTCTGGCGATTAACTCGAAGTCCATATTCCTTCAATCTGGTGAGCACCAGTTTCAAATTTGCAAGGTGTTCCTCATCGTCATCTCCTGTAATCAGGATATCGTCCAAGTAACATTGAGTGCTTGGAATTCCCTGTAATACCTGCTCCATGGCCCTCTGCCAAATTGCTGGAGCTGAAGCCACTCCAAAAACCAGTCTATTATATCGATACAAGCCTCTGTGCATGTTGATTGTGAGATACTGGCGCGACTCTTCCTCAACTTCCATCTGTAAGTACGCTTGCGCCATGTCTATCTTGGTGAAGTGTTTCCCGCCAGACAATGAAGCAAAGATATCCTCAATCCGCGGAAGCGGATATTGCACCGTGTGAAGCATCGGATTAACCGTGATCTTGAAGTCTCCACAGATGCGGACCTTCCCCGGTTCCCCTGGCTTGTTACTCGATGAACGCTTCATGACGGGAACAATGGGCGTGGCCCACTCACTCCAGTCCACCTTAGGCAGTACTCCTGAACGTTCTAGCCCTTCCAGCTCAGCTTCCACAGCAGGTCGTATCGCATAAGGTACCGGTCTGGCTTTGAAAAATTTTGGGTTTGCATGTTCTGCAATCTTGATTTTTGCCGTAATTCCTCTCAGTGTTCCCAGTCCCTGTTGGAACACCTCTTTAACCTCATCCAATATTTTGGACAAGCGTTCAGGTTTGACATCTTTTTTTCCGGAATCTACCGTTATTGCTTTTAGGAAGTGCCAGTCCATATTTATTTTCCTGATCCACTCCCGTCCCAGAAGTGGTGGACCTCCCTCAGGTAGTACATATATGTCCATTCCTTGGTGTTCTTTGCCCTTGTGTACCACCTTGACTTTTATCTTTCCGATGGGGTATACTCTTTGCCCCGTGTATGTCTGCAATACTATCTCCGTATCCCGTAGGGGAATATGTGTGAATAACCTTTTGTAATCTTGCTTATTCATGACCGTCAATGCCGATCCGGTGTCCAATTCCATCTTCACTTGGACTCCTGCTATCTGAAGTGTGACCCAGATAGTTTGTAGGTCAGCTTCCTTACTCACATTGTGAATTCTCAGACTACCCAGTTCCTTGCTGTTGGAGTCTGAATCCGAATTCTGTTCATCCGAACTCTTCTCAGCCACCTTATGCACCTTTCTGCACTTTTCCTGCGGTGACTTTTTGTTGCTGGTCTTCTTTCCTGACCGGCACACTTTAGCTATGTGACCAAGCTTGCCACATTTTCTACATTCCTGATTTTTAACCCAGCATTGGTTCTGATCGTGTGTTGTCTTTCCACAATGATAACATTTCGCTGTACCCAAAGCCATTTGATCTACGCTGAGTACCGCTGCCTTCAGCTGCATTTCCGCAGTGCCTCTCGCTGCGGCTTCGTGCGATGCTGCAATAGTGACAGCCTTATCAAGTGTAAGATCATTCTCTTCAAGCAGCCGCTTTTGTGTTCCTTCTTTCAACAATCCACACACGAATTTGTCTCTCAGTGCCTCTGTCAGTCTTTCCCCAAACTGACAGTATTTCGCTAGCTTACGCAGTTCAATGAAATACTCCGCGTTGCTTTCCTCTTTCAGTTGCGTTCTCGCATAAAATTTAAATCGTTCCGCTAACATCAGCGGTGTGGGGTTCAAATGATTTCTCAGGACAGCAACAATATTAGCGAAAGCCTGATCCGCCGGTTTAGCTGGTGATAGAAGATGCTTCAATAGCCCGTATGTCTTCGCACCCATTGAGTTTAGTAAGGTTAGTGCTTTATCTTCATCTGATACTTTATTTGCCTTACAATAAATCTCTATGCGTTCTACATACGTGGCCCAATCTTCAACATCGAGATCGAAATCGTTGATGTTACCACGCTTAGGCATCCTCGCAATCTTCTTGAGAAACAAAAAGAATTTTTTTTTCTTCTTCAAAATGGCGGTTTCCCGCGCTTGTGTTCTTCCCCCGCCTACGAAAATGGCGGCTTCCCACGTTTGCCTTTCTCCCCCGCTGGCTGTAATGGCGATTGCCGTATTGCTGCATTCGCCCTCCCCAGCGGTTCTCAAATCGTGCCTCCCAGCCCCTCTTGCAGTCCAGTCCTTTCCCCCCGGCTGCGGCTGAGTTCTCCGCGTTTTTTTTTTTTTTATCCCGCGCCTCGCGGCCTTGGTAGCTGCCCGACCTTTTTCCCCGGTCGCGGTCAAGCTCTCTCTCGACGCTGTTGCGTCTCCCAGCCCGCTTGCAGCCCGGTCTTTTACACCGGCTGCGTTTGCATTCACCGCGGCTCCCGTGCCTTACGCTGCCCCAGTCTCAGCGCCTCTGGCCCCGACTTCTGTCCGGCTCTTTTCCCCGGCCATGGTCGAGTTCTCCGCCCTTATATCCTCCGTTTTTCCCTTCCCTACTTCACAGCCAACGTGGCCGACTTGCTGCTCGTCGCTGATCGGCTTACCCACCACCGTGATAGAAGGGATGATCACTGCCTGTTGCTGATGGAAGGCTTCGTGTCAGGGTTCTTCCTTGCTCTTCAGACCCGAGTCTTTTCTCAGCAGGATGATGAGGGCGGATGCCTCTTCTCGACGCCCGTTAAACTGCCTTGGATATATCTCTGCCGCAGGGTAAGATCGGCATCGTCACCACTGTTAAGTCTGTGTGTTCTAGTTATTGTTAATAAGAATCACTGCACACAGACCACAAGAGTAAATTCAACAGGTCTTTACTAGTCGGAGGTCAGGCTGAACTGCCCAATAAATCATTACACAGCACTTATATACCGGTGTGGTCACCACCGGTATTACAGTATACAGCAGCCAAGATAAAGTAGTGCATCTCTTAAAATAGTTCTCTTAAAGGTGGAACGGTTACATACACCACACACCCCTTGCTTAAATGAGTCCGACGGGGTAAAGTGTATTAAAAGTTCGTATAATTGAGTCTTTCTGGGGGTCTTGTATGCCGTCGTGATCGTCGTGGCGACGGCAGAGGTGGTGCAGTTTCCGACGCCGAGTCCAGCGTGGGCCGGCGCACTGGTGTGTCGTCCTCCTGGGTGTTGGGTTGGTTGGTGATCAATGGCGGGTCACGGGGCCACGGCGTGCCGTCTACAGGTACTGGCGGAGTTCGTCGCTCATAAACGATGAGCCCCGGTCGCTATGGATATAGCTGGGGAAACCGAACAGGGTGAAGAGGTCGTTCAGACATTTAATGACCGTGGCACTGGTCATGTCCGGGCAGGGGATGGCGAACGGGAAGCGCGAGTACTCGTCAATAATGTTGAGGAAGTACACATTGCGGTCGGAGGAGGGGAGAGGCCCTTTAAAATCAACGCTCAGGCGCTCGAAGGGGCGAGTGGCTTTTATCAGGTGAGCCCTGTCTGGTCTGTAAAAGTGCGGTTTGCACTCAGCGCAGACTTGGCAGTTCCTGGTCATGGTCCTGACCTCCTCAATGGAGTAAGGCAGGTTGCGGGCCTTGATAAAATGGAAGAACCTGGTGACCCCCGGGTGGCAGAGGTCATTGTGGAGGGCCCGCAGTCTATCAACCTGCGCGTTGGCGCAGGTGCCACGCGATAGAGCATCCGGGGGCTCATTGAGTTTCCCGGGCCGGTACAAGATATCATAATTGTAGGTGGAAAGTTCAATTCTCCACCTCAAAATCTTGTCATTTTTGATTTTGCCCCTCTGCTTGTTATTAAACATAAAAGCAACTGAACGCTGGTCAGTGAGTAGAGTGAATCGTTTTCCGGCCAGGTAATGCCTCCAATGTCTCACAGCTTCCACAATGGCCTGGGCCTCCTTTTCGACAGAGGAGTGTCTGATTTCGGAGCCTTGGAGGGTTCGTGAAAAGAAGGCCACGGGCATTCCCGCCTGGTTAAGGGTAGCGACCAGGGCAAAGTCGGATGCATCGCTCTCCACCTGGAAGGGGATGGACTCATCCACCGCGTGCATGGTGGCATTGGCGATGTCCTCTTTGATATGGTAGAAGGCTAAGCCGGCCTCTGCCACCAGGGGAAAAGAGGTGGACTTGATAAGTGGACGGGCTTTGTCCGCATAATTAGGGACCCACTGGGCGTAGTAGGAGAAAAACCCCAGGCATCTCTTCAGGGCCTTGAGGCAGTGGGGCAGGGGAAGGTCCATAAGAGGACGCATGCGGTCGGGGTCGGGGCCGATGACTCCGTGTTCCACAACACAGCCAAGGATAGCGAGGCGGTTCGTGCGGAGTATGCACTTCTCCTTGTTATACGTAAGGTTTAGGAGTTGGGCAGTGCGGAGGAATTTGTCGAGGTTGGCGTCATGGTCCTGCAGGTCATGGCCGCAGATGGTCACATTGTCCAGGTAGGGAAAAGTGGCCTGCAACGCATTTTGGTCGACCATCCGGTCCATCTCCCTTTGGAAAACGGAGACCCCGTTGGTGACGCCAAAGGGAACCCGAAGGAAGTGGTAGAGGCGGCCGTTTGCCTCGAAGGCAGTATACTGGCGGTCCTCATAGCGGATAGGGAGTTGGTGATATGCTGACTTAAGGTCAATAGTGGAGAATACGCGGTATTGCGCGATCTGATTGACCATATCAGATATGCGGGGGAGGGGGTATGCGTCCAGTTGGGTATATCGATTTATTGTTTGGCTGTAGTCAATGACCAGGCGCTGCTTCTCGCCGGTCTTGACGACTACAACCTGGGCTCGCCAGGGGCTGGTGCTAGCTTCGATAATCCCCTCCTTCAGGAGCCGCTCCACCTCAGATTTAATAAAAACTCTGTCACCAGCGCTGTATCGCCTGCTTTTGGTGGTGATTGGCTTACAGACTGGGGCGAGGTTGGCGAACAACTGGGGGGGGGGTGACTTTAAGCGTGGAGAGGCTGCAAAAGGTGCGCGGCGGGCAATTTGAAAACTGCTGGTTGCAGACTGTGAGTGGGGGAAGGGGTCCACCGTACGCCATCGTGACACTCTTAAGGTGGCACTGAAAATCCAACCCCAGTAGAACGGCAGTGCAGAGATCGGGTAGGACAAGCAGTTTAAAGTTTCTGTACTCTGTGCCCCTCACCGAAAGGGTCACCATGCAGTAGCCGCCGACGTCCGCTGAATGGGACTTGGAGGCCATAGAGACCCGGTGGCGCGCTGGCAGGACCGGGAGAGAGTAACGCCACACCGTGTCGGGGTGGATAAAGCTCTCTGTGCTCCTGCAGTCGAAAAGACAGGTCATGGCGCGGCCGTTTACCTTTATGTCCATCATGGACCTGGCTAGTTGGTGAGGTCTAGACTGGTCCAGTGTAACGGAGGCCAGCGTAGGGTCAGGCGCATCGCTGTAGTCATCAGGTGAGGCGGTGGGTGAGTCGGGGGCCCGTTCCAAAAATGGCGGCCGGAACGGATCACACATGGTCGAGGGCATCCAAGATGGCGGCGCCCATGATCCACATGTGGCTGGAGGCGTCCAAGATGGCGTCCAAGATGGCGGCATCCAAGATGGCGGCCCACTGGGCCCACACATGGCACTGCTGGAGTTTGGGGTAGGTTTAGCCTTGCAGACGCTGGCGTAGTGCCCTTTCTTCCCACAACCAGAGCAGGTAGCGTTTTTCGCCGGGCAGCGCGCTCTGGGGTGTTTGGCTTGGCCACAGAAGTAACACTTCGGGCCCCGGGACATCGCTGCAGAAGTTGGGCCGTTGGCGGGATGTGGCGGGGGTGGCGCGGCGCCGGGTGGCAGTCCTATCGTGTCCCAGGATGGCGGCGCTCGCGCCATCCACGATGCGGCCGTGCAGTCAGGTAAGTAGGCGTCCATATTCCGTTGGGCCACGTCTAGCAAAAGTGCAAGGGCCGTGGCCTTCTTTAGGTCAAGTTCGCCCTGCTCTAACAGTCTCTGCCGGGTGTAGTTGGACCTGAGGCCCGTGACGAAGGCGTCCCAGACAAGTTCCTCCGTGTACACCGTGGCCGACACCTCTTTACATTTGCAGGCCCGGCCGAGCACCTTCAGCGCCCGTAGGTATACCTCCATCGATTCCCCGGGTTGCTGTTTGCGGGACCCCAGGAGGTGTCTGGCGTAAACTTCATTTACCGGGCGTGCGTACTGTTCTTTAAGAAGGTCGAGGGCACCCTCATAGGTGGTCGCATCTTGGATGAGCGAATAAGCTTGGTGGTTCACCTTGGAGGTCAGAATTTTTAGTTTGTCGCCATCGTTTTGAACAGAATCAACGGAGGCTTCTAGGAAAAGTTCAAAGCATCGCAGCCAGTGTGCGAACTTGGTAGATGCATCCGCCTCTTGAGGGTCTAGTTCCAGGCATGCTGGTTTGAGGATTTGCTCCATCGGAAAAAAATTTAGCTAATAAAATTGATGCGCTATCAATTACTGCGAAAGACTGGAAGTTAAGTGAGTAACAAACAGGCTTTTATTAGCTAAAGAACGAAGGCATGCCTCTGGTGGTCGACCGGTCCTGAATGCCTGGGGGACTGCAGAGCAGCCGCCTTTATACCAGGGCATATGGGTGGAGCCAGGGGCGGAGCCAGCTGAGGCATGCACAGACAGGTACAACAATGGGCAAGAGTGAACAACAGTGAAGTGAACAACAGTGAAGTGAACAACAGTGGTTTACCACACCCAGAATAAACGCGCAGGCACAGAAGCCTGCTTGGACGACCCAGCGGTTCTTCCAACCTTTTTTAAAGAGACCGAACGCGCAGGCGCAGTTGCCTGCGCTAGAGTAGCAGTTCCCCAGCCCTGTAAAGAGCTTGTTCACGCAGGCGCAGTTGCCCGCGGGACCCCAGTGGCTCTTTCTAAGTTTTCCCGTGCAGGCGCAGACGCCTGTTTGAAGCCAGAGGCTTCACAGCCTATGCCGCGGTACTCCAAGGAGGATGTTTGCGCAGGCGCAGCCACCTGTGTGAATACAGAGGCTTCACAGCCTCTGCCGCGGGAATCCGGAGAGGAAGTTCACGCAGGTGCAGTCACCTGTTTAAAGGGACCAGCTTCCCAGCCAGCCTCTAGAATGGTTCCCCCCATGATGTGGGACCCTGGGGGGGGGGCAGGGATAGCAATTCCTCTAGCAGGGGGGCTGGTAACAGGTTTTGGACATGGGGGAGAAGGTTCCCAGCCAGCTAGGGCTGCGACCCTGGCTCAGGGTCCGCCAGCCAAAGTTTCCCCCACTGAGACACCCCTCAGAAGGTCTCAGCAGGTCCGCAAGCCCGAGACAAGATGGTCACCCACTTTACAGTGGAGTATGGTGGACTCCCGAACCAGGGAGAAGCCAAAGAACAGGGGTCCCCACTCAACAGCCATAAGCTGCGGGGGACCAGAGGCAGGAGGCAGTCCAGCTTCGCTGCAGCCAGCAGCAATCTGCGACAGTGCCAGAGATTAGCCTGGCCATCCGGAGATGGGCGGCATTTGTATTATAGCTTTGGCGTGTATATAGCTTGCTTTTAAGGTGTAATTGTAAGTTTAGAATTAACTGGTAATTTTAAGTTAGTATAAAGTTTAAGTTTACAGGTGTGCCAAATGTTTGTACTTTGGTCCGAGGTCAAGGGACCCGACCATGTCTCCACCTAAGGCAGCAGGTCAGTGAGACCTGGCTGCATGTCCTTTTAAGTTTTGCAGGAGATTGGACAAAGAAGCAGCCCCGTTTGCCCAGCCCGAGCTAGGCATCAAATGAAGATATGGTTACGGAATGTTGGGGATCACATCGTCACTGGACGAATCCAGAGGGAAGCCCCGCAGCAACCTTCGGGAAAAACCGGACAGGGTCCGGAGGAACTTGCCTACTCCTCCTACGCGGAAGAGATGGCCCCAGCTGGGTGGGGCATGGCCCCCAACCCAGCACTATCCTGACCGAAGTTCACTTGCGGGAGACCTCGCTGTTGAGGAGTCATGATGGGGAAGCGCGGGCGCCTTGTCTGATAGGGACGCGTTCCCTGGAGGTGGGTGGTGATGGCCCGGAAAAGATTGTATAGAGGAGGGGGAGACCCAAGAGTCACGTGGGTGCGGTTGGGGGAAGGAGGAACTCACCCGGGGGCCCACGGGCAAAGAGGGTAAGTGTGGCTGGGAAGGATGAGTGGGTGGCCGGATCTGTGATCCAAGTTTCAGTGTGGGGCCAGGGAGAGCCGTCACACAGGCACCCATCATTTTCTGCAGCCAGTCAAGGGTAGATGGGAGGGGGAGGGACTGGGAGTTATGATCCCATACTCCCCGGTCTCGGTCTCTGCCAGGGAATTTTAAACATGAGGGGTACCCTGCCTCCACACAGGGACAAGGGAATGGCTCGGGGCTGGCGGAGCAGGCTGGTCTGTAAATCCATTCTGTCTGTTTTAAAGTTTAAGATGATCAAAGGGGGGTGGAAGGTACATTTACTGCCCGGGTGGGAGGAGCAATACCCACTCGAATTTTGTGACCCATCATTGGCACATGATGGTCGGGGTTTGTTTAAGCATGTTGTTCAAGTTTTTTTGTATTTTGTGTTACAGCCCCAAGTTGAGCAGAGGCGTAGGATCCTCTCCATGCTTGGGATCGTTTTGTGACAACTCCAAGTTGAGCAGAGGCGTAGGACCCTCTCCGTGCTTGGGATCATTTTTTGATTACATTGTGTAACTAAAATTGCAACATTTTGTAATAAGTTATAATGTAAAATGTGTTTGTAAATTTGGATTACATTGTATAATTTTACAAGCGTGTAGGGGTATGAGACCCCTTATTGAAAACTGATGTATCTGTAAGATGCCTACCGTACCACGGTTTTTCTCGAATTTTAGGGGATAGGACAGTTCGGGGGATCAGTGGCAGATACCTGTTCGGTAAAGACAGGGGATGGTTGTTTGTGAGGGGGTCTGAAAATTTTGCTCACTCCTTCGAGTTGATACTACAAGCAATTTGGGAGTGTCAAAAGGGAGGAATGTAGGGGTTTCGCAAAATCACCTATTTCACTGAAGATTGAAAATACTGTTCCACATCGTGGACGAAGAATTGGGTGATGTGACTTGTCTACAATGTTTTAAAATGTGCCTGGAACCGCAAAAGACTGCTTTGAGATGAAAATGGCGTGTACAACAATGGAATCGAGGAATTCATGGAAATATTCGCACACATTGAGACAGTACATCTTAATAAAGTCGTTCTCTGGAGTTTGGGCAATCACAAAAAGTTTTTAAATGGCCACAGAAAGCATTAGCCAAGATACTGGGGCTTAAAAAGCAGCTCGAGAGGTCTGTGTGAGTAAAGTGGGAGGATCTACAGTGGCAGTCAATGACCTGCCAATCAAAGGGAGGTTCCCTTCGAAGCACTTGAAGTTGCTTATTTACTTAAGAGATTAGCCCACTTCAGAATAACTGCAGGACAATCGATTTGAAACTACTTCTGTTTACACAGCCATTCAAAGCATTCACAGACAATGATAGATTGAAACCCTGGAACGGATTTTGATCTGCAACAGTTTAAGAACTGAATGGGTTTAAATCACCCAGCATTCTGGACAATAGGGCTGTTGCATTCCCTTTTGTTTTAGCCTAGGTGAGCTCCGGATGTGGGCGGGAACATTTCAGCCCCACAGTGCAGACACACTAACCCAGTCCAACCACTTTGAGTTCGCCAATCACAGCATTTCTTTTGTGAATTGGAACTTTTTGGGCGCGAATTTTCCAGACAGACAAACAGTAGGGGGGGGGGTGCTCACCAGGTATATATGATAGCTCCTGAGAAGCTATCGCTCTCTTTTTTTTACTTCCTGGGACCACAGGTGAGCCTCTCTCTCTCTCTCTCTCTCTCACTTTGCTTGACCACATGTGAGCAGAGTTTGTTTAATTTACATTGTAGCCATCTAATCCCTCGTTTTTACCGTCTGCATTCCCCCATTTAAGCAATTTTACTGTAATTACTGTGTTCGTGTGGTATAGTTTGATATTTGATTATAGTTTCTTTTAGTTAATAAAGCTTGATTTTTCCTCTCATCCAGACCATTTGTCCATTTTAATATCATTAATTATAAGTCCTTCAGTCAGAACTGGAAGGTGGGGTAGCGATTCGAAACCGCTGTTTTAAAATTGGTTTATTGGAAATTGGTTTACAGTGTAGCAGCAAGGCTGCCTGGCCAGGTGAATTACCGTAAGCCAGGTAAAAGATTGGAATTGGTCAGAGTGCAGGCAAAGGCTGCAAGACCAGGTAAATTACCTTAAACCAATTAAAAGATGCCCCCCTACAATTTCACCATCCTATCTATGTCACCCTGAAGCCTTTAACTTTCCTCATCATGATCTACTATTTTGCCAAGTTTCGTATCCCCTGCAAACTTTATAATGTTGCTCCCTATACCCGAGTCTAGGTCATTTATAAAAATCACAAAGAGTAATGGACCCAAAACTGACCCTTGGGGAACACCACTGCAAACCACCTCCCAGTCTGAAAAACATCCATCCACCACCACCCTTTGCTTCCTGCCACTGAGCCAATTTTATATCCATACTGCAACTTTTCCCTTAATTTATATCTTAATAAGTCTCCTGTATGGCACTTTGTCGATTGCCTTCTGAAAGTCCACATATACATCTACTGCACTACATTGATCAACCTTCTCTGTTACCTCATCAAAGAATTCAATCAAGTTAGTCAGACACGATTTACCTTTAACAAATCCATGCTGTCTTTCCTTGATTAACCCATGCCTTTCCAAATGATAGTTTATATTGTCCCTGATAATGGTTTTCTCACCATCGATGTTAGGTTAACTGGCCTGTAGTTTCCTGGTTTATCCCTATCCCATTTCTTGAATAGTGGCACAACATTAGCAATCCTCCAGTCCTCCGGCACTACTGCTGTATCCAATGAGGATTATAAGATTACGACCATTACCTCTGCTATTTCTATCTTTGCTTCTTTCAGCAACCTAGGATGCATTCCATCTGGACCAGGTGACTTACCAACTTTCAGTAATGCTGATCTTTTTAGAATGTCTTCTCTATCTATTATTATCCTGTCCATAACTTCCCTCTCCTTTAGTGTAACCTTCGCATCATCCGCTTCCTTTGTGAGGAAAGATGAAAAGTACTTATTTAATACTTTTGCCATGTCCTCTGCATCTACATGAAGATTTCCCTTTAGGTCCTTAATAGGCCCATCTTTTTCCCTAGCAAACTGCTTACAATTTATATATTTATAAAATGTTTTAGGGTTCAATTTAATGTTGCCTGCTAATCTTTGCTCGTAACCTCACTTTGCCTCCCGTATTAATTTTTACAATTCCCTCCTGTACTTTCCATAAGTACTGCCAATTAAATGAGTTCAACTATGATGAGTTCCATTGTATCATGGTGTTTCACAGCAATGCTTTTCACCAGTCTTTTGTCACGGACAAGTATTGTGCTACCATAGATGCTACTTTTGTGTTCGCAGCAATGTGCATGCCAGGGATGTTTGGCACTGTTGGCTATGTGTCTCTTGCAAGCACAAAGTATCTACTTTCATGCCAGATCAATTATCAGCCTTCTCTGCAGAAAATACCTCTGTATTGAAGCTGACAATTTTGACTGGCATATTTGGCTGAGGCCCTGAAGAGGTCCATGTATGCCAAAGTCTATGGGGGGAAAATTCAGTTGGTTAGCGCCTCCCGTTAGCGCCATCCTGACTTGGAAGTATATCACTGCTCCTTCATCATTGCTGGGTCAAAATCCTGGAACTCCCTCCCTAACAGCACTGTGGGAGTACCATCACCACATGGACTGCAGCGGTTCAAGAAGGCGGCTCACCAACACCTTCTCGAGGGCAAGTAGGGATGGGCAATAAATGCTGGCCTTGCCAGCGACGCCCAGATCTCATGAACGAATAAAAAAACAAAACATTAGTATATTGTACATAATATAATATGCTTTAAGATGATAATAGAGAAGGACATAAATATGACAAAAACCAGGTTAATAGATCGGAGAAAAGCTGATTTTGAGGGGGCTGAGAATAGAAGTTGGGAAGATAAAATGGGCAACAATATTGGCAAACAACAATGTAGAATGACAATGGGAAACATTTAAAACGGTGTTCAACAGAGTGCAGGAAAAATATATTCCGCTAAAAGGAAAGAACAAACTAAACACTAATGAGACTCCATGGATGAATAAAGACATAAGGGAACAATTGAGGGTAAGGAAAGAGGCATACATTAAGTACATAGACAGCAGGGGAGTGCATGATAAGAGAGAATATGAAAGGATTAGGAGAGAAATTTAAAAAAACAATTAGGAATGCAAAGAGGAACTATGAAATTAAATGATCAAGGAATATAAAACAAAATAGTAAAATATTTTACAGGTACATCAATAAAAAAAGGAAGGCTGGGATGGAAATAGGGCCAGTAAGTGATAGACAGGACAATACCACAGGTAACGATAGGGATATGGCAGAAATATTAAATCATTATTTCACTTCAGTATTTACCAGGGAGATAGAAAAGGTGGACATGACATTGGATGATGAGATGAGTAATGAGATAACTGCATTTAAAATAAAAAGGCGATATATTAAACTAATCAAACTCAAAGAGAATAAAACCCCTGGTCCAAATGGATTGCATCCATGCATTTTAAAAGAATCTAGGGAAGAGATAGCAGAGGCATTACTACACATACTTAATAATTCGTTAGAAAAAGGTGTAATGCCAGAGGACTGGCGGAAAGCTAACGTAATATCTATATTTAAGAAGGGGGATAGAACATGTCCAGGGAATTATAGACCAGTCAGCTTAACATCGGTGGAAGGAAAAATAATGGAATCCCTACTAAAGGAAAGAATAGAAGAACATCTAGAAACCAAAAATATAATAATTAATATTCAACAATGGTAATGCAGTAGTTGTAATTTATCTAGATTTTCAAAAGGCCTTTGAAAAGGTACCCCATAATAGACTAAAAAATGTCACAGAATGAGGAGTCAGGGGACAAGTAGCAGAATGGATTGCTGGCTGGCTTCAGGACAGAAAGCAGAGAGTAGGAGTAAAGGGTAGCTATTCACAGTGGCAGAAGGTGGGTAGTGGTGTTCCACAAGGATCAGAGCTGGGGCCACTGCTGTTCACAATTTACATTAACAATTTAGACTTTGGAATCAAAAACACAATTTCTAAATTTGCGGACAATACCAAATTGGGGGGCATAGTCAGTACTGAGGAGGACTGCAACAAATTGCAGGAGGACATTAATAAACTTGCAGAATGGGAAAATAATTAGCAAATGAAGTTCAACACAGATAAATGTGAGGTATTACATTTTAGTAGGAAGAATAGGGAGGTCACTTATCAGTTGGAGGGTGTGAGTCTAGGTAGGGTAGAGGAACAAAGGGATCTTGGAGTACAAATACACCAATCACTAAAAGTTGTGCCGCAGGTTAGCAAGGCCATAAAAAAGCAAACCAAGCACTAGGGTTTATTTCTAGAGGGATACAATTGAAAAGTAGGGAAGTTATGCTAAACCTGTATCGAATCTTGGTTAGACCACACTTAGAGTACTGCGTACAGTTCTGGTCGCCATATTATAAAAAGGATATAGAGGCACTGGAGAGGATGCAGAGAATATTTACAAGGATGATACCAGAAATGCGAGGGTATATATATCAGGAAAGGATGAACAGGCTGGGTCTCTTTTCTCTTGAAAAAAGAAGGCTAAGGGGTGACCTAATAGAGGTCTTTAAAATTATGAGAGGTTTTGATAGAGTGGATACAGAGAGAATGTTGTCATTTGTGGGGAAGAGCATAATTAGAGGCCATCAATATAAGATAGTCACCAAGAAATCCAAAAGGGAATTCAGAAGAAATTTATTTACCCAAAGAGTGGTGAGAATGTGGAACTCGCTGCCACAGGGAGTGGTTGAAGCGAATAGTGTAGATGGATTTAAGGGGAGGCTGGACAAGCATATGAGGGAGAAGGGAATAGAGGATTATGCTGATAGATTTAGATGAGGAAAGACGGGAGGAGGCTGAAGTGGAGCATAAATGCCGGCATGGACTGGTTGGGCCGAATGGTCTGTTTCTGTGCCTTATATCCTATGTAATCCTATTAATCCTATGTACAAAAAAAAATGTAAACACACCTGATAATATTTGCACACAACTAAGACCCATGATGTGTGGAATGTAATTGCATTGAGTCAATCATTCTGCTCTTCCTGTTATGAGTAACTTTTCCACAAGAATAATATATCGCGAACCTGTCCTGAGTTGAAAGATAGATAAATAAATAAGTAACCAACAGTGGCCCAACTTGACCTGAAATTAATTAATTAAATGGTGATCCTAAGATCCTGCTGCATGAGGCTGCTTCACCACCAATTAGTTAAATAAAAAGGTTCAGTGACTGCTACTAGAAATGAATGCTTCTAATCCTCCCATGAGCTTCTCGAGTTCATATTTATATAAGTGGATAATTGATTGTGCCTGACCCAACCTGACCTGAAATGAATAAACACAATCTTCCAACCTGCACAGAAACTGCCACACAAATACAGAATTTGATAAATATTGCATATATTTACATACAAAATAGTCTCTAATTAAATACATGCTTTATATGAAAATATTTACTCTGCACAGTTTATATATATTTTATATAAAGATAGAGCACAGATTTTATATACAGACTACTATTTTTCATATATAAAATCCTCCAATACACAATTTCATGTAATTTTTCAGTTACATTAATTCCTCTCTCTACCATTTAATCTATTTTACATTCTTAATTTTAACCAACATTCCCTTTATTTCCAATTACATTCAAAATGTACCACAATAAAGTGTTCCGTATTACACAATATAATCCTTTCCTTAGCAATAAAATAATTTGCATTTATATAATGCCTTTCATATCCTCAGAATATCCCAAAGCATTTTACAGCCAATTGATTACTTTTGAAGTGTAGTTGCTGTTGTTTTGAAGGCAAACATGGCAACTAATTAATGCAAAGCAAGGTCCTCCAAATAACAATGAGATGAGCGACTACTTCAATTGTTTTTGATGATGTTGATTGGTATTGACCGTTATTTATAAAACAGCGTGGATTTCCATGAACATTGCCATGAAAGATACGCTATAAATATATGAAAAGTATTGCATAAGTATGCATTTCCTATGTTGCACATACTTCCTATAAAGTCACAGTTTTCCCACCACACTTTGTTGATTGGCTCAAAGTAAAAACAGAAGCAAATCAGAAGTGAAGTGGTACGGAACATATGATTCAAAAACAAGGAAAGAAATTAGAAAACTGTAAATGAGAAATGACTATAGTTACTATAGGTGTGTACAGCACAGAAAGATGTCATTTTTTCACTTTGCCTATGCAAGCTCTTGGCTAAAGCACTCCAAAACTAATCCCATTGCCCTGCTCTCACCCCATAGCCTGTATCTTCCTCTGCTTCAAATATTTATCAACTTTTCCCTTAAAATCGTAGAATCGTACAGCACAGAAGAGGCCCATGTCTATGCCGGCTCTTTGAAGAGCTATCCAGTCAGTCCCACTCCCCTGCTCTTTGTCCATAGCCTTGCAAATTTCTCCTTTTCAAGTATATATAAAAAAGAAAAAGACTTGCATTTATAGAGCACTTTTCCGACCTCAGGACGTCCCAAAGCCAATTAAGTACTTTTTTTTGAAGTGTAGTCACTGTTGTAATGTCAGAATTCAATTCCCTTTTGAAAGTTACTATTGAATGTGCTTTCACCATTGTTTCAGACAGTGCATTCCAGATCATAACAATCGCGTAAAAAAAAATCTCCTCCTCGTGTCGCCAATTACCTTAAATCTGTTACCTCTGGTTACCGATCATCCTGCCAGCAGAAACAGCGACCGGAATTTTCACCTTGGAGGCGGGGCGGGTGCGCGTGGGCCGTGTAACAAATTGCCATCCCGAAGTTTTCAACAGCGTGTTCTGCACTGTGTGTTTAACTGAATTGGATCAATTGAAAGAGTCATGCGGGTTTCCCAGCCAGTTAAATGAAGTGGGTCTGATGACATCACCGATGACTCGCTTTCAGCTCAGATATTTAAAGGAGTCTTACACACATCTCAGTTGAAGGTTGTTCGAGGAAGTTTACAGGTGGTTGGGAGAGGTGGTTATTTTTATCTATCGAAGGCTTTTGTGTGGGTGCAAGGAAGGAAGGATGGATTCACAGCACCAGTAGGCTGTGCCCAGGTTCTCGGATGCCTCCCTGGAAGGCCTGGTGCAGGGAGTCAGAGCACGGAGGGAGGTCCTGTTCCCTGGTAGAGGCAGGAAGAGAGCAGCCAGAGAAACCAAGAGGGCATGACTGGAGATTGCACAAGAAGTGAGCAGCAGAGGTATTGTCAGCTGCTCCTGGATACAATGCCGCAAAAAATTTAATGATCTCATGAGGTCAGGAAAGGTGAGTGCAATGCCACAGTCACCTACATCCTGAGGTGCATGTTACCCCAACTCCATCACTCTGCCTTCCCAAGCCTACTCCTGCACGTCACTCCTCACATCAACCTACCTTGCAGGTGCACCCATCTCTCTCTGTCTATGCATATACTCAAATCCCCATCTGACCACTGTCACTCACTCTCATCCTAATGCAAACCTAGAAAGCAACGCTACAGAAGGAGGCTATTTGGCAATGTCATGCCACTCCCTCATAATCACCCTCTATAGATGTAGCCCATCCTTCCCTTACATTTATCCCATCACTCTCACTCAAAGTACTCTTCTTTCGCTCCTTGCAGGAGAAGAGAGTGCACAATGGGAGAAAAAGAGAAAGAACTGGAGGTGGCCCTCCAATGTACACTAATCTGATGCCAGCAGAGGATGCACTCAAATTAAGTGGAGTGGCAGAGGTGCTGGCGGTGGGAGAAAGAGAGAGGGGGACCTCCTGGCAACCTGGTGACAGAATTAAATATCCCACATGGCATACAACAGACACTCATTGTGACTGATGTCAGCAGCCAGTGAAATATCATCATGTGCATAATGGTAACATTAAACATTCTTATCATAGATCTAATACATGGTTTTACTCTCCCACAGGTCCATTAAGTGCCCACTACACACTGTCCAGCCGGAGGAGGAAGACGACTCCTCAGAGGAAGCTCCATTCTCGCAGAGTGCACCATCACCAGACCAATGCACACCCAGCACCATCGCAGATACACACACATCGGTGGGTCCTGCGAGACATAAAAGTAGTGTTGTCACCTAGTGTCTCACACATCACAAGTGAGCAAGAGCAGATGGTGGAGACAGGGACAGCAATGGACAGTCCTCACTGGAGGGTGCAGGATGTTCTAAGCTCTGCTCAGCTGGATGCAGATGCTGAAACTCGGGGGCCATTGACAAAGAGGTTGATCTTGGAGGAGCAGCAATAATTGTGCGAGGCTCTGGCAGCTTTTCCAGCCTCGATGTGTGCGATTGTAGAGAGAATGGAGGAGTCCATCTTCAACATGAGCAGCACCATCTCACAAGCGATGGTGACGATGTGCTCTTCCATGGAAAGGATGGCCACCTGCATGGAACAGCTAATGCGCCAGTCACATGAGAGCATGCTTGTTTTGAACAGGAAGTGCAGGTGGCCCATGAGAGGGATGATGGTAAGATGGAACATGGAAGTGGGGGCTCTGCTCAAAGCACTCCCACTCCTCACCAGTTGCCTCCCCCTCAGTCAGAGCCCCGCATGCTGCCTCAGATCCCGATGTCCGAGTCTGCCCCTGCACAGTTGCAGGAGGAGCAGACTTTGGCAGGGACCTCACAGGCTCCAAAACCCAGTGGACGTCTGCCAAAAGTGTCTACGCAGTCGCAACAGGGAAGTGAGCAACAGAGTCTACCTCTGCTGAAGCCACAGGGGTTGCACGTCGTAGAAGCACTCAGAAAAGAAAAAAGACACAATCATAGATGCACAATGGTATGCATATGGGTGTTTGCCAAAATGTTACTGTAAAGGTTCAGTTTTATTTATGATGCACCACTTTCCCATCTTGTCCATTTTTGCCTGCTACCTGGGAAGTGGCCTTGTCACTTGGAGTGAATAGTGAGACATTACTTAACCTCAAACAATGCGATTGTGTGACAGGAATGGTTTGTGATGTTAGTGGCGGCGGGGTTGGGTAGTTGGTACAGCATCAGGGTGCACTGGTACAACTTAAGTAAATTGGGCCATCCCAGGCAGCAATGTGCACTAGTGCCATCTCCACCTCAGGTTTCTCCTCCTCCTCCGAAGAGGCTGTGCGCCTTGCTCCTCCTGCAGCTCCAATCCTCCCTGCTGCACTATGTTGTGCAGCATGCAGCAGACGACGATGATTCTGGAGACCCTGGCTGGGGTGTACTAAAGGGCTCCTCCAGATCTGTCAAGGCAGCTGAAGCATATCTGCAGCATTCCGATTACTTGCTCTATGACACATCTGGTGGACATGTGGCTTTCATTATAACACTCAGCGGCCTCATTGCTTGGCCTCCTCAAGAGTGTCATCCGCCACTTCTTCAGTGGATAGTCCTTGTCTTCAAGCAGCCAGCCGGTAAGTCTGTTTGAAGTTGTGGACTGGCACAGGACGAAAGAGTCATGACAGCTCCCTGGGAATGTTCTTTTTATTCATTCACGGGATGTGGGTGTCGCTGGCAAGGCCAGCATTTATTGCCCATCCCTAATTGCCCTTAACTGTGTGGCTTGCCATTTCAGAGGGCAGTTAAGAGTCACCCACATTGCTGTGGATCTGGAGTCACGTGTGAGCCAGACCAGGTAAGGGCGGCAGATTTCCTTCCCTAAAGGACATTAGTGAACCAGATGGGTTTTTACAACAATACGGTAGTTTCATGGTCACCATTAATGATACTCGCTTTTTATTCCAGATTACTTTACTAACTGAATTTAAATTCCGCAGCTGCGGTGGTGGGATTTGAACTCATATCTCCAGATCATTAGTCCAGGCCTCTGGATTACTAGTCCAGTAACATAACCACTATGCTACCATTCACACACATGTTTGATGATCTTTTTATGGTTGCAAACGAGCTGCACATTGAGGGAGTGGAATCCCTTGTGGTTCACAAACACTCCTGGGTGATATGGGGTTTCCTTGATGGCCATATGTGTGCAGTCAATGATGCCCTGCACCTGTGGGAAGCCAGCCAGAGCCGCAAAGCTGAGTACCCGCTCAGTAACACTGGCGTCATCAGTGGCAAAATGTACATAAGTGGCTGACTTGTGAAACGTGGCATCGGTCACCTGGGTGATGCATTTGTGGGCGGCCGACTGCGAGATCCTGCAAATGTCAGCCAAGTTCTCATTGAATGGCGGAGCAGGCTCGAGGGGCCGAATGGCCTACTCCTGCTCCTATCTTCTATGTTTCTATGTTTCTATGTCTGCTGCAGATCCCTAAAAGGAGCCTGAGATGAAGAAGTTGAGGGCAGTGGTGACTTTGACAGCCACTGGTAATACGTGTCCACCAGGTCCTCTCGGCAGCAGGTCTTCTTCCAGCAAGCTACAAATGTCTGCCACATCCTGGCGTGATAGCCTGAGCCTCCCGAGGCACTGCTGTTCAGTCATGTCCAGGAAGCTAATCCTCTGCCTGTATACCCTGTGTTGGGGGTATCGCCTCTGGGGAGGTGCACCCATGCGCTGATCCCCTCTCTCCAGTGGAGCATTAGGTCGGTGAGGAGAAGGCTGCTGATGTTGTTGCTGCTGCTGCAGATGTTGTCATGCTGGGGCTCATCTAGGTCAGATTCTGAGGTCCAAGGTGAAACAGCATGGGCTGGATTTTGATTCAGGGGCGGGCTGGGGTCGTGTAATCCACATTTTGTGTTATCCACCCGAATCTAAATCGATGTGGGAGATTGATACTGTAGTGTATGTAACGTTCCACCTTTAAGAGAACTATTTTAAGGGTTGCACTACTTTATCTTGGCTACTGTATACTGTAATACCGGTGGTGACCACACCGGTATATAAGTGCTGTGTAAGGATTTATTGGGCAGATTCGCCCTGACCTTCGAATAGTAAAGTCCTGTTAAAGTTACTCTTGTAGTCTGTGTATTAATTCACCATATACCCACAGACTTTACAGTGGCGACTAGTTCGATCTTACCCTGCGGCAGCGATACATCCGAAGCAGTTAACGAGCGTCGAGAGGAGGTACCCGCCCTCGTCATTCTGCTGAGAGAAGACTCGAGTCTGCAGAGCAAGGAAGAAGGAAGAATTCAGACACGAAGCCTTCCATCAGCAATAGGCAGTGATCGTCCCTTCTGCCACGGTGGTGAGTGAGCCGATCAGCCACGAGAAGCAAGTTGGCCACGTTGACTGTGAGTAGGGGGAAAATTAAAAAAAAAGAATGGAGGAAGGGCGGTGAACTCGACCACGGTCGGGGGGAAAGGAGCCGGACAGAAGTCGGGCCCAGAGGCGCTGAGACTGGGGCAGCGTGGGGCACGGAAGCAGCCGGTGTGAGAGACCGGGCTACAAGCGGGCTGGGAGACGCAACAGCGTCGTGAGACAGCTCGACCGCGACCGGCGAAAGGCCGGGCAGCTACCGAGGCCGCGAGGCGCTGCGACCGGGATCGTAAGGCGCGGGAAGAAATAAAAATAAGAAACCGCGGAGAACTCAGCCGCAGCCAGGGGAGGAAAGGACCGGACTGCGAGAGGGCTGGGAGGCGCGATTGGAAGCCGCTGAGGGAGAGACAGAGCCCGAGCGAGCGGGAGAGACAGAGCCGAGCGAGGGAGACCGAGGAGATTCAGCCAGCGGCTGGAACTGTTCGCCGTCAACGGGTTGTCCCCAGCGCCGGTTGCCCTGCCGAGAAAAGGGAACAAAGAACGCACTGAAGCCGGCGCGCAGGCTGCGAACCCCGAAAGCCAGCGGTCGTCGCCCGAGGGAAAAGCTTACCCCTCCCGCCAGTAGGCGGAGAAGAAGACAGGAGCGGGAAACCGCCATTTTGAAAGTGGGCGGGGAAGAAGACAAGCGCGGGAAACCGCCATTTTTGGAAAAAAAAAGAAAAAAAAAGTTAAAGAAAAATTTCGTTGTTGTTTCTCAGGAAGATTGTGAAGATGCCTAAGCGTGGCAACATCAACGAATTCAATTCTGATGTGGAAGATTGGACCACGTATGTAGAACGCATCGAGATATATTGTAAGGTCAATAAGATAGCAAATTATGATAAAGCTCTAACCTTACTAAACTCAATGGGTGCGAAGACATACGGGTTATTGAAGCATCTTCTATCACCAGCTAAACCGGCGGATCAGTCTTTCGCTAATATTGTTGCTGTCCTGAAGGATCATGTGAACCCCACACCGCTGATGTTAGCGGAACGAGCTACATTTTACGGGAGAACGCAACTAAAGGAGGAAAGCAACGCGGAGTACCTGGTTGAACTGCGTAGGCTAGCAAAATACTGTCAGTTTGGGGTAAATCTGACAGAGGCACTGAGAGACAAGTTCGTGTGCGGGATGTCGAAGGAAGGAACACAAAAGCGACTGCTCGAAGAGAACGATCTTACACTTGATAAGGCTGTCCTTATTGCAGCATCGCACGAAGCCGCAGCGAGAGGCACGGCGGAAATGCAGCTGAAGACAACGGTACTCAGTGTGGATCAAATGACTTCGGGTACAACGAAATGTTACCGTTGTGGGAAGACAACACACGACCAGAACCAATGCTGGTTTAAAAACCAGGAATGTAGAAAATGTGGCAAACTTGGTCACATAGCTAAAGTATGCCGGTCAGGAAAGAAGACCAGCAACAATAAGTCACCGCAGAAGAAGTACAGAAAGGTACATAAGGTGACTGTGAAGAGTCCAGATGAACTGAATTCGGATTCAGACCCCAACAGCAAGGAACTGGGTAGTCTGAGGATTCACAATGTGAGTAAAGAAGCTGACCGACAAACTATTTGGGTCACACTGCAGATTGCAAAAGTCCAAGTGAAGATGGAAGTGGACACCGGATCGGCGTTGACGGTCATGAATAAACAAGATTACAAAAAGTTATTCAAACATATTCCCCTACGGGATACGGAGGTAGTATTGCAGACATACACGGGGCATAAAGTATACCCCATCGGAAAGATAATAGTCAAGGTGAGACACAAGGGCAAAGATCACCAAGGAATGGACTTATATGTACTACCCAAGGGAGGTCCACCACTTCTGGGACGGGAGTGGATCAGGAAAATAAAGATAGACTGGCACTCACTAAACACAATGACGGTAGATTTCGGAAAGAAAGATGTCAAACCTGAACGGTTGTCCAGAATATTGGACGAGGCTAAAGAGGTATTCCAGCAGGGACTGGGAACACTGAGAGGAATTAAGGCAAAAATCAAGATTGCAGAACATGCAAGCCCAAAATTTTTCAAAGCCAGATCGGTACCTTACGCGATACGACCTGCTGTGGAGGCAGAACTGGAAGAGCTTGAACGTGCAGGGGTACTGTCGAAGGTGGACTGGAGTGAGTGGGCCACGCCCATTGTTCCCGTCATGAAGTCTTCATCAAGTAACAAGTCAGGGGGACTGGGGAAGGTCCGCATCTGCGGAGACTTCAAGATCACAGTTAATCCGGTGCTTCACACGGTACAATACCCGCATCCGCGGATTGAGGATATCTTTGCTTCATTGTCTGGCGGGAAACACTTCACCAAGATAGACCTGGCACAAGCATATTTACAGATGGAGGTCGAGGAAGAGTCACGCCAGTATCTCACAATCAACACGCACAGAGGCTTGTATCGATATAATAGACTGGTTTTTGGAGTAGCTTCGGCTCCAGCAATTTGGCAGAGGGCCATGGAGCAGGTCTTACAGGGTATTCCAAGCACTCAGTGTTACTTGGACGATATCCTGATTACGGGAGAAGACGAGGAGGAACACCTCACAAATTTGAAACTGGTGCTCACCAGGTTGAAGGAATATGGCCTTCGAGTTAATCGCCAGAAATGTGGGTTCTTCCAGAAACGGATCTCGTACTGCGGTCATGTCATTGACCAAGAGGGGCTGCACAAGTCACCTGACAAGATCGAAGCGGTCGTGAAGGCCCCCGCTCCGGAAAATGTATCACAGTTGAGGTCGTTTCTGGGGTTGATTAATTATTACCATAAGTTTCTGCCAAATCTATCCACGGTGCTGCATCCGCTGAATGCTCTGTTGCGGAAAGAAGTACCATGGAAGTGGAGCGAGGACTGTAAGAAGGCCTTTCGCAGAAGCAAGGCGTTGATTACCTCTGAGGAAGTGTTGGCTCACTTCAACCCAACGCTACCTCTTCGTCTAGCTTGTGATGCTTCCCCTTATGGTATTGGAGCTGTACTCTCACACAAGTTACCAAATGGCTCGGAAAGGCCAGTCGCATTTGCGTCCCGATCATTGACCTCCGCTGAGCGAAATTATGCTCAGATAGATAGGGAGGCTCTCAGCCTTGTGTGGGGAGTAAAGAAATTCAATCATTACCTGCAGGGCAAGAAGTTTACATTGCTGACAGACCACCAGCCGTTGGTGTCCATATTCAACCCTAACAAGGCCGTTTCCACTATGACAGCACAAAGGCTACAGAGGTGGTCCGTTCTACCAGGGGCACACCAATATGACATCAAATACAAAAGGTCCAAACAGCATGGAAATGCTGATGGGTTATCGCGCCTACCGTTGCCAGTGGAAGAAGAGGCGACTACAGTGGACCCAGTGGAGATGTTCCACTCAACCATAATGGAATGTCTACCAGTAACAAATTCCATGATCGAAAAGGAAACAAGAAATGACCCGACTCTCTCACGAGTCTACGATTTAACGGTGGAGGGATGGCCAGTACATGGCGAACCAATGCTGCCAGCATTTTCGCACAGAAGAGAACAGCTGTCAGTGTGCCGAGGAACCTTGATGTGTGGATCTAGAGTGGTGATTCCACCCAAACTCCAGCAGAAAGTACTAAAGGAGCTTCACGAGGGGCATCTGGGTGGAGTGAAAATGAAGAACCTAGCCAGAGCGTTTGTGTGGTGGCCAGGTATTGATGGAAACATCGAAGAAATAACCAAGAGCTGTCTAGGATGCCAGAAGGTCCAAAACGCGCCACCACAAGCTCCTCTGCATCCATGGGAGTGGCCCTCATCTCCATGGCAAAGGGTACATATCGACTTTGCTGGTCCATTTATGGACTCAATGTTTTTAATCGCGGTGGATGCACACTCCAAGTGGCCGGAGGTAATAAAAATGTCCTCCACCACCACGGAAAAAACCATCACAGTATTAAGGACCATATTTGCCAGGAATGGGCTGCCGGAACAGATCTGTTCTGATAATGGACCGCAATTTGTGTCCGAAGAATTCAGGAAGTTCTTAAAAAGCAATGGGGTTAAGCACTATACGTCCGCCCCATACCATCCCGCCACCAATGGATTAGCTGAAAGGTTTGTCCAGACCTTCAAGAAGGCCATAAAGGCCATGGGTAATGAAGACATAAATCTACAACATAAGGTAGATAACTTCTTGTTGGCGTACAGGAATGCAACACATGCGGTCACAAACCAAACTCCCGCCATGATGTTTTTCAATAGAAGAATAAGATACCGGCTGGATTTGATTAAGCCAAACGTCAGAAGGGACGTAGAGAACCGGCAATTTCAAGGCATGAATGAAAGGCCAACTAGATCCTTTCAGCTAGGTCAACAAGTTTTGGCCCGGGACTACCGTACCGAGAAATGGCAGCCGGGAACTATTGGAAAAAGGCTAGGACCGTTGATGTATACCGTGGACATTGGTGAAAGCATAATAAGGCGCCATGTTGACCAGATCATAGAATCATCCACAAAGGCCCAACCTACTCCACAACTCTATACGTCTAATGTTGAAGCAGAGATACCCAGAGCATCTACCTCCGATCCGGTAATACTGGAATCCGATGAACCTGAAACGGTCCTTCGAGCCGAATCGACCTTGCCAGAAGAACCTACTACACCACCGAAAACGACTACACCACCGAGGCGTTATCCGGACAGAGTCCGGAAGCCTCCAGAGAGACTGAATCTGTGAACTGTTTCACATAAAGTTGTATATATGTTAAGATGTTATATTAATGGGAATATGTATATATTGTTAACCTAAAAAGGGAGGATTGTAGTGTATGTAACGTTCCACCTTTAAGAGAACTATTTTAAGGGTTGCACTACTTTATCTTGGCTACTGTATACTGTAATACCGGTGGTGACCACACCGGTATATAAGTGCTGTGTAAGGATTTATTGGGCAGATTCGCCCTGACCTTCGAATAGTAAAGTCCTGTTAAAGTTACTCTTGTAGTCTGTGTATTAATTCACCATATACCCACAGACTTTACAGATACAATTTCATCTTAATTGGCCAATTGAGTTCCAGCATGTGGGAACCCATGGCAAATGAGTTTTTCCAGTCTGAAAGTCGCCTCCGATGACGTCATCATTGCTGCTGCATTTAAGGTCTGCAACAAGCCTTGCTTCTTCTGCAGACTGCCAACCTTTTGTCCTTTCATGCTAGAGGGACCTGGAGGCAGAATAGCCAGCGAAGACCGAGGTCTGCTCCCAGGTTTGACGACGTTGCCCTGCAGGCTTTAGTTGAGGGAGCAAGAGTTCATAAAGAGGTGCTCTTCCCTTCTTCAGGGAGGAAGAAGCCTCCCCAGCAGACCAAGGCTGTGTGGATCCAGGTGGCAGAGGAGGTCAACTCATTATCAGTAACCCGCAGAACCTGGATTCAGTGCAGGAAGAGATTTCATGACCTTCAGCGCACTGGAAAACTGAGTATGAATTTCCCATCACCCTCAATCTGATCCCCATTGCCTCTCCTCACCAGCACTCAGCTTTAGCAATCTCTTCCTCCACAACCCACTTGACACTGACATCCATGCACCCTTACCCATTCCCTTTCTTTCTATGGTCACATTAACCTAACTATTCGACTATGCAGCCCTCACACTCCCTATCACTGTGATGCTATGAAAACAACTGACAACACACAGGGAGGGCCCTTGGTCTTGCCACCTCACTCCATCTTTGTCTCCTTCTAAGTATCTATGCTATGGAATCTCTACACTCACTCCTTCATTCTCACTCAACCTCCACTTGTCTCCCTCATTGCAGGAAAAGAGTGCTCATAATAAGCGAGAAAGAGTGAGGACAGGAGGAGGGTCACCCTCAGTAGCCCACCTGACCCCCTGGGAGGAGGCGGTCCTGGAGATCGTAGGAGTGGAGGAAGATGCGCAAGTGGGGGACGGACAGACGGGTGCATCACAGCAAGCTGGTGACAGAATAGTTTTCCATCTCTCTCATTGACATTGCATGAGTCGCTGATAATGATTCTGATGCTCTAACAGATTGACTTATGATCATCTGCAATATGCAATGTGCATGTAACCTGACTCTTTCCTTTACTTCCCCACAGGACCATCGCAAGCACCCGTCCCCACTAGCCAGGAGGAAGAGCCTGAGCATCAAGACTCCTCAGAGGAAGCTGCAACCTCTGAGGGCGCAGCTTCAGCAGAATTAAGCACACCCAGCAGCAGCGCAGACATTCACACCTCAGTGGGACCATCGCAAGATAGAGTAGTGTTGTCACCTGGTGTATCACAGCTCACAAGTGAGCATCAGCAGATTGTGGAGACAGGGACAGCAGAGGCGAGTCCTAGTCGGAGGGCGCAGGACTCTGCCAGCTCGGCTCAGCTGCATGTCGACTCTCTGCCTCTGGGTCCATCCATAAGATCAGCGGTGCTGCAACTCCAGGGAACAGATGCTGGAGTCTCTGGCAGGTTTTGTCTCCAGGGTTGCTGCGAGTGTGGAGTGAATGGAGGAGGTGACTTTAATCTAGATATAGATTGGGCTAACCAAATTAGTAACAATACTGTGGAGGAGGAATTCCTGGAGTGTATACGGGATGGTTTCCTGGACCAATATGTCGAGGAACCAACTAGAGATCAGGCCATCTTAGACTGGGTATTATGTAACGAGAAAGGATTAATTAGCAATATTGTTGTGCGAGGCCCCTTGGGGAGGAGCGATCATAATATGATAGAATTCTTCATTAAGATGGAGAGTGAAGTAGTTGACTCAGAGACTAGGGTCCTGAATTTAAATAAAGGAAACTACGATGGTATGAGGCGAGAGTTGGGTAGGATTGATTGGGGAATGTCACTCAAAGGGTTGACAGTGGATAGGCAATGGCAAACATTCAAAGATCGCATGAATGAACGACAGAATCTGTTCATCCCACTTTGGCATAAAAATAAAACAAACAAGGTGACTCAACCGTGGTTAACAAGGGAAATTAGGGATAGCATAAGATCCACGGAGAGGACATATAAATTGGCCAGAAAAAGCAGTAAACCTGAGGATTGGGAACAGTTTAGGATTCAGCAAAGGAGGACAAAGGGATTAATTAAGAGGGGGAAAATAGAGTATGAGAGTAAGCTTACAGGGAACATAAAAACTGACTGTAAAAGCTTTTATAGATATGTGAAGAGAAAAAGATTGGTGAAGTCAAGCGTAGGTCCCTTGCAGTCAGAATCAGGGGAATTTATAATGGGGAATAAAGAAATGGCAGACCAATTAAATACATACTTTGGTTCTGTCTTCACAAAGGAGGACACAAATAACCTCCCAGAGATGTCGGGGAACATAGGGTCTAATGAGAGGGAGGAACTGAAAGAAATCAGTATTTGTAGGGAAATGGTGTTAGGGAAATTGACGGGATTGAAGGCCGATAAATCCCCAGGGCCTGATAAACTACATCCCAAGGCACTTAAGGAAGTGGCCCTAGAAATAGTAGATGCATTGCTGGTCATCTTCCAAAATTCGATAGACTCTGGAACAGTACCCATGGATTGGGGGGTAGCTAATGTTACCCCACTAATCAAAAAAGGTGGTAGAGAGAAAACAGGGAATTATAGGCCGGTAAGCCTGACATCGGTAGTGGGGAAAATGCTAGAGTCCATTATAAAAGATGTAATAGCAGAGCACTTGGAAAACAGTACAGGATCGGACAAAGTCAACATGGATTTACAAAAGGTAAATCGTGCTTGACTAATCTACTGGAGTTTTTTGAGGATGTAACTGGTAAAATTGATAAGGGCGAACCAGTGGATGTGGTGTATTTGGACTTTCAGAAGGCTTTCGATAAGGTCCCGCATAAGAGATTAGCGTGTAAAGTTAAGGCACATGAGATTGGGGGCAAGGTATTGACTTGGATAGAGAACTGGTTGGCAGACAGAAAGCAAAGAATTGGAATAAATGGCTCTTTTTCCGAGTGGCGGGCAATGACTAGTGGGGTACCGCAGGGATCGGTCCTGGGACCCCAGCTATTCACAATATATATTAATGATCTAGACGAGGGAATTGGATGTAATATCTCCAAGTTTGCAGACGACACAAAGCTGGGTGGGAGTGTGTGCTGCAAGGAGGATGCCGAGAAAATCCAGTATGATTTGGAAAGGTTGGGTGATTGGGCAGAAGCATGGCAGATGCAATATAATGTGGATAAATGCGAGGTTATCCACTTTGGTGTCAAAAGCAGGAAGGCAGATTATTATCTGAATGGCAATAGATTGGGAGAAGGGGAAGTGCAACAAGACCTGGGTGTCCTTGTGCACCAGTCGCTGAAGGTAAGCATGCAGGTGCAGCAGGCGGTTAAGAAGGCAAATGGCATGTTGGCCTTCGTAGCGAGAGGGTTCGAGTACATGAACAAGGATGTCTTGATGCAGTTGTACAGGGCCTTGGTGCGACCACACCTGGAGTATTGTGTGCAGTTTTGGTCACCTTATCTGAGGAAGGATGTTCTTGCAATGGAGGGAGTTCAGTGAAGATTCACCAGGCTGATACCTGGGATGGCAGGAATGACGTATGAGGAGAGATTGGGTCGATTGGGCTTATACTCGCTGGAGTTTAGAAGAATGAGAGTGGATCTCATTGAAACTTATAAAATACTAACAGGACTAGATAGACTGGATGCAGGAAGGATGTTTCCGATGGCCGGGGACTCCAGCACCAGGGGTAACAGTCTAAGGATAAGGGGTAAGCCATTTAGGACTGAGATGAGGAGGAATTTCTTCACCCAGAGAGTGGTGAACCTGTGGAATTCTCTACCACAGAAGGCAGTAGAGGCCAATTCATTAAATATATTCAAGAAGGAGTTAGATATATTTCTTAAGGCTAAAGGGATCAAGGGATATGCGTGGTGGCATAGTGGTTAGCACTGTTGCCTCACAGCGCCAGGGACCCGGGTTCAAATCCGGCCTCGGGTGACTGTCTGTGTGGAGTTTGCACATTCTCCCCGTGTTTGCGTGGGTTTTCTCCGGGTGCTCCGGTTTCCTCCCACAGTCCAAAGATGTGCGGGTTAGGATGATTGGCCATGATAAAAATTGACCCTTAGTGTTAGGGGGGATTAAATACGTGGGGTTACGGGGTTACGGGGATAGGGCTTGGGTGGGATGGCTGTCGGTGTAGGGACCAGGTGCTAGGGTTTGGATGATCAGCCATGATCTCGTTGAATGGCGGAGCAGGCTCGAAGGGCCGAATGGCCTACTCCTGCTCCTATCTTCTATGTTTCTATGAAGGCAGGGACAGGGTACTGAATTTGGATGATCAGATATGATCGCATTGAATGGCGGAGCAGGCTCGAGGGGCCGAATGGCCTACTCCTGCTCCTATCTTCTATATTTCTATGTTTCTATGAGTCCATAGCGATGAGTCCTTTGTGGAGTCATTGGCGCATGAACGCATCACCATGGAAAGGATGGCAACGTCCATGGAGGTGATAAGTCGCCAGAGTGCAGAAAACATGGTGAGTGTTCAGAATAGAATGACATCTCTGGAGGAGCGATGGTCATCTACTGAACAGAGAAACTAGACCTTCATGGAAGTCCTTCTGAGTAGGACTGCCAGTGCAGATACGGGTCCCCATGGCCTCCCTGATGTGCAGCAAGGTGCTCTCAAGCCACTTGCAAGCACTGAGGGGATCTGACCCATGAGAGGGAAGTTGGTGGCAGACATCAAGGAAGTGGGGGCTCCTCTCCAAGCGCTCACACTTCCATGCCACTGCAGAGCCCTCGGTCAGAGACCCACCAGAGTCCACACCCAACTGAGATTGGCGTCTCAACCCCTGCACAGCCACAGGAGCAGCAGACAGTTGATGAGCCCTCACAGGTTCGCAACCCCAGAGGATGCCCGCCAAAGGTGTCAAGACAGGAGCAGCAGGAAAGTGAGCAAGGAGCCTCCACATCTGCTGAAGCCACAGGGGAAGCACCATGTAGGAGCACGCGTAAGAGAAAGATACTGCACAAATAGTCACAAGGGTAGTCACTTGGGTGAAATTTGATGTTTTATGTGGAAAAGCCATCAGATGAATAATGTAAATAAAAAATCTGATGGTTACTGCTGTAGTTGTGGCGTGTGTCATTTCGCGAATGGGACTATCACATTGAGGGCTTAGGATTACTTGCAATTGTCAGTATGGTGGTCAAATTGCTAGGAATCCGCTGGTTCTTGGCCATTGTCGATGCTCAGGTAAGAAGCTGTGAGGCAAAAGTGCTTGATTAGCTAGGCTAAGCAAATCTGGCCAAGATGAGTGCGTTCCTTGCATCCGGGCAGCTATGTTCTCGCGTACTGCTGCCGGTGGTTGATGGGCCTCTGCAAGATGTTCGTTTTTACTCTCCTCCTCCTCCTCATCTGAGGAGGATATGTGAGGAGCCACTTGGTCCTCAGGAATCTGCAAGCCACGACGCTGTGCCATGTTGTGAAGCACACAGCAAACCACGACGATTCTGGAGACCCTGGCTGCTGAGTACTGCAGGGCTCCACCTGATCTGTCCAGGCATCCGAAGCGCATCTTCAGCAAACCGATGGTTTGCTCGATTATGGTTCTGGTGGACATGTGGCTGGAGTTGTAGCTCTCCTCAGCTTCATTGGATGGCCTCCTCAACGGCGTCATTAGCCACATCCTCAGGGGATAGCCCTTGTCTCCAAGTAGCCATCTGTTAAGTTGGTCTGGCGGACTGAATAGCAGAGGCACACTAGACTGGCGCAGTATGAAGGAGTCATGGCAACTGCCAGGGTACTTGGCACAAACATGCAAAATTTCCTTCTTGTGGTCACACACCAGCTGAACGTTGAGGGAGTGGAAGCCATTGCGGTTGACAAAAATACCTGGATTGTGATGGGGTGCCTTAAGTGCCACATGTGTGCAGTCAACGACGCCCTGCACCCTTGGAAAGCCTGCTAGATTAGCTACTCCAACCGCACGTGCCGTGACACTTGCTTGATCCTTGGTGAAATGGATGTGATTGTGCGCGATGGCAAAGAGGGCATCGGTTACCTGCATGATGCAATTGTGTGTGGCTGCCTGGGAGATGCCGCTGATGTCTGCTGCTGATCCCTGGAAGGAGCCTGAGGCAAAAAAGTTGAGTGCGGTGGTGACTTTGACGGCCACTGGTAAGGGTTGTCCACCTGGTCCTCTGGGCTGCAGGTATTGTTGCAGCATTGCGCAGATGTCACCCACTACCTCTCGCAAAAGTCAGAGCCGCCTTTGGCACTGCTGCTCAGACATGTTGAGGTAGCTGATGCTGTGTCTGTAGACCCTGTTTGGGGGGTATCTCCTGTGCCGACGGGCTTCCATTCGTTGGCCCCTTCTGGCCTGTGCAGCTTCAGGTGGGTGAACAGCAGCTTGGTGCTCCTGTTGGTGCTGCTGTTGTTCAGGGTTCTGCTGGTGCCGCGGCTGGTCTTCGTCCTCATCACTGCCCAGAAGGGAAGGAAATAAATGGCTCCCATGCTTCTGGCATATGCCTCAGTTGAGAAAGCGCTCAGTGAAGGTGGCGAGAGGGGTTTCCCAGGAGGTCACATTGGAGATGGGTGTCAGGCTCCAAACTTACACAGCTGTGGTTATGCCTTCTAAAAGATCCCCCAGACCTGAGACAACAAAGTCCTGCCACCTGCAAATGATGGCTGATCAAATCTCCTATTTAATGGTTGACCTGCAGCTGATGGTCAGCAATCCAATTGTGCTCCCGCCAGGTTTCACCGTCGTGTTTCAGGACAGGCGTATTTCACGTGGGGAAAGGGTTAAAATCACAAAGGGCTATCAAAATGGCATTATAAAGCCAATTTAGTGCTTGTTAAGGGCCTTAATGGCCTATCCCACCTCTTGGAGGCGGGATGGAGAAGGGACCACTAGACACAAATTATTGAAAATAGCTTGGAGGCGGGATGGAGGCGGGGTTGGGCCCGTCCGCCAGTTTATGCAATTTTAGCCCCCCACATGACTCCAATCCCGCCACCACGGCCCAATGAAAATCCAGCCCCATAAGTGCACCCATGCTGATCTGATAGCTATCAGGTAAAGTGGAGATCAGAGGCACAATCCTCCAATATACTGAGATTGACTTGCAATGTGGTGAGAGTGGCTTCCGAGGTTGTAAAAATCACCTGCAAACTCCTGAAAGCAAAATCTCTGCGCATAATGGAGTCAGCAAGAGCCTTTCCCTTAGGCAAGGAAACAGGTGTAAGGTGTCTGTATTTATGTGCTTTTTCCTGCTGTCACTTAAGAACATAAGAAATAGGAGCAGGAATAGGCCACTTGGCCCCTCGAGCCTGCTCCACCATTCAATAAGATCATGGCTGATCTTGGGCTCAAAGCCACTTCCCCGCCCGCTCCCCATAACCCTTCACTCCCTTATCTTGCAAAAATCTGTCTATCTCCACCTTAAATGTATTTAATGACCCAGCCTCCACAGCTCTCTGGGCAGAGAATTCCACAGATTTACAAACATCTGAGAGAAGAAATTCCTCCTCATCTCAGTTCTAAAAGTTCTGAAACTATGCCCCCCGAGTTCTAGGTTTCCCTACGAGGGAAACATCCTCTCTGCATCTACCTTGTCGAGCCCTCTCGGTATCTTATATGTTTCAATAAGATCACCTCACATTCTTCTAAATTCCAATGAGTATAGGCCCAACCTGCTCAACCTTTCTTCATAAGTCAACCCCTCATCTCTGGAATTAACTGAGTGAATCGTCTCTGAACTGCCTCCAATGCAAGTATATCCTTCCTGAAATAAGGAGACCAAAACTGTATGCAGTACTCGAGGTGTGGTCTCATCAGTACCCTGTACAGTTGTAGCAGGACTTCCCTGTTTTTATACTCCAACCCCCTCGCAATAATGGCCAACATTCCATTTGATGAACTAGCACAATGCCCAATGAGCTCCCGCCTTGCCTTCACAGGCGAGCTACCTGAGGTTTGTAAATCCCATGCGCAAGCATTTAAAGATGAAACCCCACATTAAAAACGCTCTTAAGGGTCTTTCAATGAGCAGTTAAGTGCTTCAATAAGGTCACCTGCCTCTTCTGTGCGGGTCCGTGGTGTGCTTTGAAATGTGTCCCTGTTAAATGCTGAAGTTGGCTGGATGACGGCGGGTTCCCGACACGCTGTCAATTTCAGCGCTTTTAACTGCCGACCCGTTCCCAAACCCGCATGCTCTTCAATGTGAAAATTCTGGCCATTGTCTCCCTATCTACTCTATCAAAACCACTTAACCTTCTCTGCTCTAAAAAGATCAATGCCAATTTATCTAGTCTCTCCACATAACTGTAGCCCCTCATCCCTGATACCATTCTGGTAAATCTCCTCTGCACCCTCTCCAAGGCCTTGACATCTGTCCTAAAGTGTGGTGGCCAGAATTGGACACTATCCTCTAGCTGAGGCCTAACCAGTGATTTAGAAAGGTTTACCATACTTTCCTTGCTTTTGTAACCCCTTTCACGGTTCTCTAGATATATGTGAGATGTGGTCTCTGTTGTAGACAGTATTCTATAGTCCAGTAAGGAGATCACTACTACAATGGCTTAATTCTAATTATCTTACTTTATAGTTTTAACATCAGACAGTATAAGAAGATTACAGGTCAATGAACTAAATTAGACATTTGCATGCATTAGAATGAATCTAGACATAATAAACATACATTCTCCATTTACATGGATTCAAAGGAGAATCTGTCCCTGTGTCCAAATTCGAGTGCACTCTTTCGTTGGCGCGCTTAAGTTGGAGCTCATGGTATGTATAATGTCTGCAAGACTTACGACTCCGAACCCCTTCGTTGAATTCTCTTCACGATCACTGAATTCCACTTTGAGTTCTGGATGCAGAGCACACAGCAGCAGCTGGAGTTGGTGACTCTCTCTCTCTCTCTCTGCAGCTTTTCCAAGTAGATCCCCATCAGCACGAGGCAAGCAGCTCTCCCCAGACCTCTGCCTTGCAGATCTGGGTTCAGACGACGATCCCCCGGTACTGGTGACTTGCAGCCAGCCAGTTCAGGATGCAGTGCTACTAATACGAAGGGCAGAGGCCGATTTTGGAAACCCGGGACGGGATGCGGCAGCCATTTGCCTCCTGAGCCCTCTTTTCAGAGCTCCTGCCCTCTTCTCTTCCAGTCGCTCTCTGCAGCTTTTCCCGCTCGAAAAACCCGACTCCACCCCTTCCTCCTGGGGTTTCTGCCTGGAGACTGCGCAGCCTCACTGTCTGCAACAGTTGATACTGGTGCAGAATTATGGAAAGTATGCTCTTAGTCACATTGTGTCCTTAAAAGTTCTTGCCGTACCTTCACATGGGCAACTTTAACCCAGGGATTTATAACAATGATAATACAGTGTCTAAGTTAAAGATTGATAACCATACTTAGCGTACATAACATTTCCAGTGGGTATTACACTCCCCCCCTACCAAATATAGGCATGTCCCCATGACTAATGCACTTTACACATAAGTGGTTGCACATGTATAAAGGGAGGTAACATATCGAACCGTAGGGGCTATCATTACACTTGGCACTCCTAGTGTACTGTATGTCAATCTTTCAGGAACCTTCTTAACTCGCTGTGAGCTCCTTATTTCGGATACCCGGTCTTCAGTTCCTTCAACTACGTTGGAGGCGTTGGTTCCTTTGTTATCATGCCTTTCAGTCTCTTTTATCTCCTTCTCGGAAGCATCTGCTTCTTCCCAGACCATGTCCAAGTCTGAGCCAAATGGTTCAGACAATTCATCCAGATTCTGTCTTATGCGTCCCTCTGGGAGGTCGTACCATAGACCCCATTCTTCATCTTCCGACTCATCAGGTTCCTCATGATCCACACACTGTGTCATGGGTTTTCTGTCTTCTGGAACAAAGTTTTCCTGGTTTCTCGTTTTTTTCCTTCTTCTTCTCTGCAGGGTTCTCCTACTAGGTGTCAGCTCATTATCCGCTGGCGGATCCAGACGCACTTGCTGTCCCAATGGCAGGATATGATTCCGGTGCAGTATTTTTATGGGTCCATTCCCACCTGCAGGTTTTAGCCGAAACACAGGTAGTTGTGACATTTGACTTTCGACATTGTAAGGTGTAGAAGCCCAGTGGTCTGCTAACTTATGTTTCCCTTGAAGTCCTAGGTTCCGTATGAGAACTCGGTCACCAGGCATGAGTTGGGAAAAACGGATCTTCTGGTCATACCTCTGCTTATTTCCTTTATTCTGTTTGGCAGAAACAGACTCAGCAAGTTCATAAGCAGCTTGCAATTCCTTTCTCATGTCAGATACATACTTGAGGTAAGTTCTCTGTGATGTGCCATCACTGGATACTCCGAAACACAAATCCACCGGCATCCTCGCTTCACGTCCAAACATGAGGTAGCACGGTGAAAAACCAGTAGCGTCATTTCGGGTACAATTATAAGAATGAACAAGATGTCCAATGTGCCGACTCCACTTGTTCTTTCGCTTTGAATCCAGCGTTCCAAGCATGTCTAACAAAGTACGGTTAAACCGCTCAGGTTGAGGATCTCCCTGAGGATGGTATGGCGTTGTTCTTGACTTCTCAATCCCGAGCATGGACAACAACTCATGTATAAGTCTACTTTCAAAGTCTCTACCTTGATCACTGTGTATTCGCTTTGGCAGTCCATAGTGGATAAAGTATTTCTCCCACAACACTTTGGCAACGGTGGATGCTTTCTGATCCTTTGTGGGAAAAGCTTGGGCATAGCGAGTATAATGATCTGTAATGACCAAGACATTTGCGGTATTGCTGGAATTGGGTTCGATGGACAGAAAATCCATACAGACAAGGTCTAGAGGTCCATCACTTTGCATGTGAAACAGAGGAGCAACTCTTTTAAGTAAAGTCTTTCTCTGGACACAACGTGCACAGGACTTGCAGAACTCCTCAACCGCAGACTTCATACGCGGCCAATAGAATCTGTCCTTGACCAACCCATAGGTCTTATCTACTCCCAGATGACCTGCGTCATCATGCAAAGACTTCATCACTATTTCCCTGTACTTTTCAGGCAGGACCAACTGTGAATGACATGGTTTAGTGGGTGGGTGAGTGATTCTACACAACACTCCCTCTTTAATTTCCAAGTGGTCCCATTCTCTTAGGAACAGACGACAGTCAGGATGTTTTGATTTGTCGATCTGTGTAATATCACCCAGACGGAGAGCTGAAAACACCTCATGAATACAGGGATCCTCCTGTTGTGCTTTGGATATTTCAGATGAACACAACATGGGTAAGTTTTGTACATCCAAACTGGAAAGGTTGCAAAATGCCTGGGGAACAGCATGCATTGACGCTCCCAAGTGGTCAATCTCTCGGGCATGAAATGAATTCTTTGGTCCAGATACCACGGACATCTGACACATTACTTTCACATCTGCTGAAGCAACATCTTTCCACTCTGGTTTCTGGTAGTGTGGGCGACGAGACAGAGCATCTGCGTCAATGTTCTGGTTCCCAGGTCTGTACCTGAGACTAAAGTCGTAAGCAGATAGTGCAGCAAGCCAGCGGTGGCCGGTGGCATCAAGTTTTGCCGAAGTCAACACATAGGTTAATGGATTATTGTCTGTCCTCACTTCAAACTTCGCTCCATACAGATAATCCTGCAGCTTATCCACCACCCCCCACTTCAACGCCAAGAATTCTAGCTTATGAGCTGGGTAGTTACGCTCTGATGGCGTAAGACTGCGACTGATGAACGCTACAGGTCTCAGACCTGCTCCTTGGTCCTGATACAACACACCACCCAACCCTTCTTGACTGGCATCCACGTGTAGCACATATGGCAGCTGTGGGTTTGCAAAAGCCAACACGGGGGCTTGAGTAAGACTTTGCTTTAAGGTGTGGAAGGCCTCTTTGCATTTCTCATCCCATCTAACACCAAAAGGCTCAGAGGGTTTGAAGTAGTCCTTGTTCTCTTTACCTTTAGCCTTTTTCTTCCTCTCGGCTGGTGGGAGGTAACCAGCCAGCAGCTGATTCAGAGGATGGGCCACTTTGGAGTAATCCTGCACAAAGCGCCTGTAATATCCGCAGAACCCAAGAAATGACCGCAAGGCAGTCACTGTGTTCGGTTTGGGCCATGTGGTAACAGCTTCGATCTTGGATGGATCTGTGGCTACTCCATCCTGTGATACAATATGCCCCACATAGGACACGGATGTTTGGCAAAACTGACACTTGTCCAATGATAGCTTGAGACCTTCATCCTCCAGGCGACCAAGCACTTTCAGCAACCGAGCTTCGTGTTCTTCAAGGGTTGCCCCAAACACAATGATATCATCCAAATACACCAATACTTCGAGCAAGTTCATGTCCCCAACTGTTTGTTCCATTATTCTTTGAAAAGTTGCTGGAGCGCCTGAAACTCCCTGTGGCATCCTTTCAAATTGGTAGAACCCAACTGGACATATAAAGGCTGTCTTTTCTTTGTCCGATTCACTCATCGGTATTTGGTAGTATCCACTTCTGAGATCCAACACACTGAACCACTTGCTTCCATTAAGACAAGCCAGTGCATCCTCAATTCTTGGAACGGTGTATTGGTCGGGAATAGTACGTCTGTTAAGCGTCCTAAAGTCCACACACATCCGAATCTTTCCATTCTTTTTCCTCACCACCACTATAGGAGATGCATAAGGACTCCTGGACTCGGTAATGATCTCTGCTTCTTTTAACTGCGACAGGTGCTGGCTCACTGCTTCGATGTCAGCTGGTGCCAGCCGCCGAGACCTCTCCCGAAAGGGTTTATCCTCGGTAATTCTGATAGAATGGTGAGTACTCTTACTACAACCAACATCAAACTCATGAGTAGACAAAACTCCTCTCCGCTCCATCATCTTCCTGACTAATCGGTCCTTCCATTCTTTAGGAACGAGTGAATCTCCAAAGTTGAAGGAGGAGGGTGTCAGATCTCCGGTTGAGTTAACTTTGGACTCTTCCTTCACATGTGATGACAGTACATTTACAGGAAACAGATGCGCAATCGGCATTCCTTTCCTTAATGTGATTCCTTTGCCTGACATATTCCTCACGGTCACTGTAACTCTCCTTGATATCACAGCTGTCGAGGTCTGCAACTCTGGTCTCACCAGAAGCTCATTTGGAAACTGTGACTCTTCTGCAGGATCATCAGGTGACTCTATCAGAATGGCTTCAGTACCTGGCATTCCAGGGAATTTTGGTATCCCAGGGATCCTAGCCACTCCTCCAGGACGCAGGGTGATAGGTTTGGCTCGAACGTACCACACAGTTCCTCTTTTGCTATCATCTACATCGGAAGAAAGTTCAGGCAGTTTCTCAAAAGCCTTTTTGAAAACAGGGTGAATGTGTCTGGTGCTCAAGAAGTTTTCACCTCCCTGCTCTTTGCAGCTTGTCAGGAGTCGTCTCACTATGGGTGTATTACTGCCAACCAGTATGGAAACTTCACCTTTCACCATGGGGTCAGGGCAAACCAACACAAGTGCATCAATGGCCTCAGTGGTCCCTAGATCAGCTTCCAAGAACTCCAACCTCAGCGACAAATAGCCATCATATGGGTAATCAGCAGGACTAAGGCCCCAGATCTGCAGAAGACTGATTGGGGTTAATGGCAAACGCGTCAGGTATCGGTCATAGAAGGATCTGTACAGTATGGTAACCTGAGAACCCGTGTCGAGGATAGCTTTAGTATAAATGCCTTCAATCTGTATTGATACAGCAGAACTCGGCCCTACTAAACCTTCAGGTATGATGTCTTTCATATCCCCTCGTCTATTATTGCACTTAGCGGAACGTGTCTTAACTACAGGGACAGCAGGCCGTTCCGTTACTGTGCTCCTTTGTAGTTTCCCGACTTCTTGGTAAGTTTTATGAGACGGTCATTTACTTTTTTTTAATTTTCCTCACCTCTACATTCTCGCTTGAAATGTCCATCCTTTCCACAGTTATAACAAAAGACTCCAGGTCTATCTCCTTCATGGGGATATCCTTTAGAGGAATCATTCATTTTGCTGTTAGACTTCGCAGGGTGTTCAACCTATTGCACCCGTGCGTCATCCCTTTCTGTGTTGGGCTTAGACCGAAAATATGCCATCTCGGCTCTCATGACATTTATTTCCTTCTTCAGCTGTTCCATCTCAGGGTTGACATCATCCTTAGGAGTAGGAACTGTAACAGGAGTCACAAGCTTGGACATCACAGCACTCTTTGCTACATTCCGGGCCTGAAGCATATCCTCCTCCTCTCTGACTTCCCTTAGCAGCTCAGTGAAGGTAGGTGGATCTCGCAAATTATGGGTCATGCGTATGCGAAGAGCAGTCACGTCTTCGAGCAATGCACCTCACACAACCTGTTCAATGCGGAACCGATTCATTTCAGGCAACTCAATCCCTCTTTTCCGTAACATACAATGCAGCAGTTTGTCTATTCTCAGCAGATAACTGGACAGCTTCTCTCCCTCACACTGGAATGTGCTTCTGAATCTGACCATCAAATCTGAAATGGTTTCAGTAGTTCCAAAGGCAGTTTCTAGAGCCTGCATGTAGTCAAAGGAAGTAGCAGAGGTGTTCTGCGCCTTTAAGAATCTTACAATGTCAGCAGCAGGACCCTTAAGGCTTTCTACTATTCTCTGCCTCTTCACATTGTCACTGCACTGCCATTCCTCTAGCAGAGGCAGGGTCTGCTCAGCCCAGGCGTTGTACTCCTCTTCCCCACTGGGAGTTGGTCTCACTCCTGAGAACATACGGAGCTTACGGTATCCCTGAGCCTCGAAGGGCAGATTGGTGCATTTATCCACCAGAGAACTAATGGCACTGACCAACTGAGTGTTCATATCCAGGGCCGAAGGACCTATCAGACCTTTGACATCAGCAACAGTCTTTCCTTCTTGTCTCAAGAATGACAACAACTTGGTCTGAAACCCTTCTTCTTCCTTAGTAGTAATAGGGACAAACTGAACTGGCCAGGGACCAGCCTCTTCAGAAAGCCCAACTGCCTCAGGTAAACCATGACCTCTCAGGTTCTCTGATGTCTGGATCAACACAAACTGCTTCTTGGTAGCTGTTTCCAAGCAGCGCTCAACTATCCTAACCTTTCCAAAGGCTTTGACACAATTCAGAGCCCTTAGCAAGACATCATCAGGGTCATCGTTAGCAACACCATTCAGCACAATGGCATGGGTAGTAGCTATCTGCTTCCGTTTGCACCAAGCTTCAACCTCAATAACATCCATCTTTTATGCTCAAACAGCCCAGTAGAAACCACAAACCACTCTCTTAGCAATGAGCATTCAATACTGTTAGTTTACTGACATAAATAGACCACAATCCCAGACGAGCCCCCAAAATGTAACCCCTTTCACGGTTCTCTAGATATATGTGAGATGTGGTCTCTGTTGTAGACAGTATTCTATAGTCCAGTAAGGAGATCACTACTACAATGGCTTAATTCTAATTATCTTACTTTATAGTTTTAACATCAGACAGTATAAGAAGATTACAGGTCAATGAACTAAATTAGACATTTGCATGCATTAGAATGAATCTAGACATAATAAACATACATTCTCCATTTACATGGATTCAAAGGAGAATCTGTCCCTGTGTCCAAATTCGAGTGCACTCTTTCGTTGGCGCGCTTAAGTTGGAGCTCATGGTATGTATAATGTCTGCAAGACTTACGACTCCGAACCCCTTCGTTGAATTCTCTTCACGATCACTGAATTCCACTTTGAGTTCTGGATGCAGAGCACACAGCAGCAGCTGGAGTTGGTGACTCTCTCTCTCTCTCTCTGCAGCTTTTCCAAGTAGATCCCCATCAGCACGAGGCAAGCAGCTCTCCCCAGACCTCTGCCTTGCAGATCTGGGTTCAGACGACGATCCCCCGGTACTGGTGACTTGCAGCCAGCCAGTTCAGGATGCAGTGCTACTAATACGAAGGGCAGAGGCCGATTTTGGAAACCCGGGACGGGATGCGGCAGCCATTTGCCTCCTGAGCCCTCTTTTCAGAGCTCCTGCCCTCTTCTCTTCCAGTCGCTCTCTGCAGCTTTTCCCGCTCGAAAAACCCGACTCCACCCCTTCCTCCTGGGGTTTCTGCCTGGAGACTGCGCAGCCTCACTGTCTGCAACAGTTGATACTGGTGCAGAATTATGGAAAGTATGCTCTTAGTCACATTGGCCTAGAAATTCATTGTAGCCACTTTTGGGGCGGTAAAGTTGGGCGGCCGCTAAAGTTTGCGCCCGCCGCCAAATCGAGGCCACTTCTCCGATATTCATTAGCTTCGCCCTAAGAGTTTGCTCGAGCGCTAAAACTGGCGCTGGACGCCTCTCTTTAGGCGCTAAGCCGGAGGTGCTGAGCAAGAGCGCCCAGGCCGGGCGCAGCGCAGGTGCGGCCATCTCGTGATTGACAGCAGACACCCTGGAACCGGCCAGCTCTTAAGGGGGAAGGGTCGACTTTGTCTGCTGCCACGCCCTGGATAGTGGAGCCCTCCAGCTAGGCCTGAACACTGCTGCTGGACCCAAATAGCGCCTGAAGCCATGCAGAGGGCCCGTGAACGAGTGCAGCGCTTCTCAGAGCGTGATCTGAGTGTGCTGGTTGGTGGTGTGGAGAAGAGGTGCCATATTTTGTACCCGGACAATGGCAGGAAGGCGCCGGTCCGCGCCTACCGGAGAGCCTGGAGGCATGTCGCCAGCAAGGTGTCAGCCAACAGCGAGGTCCCCAGGACCGGTGTCCAATGCCGCAAAAAGTTTAATGACCTCACGCGGATTGTCAGGGTGAGTACCCTTTCCAGTGACCTCCTCATCCTTGCATGTGCACCTCACATTATGGGCAAAGGGACCTGAAAGCCCTAATGGCCAGCCCTCATCCAGCAGCTATGGGACAGGCATGAACATCAATTGCACATTCTGCACTTAACACACTGGCCAAGCTATTCCACCATGGGAGGCAGTGCACACAAGATCAGGGCGACACACTGGCCAGGCTATTCCACCATGGGAGGCAGTGCACACAAGATCAGGGCGACACACTGGCCAGGCTATTCCACCATGGGAGGCAGTGCACACAAGATCAGGGCGACACACTGTACTTTGAGGCCGTCCTTTCTCTTGCAGGCCAAGCTGGCCAATAACAAGAAGAGCTGGACTGCGACCGGGGGAGGCTGACCCCAGATCCAGCCGCTCACCGAGCTGCAACATCGCGTGGAGCGCATCATGGGTGCCCGGGTGATTGGCCCCGTTGCATGTGGAGATGCCGACCCTGTTCTGGGCACCAATGGTAAGGACATCAACGTTTGGACCTCTCTCGTCCCACTTGCGCATCAGATCTACATCCTTTGCCACTGTCCGACCAATGCGCTGAATGCCACCATTCATGCATCCCTCGCTGACGCCCTCTCCTCACTCTAAAGCTACTCTTGTGCCTTCCTGCTTTCAGATGGTGAGGAGGAGGTCCCTGAACTTGCCAGTGACAGCCCCTCAGAAGAGGAGGAGGAGGAGGAGCAAGAGGAAGGCGGCCCATCAGGAGAACCCTCAGCCGTGGCAACCCATGCCAATGTAGGGGACACGTCTTCCCTGGAGGGGAGCGTCGCGGAAGTGTCAGAGGGGAGGGGAGCTCATGGGACCTGCGGCCTGCAGAAACGCGGGAGGGGGGTGCCAGCTCGGCGGCCTTCTCCCCAGAGGGGGGAAGGGTCGGAGGGGAGTCCAATTGCTGGGCCCAGCGGCATCCAGCAACGCAGGAAGGGTCGGCCAGCTCGGCGGCCTTCTCCCCAGAGGGAGAGTCCGGCCTCCAGTCCGGAGATGGTCTTCGCCGAGGAGATGGAACGCCTCGAGGACTTGTCCGCGGACTTGGAGCGCCGGCACACGGAGCTCATGGGGGTAGTGGCATGGTTGCCTGAGGCCATCGAGTCCCTCTCTCGGAGTGTGACCGACGTCGGGGCCTCACAGGCCATCAGTTTGGCGGAATTCGGGGCAGAGCAGGCAGCGAGTCGGGCGGAATTCGGGGCAGAGCAGGCAGCGAGTCGGGCGGCATTCGGGGCAGATCAGGCAGCGAGTCGGGCGGCATTCGGGGCAGCTCAGGCAGCGAGTGGGCAGCTGATCAGTGGTGCCGTGCAGTCACTGGGTGCTCTGATGAGGTCACTGAACAGGTCAACACGGGCACTCACTGCTGCCACACTCGCTGTGTCAGCCAGGCATCGCCAGGGCACCCGGCGTGCTGCAGCAGCACAGCGGTCTGTCCCTCGGCAGATTGGTGCGCATGCTGCAGTGCTGGCCCGGGCGAGTGCCAGTGTCTCAGGCGACCAGCGAGCGCCTGCCATCCGCCAGCTTGCCCCCATTCCTCCAGCCGCCACTGCCACTCCCCCAGTGGAGCTGCCAGGAGCTGCTGCAGCGACTGATGCTGGCCAGCCACAGCTGCAGCATTCAACAGCCGCCCGCTCGACGGCCAGACCTCGACTAGGCCGACCCCCAAGGGCATCTGCCGTCACGACATGTGCCCCTCTGGAGCCTGCCCCCAGCCTTGCAGCAGCCAATGGCCTTACTTTGAGGAGGAGCAGCAGGGCGGGCAGGGGCCACACAAAGATGGCCAAGGCATCGCCCTAGCAGGCCAAAAAGTCGAATGTGTGGCCAGTTGTGTTTGTTTTTTGAGGCCGAGAATTGGATGTTTGTTTTTTGAGGCCGAGAATTGGATGTTTGTTTTTTGAAGGCCGAGGATGTGATGTTTGTATTTTACGAAGGCCGAGGATGACGGCCATTTTAGTTGCACTGTTTTGTTAATCCTCTCCAGGTTGTGGGAGCGAGTAATGTGTTTGAGTGTTTTTTGGGGGTTTCGTCTGTTTTTGGTTTTCATGTGGGAAGGGCCCTGAGTTTGTACAATAAAGCATTTTATTTATTAACATTGTCCATGTTTGATCTTTGAAGTGTTTGTTGCCTTAACCGGCTGAGGGCTTGCGGAGCGGCTGCAATCATGTTCTTTCATTGGCACAAGCCATTCCCTGACAGGGGGCCTAGAAGTGACGTTCAATAAGCCGCCGACGGGCGGCCCTTGGACCTTGTGCCTCCCTCCTGGGCTGGTACTCCTCGTCCTCCTCCTCCTCATGCTCCTCCTCCTGAGGTGGGGGTCCAACGTGAGGTGGCAGTGCCTGAGTCCTGCGGATAGCCAGGTTGTGCAGCATGCAGCAAACGACGACGAATTGGGAGACTCGCTCCTGCGAATACTGGAGGGCTCCCCCGGAGCGATCGAGACAGCGGAACCGTTGCTTGAGGACGCCGATTGTTTGTTCTATGATGTTCCTAGTCGCTTGATGGCTCTCGTTGTATGCCTCTTCAGCAGGGGTCGTGGGCGCGCGGAGCGGGGTCATGAGCCAGGTACACAAAGGATAGCCTTTGTCCCCGATAAGCCATCCTCTTGGGGAAGGCTGTGCCTGGAACATGTCAGCCACAGTTGTCTGTCGCAGGATAAAGGCATCGTGGCTGCTGCCTGGAAAGCGGGCATTGACAGCTAGGATGCGCTGCCTGTGGTCACACACCAGCTGTACGTTGAGGGAATGGTAGCCCTTCCGGTTGCGGTAATCCTCGGCATGCTCCAGAGATGCCCGCAAAGCCACATGCGTGCAGTCAATGGCGCCCTGCACCATGGGGAAGCCCGCTATTCTTGCAAATCCCACTGCATGCTGCTGCTGCTTGTCCAGGGTCATGGGGAAGGAGATGAATTGATGTCTCCTTCTGAAAAGGGCTTCGGTCACCTGGCGGATGCAGCAATGCACGGCGAACTGGGAGATGTTAGCGATGTCCCCAGCAGCGGATTGGAAGGAGCCGGTGGCATAGAAGTTGAGAGCCACCGTCACCTTCACTGCCACCGACAGAGACGTCCTGCGCATCAGCTGTGGCTGCAGATCTCTCTGAAGCAGCTGGCAGATGTCTGCAACCACCTCCCTTCTGAATCGCAGCCTCCTTACACACATCGCGGCAGACATGGTCAGATAGGACTGCTGGCTGTATACCCTGGGTGGGTAAGGCCTCAGTTGGCGACGCCTGTTGCCCCCTCTGCGTCTAGCCAGGGCTGCCACTCTCTCACGGCATCTGTAAGCCCTTCTGGCATAAGGCTGAAAGTCAGCGTTGGCACCCAATGCAGCCCCCATTATATGCTGGCAAACACTGAGCTCTCAATGAGGGCAAAGATAATTGCTAAGCTCTGGCCTGAGCCAAAAATACCTGTCCTAGTGTTGGTCCAAACCAGTAAGCTCTCCTCCTTGGTCTCTCTCCAAAAAACCGTTGCACAAGAGTGAATGCTGCAAAATGGCTGGCCTTTATAGTGCAGGGTAAGTGCCCTTTAATTAGCGCTCCCCGCGGCCCGCCTCGGCTGTGTACCGTTTCACTTCACAGTCGTTAGGGCCGCCCGGCGCACAATGGCCCGGCGCGAGTGAAGTTCCGGTTCGGGGCGCACAAAGGGCGTTGCACTAGTAAATGACGTCATGATCTGCGCGCGCAGCAGGGCGCGCGCTAAGACTTTGCGCCGGCGCTAAATGTGTACTGAAGTTGGGGCGAGGCGCAGATCGCGCTAAGCGCCTAGCGCTCGAGATCTACTCCTCCTAAGGCGCTAACGGCTGGCGCGCCCAACTGAATTTCTAGGCCATTGTGTCCTTAAAAGCTCTTGCCGTACCTTCACATGGGCAACTTTAACCCAGGGATTTATAACAATGATAATACAGTGTCTAAGTTAAAGATTGATAACCATACTTAGCGTACATAACATTTCCAGTGGGTATTACACTTTTGTACTCTTACGTCTCTATTAATAAACCTAAGGATTCGTATGCTTTTTTTAACAGCCTGATTAACTTGTCCTGCTACCTTCAAAGATTTGTGTATGTAAACTCCCAGGTCTCTCTGTTCTTGTACCCCCATTAAAATTGTGCCATTTAATTTATCACAAAAGCAAAATACTGCGCATGCTGGAAATCTGAAATAATTTAGTTTATATTGCCTCTCCTCAGTTTACTTTCTAAAATGCATCACCTCACACTTCCCTGCATTAATTTTCATCTGCCATGTGTCTGCGCATTTCACCAGTCTGTCTAGGTCCTGCTGAAGTCTGTTACTATCCTCCTCATTGTTTACTACCTGGATACCGGCAGGGACAGCGGCTGCAGTGGGCATTCAAACTCAGATACTCACATGGACAAAAAGTAATACAGTAACAAGCCATCAGTTATCATGAACTTCATACTCAGATATTTTGAACATTTTAAAGTGTGACATCAGGCAGTGTCCCGTGTTTTCAGGTGTAAAAGGGCTTGGTACATTGAAGGTGGTCCATAGTTTGTAATTTGCGAGTGTCCATGGTTTCAGAGTGCCTCTTGTATCTTTTACAATGTAAGTTATTTGGGACTGTCAATAAGTGTCCATTTTTTGCAGGTGTCCTTTTTTTGGGTGTGTTCATTTATACAGGTCTCCAGTCTGAAAAACAACTGTTCACCACTACTCTCTGCTTTCTGTCTCTTAGCCAATTTTGTATCCACACTGCCACTGTCCCTTTAATCCCATGGGCTTCAATTTTTAATAAGGATTCTGCTTAATACTCTATCGTATGATGAACCTGACACTTACCATAAGCCTCCTTTTTTTGTTTTATTTTAATTCCAATTTCTTTAATCATCCAGGGAGCTTTATCTTTGGATGCCCTTTACCTTCCACAGAAATGTGTCTGGTCTGCACCTGAACTATCTCCTCCTTGAAAGCCTCCCATTGTTCATTTACTGTTTTATCTGATAATCTTTATTTCCATTCCACCTGGGCCAGATCCCTTTTCAACTCACTGAAACTAGCCATCTTCCAGTTGAATATCTTCATATTTGATTGTTGCTTGCCCATTTCCATAATTACTCTAAACCTAATGAGGTCACTATTTCCCAAATGCTCTCCCACTGAAACATGCTTCACTTGCCCCACTTCATTCCCCAGCACTAGATAGAGCACTGCTTCCTTCCTTATTGGGCTAGAAACATACTAATTAAGAAAGTTCTCTTGTACACATTTCAGGAATTCCTCCCCTCCTTGAAATATAGAACAGCCTCTGCCTTAACTATTCTCTGTGGCAAAGCATTCCATGCTCCAACAACTCTGCATAAAGAAATGTCTCCTAAACTCTCTCCTTACTCTCTGCCATGTCGTCATCATCCACAACTATAATGGACAATAAGGAAATGGCAGACTTGTTACATGATTGCTTTGCATCAGTTTTCAGAGTAGAGGAAGAGGACCAAATATCAGAGGTACAAGAGAACCTAAAAATAACTCAAGGAGAGGAAGTCATAAATATGGTAATATAATGGTTACTGTTACAGGACTAGTAATCCAGCAGCCTTGAAGAATAATCCAGAGATTGTCAGTTTAAATTTATGGTAGTTGGAGAATTTGAATTCACTTTTAAACAACTAGAAATAAAAATCTGGTATCAATAAAAGTTCCCATGAAGCTGTCGGATTGTTTCAAAAACTCAATGGGTTCACTCATGTCCTTCATGGAAGGAAGCCTGCCATCCTTACCCAGTCTGGCCTATATATGACTCCAGTCCTACACCAATATGGTTGACTCCTAACTGCCTCTGAAGTGGCCGGCAAGCCACTCAGTTGTATGAAACTACTACAGACCACATGTAGCGGTTCAAGAAGAAGGTCCACCACCATCTTTTCAGGGCAACTAGGGATGGACAATAAATGCCAGCCTTGCCAGTGATGCGCACAGCTTGCAAATTATATTTTTAAAAGCTTACTGGATTTAATTAGTTAAAAAATGGTAATGGAGAAAATAATGGGACTTAAGGTAGACAAATGTCCAGGACCTGATTGTGAGGAATTGCAGATGTGTTTGCCATAATTTTCCAAGCCTCTCTAGTTTCAGCAATTGCACCCTTGGATTGGAAGCATGCAAGTGCCAGTCCATTATTTAAGACAGGAAGGAGGGAGAAACCAGGGCCGCGATTTTACGAACCTCAGTGGGTCTGTGGCAGATAATGTCGGTGGCGGGACCCAGCCCCACTGCTGTCTCCATCTCGGACTCCGAAATGACTTTACGATGATTGGGTTTGTTAAGCCCGCCCAGCGAGTTTCCCAGCCAATTGAAGGAAGCAGGTCTCATGACGCCATTTATGACACGTCATCAGCCGGTTTCATTAAAGGGACCGTGTCCAAATTAAATTTGACGTGTGCTTTCAGTGTTCTACAGTATTGAGGTGCTGCAAACACTGACAAGCACTGCACAGAGGTGCATGGCTGCACCCAGGCTCCCCCATGACTCCCTCCATATGCTTATGGAGGGAGTCACAGCACACAGGGAAGTCCTCTTCCCTTCCCATGGGCGGACAAGATCTCCCCAGGAGACCAACGCAGCCTGGTTGCACATTGCACAGGAGGGCACAAGCAGGGATATCGTCAGGAGTACCTGGCTGCAGTGGTGCAAATCTTTCAATGATCTCAGTAGATCACGAAATGTTACTGCAAAGCCACACTCAACCTCATCCTGCCGTGCCACTCATCACATCCCCATCACTCTGCCTTCCTTAACCTATTCCTGCTCATCCTTATTCACACCAACTTACCTTTCACCTCCACCCATCCCTCTCTATCTACATTATCACATCCCCATCTCACCAGCCCCCACACTCACCCTCATCCCAGTCCAATCATAACATCTAACAACACACAAGGGTAGGCAGTTGAGTGTTTTATGCAATGTTAATGTAAAGTTTCTGTTAATGTGCTGTCAAACATTGAAATCTTTATTTTCAACACTTTCCGGTCTTGGACAGATTTGTGTGCACCTTTGGAAGTGGCTTAGTGAGTTGCAGTGAATGGTGAGATATAACAGTACCCCCTGCAATGGTGATGAGTGTGAAAGGAATGGCTTGGACATTGTAGGGATGCTTTATGGTGCTTGTGTGGGGTGGTGCCAACCTGGTGCATCATGTGGCAGCCAGGGTGTACAGTGTTAAGTGAAGCAGATCTGAACATGGTGAGGTCATCCCTGGCATCCCGGGCAGCAATGTGCTCGGGTGCTGATGCCGTGTCCAGTGCAGCATCAGTTGATTGCGGAGAAGGTTGGTGTTGTTGTTGGTGCTGCTGGTGTGCTCGGTGCTGCTGATGTTGGGGCTGATCGTGGTGGGATTCTGAGGACCAAGGTGAGATTTTTTCAAGGGCACCGATGCTGATTGAACAGATGGCAGGTGAGGTTGAGATGACAGAAGTAATCTGTCAATATTGAGATAGGTTGTTCCAAGGAGGTGACAGTGGATAGAGAGATTACTCCAAACACTGCAAAAGTGCATAAAGCTCAAAAGTGGGTTCCAAATCATTAATGTGCCAGCTTCTAAGATTGGGAAGTGAACAGCTGTGAAATGTTAGCTTTTATACCACTTTTGCAGCTGTCATCTATTCACAGCAATCCACATTCATTGAGAACCCGACATACTTATCTGACGTGATAGCCACTCTCCGGGAATCTCGTTGAAAACCTGATAAAATGGTAAGTACATGGGAAAATGGTTCTTAACTACCCTTTAATAAGCTTTTAACTATCTAAATTGGCTGACCCGCCGTTTGGTATCGGGTCTGTTCAGAGATGCCAGACCTGACACTTGGGAAACTGACAAGGAGGCGCGTTTACAGCGGGATCGTGTTGGGATTCTGAGGACCAAGGTGAGATTTTTTCAAGGGCACCGATGCTGATGGAATAGATGGCAGGTGAGGTTGAGATGACAGAAGTAATCTGTCAATGTTGAGATAGGTTGTTTCAAGGAGGTTACAGTGGCTAGAGAGATTACTCCAAACACTTTTGACAGCGGACCCGCTTCCAAACCCGCACTCTGAGCGCCGGTAAAATTCCGGCCGAGAAGTTGTGGAGTAGCAAAGGGATTTGGGTATTCAGGTACAGATCACTAAAAGCTAATGCACAGGTACAGAAAGTAATCAAAAAGAGTAATGGAAGGTTAGCAAGGCCATAAAAAAAAGCAAACCAAGTACTAGGGTTTATTTCTAGAGGGATAGAATTGAATAGTAGGGAAGTTATGCTAAACTTGTATCAAACATTGGGTAGACCACACTTAGAGTACTGTGTACATTTCTGGTCGCTGTATTATAAAAAGGAAATAGAGGCACTGGAGATGGTGCAGAGAAGATTTACAAGGATGATACCAGAAATGCGAGGGTACACCTATCAGGAAAAGATGAACAGGCTGGGTCTCTTTTCTCTTGAAAAACGGCTGAGGGGTGACCTAATAGAGGTCTTTAAAATTATGAAAGGTTTTGATAGAGTGGATACAGAGAGAATGTTTCCACTTGTGGGGAAGATCATAACTAGAGGCGATCAATATAAGATAGTCACCAAGAAATCCAATAGGGAATTCAGAAGAAACTTCTTTACCCAAAGAGTGGTGAGAATGTGGAACTCGCTACCACAGGGAGTGGTTGAAGCGAATATTATAGATGCATTTAAGGGGAGGCTAGACAAGCATATGAGGCAGAAGGTAATAGAGGGTTATGCTGATAGAGTTAGATGAAGAAAGACGGGAGGAGGCTCGAGTGGAGCATAAACGTCGGCATGGACTGGTTGGGCCGAATGGCCTGTTTCTGTGCCGTATATCCTATGGAATGTTGGCCTTTATCTCAAGAGGGCTGGAATACAAAGGGGAGGAAGTTATGCTTCAGTTGTACAGAGCCTTAGACAAACTCCATCTGGAGTATTGCCATCAGTATTGCGCACCGCACTTCAAAAAAGATATAGAGGCTTTGGAAGGGGTACAACACAGATTTACCAAAATTATACCAGGGTTTAAAGGATTAAATTATGAGGACAGGTTGCATAAACTTCGCTTGCATTCCCTTGGGTTTAGATCTAGGCCATTCAGGAGTGAAATCAGGAAGTACCTTTCCACACAAAGTGTGGTGGAAATCTAGAATTCTCTCTCCCAAAAGACTGTGGATGCTGGGTTTTTGTTAGATTTTTGGTAGGTAAAGGTATCAAGGGATATGGACCGAAGGCAGGTAAATGGAGTTGAGGTACAGATTATCCCTAATCTAATTGAGTGATGGAACAGACTCAAAGGGCTGAATTGTCTTTCTTTTATTCATTCATGGGATGTGGGCGTCGCTGGCAAGGCCAGCATTTATTGCCCATCCCTAATTGCCCTTGAGAAGGTGGTGGTGAGCTGCCTCCTGGAACAGCTGCAGTCCGTGTGATGAAGGTACTCCCACAGTGCTGTTAGGTAGGGAGTTCTAGGATTTTGATGATGAAGGAACAGCGACATATTTCCAAGTCACCCAGCAACGATGAAGGAATGGCGATATACTTCCAAGTCAGGATGGTGTGTAACTTGGGGGGGAATTTGCAGGTGGTGGTGTTCCCATGTGCCTGCTGCCTTTGTCCTCCTAGGTGGTAGAAGTCGCGGGTTTGGGAGGTGCTGTTGAAGAAGCCTTGGCGAGTTGCTGCAGTGCATCTTGTAGATGGCACTGCAGCCATGGTACGCCGGTGGTGGAGGGAATGAATGTTTAAGATGCTGGATGAGGTGCCAATCAAGCAGCCTGCTTTGTCCTGGATGGTGTCGTGTTTCTTGAGTGTTGGAGCTGCACTCATCCAGGCAAGTGAAGAGTATTCCTCTTCTTCTTCTTAGGCAGTCCCTGGGAACCGAGGATGACTTTCTTCCACATTAAAAATGAGTTCTCAGGTGACTGATGAGTCCAATGCGGGACCTACAGTCTCTGTCACAGGTGGGGCAGACGGTGGTTGAAGGGGCGGGTGGGTTGGGTGCTTGGGTTGACGTGCGCTCCTTGCGCTGCCTGCGCTTGGCTTCCGCTTGCTCCCAGCGAAGAGACTCGAGGTGTTCAGCGCCTTCCCGGATGCTTCTCCTCCACTTTGTGCAGTCTTGGGCCAGGGATTCCCAGGTGTCGGTGGGGATGTTACACTTTTTCAAGGCGGCTTTGAGGGTGTCCTTGAAGCGTTTCCTCTGCCCACCTGGGGCTCTCTTGCGTACCGGAGCTCTGAGTAGAGCACTTGTTTTGGGAGTCTCGTATCGGGCATGCGGACAATGTGACCCGTCCATCGGAGCTGATTGAGCGTGGTCAGAGCTTCAATGCTGGGGATATTGGCCTGAGCAAGAACACTGACATTGGTGCGCCTATCCTGCCAATGGATTTGCAGGATCTTGCGGAGGCAGCGTTGTTGGTACCTCTCCAGTGCTTTGAGGTGCCTGCTGTACATGGTCCATGTCTCTGAGGCATACAACAGGGCGGGTATCACTGCTGCCCTGTAGACCATGAGCTTAGTGCCGGGTTTGAGGTCCTGGTCTTCAAACACTCTCTTCCTCAGGCGACCGAAGGCTGCACTGGCACACTGAAGGCGGTGTTGGACTTCGTCGTCGACGTCTGCCCTTGTTGACAGTAGGCTCCCAAGGTATGGAAAGTGGTCCACGTTGTCCAAGGCCTTGTCGTGGATTTTGATAATCGGGGGGCAGTACTGTGTGGCGGGGGCAGGTTGGTAGAGGACCTTTGTCTTATGGATGTTTAGTGTAAGGCCCATGCTCTCGTACGCTTCGGTGGAGGTGTTGACGATGGTTTGGAGTTCGACCTCCGAGTGAGCGCAGACGCAAGGATCGTCTGCATACTGTAATTCGACGACAGAGGATGGGACAACCTTGGATCAAGACTGGAGGCGACGGAGGTTGAACAGTTTCCCGTTTGTTCTGCAAATTAGCTCCACTCCAGCGGGGAGCTTACTGAGGGTGAGATGGAGCATTACAGCAAGGAAGATCGAGAAGAACGTTGGTGCGATGACACAGCCTTGCTTGACCGCCGTTCGCACGTGAATTGGGTCTGTGGTGGAACCGTTGGTCAGGATCACGGCTTGCATGTCGTCGTGAAGCAGGCGGAGGATGGTGACAAACTTTTGAGGGCAGCCGAATCCGAGAAGGACACTCCATAATCCCTCACGGTTGATAGTGTCGAAGGCCTTTGTGAGATCAAAGAAGGCCATGTACAGTGGTTGGTGCTGTTCCCTGCATTTCTCTTGTAATTGACGTGCGGTGAAGATCATGTCCATTGTGCCCTTTAGTGGGCGGAATCCGCATTGCGACTCTGGGAGGAGCTCTTCGGCCACTGGGAGAAGGCAATTGAGGGGGATTCTTGCGATGACTTTCCCTGTGGCAGACAGCAGGGAAACTCCTCTGTAATTACTGCAATCGGACTTGTCACCTTTCTTGAAGATGGTCACAATTACGGCATCTCTGAGATCCCCTAGTATGCTCTCCTCCTTCCAGATAAGAGAAATGAGTTCATGAATTCACGCCAGTAGTGCTTCTCCACCATGCTTTAGTGCCTCGGCAGGGATTCCATCTGCTCCTGAGGCCTTGTTGCTCTTCAGTTGTCGGATGGCCTTTTCAACCTCATGCCGGGCTGGGGTTGTGCTGAGATGGTGGCAGGTAGCATGCTGTGGGATGGAGTTGAGGACACTCGTGTCGAAGACAGAGTCGTGGTTAAGGAGATCTTCGAAGTGCTCCTTCCAGCGGGCACTGACTGCTTCCCTGTCCTTGATGAGTACCTCTCCATTCTTGGCCCACAGTGGGGAAGGGCCTTGGGTGCTTGGGCCGTAGATGGTCTTGACTGCACTAAAGAATCCACGGATGTCGTGGTTGTCGGCTAGCTGCTGGATCTCCTGTGCTTTCTCCACCCACCATCTGTTCTTTAGGTCGCGAGTTTTTTGTTGGACCTCGGCCTTCAGGCTTCTGTAGGGCTGCTTTCATGCTCTCAAGCTCTGTTGCGGTTTCCAGATCAGAAATGCCTTGCGCTTGCGGCTTATTTGCTCCTGGATCTCCTGGTCATTCTCGTCGAACCAGTCTTGGTGTTTCCTGGTCGAGTGACCAAGCGTCTCTTCACAGGTGCTGATTATGGAGGCCTTGAGTGCAACCAGATGCTGTGGGTACTCTGTGTCTCTGCATCACTGGGAGTCGTCAGGTTGTTTGTGAGGTGCAGGCTGAATAGGGCTTTCTTAGTGGGATCTTTGAGTGCTCCAGCGTTAATTTTCCTGCGGCATTGTTTCTGTTGCCGCCGCTGTTTTGGGGCTACATTGTTGGAGATGACAGAGCGGATTAGGCGGTGGTCTGTCCAGCAGTCATCAGCTCCTGTCATAGCACGGGTGATGCGGATGTCCTTGCGGTCCCTCGCTCGGATGATGACGTAGTCCAGCAGATGCCAGTGCTTGGAACGAGGGTGCTGCCATGAAGCCTTGTACTTGTCACTCTGACGGAACAAGGTGTTGGTTATGACAAGGCCATGTTCTAAGCATTTCGAGAGGAGGAGGGTACCGTTGGAGTTGGCTTTCCTTACCCCCTCTCTGCCGATCACACCTCTCCAGAGGTCTGTGTCCTTTCCAACTCTGGCATTGAAGTCGCCAAGGGGGATCAGCTTGTCGCCCGTTGGGACTCGGGACAGGGATTGTTCGAGGCTGGAGTAGAATTCCTCTTTGGTCTCGTCTGTGGCTTCCAGTGTTGGGGCGTATGCACTGATGACCGTAGCGCATTGGTTTCTGGATAGGGTGAGTTGAAGAGTCACGAGGCGCTCGTTTATACCGCTAGGGGAGTCTCTGAGACGCCCGACCAGTTCATTTTTTATGGCGAAGCCTACCCCATGGAGGCGGCGTTCTGGAAAGGCAAACCCAAAGAAGGTGTAGCCACCGCCTTGCTCCTTGAGCTGGCCTTCCCCTGCCCACAATCACTTATGCTTTGTAGATCGTGGAATGGCTTTGGAGAGTCAGGAAGTGAGACACTCACCACAGAATGCCCAGCCTCTGACCTGCTCTCGTGGCCACATTATTTATGTGGCTGGTCCAGTTAAGTTTCTGGTCAATGGTGACCCCCATCGATGGTGGAGAATTCGGCGATGGTAATGCCATGAATGTCAAGGGGAAGTGGTGTGACTCTCGCTTGTTGGACATAGTCATTGCCTGGCACTTGTATGGCGCAAATGTTACTTGGCACTTATCAGTCCAAGGCTGAATGTCATCCAGGTCTTGTTGCATGCGGACATGGACTCCTTCATTATCTGAGGAGTTGTGAATATAACTGAACACTGTGCAATCATCAGTGAACATCCCCACTTCTGACCTTATGATGGGGGGGAAGATCATTGATGAAGCAGCTGAAGATGGTTGGACCTAGCACACTGCCCTGAGGAACTCCTGCAACAATGTCCTGGGGCTGAGATGATTGACCCCCAACAACCACAACCATCTTCCTTTGTGCTCGGTATGACTCCAGCCAGTGGATAGTTTTCCCCCCCGATTCCCGTTGACTTCAATTTTACTAAGGCTTCTTGATGCACACTCGGTCAAATGCTGCCTTGCGTCACTCTCACCTCACCGCTGGAATTCAGCTCTTTTGTTCATATTTGGACCAAGGCTGTAATGAGGTTTGGAGTCGCATGGTCTTGCCGGAAACCAAACTGACCATCAGTGAGCAGGTTATTGGTAAGTGCCGCTTGATAGCACTGTCGACGACACCTTCCATCATTTTGCTGATTGAGAGTAGACTCTCCACCGTCGTCCAGCTGAGTGGGACTGCACTCGCCTGGTTTAATTCCTATCTTTCCAGCTGTAACCATAGAATCACCTACAATGGTTTCTCTTCCCAATCCCGCACTGTCACCCCTGGTGTCCTCCAAGGATCTATCCTTGGCCCCCTCCTATTTCTCATCTACATGCTGCACCTCGGTAACATCATCCGGCAACACAACGTGAGTTTTCACATGTACGCTGATGATACCCAGCTCTACCTCTCCTCCACCTCTCAAACCCTCCACCATCCCTATACTATCAGACTGCTTGTCCAACATCCCGCACTGGATAAGTAGAAATTTTCTCCAATTAAATATCGGGAAGACTGAAGCCATTATGTTTGGTTCACGGCACAAACTCCATTCCCTTTCCACTGATGTGATCTCTCTCCCCGGCCACTGTCTAAGGCTGACCAAGTCTGTTCGCAACCTTGGTGTCATATTTGATCACGAATTGAGCTTCCGACCTCATATCCGTTCTATCACTAAGACAGCCCATTTCCACCTTCGTAATATCGCCCGTCTCCGCCCTTACCTCAACTTATCTGCTGCTTAAACCCTCAGCCATGACTCTGTTACCTCTAGACTTGACTATTCCAATGCATTCCTGGCCGGCCTCCCTAGTTCTACCCTCCAGAAACTTGAGATCATCCAAAACTGTGCTGCCTGTGTGTGAACTCGAACCAAGTCCCACTCACCCATCTCCCCTGTGCTTGCTGACCTACATTGGCTCCCAATTAAGCAACGCCTTGATTTTAAAATTCTCATCCTTGTTTTCAAATCCCTCCATGGCTTCGCCCCTCCTTATCTCTGTAATCTCCTCCAGCCTATAATCCCCCTAGACCTCTGCGCTCTGCCTATTCTGGCCTTTTGAACATCCTGAATTTTAAATGCTCCACCATTGGTGGTCGTGCCTTCAGCTGCCTAGGTCCTAAGCTCTGATATTCCCTCCCTAAACTTCTCTGCCTCTTCACTACTCGCTCCTCCTTTAAGACACTCCTTAAAACCTACCTCTTTGACCAAGCTTTTGGACATCTGCCCTAACATCTCCTTCTATGGCTTGGTGTCAAATTTCTTTTTTGATAACACTCCCATGAAGTGCCTTGTGACGTTTTATTACGTTAAAGGCGCTATATAAATATTTATTGTTATATACAAAAATAAATTAAAAATGAGGAAAAAATTGCCTGTCTGCCTCTCTCTCTCTCAGATGCAAGCCATTACTGTTGGCCTGTTATATCAAAAATAAACAGAGGTGGAAATAACGAGTTGGCTCCAAAGTAACTGAGGCACTTTCTGGTGGCGATTGAAGTAGCATTAAATGCAGACACTCTTTCACTTTTTAAGTTTACAGAACTAAAGCTACAACAGGTGTCATTCTCATCCTAGTTTTCAAATCCCTCCAGGACCTCGCCCCTCCCTATCTCTAAACCCCTCCAGTCCCACAACTCCCTGAGAGATCTAAGCTCCTCTAATTCTGGCCTCTTGAGCATCCCTGATTTTAATCGCTCAACCATTATTGGCTGTGCCTTCAGCTGCCTAGGCCCTAAGCTCTGGAATTCCCTCTCTAAACCTCTCCGCTTCTCTTTCCTCCTTTAAGACGGTCCTTAAACCCTACCTACCTCTTTGACCAAACTTTTAGTCATTTGCCCTAATTTCTCCTTATGTGGCTCGGTGTTAAATTTTGTTTTATAACACTCCTGTGAAGCACCTTGGGACGTTTTACTATGTTAAAGGCGCTATATAAACACAAGTTGTTGTCATCAAAACACTGTAATTTCTGTCTCACACACATAGCCTCTGTTAAAGTAAAACACAATATAAATTTTATCTGAGTAAAGCTTTTGAAATTTGTCCTCTTTTTCAATTATGTGAAGAAAAGCTACTGGGCAGAAAGTGCTAGGAGCTGAAGAAAAATATAGCTGACTGAACAGTAGTGATGCGTACAGGGAAATTAGGTACACTGCATGTAATCAAATGGTCCAAATGTGACAGAGTCACAACTCTGGGCAGAAATAGCAACTCTAGGCTTGGTGTTTGGGAGACGCTGAGGCCTTCGAGTAAAAACTTTAAAGAAAGCATTAAAAGACAAAATAATTCAATGGAAAAATGTACTAAGTAATGTAAAATATGTAATTTTTGATTTATTTTGTTTAAACCCTTATTTTGGACATTAGAAATTTTGGTTAGAGAAAAGAAATGGTAGATGAAAAAACAGGAAGGAAGCAAATTATAGGAACCGGATATGTAGATTTCACCTCAGGCTAATATATGCCAGCTATAAACAATGTTAAATATTCACCTTTAACATTGGAATGGCCCATCACAGTGTCACCTACAAAAGTGACATATTTATAATGAGTTTTCAATGAAACACGCACCCATGTACTAAATTTAATATATTACTAGTTTATCTCTCGTGGGGTATGAGTTCTTTGGTTTGCGTGATTCCTTCCTTTTCCACCAGTAAGCGTGATTCCAGTTTTTTTTTAGTGTCTATGCTTAATGATGGGCAACTGTTTATGGTCTTAGTTCTATTACATTGCCATTCTGCCTGCTACTCTTATCTCTAGTTCTCTTCCGCTGTGCTGTGTGTTGACTGTTTCAGATGACATGGTAACATTGTTTAATATGCTTGCCCATGTTATTTTTCCCTCTCGCCTTACTTTCTTCACTGTTGGGCAGGAGGCGAGTTCCAAATACTTTTCCTTTACTCGGTTTATGAAGAGCCCGCCATTAGTCTCGCCAACTAGCAATTTTTAGTTTCTGCTGTCTGATTAGGAAACGTGCTTGCGCTCAGTTGATTGATAGTCATGTAACAACATACTAACAGTAGCACTGACAGGTGCAATACCATTATATTGTTGCAACCATTTTTGATATATTAGTAGATAAAGGTTTTGATTTGATAGGGAAGGATTATTTCTTCTGGCTGGGGAATCAGGTATGTGGGGGTCATCAGCTGTGTCTCAGTGGTAGCACTCTCACTCTGAATCACAAGGTCGTGGATTCAAGTCCCACTCCGAGATGCGAGCACAAAATCAAGGCAGACGCTCAAGTGCACTACTGAGGGAGTGCTGTCTTTCGGATGAAACGTTAAACCAAGGCCCTGTCTGCTCTCTCAAATGGACATAAAAGATCCCATGGCACTATTTCGAAGAACAGCAGGGGATTTATGCCCGGTGTCCTGGCCAACATTTATCCCTCAATCAACATCACTAAAAAAATTAGCTGGTCATTAGCACATTGTTGTTTGTGGGACCTTGCTGTGTGCAAGGACCTTCCTACATTACAACAGTGGCTACACTTCAAAAGTACTTAACTGACTGTAAAGCGCTTTGCGATGGCCAGAGGTCATGAATGATGCTATATAAATGCAAGCCTTTATTTTTTTAAATTGTAAAAGCGCGGCCCATTATGGTTTTATAATTTAAAAGCTGGCTGCGCGGGATCCCTGGAGCATAGAAACATAGAAGATAGGAGCAGGAGTAGGCCATTCGGCCCTTCGAGCCTGCTCCACCATTCAACGAGATCATGGCTGATCATCCAAACCCTAGCACCCGGTCCCTACACCGACAGCCATCCCACCCAAACCCTATCCCCGTAACCCCACGTATTTAATCCCCCCTAACACTAAGGGCCAATTTTTATCATGGCCAATCAACCTAACCCAGCATGACTGGGAACATTGGTGGAGAGGGGTTAGAAGAAATTTCTTTGCAGAGTGTTGTTGGAACATGGAATGCTTTGCCATAGAGAGTAATTGAGACAAAGATATTTGCATGTTTTAAGGGAAAAGTAGATAAACATTTGAATCAGAGAAAGATAGATTGGCGCAGAGAAAGGAAACTGCAGTGGGATTCGTTTTGGATTATCTTAACAAAGAGCCAGCACAGATATTGTGGGCCAAATGGCCTCCTCCTGGGCTGTAAACATCTATATTTCTATGGGGAACTGACATGTTTCAGTATTCTGTACTAGCTTGGTCCCACAAAAAACTTTTGCTGCATACTCCCAAAAATGCCCTCAAGGATATTGGTTTATGCTTTGAATTTCTCATATATGGCTATGAAAACCAGCTCTTGGACTACAGTAAATATCTGTCTCACTACAATTGAATAACAATAAAAAAAACACTGCCACCAAGAGCTAGCTAATATCTAATAATAAAACTAAATATCAACTTATGTACATTTTAAAAAATATAGTTACATTTCACCTGGTTAGAGCAGACTACTGCTTCAAACAGGCTGTCCAAAAGTAATTTCTTATCAGGCAATGCCGCAAGATACAGGAAACTTTCTGATATCCGGCACTGAGCTGGTGCCGTACCATCAAAAGTGCTGGACATACCAGCGTTAATGTTGAAACATACGGACCTGAAAAGCTCCGTGTGAATCAACAAACCCTGTTGCTTAGCAACAACTTCAAAACAGTCGGCTGCAGCTGCAAGTGTCTAGCTGAAGCTGTTACTATAGCTACAGACCTTGCAGTGCCTGACTGGGAAAAAAAAAGCAACGAGAACTAAAAAAACTTACAGAAAACGGCTCCTGGTTTTTGCCGTTAGATCGCGTATTCCGGACATATAACCTCCGGATAAACCAAAGTTTCCTGATTTTAAAAAATTCGTTCCTGGGATGTGGGTGTCGGTGGCAAGGCCGGCATTTATTGCCTATCCCTAATTGCCCTTGAGAAGGTGGTGGCAAACCGCCTTCTTAAACCGCTGCAGTCTTTGTAGTGGTTTGTTAGGCCATTTCAGAGGGCAGTTAAGTGTCAACCACATTGCTGTGGGTCTGGAGGCACATATAGGCCAGACCAGGTAAAGACGGCAGGTTTTCTTCCCTAAAGGATAATCGTGAACCAGATGGGGTTTTACGACAATCCGGTAGTTTCATGGTCACCATTACTACAACAACTTGTATTTATATAGCACCTTTAATGTAGGAAAACGTACCAAGACGCTTCACAGGAGTGTTATAAGACAAAAAATTGACACCGAGCCATATAAGAAATTAGGGCAGATGACCAAAAGCTTGGTCAAAGAGGAAGGTTTTAAGGAGCATCTTAAAAGGAGGAAAGCAAGGTAGAGAGGCAGAGAGGTTTAGGAAGGGAGTTCCAGAGCTTAGGGCCTAGGCAGCTGAAGGCACGGCCACCAATGGTTGAGCGATTATAATCAGGGATGCTAAAGAGGGCAGAATTAGAGGAGCGCAGATATCTTGGTGGGGGGGGGGGGTGGTTGTGGGGCTGAAGGAGATTAGAGAGATAGGGAGGGGCGAGGACATGGAGGGATTTGTAAACAAGGATGAGAATTTTGAAATCAAGGTGTTGCTTAACCGGGAGCCAAAGTAGGTCAGCGAGCACAGGGGTGATGGATGAATAGGACTTGGTGTGAGTTAGAACACGGGCAGCCGAGCTTTGGATGACCTTATGTTTACGTAGGGTAGAATGTGGGAGGCCAGCCAGGAGTGCGCTGGAACAGTCAAGTCATAAGAACATAAGAAATAGGAGCAGGAATAGGCCACTTGGCCCCTCGAACCTGCTCTGCCATTCAGTAAGATCATGGCTGATCTTGAGCTCAAAGCCACTTCCCCGCATGCTCCCCATAACCGTTCACTCCCTTAACTTGCAAAAATCTGTCTATCTCCACCATAAATGTATTTAATGACCCAACCTCCACAGCTCTCTGGGGCAGAGAATTCCACAGATTTACGACCCTCAGAGAAGAAATTCCTCCTCATCTCAGTTCTAAAAGGGCGACCCTTTTTGCTAAAACTGTGCCCCCGCGTTCTAGATTTCCCCACGAGGGGAAACATCCTAGAAACATAGAAGATAGGAGCAGGAATAGGCCATTCGGCCCCTCAAGCCTGCTCCGCCATTCAATGCGATCATGGCTGATCATCCAAATTCAGTACCCGGTCCCTGCTTTCTCCCCATACCCCTTGATCCCTTTAGCCTTAAGAAATATATCCAACTCCTTCTTGAATATATATTTAATGTATTGGCCTCTACTGCCTTCTGTGGTAGAGAATTCCACTGGTTCACCACTCTCTGGGTGAAGAATTCCTCCTCCTTTCTGTCCTAAATGGCCTACCCCTTATCCTTAGACTGTGACTCCTGGTTCTGGACTCCCCGACCATCGGGAACATCCTTCCAGCATCTAGTCTGTCCAGTCCTGTCAGAATTTTATAAGTTTCAATGAGATACCCTCTCATTCTTCTAAACTCCAGCAAGTACAAGCCCAATCGACCCAATCTCTCCTCATACGTTATTCCTGCCATCCCAGGTATCAGCCTGGTGAATCTTCGCTGAACTCCTTCCATGGCAAGAACATCATTCCTCACATAAGGCGACCAAAACTGCACACAATACTCAAGATGTGGTCTCACCAAGGCCAGCAAGACATCCTTGTTCCTGTACTCAAACCCTCTCGCTACGAAGGCCAACATGCCATTTGCCTTCTTAGCCGCCTGCTGCACCTGCATGCTTACCTTCAGTGACTGGTGCACAGGGACACCCAGGTCTCGTTGCACTTCCCCTTCTCCCAATCTATTGCCATTCAGATAATAATCTGCCTTCCTGTTTTTGACACCAAAGTGGATAACCTCACATTTATCCACGTTATATTGAATCTGCTATGCTTTTGCCCAATCACCCAACCTGTCCAAATCATACTGGAGTTTCTCGGCATCCTCCTCACAGCACACACGCCCACCCAGCTTTGTGTCGTCTGCAAATTTGGAGATATTACATCTAGATCCCTTGTCTAGATCATTAATATATATTGTGAATAGCTGGGGCCCAAGGACCGATCCCTGCGGTACCCCACTAGTCACTGCCTGCCACTCGGAAAAAGACCCGTTTATTCCAACTCTTTGCTTTCTGTCTGCCAACCAGTTCTCTATCCAAGTCAATACCTTGCCCCCAATCCTCTCTGCATCTACCTTGTTGAGCTCCTTCAGTATGTTATATGTTTCAATAAGATCACCTCTCATTCTTCTAAATTCCAATGAGTATAGGCCCAGCCTGCTCAACCTTTCTTCATAAGTCAGCCCCCTCATCTCTGGAATTAACCTAGTGAATCGTCTCTGAACTGCCTCCAATGCAAGTATTTCCTTCCTTAAATAAGGAAATAAAACCAAAACTGTACTCAGTACTCAAGGTGTGGTCTCACCAATACCCTGTACAGTTGTAGCAGGACATCCCTGCTTTTATACTCCAACCCCTTTGAAATAAAGGCCAACATTCCATTTGCCTTTTTGATTACTTGCTGTACCTGCATGCCTCTGGATTGCTAGTCTAGAAGTAACAAAGGCATGAATGAGGGTTTCAGCAGCAGATGAGCTGAGGCAGGGGCAGAGACGGGCAATGTTACAGAGGTGGAAATAGGTGGTCTTAGTTATGCCACGGATGTGTGATCAGAAGCTCATTTCAGGGTCAAATAGTCTGGTTCAGCCTCATAACAGATGCTAGGTAGAGGGATGGAGTTGGTGGCTAGGGAACGGCATTTGTGACAGGGCCTGAAGACAATGGCTTTGGTCTTCCCAATATTTAATTGGAGAAAATTTCTACTCATCCAGTACTGTATGTCAGACAAGCAGTGCGTCAAACTAGAGACCGTGGAGGGGTTGAGAAAAGTGCTGCTGAGGTAGACTGGCACTATTGCTGATGCTGGCTTTTTATTCCAGATTTATTTAATGAACTGAATTTAAATTCCCCAGCTGCCATGGTGGGATTTGAACTCACATTAGTCCAGGCCTCTGGATTGCTAGTCCAGTAACATAACCACTATGCTACCATACCCCATTATCACATTGCTGTTTGTGGGAACTTGCTGTGTGCAACTTGGATGTCGTGTTTCCTACATTACAACAGTGACTACACTTCAAAAGTACTTAATTGGCTGTAAAGCACTTTGGGGTGGCCTGAAAGGCAAGTCTTTCTTTGTACATCTGCCCTGTAACATCTCCTGTGCTCATTTATCTATGTGCTAAGATTACAACTTAGGAATGAAATGCAGTACATCATTCTTGTGTTTTAAAATTCACCAAATAGAGTTAGAATTATAAGTATTGTAAGTCATTGATACTGATGTGGTCTAAAAAATATTATGCCTTGTTATCGTTGAAAAAAGAAATTTAAATCGAGCTTATGTAAGCCAGTAATATGTAATTATTAATGCTATTACAGAAGAATACCCAAGATTTACAAATGTACCAGTTGAAATATGTACATTTATAGAAATATTATATAAAAACTGAGCAGAGATTTTGTCACAAGGGCTTTGCAAAGAAAAAATTGTATCTGATATCCAAATATTATATTTCTACTTGCACAGATAAATCAATTCTCCAAGTCATTACGTAGATGATTGTATTAGAAAAAAAAGTGTTAAAAATTATCCAGTATAAACATTTTGAAAGACGACTAAATATTGTTGCTATGTTTGTTTCATTGTTTTATATAGCTAATATAATTGATCAAATAGTGACCGTGAGATATCAGAAGACACAACTGCTAGCTTGGTAATTCATCATTAATAATAGCCATTTCTGTCCAGTTGTCCAATAACTGACATTCCGAATTGTCTGAACATTTTTCACGTAACGTACCCTGTGCTGAAAGCAAATTTCAAACAAAATTTTCCAATGTGTTAAAATGCACATTGCTCATATGGTTAAATATTCTGTTTACACTTTCTCTAGTTCACAAAGAAATATTCATGAATATCTGAGCCATTGTCCTGTGCACAGAAAAACATTTAAAAGAAACTGTCTTCTAGCACAGACCTAGAATTATAACATTGTATGGCATTAATCACGATCTGAAGAGGGATTGGAACTTTCTGATGATGAAGATGAGGAGGAAGTAGGGTGCTTTTTCTTTTTCTTAACTTTTTGGCGATGCTTGTGACTTTTGTGCTTGCTTTTCTTTTTCTTTTTAAGAACTTTTTGTTTCTTGCTCTTTTTCTCACTTTTGTCTTCACTGGATGAACAAGATCTGAAAAGAGCAATATATAATTAAATTCCAGCCATTCATATTTTTTTCATAACCCATACCTGATGTGAGATGGAGTGACCGCTGACTCGGTGGTAGTATTCTGGCCTGAGTCAGTGGTCCGGGCACCACTCCAGACAGCCCCGACAAGCAGAGACCGGAGCGCTGGCTCTGAATATTGGATTGGTGTCCAGCAGGGATACTTGTTCTGCTGAGTGCAAGTTCCCACCCCTCCCCCGGCGACATCATAAAGGCTAGATGGAGCGCTTTAGCTTTGGTTTCAGTCCACCTAAGAGAGTCCACCTCAGCTATTCTTCCCTAGTAAGTAGCTCAAGAATCTCATGGGTGAGAGTTAGGACGTGCCCTAGGGCAGAATACAACAAACAGACAGATCTGATGTGAAAAATTAGAATCCTAAAATGTAAGACAGCTGTGCAGATCCAGTTTGTCCAAGATACATGGCAAAAATTAGGTTCTGCATAGCATTGAACAGGGGAGAAGTGAATCAATATTGAAGACCATTCTTGATGAAAGAAAAACTGAACACTTTCCTTATGCTCTTTCTTACATTAACCCACTGCAGCTCCTCTCAAAAAATATTGTTTGGTTTAAAAAACCCAAAATAACAAAACAATATGGCCATAAATGTAGTGACTGCAAATTAAGCCTAGAATTCTTCAATATATTAGCATGGGTAGAGGATTGGTTAATGGACAGAAAAGAGAGGAGGGATAAATAGGACATTTTCCAGTTGGCAGGCTGTAACTAGTGGTCAGTGCTTGGGCCTCAGCTATATTAATGACATAGATGAAGGGACCGAGTGCAATATATCCAAGTTTGCTGACAATACAAAGCTAGGTTGCCTGACATCAGTAGTGGGGAAAATGCTAGAGTCCATTATAAAAGATGTAATAGCAGAGCACTTGGAAAACAGTGACAGGATCGGACAAAGTCAACATGGATTTACAAAAGCTAAATCGTGCTTGACTAATCTACTGGAATTTTTTGAGGATGTAACTGGTAGAATAGATAAGGGAGAACGAGTGGATGTGGTGTATTTGGACTTTCAAAAGGCTTTCGATAAGGTCCCACATAAGAGATTAGCGTGCAAAGTTAAGGCACATGGGATTGGGGGCAAGGTATTGACTTGGATAGAGAACTGGTTGGCAGGCAGAAAGTAAAGAGTTGGAATAAACGGCTCTTTTTCCAAGTGGCAGGCAGTGACTAGTGGGGTACCGCAGGGATCGGTCCTTGGACCCAAGCTATTCACAATATATATTAATGATCTGGACGAGGGAACTAGATGTAATATGTCCAAGTTTGCAGACGACACAAAGCTGGGTGGGCGAGTGTGCTGTGAGGAGGATGCCGAGAAACTCCAGGATGATTTGGACACGTTGGGTAATTGGGCAGAAGCATGGCAGATGCAATATAACGTGGATAAATGCGAGGTTATCCACTTTGGTGTCAAAAACAAGGCGGCAGATTATTATCTGAATGGCAATAGGTTGGGAGAAGGGGAAGTGCAACGAGACCTGGGCGTCCTTGTGTACCAGTCGCTGAAGGGAAGCATGCAGGTGCAGCAGGCGGTTAAGAAGGCAAATGGTATGTTGGCCTTCGTAGCGAGAGGGTTTGAGTACAGGAACAAGGATGTCTTGCTGCAGTTGTACAGGGTCTTGGTGAGACCACATCTGGAGTATTGTATGCAGTTTTGGTCACCTTATCTGAGGAAGGATGTTCTTGCCATGGAAGGAGTGCAGCGAAGATTCACCAGGCTGATACCTGGGATGGCAGGAATGACGTATGAGGAGAGATTGGGTCGATTGGGCTTGTACTCGCTGGAGTTTAGAAGAATGAGAGGGGATCTCATTGAAACTTATAAAATTCTAACAGGACTAGACAGACTAGATGCAGGAAGGATGTTCCTGATGGTCTGGGAGTCTAGAACCAGGGGTTACAGTCTAAGGATAAGGGGGTAGGCCATTTAGGACAGAGATGAGGAGAAATTTCTTCACCCAGAGAGTGGTGAACCTGTGGAATTCTCTTCCACAGAAGGCAGTAGACACCAATTCATCTATCTATATATATAAAGCGGCTCTTCTGTCTGTCCCGATGTCTGTCCGTTCTCTATACGTTTGAAAGTTACAGAGCGTACCGACGCGCGCGTCGCCTCAAAAGAAAGCTTGCGATTCCGGACCGGTCATAGGCGTATTTACGTTTCGGCCGGACAAAACCGCGCCCGCGGTATCCGAAAAACGTTCAGCCTTCCGCTCATTAGCGACCGTGTGACGTCGAGGTCGACCAATCGGACGGCGGGTTCCTTCCTACAGTTGAGTGTCGAGTGACTCGACGATTGACCAATCCTACGCTTCGGTGACCTGACCGGTCGACCAATCGGTGCATGTGTGGGTGGGCCTTATCCTTCTGAACTGAGGTGAGTGGCCGCCATCTTGATTTTTCACAATTTTTTCCCCACCCTTTCAGTGTGTTAGGGAAGTAAGGTAAATATTTTAATGATGTGTTAGGGAATTAAATAACAATTTAATAGGGGGGGGGGGGGGGGGGAAGAGCCTCGGGAAATCGCGGGGGGGGGGGTGGAGGGCCTCGGGAAATCGCGGGGGGGGGTGGGAGAGCTGATGAGTTTAAAAAAAACAAGAGGCCGCCAGTTGCGCGGCCGCCTTGACGACGGCACGCATTCGCACGGCCCCCGTTACCCCGGCAACGGGGCACGCCGGCGGTCTTGCCTGCTCCCCGCGGGCCGCCCGCACTGACCGCGCATGTGCCGCCCGCGAGAGCCCGCTCCCGGCTCCGGCCACCGCTCAGCATTCCCGCTATTGCAACGGACCTCAGGCGGTAGGCAGGGGGAGGGGCCGGAGAGAGGGGACAGAGGGGAGCGGGGGAGGGGAGAGAGAGAGTGAGAGAGAGAGAGAGAGAGAGAGAGAGAGAAGAGAGAGAGAGAGAGAGAGAGAGAGAGAGAGAGGGGAGGGAGGGATAGGACAGGGAGAGGACATGACAGGGAGAGGGGGGGACACACAGGGGGCAGGGAGATCAAGCGCCCCTAAATTGCCCTCGCAACGCGGGGCTCCCCTCGGTGACCTGACCGGTCGACCAATCAGTGCGTATGTGTGTGGGCGGGCCTTATCCTTCTGAACCGAGGTGAGTGGCCGCCATCTTGATTTTTCACAATTTTTTCCCCCACACTTTCTGTGCGTTAGGGAACTAAAGTAAATATTTTAATGATGTGTGAGGGAATTAAATAACAATTTAATGGGGGGGGGGGGGGGGAGAGAGACTCAGGAAATCGCGGGGGGGGGGGGGGGGGGGGAGCCTCGGGAAATCGCGGGGGGCTCGCGCCGCCCACACTGACCGCGCGTGCGCCACCCGCACTGACGCCGCCGGCACAGACCGCGCATGCGCCGCCCGTGAGAGCCCACTCCCGGCGCGGCCGCCGCTCAGCATTCCCACTATCAGAACGGCACCGGACCTCAGGCGCTAGGCAGGGGGAGGGGCCGGAGAGAGGGGACAGAGGGGAGCGAGGGAGGGGTAGGGGTGGGCGAGGGAGACAGAGGAGGGGAGGGAGAGGAGGGGAGGGGAGGGAGGGATAGGACAGGGAGAGGACATGACAGGGAGAGGGGGGACACACAGGGGCAGGGAGGACCAAGCGCCCCAAAATTGCCCTCGCAACGCAGGGCTCCCCAGCTAGTTAAATATATTCAAGAAGGAGTTGGGATATATTTCTTAAGGGTAAAGGGGATCAAGGGATATGGGGAGAAAGCACGAACAGGGTACTGAATTTGGATGATCAGCCATGATCACATTGAATGGCGGAGCAGGCTCGAGGGGCCAAATGGCCTACTCCTGCTCCTATCTTCTATGTTTCTATGTTTAGGTTGGAAAGTAAGCTGTGAGGAGGACACAAAGAGCCTGCAAAGGGATATTGACAGGTTAAGTGAGTGGACAATAAGGTGGCAGATGGAGTATAATGCAGGAAAATGTGAAGTTATTCACTTTGGTAGGAAGAATAGAAAAACCGAATATTTTTTTAAAATGGTGAGAAACGATTAAATGTTGGTGTTCAGAGATATTTAGGTGTCCTCGTACAGGAAACACAGAGGCCGCGATTTTGCAAATGGATGCCGCTTGGGAGCGGGTCAGCTGGTTTCCGGGTTCCAGTCCCGCCCCCCAACTGCATCTGGCCCATGGACGTGATTTTATGTCGGTTGGCCTTGTTAAACCCATCCTGCGGGGCTTGCCGGCCAATTAAGAGGAAGCAGGTCAGATGACGCATCATCTGCCCGTTTTCTTAAAGGGACCACGCACAATTTTTCTTTGACAGCTTATTTCTCAGTGTTTGACAGCATTGAGGTGCTGCAAACACTGACAATGACTGTACAAAGGTGAGCTCTTGCACCCAGACTCTCCAATGACTCCCTCCATAGGCTAGAACAGATTGCAGCTGCAGGTGAGGTTACAGAAGTGATCTGTCACTGGTGAGAGAGATTCTCCCAATGAGGTGGGACTAGACAGCCAATTCAAAACTTGTTACCTACAGAAAAGTATAAATGCATTAAAATGATTTTCCCACCTCTGAAACTCACCAGTGCACCACTGAATCCTTCACACCACTTCTGCAGCTGTCATCAATGCAGAAACATTACAGCAGACTTGTAACACACCACACTTACCTGGCGTGGTGTCCGGACATCGGGGAACCCGATGCAGAAGCGGCAAAATTGAAGAGACTGTTAACAAGTATCAAGTACCTGTTAACAGGCAGTTAAGTGGATATAATCCTCTTCCCACCGCTAGGTTTCGGGTCCATGCGCAAATCGAGGACCCAACACTTGGGAACATTGATTGGAGGCGGGTTGACAGCGGGTTTCCTACCCGCTGTCAATCTTTGCAATCCCACCTCCAATCCCACACTCTGAGGACCGGCAAAATTCCGGCCAGAGAGTTAACATCCAGGTACAGCAAGCAATTAGGAAGGCAAATGGCATGTAGGCTTTATTGCAAGGGGTTTGGAGTACAAGAGTAAGGAAGTCTTACTACAATTGCACAGGCCTTTGGTGAGACCACACCTGGAGTACTGTGCACAGTTTTGGTCTCCTTATCTGTGGAAGGATAAACTTTTTTTAAAATTTTTTTTAAAGAGGCGGTGCAACAAAGGTTCACTAGATTGATTCCTGGGATGAGAGGGTTGTCCTATCAGGAGAGATTGAGCCTATACTGTCTGGAGTTTAGAAGAATGAGAGGTTCATCATTGAAACATGCAAGATTCTGAGGGGGATTGACAGGGTAAATGCTGAGAGGTTGCTTCCCCTGGCTGGAGAGTCTAGAACTGGGGGCATAGTCTCAGGATAAGGGGTTGGTCATTTAAGACTGAGATGAGGAGGAATTTCTTCAATCAGAGGGTTGTGAATCTTTGGAATTCTGTTCCCCAAAGGGCTGTAGATGCTGAATTGTTGAGTATATTCAAGGCTGAGATAGATACATTTTTGTCTCTCGGAGAATCAAGGGATATGGAGATCGGGGAGGAAAGTGGAGTTGAGGTTGAAGATCAGCCATGGTCTTATTGAAGGGCAGAGCAGGCTCGAGGGGCCGTATGGCCTACTTCTGCTCCTAGTTCTTATGTTCATTAAATATTTAACTTTTTATTCCATTTTCAAATATTAAAGTGGGGGAACATGCAGAGCAGACAGTAATACACATGCTGCAATGGATTACAGTAAACAAGCTGGTTGCAACTGCAACTACTTACAGGTCATCTTCAGTATCACATCAAAATGTAACTGATCTGAATAACTTATATACACAGATTAAATTCCCAAATTCTATTCCAATTTTGGCCAGAAGTTACCGCATTTGTCTACTAATTTTGCACCTATAACAACAACTTGTATTTATATAGCGCCTTTAATGTAATAAAATGTCCCAAGGAGCTTCACAGGAGCGTTATAAAGCAAAATTTGACACCGAGCCACATAAGGAGTGCTTTAAAAGGAAGAGGGGTAGAGAGGTGTTCATATACTGTAAAAATGGGAATATAACTCTTTTTTTAATAAAATTAACTTTCTGTAGTTTTTTTTTCATGATACTGGTTTGAGCTGGTGAAACTTTCAACAGATCTAAAATGTTTCCAGATGAAACCAAATCTTTTGGACTGTAACACCAACATATGGTGGATGTAATTTTGAGGAGTAAGGTGAGTTGAAAACTGAAATAGCCCATGTTGAATGCTTATGGGAAAGGTAGGCATTTATTTGATTACTAACTGTTTAGTGGCCAGTATCTGTATTTAGATTGCTTAATCACATTCGTAAATACACTTACATTACAATAAAATAGGTAAGTTGGGTGTGAAATACAGTAAAATGTAGACATTTTCCTCATGTAACTTTCTTATGTTGTATTTCATGAAAGTATTTAGATCAGATCTTTAAACTGTGTTTTACTGTAGCATTATATTGGATTATATTTACTTAGTCAAATGAAGGACTTAATAACTGAATATATAACAATGTCATAATGACACTGATATATCACACTGAAATCAACAGGGCCTACAAAATACTATTTTTGTTTTCATAATGGCTCCATTTGGCTTGAATAACACAAGGGCCTAGAAATTCATTCGCATGCACCTAATTATCAGGCACAAAACGGGCACCCAAGCATCCAATATGGTGGGCGGCACGTGCGCACTCATTCCACGACAGAAGTGCGCTGCCCGACATATTAGACAGGGTTGTTCAATAGGTGCCCAGGGTGCGCTAGAAGTGTTAAACAATCATTAAAATATTTAAATAAGGATTCTACACATGCTGTAGGAACCATTTGTGATATTGTTCTGCCCCAGCGCTTGACTCGCCATGTGATAAACTCACTCAGCGACTCGTGGCAAGAACAGGCAGGAACGACCCTTCAGCAGCGCAACTTAAAGGGCTCACAAGAACATTAGAAATAAGAATGCAAGAAATCGGAGCAGGAGTAGCCATTTGGCCCTTCAAGTCTGTGTGGAAGATCGCCGTCAGGCTGCCCAGTGCACCTAGCATTTCCTGGTATATGCCCATCGTCTGGGATCCTCAAAGTCATGTTAGTGATCAAATAGTTGGTATGCAATATGCAAGATGTGAGGTGTGGGGAACTGAGGGTTGCAATGACTGTGAGTGTGAAAGTATAAGAAGGAGATGAAGTGAAATGTTGTGCAGTGAATGTAGGGAAGCGGGGGAGTGCAGTATTATGAGTAGTGAGACTGGAGGCAGTGGAGATGTGAGCAGAGAAAGAGAGCAGTATTCTTACCTTGACAGCTGTGATGAGGTCATTGAACTTCTTTTAGCATTGCAGCCATGTCCTGGGAGCTAAGCTCCGGGCATTGACCTCTTCTGTAACCTCTTACCATTGGCGGCGGCAATGTTTCTGCCCCCTCTTTCTGTCATACATCTAAACCAGGGCCTCCCAAGTGGCGTTGGAGACTCTGTGTGCCCTCTTTGGACATCTTTCAGTCACCTTCTTCAATCTGGGAAGTCTGATGTCTGCTGCCAGAGCGCACCTCGCCTTTAAGAGATGCCTTTAAGTGGCTTCAGAGACGCTCGATTCCCCCCTCCCAAAAACAGGCTTGCAGTCAATGAATAGCGTGAGTAGCACTCACTGCTGCATGTCTGAATCAATTTAATGAGAGCCGAGCACAAATTAAAGTGCTGCCTGGGACCAAGTGAACAGAAGTGTGCTGAGCGCGCCCGTTTGAGTATCCACTTTCTCAACATATTCCCCAAGTACTTCATTCTCTAGCTGAAAAGTCAAATTTGTCCTGTAAAACTATATTTACTGTTTCAATGGTTCTTGCGATTAACATATTCCAGAACTGTATTACCTGCTGAAAGAATATTGCATGACTTCTCTTCTAATTTCCTCATTTTTAAGCTTAAAATTAAAAATTGGATTTTATTTCTGAATCTATTTGGTTATCCTATGACGTTCAGCTGCAAAAAAACCTTTTTGCTCCATTACCACCAGATGAAGGGACCTACATGATCCAGGAAGACTATGTCCATACCTTGTAACTGAAGTTAATCTCAATAAAACTATATTAAAAAATACAGTTACTATATTACTACTGATTAATGTCATAACTAACATATTCTAAGTAATAGGACAACAACAGGTTGTATTTATATAGCACTTTTAGCATAGGAAAATGTCACAACCTCTTTACAGGAGTGTAATCAGATAAAAATTGACACTGAGCCAAAGGAGATATTCGGAGGGGTGACTAAAAGCTTGGTCACAGAGGCAGGTTTTGAGGAGGGTCTTAAAGGAGAGAGGTGGAAAGGCAGAGAGGTTTAGGGAGGGAATTCCAGAGCCTAGGGCCTAGATGGCTAAAGGAACAGCCATCAATGGTGTGGCATAGGGAATGGGGATTTGTAACAGGCCAGAGTTGGAGGAACGCAGATTTCTCAGAGATTGTTGTAGGGCTGGAGGAGGTTAGAGATAGGAAGGGGTGAAGCCATGAAGGGATTGGAACACAAGGATAAGAAATTTAAAATTGAAGAAGTTGGGAACCGGAACCAATGTAGGTTACGGGCAGCAGAGTTTTGGATGAGCTGAAATTTATGGAGAGTGAAGGATGGGAGGCTAGCCAGAAGAGCATTGGAACAGTCGAGACTGGAGATGACACAGGCATGGATGTGGGTTTCAGCAGGAGGTGGGCTGAGGCAGGGGCTAGAAAGGTGATGTTACAGAGGTGGAAGTAGGCAGTCTTTGTGATGGGATCGGGGTTAAATATCAAATAGTTGGCTTCAACCTGAGTCAATGGCCGGGGAGGGATTGCAATTGGAGGCAAGAGTACAGCGTTTGTGGCGGAAGCCGAAGATGATGGCTACTTTACTTTGTAAAACATAGAACAGTTATAATAGGTTTAAAAATTGCAGGAATAATAAAAAATATCCAGACAGAATTTAGCCATTACTAAAATTACAATTATCTGAAACTCAATCCTAATTTTTTTTTGCTGATTTTTAATCTAATACTCACTGAATGTCATTAATGAAGAGCTGATGTGTGGTTGATATCTAACAAAGTAACTGAAATGATATTACATGGATAACTGACAACAAACAGCATAAGGAGTTCTTCTGGGATCTCACTAAAACAAAAAAATCTTTATTGCTAGATAGTGGCTTCTCTGACTGTGCCACAAGGGTTTAAAAAAAGCCCACAAAAATAAACCTTTACTTCCAATGATGTTGAATAAACTTTAAAGAAAAAACAATTCCTAATCTGGTTTCAACACTTTAAAGATTTCATTCACAGGTGAATGCGATCGAATGTGGCTGTTTTGCCGCTTATTACTTGTGACTCAGAATCAAAGCTACTGGGGTCACTTGTATGCAGTAACATTGTGTTTATCAAACATTTTCTTTCCACTCAGCAGCATATTTACCTTTTTCTGTGTTCATCCCTCGTCTTATCTTTCCTTTTCTTCTTGTGATGTTCTTTCTTTTCACCAGCTGGTTTTGTTTCTACAAGAAATTAGCAAAGGAAAAATATTAAATAAGATAGTCAAATGTTGTAAAACATCTGTACAATTGAATGTTTTGCATCTAGACCATGACGGTCACGTTATACCCTTCAGAAGAGTCAAACCCAAGAGAGATACACATCCATAGGACACAAATTAGTGACTGACTGAAACGAGGATTCTCTATTAAATCACCAATCAAATTTCCGATTGACTTAGTACATTAGGTTAGACGCCAAATCCATCCCTAATATGAAGAAAGTCACCTCTGTCTCCTGGCTGTAAGGGAACCAAGTGAAATTAGTTTGGTAAGTCCGAATCCAGTTCCCAGTTGGCATGGGCCTACGTGCACAGAACTATCTTTAATTCAGCACTAATTGGCAATCCCACTCAGATAGCCCAAAGGATGACTGGTTTGGGTAATGGAAAAACATCATGCAGTTAGGGATGCTTTTTGATGTTGGGGTTGAGACACGTTGTAGGGGCAAAGTAGAAGGAGCTTTACGCTGTATCTGGCTGTGCTTTACTTGACCTAAACACAAAGTACCTAACTCCAACTTGGTACATTTAACTACTATTTTGCAAATATCCTGGGCTTAGAAAAAGGCAAGAGATAAATATTGAATATATAGGTAATGGAACAAATCCATAGCTTATTAAAAATCTTCTATATGTGTCTTGTCTACAAAATCTTACTTCCTGTTGTTACTCTTTTCATTACATTTTTGTATCAACTTATTTTATATTGTAAATTCCTACGTTCATGTTTATAATAGAAATGATCTATATAAATTTGTCACCCTGTAATTGCGCAATTTGGCCTCCAGTTGGTGGTGTATTAGCTTTTGTCCACAAATTGCCACTTTGCTATTCAACTATAAATAAAACATAATCAAAGTATTTTATAAAAATAAGCACTGACTGTATGATTTCAAAATGGGGACTGAATTAGGTTTGTGTCCTAGTCCAATTCTCCATTGCCCGCTAAGTCCGGTTTACCTCAAGACTACACTCAGTTCTGAGGATGTAACTAGCAGGGTAGATAAAGGGGAACCAGTGGATGTAGTATATTTGGATTTTCAAAAGGCATTCGATAAGGTGCCACAGGGGGTAATGGCCCAGAACTTCGGGTCTCCACGGGTGAGTACACATGGGGTACTCAACCCTACGTAGGCCCAATGGAAGTGCCGGTTTCCTGCATGCACTGCGCATGCGCGGGAAACCGGCACTTCCGTTCCCCTGAAAGCAGGGGATCAGAGGTCGAACGTGTGCGCGAGAGAGGCTGCGCGTGCGCATCGAACTTACGTTTTTTTTTAATACAGGTTTCCCCGGGAGGGCAAGTCTCCAGAAGTTACACATTTAAAAAGCCTGCTTTTTACAAGGTAAGTGGTGAATTAATTAAAATTAAAACATTTTTTTCCACAGGTTTATTATTTTGAAATACTTTAAAGCAAGGTAAGTTTATTTTTAGCCCCGTTAGAAAATAAAATTATTTTTTTCAAAAATTTAAATTATTGTTTAAAATAGTTATTTCATGTAATTTATAGTTTATTTTAAAAATGTGATGTTTTTAAAAAATTTATTTGAAGATTTAGTGATGTTTTGGGGCCCGTAGTATTTATAAGTCTTATGAATGGGCCATGTGATCCCAGGTGATGCATCGAACTAACTGCGCCCCTGGGATATGCAAGCACTGTGCACAGGCAGTTGGAGCAGGCCCAGGATCGGAATTCCACGGGGGCCCACAGCTCAACGGCCGGCGTGCAAGTTAAGTGCAGGTCGGGGGCTTACACCTGCGGGAAGCCCCCGACCCGAATTTCTGGGCCATTATATTAACATGGATGGATAGAGGATTGGTTAACGGACAGAAAACAGAGTAGGGATAACCGGGTCATTTTCAGGTTGGCAGGCTGTAACTAGTGGGGTGCCGCTAGGATCAGTGCTTGGGCCTCAGCTATTTACAATCTATATTAATGACTTAGACGAAGGAACTGAGTGTAATGTAACCAAGTTTGCTGATGATACAAAGCTAGGTGGGAAACCTGTGAGGAGGTCACAAAGGCCGCAAATTTAATAGCGTTGAGGGGGCGGGTTTGGAGGCGGGTCAGTTGTGAAAATAGCAAAGATTGACAATGGGTAGGAAACCCGCTGTCAACCCACCTCCACGCGAGTCCCCCAGGTGTCAGGTCTGTCAGCGGAGAACTAACCCGACACCAAGCGGCGGGGGATACAATTCAGCTACTTAAATGGCTTAAGAGCCAATTTAAGAGTATTTTGAGGCTTACTTCTAATTTTACCTTCTCCCCCACGGGTTACCCGCTGTTCAGGGAACACGCCAGCTCAACCTGGCATGTTTTGAGTCTGCTCTGATGTTTGTGAAAAGCTGACAGCTGCAGAAGTGGTGTCAAGGATGCCATGTTGCAGATGGTGAGTTTCAGAGCACAGAAAATGTTGGTTACTGCATTTTTAACAGAGATTTCTTTAGCTTGCACGTTTTTAGATCCAACTGTTTGTCCAGTGCCACCTCATTGGGAGAACCTCTCTCACCATTGACAGATCGCTTCTGTCATCTCGCCTGCAGCTGCCATCTATTCCCGCAACATTGGAGCTAATGAAACAATCAGACCTTGATCTTCCGAATCCTTCCACGATCAGTACCAACACCAACATCACCAACTGCATCACCAACCTTCTCCACCATCACCTGATGCTGCACTGGACACAGGGCATCAGCCCCTGACAAAATTGCTGGTGGAAGGCCAGCGATGGCATCACCATGGCCAGACTTTCTTCACTTGATGCTGTAAACCCTGGCTGACACATGATGCGCCAGGTTGACAACATCCCACACCAGCACCGTGAAGCATCCCTTTAATGTCCAAGCCATTCCATGCACACTCATCACTATAGCTGGGGGGGGAGGGGGGAACTTATGACTGAACAATCACTGGAACTCAGCAAGACACTTCTCAAGGTGTGCTCAGATCTGTCTATTAAGGGGCACTTTTTGAAAAAGAGATATCACTGTATGACAACACATTATCAGAAACTTCACATGAACATTGGCTAAACCTCTCAAGTGCCTACCCTTGTGTGTTGTTAGTTGGTATGCTTGCAGTAGGATGAGGGCGAGTGTGAGGGGTGGCTAGTGAGATGGGGAAGTGATAAAGTAGATAGAGAGCGTTGGGTGGAGGTGCAAGGTAAGTTGGTGTCCTGGGGAGCTCTCTTCCGCCCTTTGAAGGGAAGAGAACCTCCCTGCGTGCGGTGACTCCCTCCATAAGCATATGGAGGGAGTTATTGGAGAGCCTGGGTGCAAGTGTTCACCTTTGTGCAGTGATTGTCAGTGTTTGCAGCACCTCAATGCTCTCAAACACTGACAGAACAACTGTCAAACTCCATGTGGACGTGGTCCCTTTAAGGAAACTGGCTGATAACGCGTCATCAAATGACGTCATCAGACCCACTTCCTGTTAATTGGCCGGTATGCCCGCAGGGCATGTTTAACAAGGCCAATCAAGGGAAAATCACGTCTGCAGCTGGGATCGGGACCAGAATCGGAAACCAGCTGTCCCACCACCTGCATTAAATTCGCGGCCAAAGAGTCTGCAAAGGGATCTAGACAGGTTATGGGAGTGGGCAAGAAGTGGCAGATGGGAGTATAATGGGGAAAATGTGAGGTTATTCACTTTGGTAAGAAGAATAGAAAAACCGAATATTTTTTAAATGGTGAGGAACGATTAAATGTTGATGTTCAGAGGGATTTGGGTGTCCTTGTACACGAAACACAGAAAGTTGACATGCAGGTACAGCAAGCAATTAGGAAGGCAAATGCTATGTTGGCCTTTATTGCAAGGGGGTTGGAGTATAAGAGTAAGGATGTTCTTGCTGCAATTATATAGGGCTCTGGTGAGACTACACCTGGAGTATTGTGTACAGTTTTGGTCACCGTACCTAAGGGAATATACTTGCCTTAGAGGCAGTGCAACGAAGGTTCACTAGATTGATTCCTGGGATGAGAGGGTTGTCCTATGAGGAGAGATTGAGTAGAATGGGCCTATACTCTCTGGAGTTTAGAAGAATGAGAGGTGAGCTCATTGAAACATACAAGATTCTGAGAGGGCTTGACAGGGTGGATGCTGAGAGTCTGTTTCCTCTGGCAGGAGAGTCTAGAACTAGGGGACATAGGCCTAGAAATTGGGTTGGGGCGCCAAAGTGGGGCAAAAGTCGGCGGAGCGCAGGATTTAGCGCAGCGATTGGAGTGATACCGATCGCCAGAAATTCAGTTTCAGTGCCGCTCGAGGGACACGGGGCGAGGCTCAAGGCGCTCCGCGTCCCTCTTAGGGCGCTGAAACTGATTATCGCAGCGCAACGTGCCGCAGCGCCACATGCTGCGGCACGGCACGCTGCGGTACTGCAGGCCTTCCTCCCACTGTTAAGGGGGAGGTGCCTGCAACAGCGCGAGCCCCGATCGCGAGTGCCGGCAAATGAGCCCGGCACCAAGGAGAAGTGCCGGGCTCTCGGGAAACAGCCAGCAATGCTGCGGGGGGGGGGGGGTGGTTAGGAGGCCGGGGACGGAGGTGCTGGCAGGCGGCCGCCGAAAAAGCGGCTGCTCCGCACCTCCACCTTAACTTGCGCCGCTGCCGGCACAGTAAGGCCCCGTGAACCGGACGCGGGTAGCGAGCGGCGCAACTGCGGCGTTCGCTACCAAATATCGCGAACGGGGCACAATTGGGGCGCTGCGCACACCGATGACGTCATTGGTGGCGGCACAGCGCAAATGCCTAACGCCACCATTAGCGCCCCTACTGAATATCGCCGCAGACGCAGCCAGTGGCGCTACAGCCACTGACTGCCTCTTTAGGCGCTAACAGGTGGCGCTACTCACCCAATTTCTCCCCCATAGTCTCAGGATAAGGGGTCTGCCATTTAGGACGGAAAAGGGGTCTGCCATTTAGGACGGATAAGGGGTCTGCCATTTAGGATGGAGGGGAGAAATTTCTTCACTCAGAGTTGAGAATCTTTGGAATTCTCTACCCCAGAGGGCTGCGGATGCTCAGTAGCAATTATCAGTTATTTATACCAAGTGGTTTTATTTTTAAAGAGGGTTTGGTTTTGTGTGTGTGTGTGAAAAATGACAGTACTCTGATTGCACACTTGTAGCTTTTGTTTTATGTTCTATATAAGTTTAAAAATTGAGCGGCAGATGTGAGTGAGAGAAAGAGGTAGGTCAAAGAGAAAAAAAACAAAAAAAGACATGCACGTACACACACAAAGACAGACAGGCAACTCTCTTTTTCTTCATTCTAATTTGATTTCTTTTAGTTGAATTTTAAAACAAAGCCTCTTGGATTGAAACAGATAGGAATGGAAGGTAAGAAGGCAAGGGGAGGAGGGTAACTGACTAAGGGTGGGGAACTTCTTGCCCCGAAGACAAAAATCATGATTTTGAGAAGTTCTCTCCCAAAAGGCAGAGCAGGCAAGCAATCCCACCAATACATATCTGGCTTCAATTATAAATATCTAAATAAAATTTAGAAAAAAACAAAAATGTTAACTTGCGATCTTATTTTTGAGGGGAAATTATTCTGTTGTTGATGGGGAAATCTGCTTGTTTAGAGGAGGGAAAAGAAAGATTTGTGGGGAAATTAATATTTAAGGAAAAAAATGTAATTGTTAATGGTACTTGTATTTGGTTAAGTGTGTATTAGTTCAGTTTCATGTTAAAAATAAATTTACAAAAAAAATAATGATTAAAAATACAAATGACTTGGTCTCTTATTGTTGAAGCAAACATTGTAATTGTATTCAAACTCAATCATTATACTGAAGTGAGTGATATGCTGATTCAGTATCAATGAATGTATTCAACTTTGCTTGCTGTAAATAAGCTCAGCATATGGTTCTAAAAAGGAGCCTTTGTTCCCAAACCCAAGCCAACAGAGGTGAAGATAGAATTTTTCCATTAACGTTTATGTACCAATGTCATACGAGAAGTAAACCTATTTGGCGACTCCTATTGCTGATGAATGAAGCAAAACATTTATTATTGTGGTTTTCAAGCAAAAAGCATTCTATTTGCAGAAACAGGATTCACAAAAGTTATGGTTACTTGTACATGTAAAAATGTCCATCACAGGCATTGGCTTTTTAAAATGTCGATCTATTAATGGGACCTGGCATCAAAACGGTCTCCCCAGCCCTGTACCTCTCCATGCACCGGCCCTCCTTTGCCCAAACCTTCCGATCACACCAAAGGGCGTGCCAGTTCTCTGCAGCTGCTTGCGGGGGGGGGGGGGGTGCCAGGCTCTGTTGCCATAGAGTCATAACGGCACAGAAGGAGACCAGTTGGCCCATCAAGTCCGTGCTGGCTCTCTGTAGAGCAATCAAGTCAGTCCCATTCCCTCGCTCTATCCCCGTAGCCCTGCAAGTTTATTTTCCTCCCGTGCCTATCCAGTCTCCCCTTGAAAACATTGAGTGTGTCTGCTTCCACCACTTCTGTCGTCAGCGAGTTCCAGGTCCTCACCACTCGCTGCGTAAAAAAGTTTTTCCTCACGTCCCCCCTGTATCTCTTGCCCAAAACCTTAAATCTGTGTCCCTGGTCCTTGTACCATCAACTAATGGGAACAGCCTTTCCCCGTCTAGCCTATCCATACCCGTCATAATCTTGTACACCTCTTATCAAATCACCTCGCAACCTCCTTTGCTCTAATGAAAACAAATCCAGCTTCTCCAACCTGTCCTTGTAGCTAAGATCACCCATCCCCGGAACCATTCTGGTAAATCTCCTCTGCACCCTCTCAAGGGCCTTCACGTCCTTCCTAAAGTGTGGTGACCAGATCGGGACAAATACTCCAGTTGTGGCCTAACCAGCGCTTTATAAAGATTCAGCATAACTTCTCTACTTTTGTACTCAATACCTCTATTTATGAAGCCCAAGATCCCATATGCTTTGCTAACCACTCTCTCAATATGTCCTGCCACCTTCAGGGATCTGTGCACATTAACTTCCAGGTCCCTCTGTCCCTGCACACTCTTTTTAAAACTGTGCCATTAAGTGTATATTGCCTCTCCCTAAATGCATCACCTTACACTTCTCTGTATTAAATTCCATCTGCTACTTGTCTGCCCGTTCTGCTAGCCTTTCTATGTCCCATTGCAATCGATTGGTATCATCATCACTGTTTGCCACACCCCCAAGTTTGGTGTCATTGGCAAATTTAGAAATTCTACCTTTTATTCCAATATCCAGGTCATTTATATATATATATATATATCAAAAAAAGCAGTGGCCCCAGCACTGATCCTTGGGGAACACCACTGTCTACTACCATCCTCCAGTCTGAAAAACAGCCATTTACCACAACTCGCTGTTTTCTGTCCTTAAGCGAATTTGTTATCCAAGCTGCCACTGACCCATCTATTCCATGAGCCTCAATTTTGTTAACCAGCCTTCTATGTGGTACTTTGTCAAATGCCTTCCTAATACCCATGTAGACAACATCCATTGCATTCCCTTCATCAATTTTCCGTGTTACTTCATCAAAAAATTCAATTAGATTAGTCAAACATGATCTGCCTTTTACAAATCTGTGTTGGCTCTCCTTAATTAGCTTAAACCTCTCCAAGTGCACGTTAATTTTTTCCTTGATTATTGTTTGTAAAACTTTACCCACCACTGATGTTAAACTGACCGGCCTGTAGTTACTAGGATTGTCCTTACACCCTTTCTTGAACAATGGTGTCACATTGGCCACTTTCCAATCCTCAGGCACCACCCCCCCACATCTAGGGAAGATTAGAAAATTATGGCAAGCCCTTCCACTCTCTCCTTCCCCAATTCCCTTAGCAATCAGGGATGCAAGCCATCTGGACCAGGTGACTTATCCACTCTAAGCATATTCAGCCTTTCTAGTACATCCTGTCTATCAATTTTCACCCCTTCCATTGCTTCTACCTTTTCCACTGCTACTGATATTTTGTCAGCATCCACCTCCTTAGTAAACACCGATACAAAGTACTCATTGAATATTCTAGCCTTGCTCAGCACCTCTAAGCATAGAACAGCTTCTTTGTCGCTAAAAGGCCCCACCCCGCCTCTTACTACCCGCTTACTGTTTACATGCCGGTAGAAGGTTTTTGGGTTCCCTTTTATGTTAACTGCCATTCTACTCTCATATTCTCTCTTTGCCAATCTTATTTTCATCTTCACTTCCCCTCTCAACTTATTGTATTTGGTCTGGTTCTCCCTTGAAGAATTCACCTGACGTGCATCATACACCCTCTTTTTTGTTTCATCAACTTCTCTATCTCCATGGTCATCCAAGGAGCCCTTGCTCTGGTTCCCTTTCCTCTTGTTGGAATGTACCTAGCCTGTACATGGAACATCTCCTCCTTAAAGATCACCCATTGTTCCATTACAGTTTTTCCTGTCAGTCTTCAGTTCCATTTTACTCTGGCTAGATCCTTTCACATCCCATTGAAGTTAGCCCTATTCCAGTTTAGAAGTTCCATTCTAGATTGTTCCTTGCTCCGCTCCATTACTAATCTAAATCTTATGATACGATGATCACTCGTAACCAAGTGTTCTCCCACAGACACTTGGTCGACCTGGCCCACCTCATTCCCCAGCACTTGCTCCTAGTTGGGCCAAGAACATACTGGTGAAGGAAGTTCTCCCCTGAACACATTTCAGAAATTCCGCCCCCTCCTTTCCCTTTACCCTAGCATTATCCCAATCGATATTTGGGTAATGTTGTGTATTTTGAATGTGTATTAGAATTGTCCCACATGGGATACCATAGTGGTGATTTGCAATGCACTATGGGAAATGTAGTGCATTGAGTGAAGAAGCACATTGTAAATAAAACGGCCGTTAACTAAACTCTCCACCCCGGAGTCGTCCTTAATTGTTATATAGGTAAGGGTATAAAACCCCTTGAGACACAACAAAACTGGCGACGAGGATGACGGACTTGCGCATCACTTTGCACTGGAATCGGCGATGTTTAAAGTAAGAAGTTCCTGTCTTTTCTTAATGGCACACCCGCAGTTTAGTGCTGATGCAATCGCCTCGTAAAGGTGGCGGTTCGTGTGTTACACAAATAAGAAGGGGGAGAGTAACGATACAGTGAAACGAAGTGGAGGAAAAGGACTGTAAAAATTAAAAAGTGGAGGAAAAGGACTGTAAAGAAAAAAAAAAGAAAACAAAATGGCTATGCTAACCGGAGCGTTTGGAGACCATTTGATGAAACGGCGGAGCAATGGAGTGCTTATACAGAGCGTTTCGGATTTTTCGTGACTGCAAATGGCATTAAAGATGACGTGAAAGTGGCGACGTTCCTCAGTGTGATCGGAGCAAAAACATTTGGCTTGTTACGGAGTTTGATGCACCCGGATTAGCCCGGCGCCAAGACATATGATCAGATTGTGGAAGTTTTGGAAACACATTTCGCACCCAAGCCGCTGCGGATTGCTGAGAGGTTCAGGTTTCACAAACGAAACCAAGGGGAGGGCGAGTCCATAGCCGAATATGTTGCAGTGCTAAAGAAGCTAACTGAGCATTGTGAGTTTGGTGAAACTCTAAATGACACTGTCCGTGATAGGTTTGTGTGTGGATTAAGATGTGAAGCAACACAGAAGCGCTTGCTCACGACTGACAAACTGACACTTAAATCAGCAGTGGAGCTCGCTGTGTCTATGGAGTTAGCAGCTAAAGATGCACAGCTGTTGGGGGCTGCAACAAGAGTGCACAGGGTAGCAGCTACACCGGATAAGCATGCAAGGGGCGCCAGAGAGTGTTACAGATGTGGAAGGTCAGGTCATCAGCCATCTGACTGCTGGTGTAAAGACCTGACCTGTCGGAAATGTGAAAAGGACACATTGAACGTGTGTGTAAAGGGCAAAGCAAACAATCCTACACAGACACACAAAAACAAACAAGGAAACACATCCAACTGGCGTTCTAAAAAGAAAAACCTACACATGGTGAAACAAGAACAGGAAGACAGTGACACAGACTCTGATGGGGAGCTGAATCTCCATGTGTTAACGGTGAATGGAGGCTCATCAGGCTATGGAGTCACTCCACTACTCGAGGGAATACCGGTCAAAATGGAGCTGGATAGGGGGGCCGCTGTCTCATTGATTTCAGAGAAGCTATTCAAAGAAAAACTGAACCACCTATCACTGACGCCGGCCAAGCTCATCTTAAAGACCTACACTGGGGAAACAGTCCCAATGCTGGGTAAGACGGAGGTCAAGGTGGAGCTTAATGGACAAACCGTGATGATGCCAGTTTAAGTGGTCAAGGGTGACTATCCATCCTTGATGGGCAGGCCATGGTTGGAGAAAATTCATCTGGATTGGAAAAAAGTGAATGCGGTGTCAGTCGAAGAGGCGGGGCTAGCGGCAGTGTTGACAAAGCATGCGGCTGTCTTTGACGGAGAATTGCGGAGTATGAAGGGGATTATGGTCAAACTCAAGGTGAAGCCCGACAGCCAGCCACGATTCCTGAAGGCCAGGAAGGTTCCCTACACCCTCAGACCAAAGGTGGAGGCTGACCTGGAGCGTCTGGTCAAGATAGGGGTCCTGGTGCCAGTTTCGCACAGTGAGTGGGCCACGCCCATGGTACCAGTGATGAAGAGTGATGGCGCGGTTCGCTTATGTGGAGATTTCAAAGTAACAGTGAATCCTGTGCTCTCAGCTGAACAGTACCCCCTCCCCAGCATTGAAGATCTTTTCGCAGGTCTAGCAGGCGGTCAGAAGTTTAGCAAGATTGATCTATGCCAAGCCTACTTACAGATGCATGTAGAAGAGGACTCACAGAAGTACCTCACCATCACCACCCACAAGGGCCTCTACAGGTACTGCCGCCTACCCTTTGGTATAACGTCAGCACCAGCATTGTTTCAGCGGGCTATGGACCAGATCTTAAGCAGCATTCCAGGGGTACAATGTTATCTCGACGATATCCTTGTCACAGGAAAGGACGACAACGAGCATCTGCAGAACCTGACGAAGACACTGGGAAGATTTGAAGAATATGGCTTACGCGTTCGCAAGGATAAATGCGAATTTTTCAAGCCATCAGTGGAGTACCTAGGCCATGTCATTGACACGGACGGCCTACACACAGCACCGTCGAAAGTGAAAGCCATTGCCGACACTCCTGCACCTACAAATGTCGGCCAGCTGCGGTCATTCTTAGGTCTCCTGAACTATTACGGAAAGTTTATTCCACAGCTGGCATCACTGTTGAAGCCATTACATGAGTTGCTGTGTCAGGGCAAGGCCTGGGTGTGGACGAAGGAGTGCGAAGCTGCATTCAAGAAAGCCAAAGCAGCTTTGCACGGCCACCAGAGTGTTGACGCACTTTGACCCGTCATTGCAGATTCAGCTGGCCTGTGACGCGTCGCCTTATGGCGTCGGCGTGGTTGTGTCCCACATCTTTCCCTCAGGCGAAGAGAAGCCGATTGCATTTGCGTCAAGGTCCCTGAGCAAGGCGGAGGTGAAATACCCGCAGATCAAAAAAGAGGCTTTGGGCATCATCTTTGGAATCAAAAAGTTCCATCACTACTTGTTCGGAAGGAAATTCACCTTGCTGACGGATCATCGTCCTCTGACATCGATCTTTGGTCCACACACAGGAATGCCCTCCCTGGCAGCGTGCAGGATGCAGCGCTGGGCGCTGATGTTAAGCGCTCACAATTACAACATCAAATACCGGAGGTTAGCAGCACATGGCAATGCAGACGGATTGTCAAGACTTCCGCTGCCTGTGCCCTCTGAAGGCTGTGAGCAGAAGATTTTCTACTTTACTTTGACATGGTGAGCAATGCCCCTGTCACGGCCCGGCAGGTCAAGAAAGAGACCAGAGTGGACCCTACGCTATCCAAGGTGCTGGATCGGGTGATGCGAGGAGATGGATCACGGGTGTCAGACGCACCACCTGAGCTCCTACCTTACCTGTCAAGAGGGAAGGAGTTGTCTGTCACGTCAGGATGCCTCCTTTGGGGCATACGAGTGATCATACCACCAAAGCTGCGGAAACATGTCCTCAACGAGCTGCACTCAGGACATTGTGGTATTGTCCGGATGAAGGAGCTGGCACGAAGCTACTTCTGGTGGCCCGGTCTGGATCATGAAATTGAAGTTGAAGCGAAATCATGCCCATCATGCGAGACAACCAGGGATACGCCAAGAGCAGCGCCACTGCATCCATGGGAATGGCCGGCGACACCGTGGCAACGGATCCATCTGGACTTCGCGGGACCAGTGGAAGGAGCGATGTTCCTGGTCGCGGTGGACTCCCATTCCAAATGGTCGGAGGTTGCAGTAATGTCCACTACCACTACGGAGAAAACCATCGAGACTCAGAGAGATGTTCGGGCGATTTGGTCTGCCGGAGCAGATCGTCACCAACAATGGAACACAGTTCACATCCCAGGAGATGGAGGAGTTCCTCAAGAACAATGGAATCCAGCACACGTTCTCCGTGCCTTATCATCCATCCACGAATGGATTGGCGGAGATTTGTGAGAACGCTGAAACGCGCATTGAAAGCGGCAAGAAGTGATGCTTCTCTAAAGCAGCGCCTGAATGCTTTCTTGCTGAAATACCGAAACACGCCTCATGCTATGACTGGAGCATCTCCTGCTTACCTACTCATGGGAAGGCAGCTACGGACACGCCTTGACCTGCTGAGGCCAATGTCCACAGAAGCAGTGGTGCACGCCAATCAGCAGGATCAAGTCAGCAGACAAGCTCAGAGGTCCAAAGAACGACACTTTGTGGAGGGGGCAAAGTCCTCGCGCGTAACTACACCACCCCGGAGCGGTGGGTCCCGGCTACGGTCATTCAAAAGATGGGCCCCGTTTCATACCGAGTCTGCACCGGAGACGACCGAACATGGAGACGGCATGTAGACCAGTTACTGCCAAGACAGTCGCCACAGGTAGCCCAAGAAACAGAGGATCAAGGACCTGCTGGGGGCTCCAGCAGGGGCTGGTCGCCCGACCCGGAGACGGTGGCACCATCCACTCTTGTGCCATCGAGGGAGGAAGCCACGCCTGCAGGGTCACGGGAGAGCCAGCCAGAGCCTGCTCCTGAGACTAGGCATTACCCCCAAAGAGAAAGGCAGCCTCCAGAGTGCCTTAGTTACAGTTAGTGCTAACCTGTGTGCATGGGGCAGAATAATCCCCAGGGTTAGTGGAATGTAGAAGCAGTCTACCCTCTTTTCCAAAGTTATAGTCATTTTCAGTTATTCTGTTTTGTGGACATTCTATTTTAAGGGGGAGGAAATATGTTGTGTATTTTGAATGTGTATTAGAATTGTCCCACATGGGATACCGTAGTGGTGATTTGCAATGCACTATGGGAAATGTAGTGCATTGAGTGAAGAAGCACATTGTAAATAAAATGGCAGTTAACTAAACTCTCCACCCCGGAGTCCTCCTTAATTGTTATATAGGTAAGGGTATAAAACCCCTTGAGACACAACAGGTAATTAACGTCCTCCAATATCACCACTCTATAGCTCTTGCATATCTCTGCGATTTCCCTGCAGATTTGCTCCTCTACCTCCCTCTCACTATTTGGAGGCCTGTAGAATACCCCCAATAGCGTGATCATACCCTTTTTGCTCCTCAACTCTAACCAAATGGATTCTATCCTTGTCCCCTCAAGAACATCCTCCCTTTCCAACACTACAATGTTTTCCTTAATCAGCACTGCCACCCCATCTCCCTTTTTTCCTTCCCTATCTTTTCTGAACACCTTGTACCCTTGAATATTAAGTGCCCAGTCCTCACCGTTTTTAAGTCACATTTCCATTATTGCCACATCATATTGCCACACGGCTAATTGTGCTTGTAGCTTAACAACCTTATTCACCACACTTTGTGCGTTTACGTACATGCATTCTAAACCCATTTTTCATAGTCTTTCTTAATCTACTCCTATCTAACATGGTACTACTTCCACCTCTAGTACTACTTTCTTCTCTAGTACTATCCAACACACTCACTCTTTTATGCACCTTATTCCTCTTTTCAACTCCTATATGCTGGTGCCCATCCCCCTGCCAAGCTAGTTTAAACTCTCCCCAACAGCACTAGCAAACCTCCCCGCGAGAATATTTGTCCCAGCTCTGTTGAGGTGTAACCCATTCGGCTTGTACAGGTCCCACCTTCCCCAGAAACGGTCCCAATGCCTCAGGAATCTAAAGTCCTCCCTCCTGCACCATCTTTCCAGCCACACATTCATCTATTCTACCCTCCTATTCCTGTACTCACTAGTAGGTGGCACCGGGAGTAATCCAGAGAGTACTACCTTTGAGGTCCTGCTTTTTAATCGCTCCCCTAGCTTCCTAAACTCTGCCTGCAGGACCTCATCCCTCTTTCTGCCTATGTCATTGATACAGATATGGACAACGACCTCTGGCTGTTCACCCTACCCCCTCAGAGTGTCCTGCAGCCGTTCAGTGACATCCTTGACCCTGACACCAGGGGGGCAACATACCATCCTGGAGTCACGTCTGCGGCCGCAGAAACGCCTGTCTGCTCCCCTAACTATCGAATCCCCTACCACGATTGCTCTTCCACTCTTTCTCCTCCCCATCTGTGCAGCTGAGCCACCAGTGGTGCCTTGGACTTGTCTTTAGCTGCACTCCCCAGCGGACCTATCGCCCCCACCAGTACTCAGAACAGAATACTGGTTGGAGAGCGAGATGCACTCTGGGGACTCCTGCACTACCTGCCTGGTCCTCCTCTTCTGTCTGGCGGTCACCCATTCCCTCTTTGCCTGCATACTCTTAAGCTGCAGGGTGACCACCTCCAGAATTGTGCTATCCACGTAACTCTCAGCCTCGCGGATGTACTGCAATGACTCCAGCTGCCGCTCAAGCTCTGAAACACTGATTTCGAACTGCCGTAGCTGGTGTCACTTCCTGCACATATGGTCATCCAGACTATGCGAAGCGTCCAGGACATCCCACATGGCACAGGGTGTGCACTCCACGGGACTGAGCTGCCCTGCCGTGCCTCTATTTAATAAACTAAGAACTAACTAAGCAGAAATAAACTTAAAACTTAAAAGAAAACACTCACCAATCGGCTCCTTCCCTTGTGCCGACGTCACTTTTTCTACTCTGGTGGTGGAAAGTTTACAAGCCCCAGTACTCCTGGGCTGAGAAGCAGTGTGCAGGAGATTTGTGTCCCAACATGGCAACATTTAGCACAGGACATCGCGGGATGAATGTTTGACCCCCATGATGTAGGTCGACACTTCACTGCAGTACTGAAGGAGTGCTGCGTTGTTAGGTGAGGCCCCAAGCACACGTTTAGATGGATGTAAAAGTTCACATCGCACTATTCGGAGCAAGGGGCCATTATTTATCCTTTAATCAACACCACCAAGAGAACACCATTTATCTCACCACTGTGCGTGCGTGGGACCTTGTGGTGCACAAATGAATTGCTGTATTTACCTACATAACAACAGTAGACAGCACAGGCACGATGGGCCAAATGGCCGCCTTCTGTGCCATATCATTTTATGACTACATTTCAAAATAATTCAGTGATGACAGTGAGTTTAAAAAGATTGATAAGGCAGTGGAAAAAGCAGAGGCAGTCACATGGATACCTTTGATTTTGGCTGCATAGAGGGAACTATAATCAAGTCAGATCTCGCATGGACTGGCAGGCCAGTTATAGACCACATGTATTCTACTTTGCAGCACACAAAGGTTGTTAGATCAGGGAATCCAGGATAAGATGGTTGTGGAACAGATCAACAGAGGAGTGGGAGTTAGATGGGACACTTGTACGGGTGTTTGGAAATCATTTTTCTTGCATAACAGGAAAAGAGAGAAAGGTAAAGAAAGAAAATGAGGATTGGGCGGTCAGCAAGAAAATAACAACACTGCATTTTATTTTTATGATGACATATTATAAGTTATATATCTTATGATTAAAGTATTTTTGTTATTGTTAGTTCACTGCTTTTAGTGGCACCTCTAGGTTTCCATGGCAATGATACAATAGGAAAGATTAGGTCAACAAGATTTTGAACTGTGTTAGCCAATAACCTTATACTGTACCCTCCTACTTATGGAACTGGGTAAAATGTACTCTGAGTGGAACAGACATATTGTTCATGTGATGTTCCTAGCAGAGTATGCTTTTATTCACTTATTTCCCCATCTCACCCCACTCCTTCAGACAGCACAACATTTTTTTATTGATGAGCAGTTGGAGTGTTTTCCAGACATCAAATTGAAACATGCGTTACTGAAGACACAGGTTAATAACATTGCTTAGCGCTGCTGATAGCAGCGCTAAGGCCCTCACTAAAATGGCGGCTGCCAAGTCCCGCACCAGAGAAGGGCATTAGAGTGGCGGCCGCCATTTTCCGCCAGTATAGCGGCGCAAACGGATGGCGCTAAGGTAGGGAATTTCTAGGCCTTAGTCTCTCCCCTACTCTGGGTCCTGGTCCTGGTTCTTTCTGGTCTGAGTTTCAGTGCCTCAATCTCAGCTTTTCACAAGCAATCTCTAACCTAGCAGTGCTGGCAGCCAGAAAAAAAGTGTCTGATTATAATGGATATTAGGTAAACTGGACAAATCAAGTCTATACAGATCATCAGTGGCTATATGCGAGTACTGCATATAGAAACGGATAACAGGAAAAATACGCATAAAATAAAAGGTCTCTACCGACTGACTGAAAAGGAAAAGGCAGTGATCATTGATCATATCAAGAAAGCATCTCACCAGAGTGAAGCAGTTATCAACAAGGTAAATTGGAAATTTGGATACATTTGGAGGACATTGGATTACAAGTCAGAATAAGTTATACGAACATTGTACAGGTGAGGCCAATTTTTGAGTATGATGCCTCATTTCGGCTATGGTAGCATAGTGGTTATGTTGCTGCACTAGTAATCCAGAGGCCTGAGCTAATAATCTGGAGATGCGAATTCAGTTAATTAAATAAATCTGGAATATAAAGCTAGTATCCATAATGGTAACCATGAAACTACCGGACTGTTGTAAAAACCTAGCTGGTTCACTAATGTCCTTTAGGGAAAGGAACCTGCTGTCCTTACCTGGTCTGGCCTATATGCCCAAACTCACAGCAATGTGGTTGACTCTTAACTGCCCGCTGAAATGGCCTAGCAAGCCACTCAGTTGTATCAAACCGCTACAAAAGTATAAGAATTAAAAAAACGGACGGACCACCTGGCATCAACCTCGGCAGCGGATTTGGACCTGACAAAGGCACAACCAGCCCAGTTGACCCTGCAAAGTTGTCCTCACTAACATCTGGGGACATGTGCCAAAATTGGGAGAGCTGTCCTACAGACTAGTCAAGCAACAACCTGACATAGTCATACTCTCAGAATCATACCTTTCAGTCAACATCCTAGACTCTTCCATCACCATCCTTTCCCACTGGCAGGACAGACCCACCAGAGGTGGCGGCATAGTGGTATACAGTCGGGAGGGAGTGGCCCTGGGAGTCCTCAATATTGACTCCAGACCCCAAGTCGCATGGCATCAGGTCAAACATGGGTAAGGAAACCTCCTGCTGATTACCACCTAGCCCCCTCAACTGATGAATCAGTACTCCTCCATACTGAACATCAGTTGGAAGAAGCACAGAATGTACTCTGGGTGGGTGTCTTCATTGTCCATCACCAAGAGTGACTCAGTAGCACCACTACTGACCGAGCTGGCAGAGTCCTGAAGGACACAGCTGCCAGACTGGGTCTGCGACAGGTGGTGAGAGAATCAACATGAGGTGAAAACCTACTTGACCTCGTCCTCACCAATCTACCTGTCGCAGATGCATCTGTCCATGACAGTATTGGTAGGAGTGACCACCGCACAGTCCTTGTAGAGACGAAGTCCCATCTTCACAATGAAGACACCCTCCATTGTGTTGTCTGGCATTACCACCGTACTAAATGGGCTAGATTCAGAACAAATCTAGCAGCTTAAAACTGGGCACCCATGAGGCATTGTGGGCCATCAGCAGCAGCAGAATTATATTCCACCACAATCTGTAACCCTCATGGCCCAGCATATCCCTCACTCTACCATTACCATCAAGCCAGGGGACCAACACTGGTTCAATGAGGAGTGTAGAAGAGCATGCCAAGAGCAGCACCAGGCACACCTAAAAATGAGGTGCCAACCTGGGAAAGCTGCAACACAGGGTTACATGCATGCCAAACAGCAAAGCAGCATGCTATAGACAGAGTCAAGCGATCTCGGATCACAATCAACGGATCAGATCAAAGCTCTGCAGCCCTGCCACGTCCAGTCGTGAATGGTGGTGGACAATTAAACAACTAACGGGACGAGGAGGCTCCATGAATATCCCCATCCTCAATGATGGCAGAGCCCAGCACGCGAGTACAAAAGACAAGGCTGAAGCGTTTGCAATCATCTGCAGCCAGAAGTGCCGAGTGGATGATCCATATTGGCCTCCTCCTGGAGGTCCCCACCATCACAGAAGCCAGTCTTCAGCCAATTTGATTCACTCCACGTGATATCAAGAAACGGCGGAGCACACTAGATACAGCAAAGGCTATGGGCCCCGACAACATCCCAGCTATCATGCTGAAGACTTGTGCTCCATAACTATAGACGCTTCTAGCCAAACTGTTCCAGTACAGCTACAACACTGGCATCTATCCAACAATGTGGAAAACTGCCCAGTTATGTCCTGTCCACAGGACAAATCCAATCCAGCCAACTCCGCCCCATCAGTCTACTCGCCATCAGTCTACTCTCAATCATCAGCAAAGTGATGGAATGTGTCATCGACAGTGCTATCTGTTAAGTCTGTGTGTTATAATGAGAATTACTACACAGACCACAAGAGTAAATTTTAACAGGTCTTTACTAGTCGAAGGTCAGGGCTGAACTGCCCAATAAATCATTACACAGCACTTATATACCGGTGCGGTCACCACCGGTATTACAGTATACAGCAGCCAAGATAAAGTAGTGCAACTCTTAAAATAGTTCTCTTAAAGGTGGAACGGTTACATACACCACAATCCTCCCTTTTTAGCTTAACAGTATATATTCCCCATTAAACATAACATAATAACATATATACACAACTTCATGTGAAAACAGTTCACAGATTCAGTCTCTGAGGAGGCCTCCTGACTCGGTCCGGATAACGCCTCGGTGGTGTAGTAGTTTTCGGTGGTGTAGTAGGTTCTTTTGGCAAGGTCGATTCGGCTTGAATGCCAGTGTCGGGTTCATCTGGTTCCAGTATCACCGGATCGGAGGTAGATACTATGGGTATCTCCGCTTCATCATTAGGCGTACAGAGTTGTGGTGTAGGTTGTCCCTTTTCGGATGACGATGATCTGGTCAGCATGGCGCCTTATTATGTTTTCACCAATGTCCACGGTATACATCAGCGGTCCTAGTCGTGTGCAAATAGTTCCAGGCTGCCATTTCTCGGTACGGTAGTCTCGGGCCAAAACTTGTTGACCTATCTGGAAGGTTCTAGTTGGCCTTTCATTCATGCCTTGAAATTGCCGGTTCTCTACGTCCCTTCTGATGTTTGGCTTGATCAAATCCAGCCAGCATCTTAGTCTTCTATTGAAAAACATCATGGCGGGTGTTTGGTTTGTAACCACGTGTTGCATTCCTGTACGCAAACAAGAAGTTATCTACCTTATGTTGTAGATTTATGTCTTCATTACCCATGGCCTTTATGGCCTTCTTGAAGGTCTGGACAAACCTTTCAGCTAATCCATTGGTGGCGGGATGGTATGGGGCGGACGTGTAGTGCTTAACCCCATTGTTTTTTAAGAACTTCCTGAATTCTTCGGACACAAATTGCGGTCCATTATCAGAACAGATCTGTTCCGGCAGCCCATTCCTGGCAAATATGGTCCTTAATACTGTGATGGTTTTTTCCGTGGTGGTGGAGGACATCTTTATTACCTCCGGCCACTTGGAGTGTGCATCCACCGCGATTAAGAACATTGAGTCCATAAATGGACCAGCAAAGTCGATATGTACCCTTTGCCATGGAGATGAGGGCCACTCCCATGGATGTAGAGGGGCTTGTGGTGGGACGTTTTGGACCTTCTGGCATCCTAGACAGCTCTTGGTCATTTCTTCGATGTCTCCATCGATACCTGGCCACCACACAAACGCTCTGGCTAGGTTCTTCATTTTCACTCCACCCAGATGCCCCTCGTGAAGCTCCTTTAGCACTTTATCCTGGAGTTTGGGTGGAATCACCACTCTGGATCCACACATCAAGGTTCCTCGGCACACTGACAGCGGTTCTCTTCTTTGCGAGAATGCTGGCAACAGTGGTTCGCCATGTGCTGGCCATCCCTTCACCGTTAAATCGTAGACTCGTGAGAGAGTCGGGTCATTTCTCGTTTCCTTTTCAATGGTAGAATTTGTTACTGGTAGACATTCCACTATGGTTGAGTGGAACATCTCCACTGGGTCCGCTGTAGGCGCCTCTTCTACCGTTGGCAACGGTAGGCGCGATAAACCGTCAGCATTCCCATGCTGTTTTGATCCTTTGTATTCTATGTCATATTGGTGTGCCCCTAGGAAAAGGGACCACCTCTGTAGCCTTTGCGCTGTCATAATGGGAACGCCCTTTTTAGGGTTGAATATGGATACCAACGGCTGGTGGTCTGTCAGCAGTGTAAACTTCTGGCCCTGCAGGTAATGATTAAACTTCTTTACTCCCCACACCAGGGTGAGAGCCTCCCTATCTATCTGAGCATAGTTGCGCTCAGCGGAGGTCAATGATCTGGATGCAAATGCGACTGGCCTTTCCAAGCCATTTGGCAACTTGTGTGAGAGTACTGCTCCAATACCATAAGGAGAAGCATCACAAGCTAAACGAATAGGTAGCGTTGGGTTGAAATGAGCCAACACTTCCTCCGAGGTGATCAATGCCTTGCTTTTGCGAAAGGCCTTCTTACAGTCCTCGCTCCACTTCCATGGTACTTCTTTCTGCAAAAGAGCATTCAGCGGGTGCAGCACCGTGGATAGATTTGGCAGAAACTTATGGTAATAGTTAATCAACCCTAGGAACGACCTCAACTGGGATACATTTTCCGGAGCGGGAGCCTTCACAACAGCTTCGATCTTGTCAGGTGACTTGTGCAGCCCCTCCTGGTCAATGACATGACCACAGTACGAGATCCGTTTCTGAAAGAACTCACATTTCTGGCGATTAACTCGAAGTCCATATTCCTTCAATCTGGTGAGCACCAGTTTCAAATTTGCAAGGTGTTCCTCATCGTCATCTCCTGTAATCAGGATATCGTCCAAGTAACATTGAGTGCTTGGAATTCCCTGTAATACCTGCTCCATGGCCCTCTGCCAAATTGCTGGAGCCGAAGCCACTCCAAAAACCAGTCTATTATATCGATACAAGCCTCTGTGCGTGTTGATTGTGAGATACTGGCGCGACTCTTCCTCAACTTCCATCTGTAAGTACGCTTGCGCCAGGTCTATCTTGGTGAAGTGTTTCCCGCCAGACAATGAAGCAAAGATATCCTCAATCCGCGGAAGCGGATATTGCACCGTGTAAAGCACCGGATTAACCGTGATCTTGAAGTCTCCACAGATGCGGACCTTCCCCGGTTCCCCTGGCTTGTTACTCGATGAACGCTTCATGACGGGAACAATGGGCGTGGCCCACTCACTCCAGTCCACCTTAGACAGTACTCCTGAACGTTCTAGCCCTTCCAGCTCAGCTTCCACAGCAGGTCGTATCGCATAAGGTACCGGTCTGGCTTTGAAAAATTTTGGGTTTGCATGTTCTGCAATCTTGATTTTTGCCTTAATTCCTCTCAGTGTTCCCAGTCCCTGTTGGAACACCTCTTTAGCCTCATCCAATATTCTGGACAATCGTTCAGGTTTGACATCTTTTTTTCCGGAATCTACCGTTATTGCTTTTAGGGAGTGCCAGTCCATATTTATTTTCCTGATCCACTCCCGTCCCAGAAGTGGTGGACCTCCCTCAGGTAGTACATATAAGTCCATTCCTTGGTGTTCTTTGCCCTTGTGTATCACCTTGACTTTTATCTTTCCGATGGGGTATACTCTTTGCCCCGTGTATGTCTGCAATACTATCTCCGTATCCCGTAGGAGAATATGTGTGAATAACCTTTTGTAATCTTGCTTATTCCTGACCGTCAACGCCGATCCGGTGTCCAATTCCATCTTCACTTGGACTCCTGCTATCTGCAGTGTGACCCAGATAGTTTGTAGGTCAGCTTCCTTACTCACATTGTGAATTCTCAGACTACCCAGTTCCTTGCTGTTGGAGTCTGAATCCGAATTCTGTTCATCCGAACTCTTCTCAGCCACCTTATGTACCTTTCTGCACTTTTCCTGCGGTGACTTTTTGTTGCTGGTCTTCTTTCCTGACCGGCATACTTTAGCTATGTGACCAAGCTTGCCACATTTTCTACATTCCTGGTTTTTAAACCAGCATTGGTTCTGATCGTGTGTTGTCTTTCCACAACGATAACATTTCGTTGTACCCAAAGCCATTTGATCTACGCTGAGTACCGCTGCCTTCAGCTGCATTTCCGCAGTGCCTCTCGCTGCGGCTTCGTGCGATGCTGCAATAGTGACAGCCTTATCAAGTGTAAGATCATTCTCTTCAAGCAGCCGCTTTTGTGTTCCTTCTTTTGACAATCCACACACGAATTTGTCTCTCAGTGCCTCTGTCAGTCCTTCCCCAAACTGACAGTATTTCGCTAGCTTACGCAGTTCAATTAAATACTCCGCGTTGCTTTCCTCTTTCAGTTGCGTTCTCGCATAAAATTTAAATCGTCCGCTAACATCAGCGGTGTGGGGTTCAAATGATTTCTCAGGACAGCAACAATATTAGCGAAAGCCTGATCCGCCGGTTTAGCTGGTGATAGAAGATGCTTCAATAGCCCGTATGTCTTCGCACCCATTGAGTTTAGTAAGGTTAGTGCTTTATCTTCATCGGATATTTTATTTGCCTTACAATAAATCTCTATGCGTTCTACATACGTGGCCCAATCTTCAACATCGGGATTGAAATCGTTGATGTTACCACGCTTAGGCATCCTCGCAATCTTCTTGAGAAACAAAAAGAAATTTTTCTTTTTTTTCTTCAAAATGGCGGTTTCCCGCGCTTTTCTTCTTCCCCCCCGCCTACGAAAATGGCGGCTTCCCGCGTTTGCCTTTCTCCCCCGCTGGCTGTAATGGCGATTGCCGTATTGTTGCGTTCGCCCTCCCCAGCGGTTCTCAAATCGTGCCTCCCAGCCCCCCTTTCCCCCGGCTGCGGCTGAGTTCTCCGCGTTTTTTTAAATTTTCTCCCGCGCCTTACGCTGTCCCGGTCGCTGCGCCTCGCGGCCTCGGTAGCTGCCCGGCCTTTTTCCCCGGTCGCGGTCGAGCTCTCTCTCGACGCTGTTGCGTCTCCCAGCCCGCTTGCAGCCCGGTCTTTTACACCGGCTGCGTTTGCATTCACCGCGGCTCCCGTGCCTTACGCTGCCCCAGTCTCAGCGCCTCTGGCCCCGACTTCTGTCCGGCTCTTTTCTCCGGCCGTGGTCGAGTTCTCCGCCCTTATATCCTCCATTTTTCCCTCCCCTACTTCACAGCCAACGTGGCCGACCTGCTGCTCGTCGCTGATCGGCTTACCCACCACCGTGATAGAAGGGATGCTCACTGCCTGTTGCTGATGGAAGGCTTCGTGTCAGAATTCTTCCTTTGCTCTTCAAACCCGCGTCTTTTCTCAGCAGGATGATGAGGGCGGATGCCTCCTCTCAACGCCCGTTAAACTGCCTTGGATGTATCTCTGCCGCAGGGTAAGATCGTACTCGTCGCCACTGTTAAGTCTGTGTGTTATAATGAGAATTACTACACAGACCACAAGAGTAAATTTTAACAGGTCTTTACTAGTCGAAGGTCAGGGCTGAACTGCCCAATAAATCATTACACAGCACTTATATACCGGTGTGGTCACCACCGGTATTACAGTATACAGCAGCCAAGATAAAGTAGTGCAACTCTTAAAATAGTTCTCTTAAAGGTGGAACGGTTACATACACCACACTATCAAGCGGCACTTACTCACCAATAACCTGCTCACCAATGCTCAGTTTCGGTTCTGCCAGGACCATTTAGCTCCAGACCTCATCATAGTCTTTGCCCAAACATGGACAAACAAGCTGAATTCCAGAGGTGATGCGAGAGTGACTGCCCTTGACATCAAGGCAGCACTTGACCGAGTGTGGCATCAAGGAGCCCGAGTAAAATTGAAGTCAATGGGCATCAGGGGAAAACGCTCCACTGGCTGGAGTCATACCTAGCACAAAGGAAGATGATTGTGGTTGTTGCAGGCCACTCATGTCAGCCCCAGGACATCACTGCAGGAGTTCCTCAGGGCAGTGTCCTAGGCCCAACCATCTTCAGCTGCTTCATCAATGATCTTCTCTCCATCATAAGGTCAGAAGTGGGGATGTTCGCTAATGACTGCACAGTGTTTCCATTCGCAACTCCTCAGATAATGAAGCAGTCCATGCCCGCATGCAACAAGACCTGGACGACATTCAGGCTTGGGCTGATAAGTGGCAAGTAACATTCGCGCCACACAAGTGGCAGGCAATGACCATCTCCAACAAGAGAGAGTCTAACCACCACCCTTTGACATTCAATGACATTACCATCGCCAAATCCCCCATCAACATCCTGGGTGTCACCATTGTCTAGAAACTCAACTGGACCAGCTACATAAATACTGTGGCAATAAGAGCAGGTCAGAGGCTGGATATTCTGCGGTGATTGTCTCACCTCCTGACTCCACAAAGCCATTCCACCATCTACAAAGCACAAGTCAGAATTGTGATGTAATACTCTCCACTTGCCAAGATAAGTGCAGCTACAACACTCAAGAAGCCATCCAGGACAAAGCTTGACCGGCAACCCAGCCACCACCTTAAACATTAATTTCCTCCACCGCCAGTGCAATGTGGCCGCAGTGTGTACCATCTACAAGATGCACTGCAGCAACCAGCCAAGATGTCTTTGACAGCACTTCCCAAACCTGCAACCGCTACCATTTAGAAGGGCAAGGTCAGCAGCCGCATGGGAACACCACCATCTGCAAGTTTCCCTCCAAGTCGCACACCATCCTGACTTGGAAATATGTCGCTGTTCCTTCATCATCAAAATCCTAGACCTCCCTACCTAACAGCACTGTGGGAGTACCTTCACCATATGGACTGCAGCGGTTCAAGGTGGCAGCTCAGCACCTTCTCAAGGGCAATTAGGGATGGGCAATAAATGCTGGCCTTTCCAGCAACGCCCACTTCCCGTGAAAGAATAAATTAAAAAAATTTAAAAATGTGATCACCCTGACTCAAAAAAGGGATTTAGCTGCTCTAGAAATGGTTCAGAGTAAAGTGACCAGGATGATCCAGGTCTTAGAGACTAGGTTAATACAAATTAACATTTAAGTTAAAATAGCAGAGGACTGTCATACATACTCATTGAGCTGTCAATATCATTAATAATTTGTAGCCTTAGTATAATTTATTTTTGAATCGCATCAACTACTCTATCCAGATCATAGAATTGTACAGCACAGGAGGCCATTCAGCCCATCGTGTCTGTGCCAGCTCTTTGAAAGAGCATTCCAATTAGTCCCACTCACCTGCTCTTTCCCCATAGCCCTGCAAATTTCTCCTTTTCAAGTATTCATCCAATTCCCTCTTGAAAGTTACTATTGATTCTGCTTCCATCACCCTTTTAGGCAGCGCATTCGAGATCAAAACAATTCCTGAGTGAAAGAAATCCTCATCTCCCTTCTTTTTTTTGCCAGTTACTATACCTTGAAAATGTGTTCTCTGATTACCAACCCTCCTGCCAGTGGAAACAGTTCCTCCCAAAAAACCCTCAATTTTGAATACCTGTATTAAATCTCCCCTTAACATTCTCTGCTCTATGGAGGACAATACTCCAGCTTATCAGTGATGCGCTATCAATAACTCAAAAGACTGAGATTAAGCGAGTAATTAACAGGCTTTTATTAACAAGGGAATGAAGGTGTGCCTCGAGTGGTCGACCGGTCCAGAATACAGAGGGACTGTGGAGCAGTCACCTTTATACCTGGACTCGTGGGCGGAGTCAGCCGAGACATGTACAGGCATGTACACAGTGGAATACAAACAGTGGTTTACCACATTCACCCCTTGTTTAAAAATGAGTCCAACGGGGTGAAGTGTATTAAAAGTTAGTGTATTGGAGTCTCTCCGGAGGTCTTGTCTGCCGCTGTGATCGACGTGGCGACGGCAGGGGTAGCGAAGCTTCCGGCGTCGAGTCCCGCGTAGGCTGGGGCACTGGTGTGTAGTCCTCGTAGGTGTCGAGCGGGGTCGCAGGGCCCAGGCCCGCCGTCTGCTGGGGCTGGATATCGGGTCGTGGGGGGGGGGGGGGTGGTAGTGGGTTACTGGGGCCCCCGAGGGTGCGAGGTCTCGTATAGAGACTGTGTCCTCCCGCCCGTCCGGGTACGCAATGTAAGCATACTGGGGGTTGGCGTGGAGGAGGTCGACCCTTTCGACCAGGGGGTCCGGTTTATGGGTCCTCACGTGTCTTCTCAGTAGGACCGGCCCTGGGGACGTCAGCCATGGCGGTAGCGATGTCCCCGATGTGGACTTCCTTGGGAAGACAAACATTTTCTCATGAGGGGTGGCGTTAGTGGCAGTACAGAGACCAAATAGAGTGGAGCGCATCGGGGAGCACATCCTGCCAGCGGGAGGTCGGAAGGCCCCTAGACTTTAAGGCTAGCAGGGCGGCCTTCCAAACTGTCGCATTCTCTCTTTCCACCTGTCCATTCCCCTGGGGGTTGTAACTGGTGGTCCTGCTTGTGGCAATACCCCTAGCGAGCAGGTACTGACGGAGTTCGTCGCTCATAAACGATGAGCCCCGGTCGCTATGGATATAGCTGGGGAAACCGAACAGGGTGAAGAGGTCGTTCAGACATTTAATGACCGTGGCACTGGTCATGTCCGGGCAGGGGATGGCGAACGGGAAACGGGAGTACTCATCAATAATGTTGAGGAAGTACACATTGCGGTCGGAGGAGGGGAGAGGCCCTTTAAAATCAACGCTCAGGCGCTCGAAGGGGCGAGTGGCTTTTATCAGGTGAGCCCTGTCTGGTCTATAAAAGTGCGGTTTGCACTCAGCGCAGACTTGGCAGTTCCTGGTCATGGTCCTGACCTCCTCAATGGAGTAAGGCAGGTTGCGGGCCTTGATGAAGTGGAAGAACCTGGTGACCCCCGGGTGGCAGAGATCATTGTGGAGGGCCCGCAGTCTATCGATCTGCGCGCTGGCGCAGGTGCCACGCGATAGAACATCCGGGAGTTCATTGAGCTTCCCGGGCCGGTACAAGATCTCGTAATTGTAGGTGGAAAGTTCGATTCTCCACCTCAAGATCTTGTAGTTTTTGATTTTGCCCCTCTGCTTGTTGTTAAACATAAACGCAACTGAACGCTGGTCAGTGAGCAGGGTAAATCGTTTTCCGGCCAGGTAGTGCCTCCAATGACACACAGCCTCCACAATAGCCTGGGCCTCCTTCTCAACGGCGGAGTGTCTGGTCTCCGGGCCCTGGAGGGCTCGTGAAAAGAAGGCCACGGGTCTCCCCGCATGATTGAGGGTAGCGGCCAGGGCAAAGTCGGACGCGTCGCTTTCCACCTGGAAGGGGATGGATTCGTCCACTGCGTGCATGGTGGCTTTGGCAATGTCTTCCTTGATACGGTGGAAGGCTAAGCGGGCCTCTGCCGTCACGGGAAAAGAGGTGGACTTGATCAGCGGACGGGCCTTGTCCGCATAGTAGGGAACCCACTGGGCGTAATAAGAGAAAAACCCTAGGCACCTCTTCAGGGCCTTGAGGCAGTGGGAGTTCCATAAGGGGACGCATCCGGTCGGGGTCGGGATCGATGACTCCGTGTTCCACAACACAGCCAAGGATGGCGAGGCGGGTTGTGCGGAATATGCACTTCTCCTTGTTATACGTCAGGTTCAGGAGTTTGGCGGTGCAGAGGAATTTTTCGAGGTTTGCGTCATGGTCCTGCAAGTCATGGCTGCAGATGGTCACATTGTCCAGATATGGGAAGGTGGCCTGCAACGCATTTTGATTGACCATCCGGTCCATCTCCATTTGGAAGACGGAGACCCCGTTGGTGACACCAAAGGGAACCCTAAGGAAGTGATAGAGGTGGCCGTTTGCCTCAAAGGCAGTATACTGGCGGTCCTCAGGGCGGATAGGGAGCTGGTGGTACGCTGATTTCAGGTCAATGGTCGAGAAGACGCGGTACTGCGCGATCTGGTTGACCATATCAGCTATACGGGGGAGTGGGTAAGCGTCCAGCAGGGTGTAGCGATTTATTGTCTGGCTGTAGTCGATGACCAGGCGCTGCTTCTCGCCGGTCTTAACGACCACAACCTGGGCTCGCCAGGGGCTGGTGCTGCCCTCAATAATCCCCTCCTTCAGGAGCCGCTCCACTTCGGTTTTAATGAAAACCCTGTCCCCGGCACTGTATCGCCTGCTCTTTGTGGCGATGGGCTTACAGTCGGGGGTGAGGTTAGCAAACAGTTGGGGGGGGGGGTGACTCTGAGTGTGGAGAGGTTGCACCTGGTGCGCGGCGGGCAATTTGGAAGCTGCTGGCTGCGGACTGTGAGTGGGGGGAGGGGTCCACCGTACGCCATCGTAACACTTTTAAGGTGGCACTGAAAATCTAACCCCAGTAGAACGGCAGCGTAGAGGTGGAGCAGGACCAGAAGTTTAAAATTATCGTACACAGTCCCGTCTACTACGAGTGTCACCACGCAGTAGCCACCAATGTCCGCCGACTGGGACTCAGAGACCATAGAAATCCGCTGGTGCGCAGGCAGGACTGGGAGACAGCAACGCCGCACCGTGTCGGGGTGGATGAAGCTCTCCGCGCTCCCAGAGTCAAAAAGGCAGATTGTTTCGTGATCATTTACCTTAATGTCCATTGTGGACCGGGCCAGCTGGTGCGGTCTCGCTTGGTCCAGCGTAACGGAGGCCAGCGTAGGGGTCGGTGTGTCGCTGCGGGTATCAGATGAGGCGGTGTTGGGGGCCTGCTGCGTCCCGGCTGTCGTCCAAGATGGCGGCGTCCATGATCCCCATGTGGCTGGAGGCGTCCAAAATGGCTGCTGTTCCGGTGGTTCGCACATGGCTGGGGAGGCCCAAGATGGCGGCCCGCACGCGGCGCTGCTGGGGTTCGGGGTGGCTTTGGCCCTGCAGACGCTGGCGTAGTGTCCTTTCTTCCCGCAGCCCGAGCAGATCGCATTTTTCGCCGGGCAGCGCGCTCTGGGGCGTTTGGCCTGGCCACAGAAGTAGCATTTCTGGCCTTGGGGCACTGCTGTCTGGCCTTGGGACACTGCTGCGGTAGTTGGGCCGTTGCTGGGATGTGGCTGGGGTGGCACGGCGCTATGAGACGGTCCTACCGTGTCCCAGGCTGTCGTTCCCCGCGGCGTCCACGGTGCAGAGGAGTAGGCGTCCATGCCCCGGTAGGCTGCGTCCAATGATAGTGCGAGTTCAAAGGCCTTGTTGAGATCGAGGTCACTCTGCTCCAACAGTCGCTGTCGGGTGTAATTGGACCTGTGGCCCGCTACAAAAGCGTCCCGGATAAGTTCCTCTGTGTACACGGCGGCCTTTACATCCTTACAACCACAGGCCCGGCCAAGCACAGACAGTGCCTGAAGGTATTCCTCGGTCGATTCCCCAGGTTGTTGTTTACGACTCCCCAGGAGGTGCCTAGCGTACACCTCGTTCACTGGGCGCGTGTACTGGTCCTTGAGGAGCTTGATAGCATCCGCGTACGAGGTCGCGTCCTGGATGACCGAGTACACTCGGTGGTTCACTTTGGAGGTCAGGACATCCAGTTTGTCCTCGTCCGATTTGACCGTTTCAGTGGAGGCGATCAGAAATTTTTCAAAACACCTAAGCCAGTGAGTAAACTTGGTGGATGAGTCCGCCTCCCGATGATCTAAGTCCAGGCATGCTGGTGTGAGGATCTTCTCCATTATAAAAATCTTGTTAATAAAATTGATGCGCTATCAATAACTCAAAAGACTGAGATTAAGCGAGTAATTAACAGGCTTTTATTAACAAGAGAATGAAGGTGTGCCTCGAGTGGTCGACCGGTCCAGAATACAGAGGGACTGTGGAGCAGTCACCTTTATACCTGGACTCATGGGAGGAGTCAGCCGAGACATGTACAGGCATGTACACAGTGGAATACAAACAGTGGTTTACCACAATGTGATTTATAAAGATTTAGCATAACTTCCTTGGTTTTGCATACTCTATGCCTCCATTTATAAAGCCAAGGATCCCATATGCTTTTAAAAAAAAAAACAGCTTTATCAACTTGTCCTGCCACCTTCAAAGATTTGTGTATGTAAATCCCCATGTCTCTCTGTCCTGCACCCCTTTCAGTTTATATTGCCTCTCCTCATGTTTCCTTCCAAAATGCATCATTTTACACTTCTCTGCATTCAATTTAATCTGCTGTGTGTCTGCCCATTTCATCAGTGTGTCTTTGTCCTCCTGAAGTCTGCTACTATCCTCCTCACTGTTTACTACACTTCAGAGTTTTGTGTCATATGAAAACTTTGAAATTATGCTCTGTATACCTAGTCCAGGTCAATATATATATATAAAATCAAAAAGAGCTGTAGTCCTAATACTGACCCCTGGGGAACACCACTGTATACTTCCCTCCACACTGGAAAGTAAACGTTCACCACTACGCTCTGCTTTGTATCCATTAGCCAATTTCGTATCCACGCTGCCGCGGTCCCTTTAATCCCACAGTCTTAAATTTTGCTAACAAGTCTAATATGTGGTACTTCATCAAACGCCTTTTGAAAGTCCATATACACATCAATTGCACGACCCTCATCAACCCTCTCCATTACTTCATCCAAGAATTCAATCAAGTTTGTCAGAAACAATTTGCCTTTAACAAATCCATGCTGGCTTGCATTTATTAACCCATGTTTTTCCAAGTAACAATTAATTTTGTTCCAATTAGTGTCTCTAAATGTTTCCCCACCATTAATGATTAGCCTCTAGTATATTCCTTTCCCCCTTTTTGAACTGGGGTGTTACATTTGCAATCCTCCAGTCCTCTGGCACCACTCTCATATCCAAGGAGGATTGAAAGATTGTGGCTAAAGCTGCCAGTATTTGTACCCCTTAGGAATCTAGGATACATCTCATCCGGACCGGATGACTTTTCTACTTTGAGCGCTGCCAACCTTTTAAATACCTCCTCTTTATCCATTATTATCCAATCCAATTTCTCTGCTACCTCCTCTTTTACTGTGACATTGGCAGCATCCTCTTGTTTTGTGAAGACAGATGCAAAGTACTCATTTAGTACCTCAGCCATGCCCTCTGCTTCCACAAGATGATCTCCTTCTTAGTCCTTAATTGGCCCCACCCTTCCTTTGGCTATCCTTTTATTATTTAATAATATATAGATGAGGTGCCCCATAACTAACTATTTTTGTAGTCTTTGTAGATAACGTGATGGGGATACCATAGTGTTTAGTGGAAGGATGGGCAAAATGGGCCAAGTGGCCTCCCATATCTTGCACTTTGTGATATCCAACTACTGAATTCTTCACCACAATAGCTTACGTTTTATCAACTCTCATTGATACCTTCTTATTCAGAACATTTTAATTCAAATTCCGCTATTTCAAATCATTAATTTATCGTCCTGTTTCGAAGGCCCTAAATCTGTTTCATACCCTGCTCCCTTAAGTAACTCATTAGAACTTTGTTTACCAAGATTTCTTTCTCTTCATGATAATTTGCAATCTTCTGACAATCCAGATTTTGCTGGTTACATGAATGACCATTCCTTACTGGTGTAAAACATTCTAGTATTGAATTAATATTCTTCCTTGTTCATTTTCATTAATCTGACTTCTATGTTATTTTCTTGAAAGTACATTAATAGTTACATTTTGCACACGCTGTTGGCTTTCCTGTGCACAAACACATTTTCTATATCAGCAGTAGTACTTCTTGCTTCTCAAATTAGATTAACAGTACTTCTGATACTGGTTCACCAATGTCCTTTAGGGATGGAAACCTGCTGTCCTTACCCGGTCTGGCCTATGCGTGACTCCAGCCCACACCAACATGATTTACTCTTAACTGCCCTCTGAAGTGGCCAAGCAAGCCATTCAGTTGTATTAAACCACCACCAGGGCAACTATAGATGGGCAATAAATGCCAGCCATGTCAGCGACACCCATATAATGAAATTGAATAATAAAAAAAATCATGGGCAAACTACAAATCAGATTTTTTACTCACATTATGAAGTGAAATATCGTACCTTTTTTGCTAATAATATCCTGCAGCTGCTGAAGCTCCTCTTCCTCCTCGGTGTCCTCGCTGCTGGTACTACTGACATCTAGAACAATATCTTTTTGAGGGTCCACACGGACAAAATTTCGACATTCAAAGGTCAGATGGCCAGCTGGAATCATAACAAAAGTTTATCATATAACTAACTTGATATCTGGTAACCACTAGCATAGTGTGCCGCTCCATTTGCAATTCATCAGATAATGAAGCAGTCCATGTCCGCATGCAGCAAAACTTGAACAACATCCAGGCGAGGCTGATAAGTGGCAACATTTGCGCTACATAAATGCCAGGACCATCTCCAACAAGAAAGAGTTGAACACTCGGCATTACCATCGCCAAGTCTCCCATCATCAATATCCTGTGGTCACCATTAACCGAAACTCAACAGTTCCAGCCACATAAATGCCGTGGCTACTAAAGCAGGTCAGAGGCTAGTTATATTATGCCAAGTGGCTCACCTCCCAGCTCCCCAAATTATCTCCATCTAAGAGGTCCAAGATGGGAGTGTCGTGGAATACTTTCCACTTGCCTGGATGAATGCACTGCAACACTCAAAAAGCTCAACATCATGCAGGACAAAGCAGTCTGCTTGATTGGCACCTGATCCACCAGCCTAAACATCCACCCGCTCCACCACCAGTGCACCGTAGCTACAGTGTGTACTATCCACAGGATGCACTGCAGCAACTTGTAAAGCAGAGAAGGTTAATGGAAGACCCAATAGAGGTATTCAAAATTATGAGGGGTTTTGACAGAGCAAGTAGGGAGAAACTGTTTCCTCTGTGGGTTGGTAACCAGAGGTCATAGACTTAAAATAATTGGCAAAAGAACTAGAGGGGAAATGAGGAGAAATTTCAGAGAGTGTTAAGATCTGGAACGCACTACCTGAAAGGGTGGTGGAATCAGATTCTTTAGGAACTTTTAAAAGGCAACTGGACATGTCCTTGAAGAGGACTAATTTGCAGTGTTATGGGGAAAAAGCTGGGGTGTGGGACTAAATTGGACAGCTCTTCCAAAGAGTCGGCACAAGCGTAAAGGGCCGAATGGCCTCTTTCTGAGCTGTGAGATTCTATGCTTCTATGACACCGAGGCCCCATCTGCCCTCTCAGGTAGAGATAAAAAAATCCCTCGCTCGCCCCTTCCCTCCTCTCTCCCCTATTCCCCTTCCCTCCCGCATCCCTCCTTTTTCCTTTTGTCCCTTCTCTACTACTCTTTTCCCCCTCCCTCCACCTTACCCCTCATCTCCCTCTGACTAAATAAGAACATAAGAAATAGGAGCAGGAGTAGGCCAATCGGCCCCTCGAGCCTGCTCCACCATTCAATAAGATCATGGCTGATCTGATCCTAACCTCAAATCTTCTATCACTCTGCATCCACCCGAACCCATGTGATCTCCCGGGAGAGGCGAAAAACCAGATAAAGACCCAATGGCCAATTTGGGAGAAAAAAATCTGGGAAATTCCTCTCCAACCCATCTAGGCGATCGAAATTCTTCCAGGAGATCACTCTGTCCCTATATTTTCTACAGTACTTACCTTCTGTAAAGGCGATCTCCACCCCAGCCAGGAACAGGAATAAAACCATCTCCTGAAATCTAACACAGAATTAGAACACAGTAGGAGCAGAACCAGGCTACACGGCCCCTGGGCCCACTCCACTACCCACAGGGCCATGACCATTCCGAACCTAGACTCATGTCCAATTTCCTGCCCGCTCCCCGTAACCCTTAATTCCCTTTACTTCTAGGAAACTATCTATTTCTGTTTTAAATTTATTTAATGATGTCGCTTCCACAGCTTTCTGGGGCAGCAAATTCCACAAACCTACCACCCTCTGAGTGAAGACGTTTCTCCTCATCTCAGTTTTGAAAGAGCAGCCCCTTATTTTAAGATTATGCCCCCTAGTTCTAGTTTCACCCATCATTGGGAACATCCTCACCGCATCCACCCGATCAAGCCCCTTCACAATCTTATATGTTTCAATAAGATCGCCTCTCATTCTTCTGAACTCCAATGAGTAGAGTCTCAATCTACTCAACCTCTCCTCATATGACCACCCCCTCATCCCCGGGATTAACCGAGTGAACCTTCTTTGTACTGACTCGAGAGCAAGTATGTCTTTTCTTAAGTATGGACACCAAAACTGTATGCAGTATTCCAGGTGCGGTCTCACCAATACCTTGTACAACTGCAGCAATACCTCCCTGTTTTTATATTCCATCCCCCTAGCAATAAAAGCCAACATTCCATTGGCCTTCTTGATCACTTGCTGCACCTGCATACTAACTTTTTGAGTTTCGTGCACCAGGACCCCCAGATCCCTTTGTACTACAGTACTTTCCAGTTTCTTGCCATTAAGATAATAACTTGCTCTATGATTTTTCCTGACAAAGTGCATAACCTCACACTTTCCAGTATTGTATTCCATCTGCCAAATCTCTGCCCACTTACTTAGCCTGTCTATGTCCCTTTGCAGGTTTTTTATGTCCTCCTCACTCACTACTTTCTGTCCCATCTTTGTATCATCTGCAAACTTTGATATGTTACACTCGGTCCCCTCCTCCAAATCGTTAATATAGATTGTAAAGAGTTGGGGACCCAGCACTGACCCCTGCGGAACACCACTAGTTACTGGTTGCCAATCTGAGAACGAACCATTTATCCCAACTCTCTGCTTTCTGTTAGAGAGCCAATCCTCCACCCACGCCAGAATATTACCCCCAATCCCGTGATTTTTTATCTTGAGCAATAATCTTGTGTGGCACCTTGTCAAATGCCTTTTGGAAGTCTAAATACACCACGTCCACTGGTTCCCCTTTATCCACCCTGTATGTTACTTCCTCAAAAAACTCCAGCAAATTTGTTAAACATGACTTCCCCTTCATGAAACCATGCTGAGTTTGCCCTATTAGATTATGTTTATCCAAATGTCCCGTTACTGTCTCCTTAATAATGGACTCTAACATTTTACCAACCACAGATGTTAGGCTAACAGGTCTATAGTTTCCAGCCTTCTGCCTACTACCCTTTTTAAATAAGGGTGTTACATTAGCAGTTTTCCAATCTGCCGGGACCTTTGCTGAGTCCAGTGAGTTTTGGAAAATTATTACCAATGCATCCACAATCCCTACCGCTACTTCCCTCAAGACCCTAGGATGCAAGCCATCAGGTCCAGGGGATTTATCCGCCTGGAGTCCCATTATTTTACCAAGTACCACTTCCTTAGTGATTTTAATCGTATTTAGTTCCTCCCCCCCTAGAGCCCCCTGTTTGTCCAGTGTTGGGATATTCTTAGTGTCCTCTACTGTAAAGACTGATCCAAAATAATTGTTCAGTGTTTTTGCCATCTCCATGTTTCCCACCATTAATTTCCCGGTCTCATCCTCTAAGGGACCAACATTTACTTTAGCCACCCTTTTTCTTTTTATATAACTATAGAAACTTTTACTGTCTGTTTTTATATTTTTTGCTAATTTACTTTCATAATCTTTCTTCCCTTTCTTAATCAATCTTTTAGTTATTTTTTGCTGTCTTTTAAAGACTTCCCAATCTTCCATCCTCCCACTAGATTTGGCTACCTTATATGCCCTTGTTTTTAGTCGGATACTATCCTTAATTACTTTACTTAGCCACGGATGGCTATCTTTTCTTTTACACCCTTTTTTCCCTCAGTGGAATATATTTTTTTTGGAAGTTGTAAAATAACTCCTTAAATGTACACCACTGATCATGTACCGTCTTACCCTTTAATCTATTTCCCCAGTCCACTCTAATCAATTCCGCTCTCATACCTTCATAGTCTCCTTTATTCAAGCTCAGCACGCTTGTTTGAGATCCAACCTTCTCACCCTCTAATTGAATATGGAACTCAACCATGTTATGGTCACTCATTCCAAGGGGGTCCTTTACTAGGACATTTTTAATTAATCCTGTCTCATTACACAGGACCAAATCTAAGGTTGCTTGCCCCCTGGTCGGTTCAGTTACATACTGCTCAAGAAACCCATCCCTAATACACTCAATGAACTCATCCTCAAGGCTGCTCTGCCCAATTTGATTTGTCCAGTTAATATGATAATTAAAATCCCCCATAATTATAGCTGTTCCCTTATTACAAGCCTCAACTATTTCCTGATTAATACTCCGTCCAACAGAGTTGCAACTGTTCGGAGGCCTATAGACTACACCCACTAGTGTTTTTGTCCCCTTATTATTCCTTATCTCCACCCAAACTGTTTCACTATCCTGCTCCTTTGACCCAATATCATTTCTCTGTATTATAGTGATTCCTTCCTTTATTAACATAGCCACCCCACCTCCTCTCCCTTCCTGCCTGCCTGTCCTTCCTGATTTTTAAATAACCTGGTATGTTTAATTCCCAGTCATGGTCACCCTGCAGCCATGTTTCTGTAATGGCCACAAGATCATACCCATATGTCGTTATTTGTGCCGTTAACTCATTCATTTTGTTACGAATGCTACGTTCATTCAGATAAAGAACTTTCAAATATGTTTTGTAACACTTAGTTCCTGTTTTTTCCCTTTTTAGTACTTTACTTTTTACTCCATACCTTCTGTCCCTTCCTGAATAACAAACTGCATTTAAATAGCACCTTAAACATAGCAAAACCTTCTAAGACACTTAACAACAGGGATTGGGCCAGAGTAGGAAGGTTTGAAGGAGTTCAAGGGAGATAGCTGATGGTGCTGTTGAAGAATTAGGTTTTAAGGAGACTCTTGAGGGGCAGAGAGGTGTAGCAAGACAAAAGGATTTAGGGAGGGAGTTCAAATACATCTGAAAAGTTCATTTAAGTTGCACCAAATTGCATTCTGGGAATTTTTAAGAGGCTAATAATTCCAGAAGTAAAACATTCAATGTAAAGGATTTCTTTGTAGCTGTACAAAAGGTAGTTTTATTGAAAGAAAATGTTGCTTTTGGGTATAGTGTAGCAAATGCCCATTTTATTCAGAGAGTCAATATCTTTATTGATAATGTCTTTTACTACAGCATTCATACAAGTTTTGCTGTAAATTGACCAGAAGTTGTATTTTAACACTCAATTCCTGCCATATTTTGCTGCAGTTAAAGTTACAGATCTCCTTTAATAAAAGTTATGCCAAATACTCATGATGTTACTATATTACCTGTACAAAATATGTCTCCATATATTATCTAAATCCAGCTCAAGTACAAACACAGTCAGTATTTGGTATTTTGTCTTGGGCTGTCTGGTTCAGCAGTACTTACAACTGCAAGGCTCTAAATTTGGTATGTTTATGGAAATATAATTTGTGCATAAAAATAAAACCCAACAAGGTGGATTTAGACAAAAGCTAAACTAAGCTGTAACAAATCCTCTACATACTATATAATTCCAATTGCAGAGAACTAGAATGTTAATTGTTTTTCATAAGCAGCAAACCTTTGCTTGTGATTGTTACAATCAGTAGAAAATTATTTGTTCCCTTCGGAAAAAAAAATCACAATTATAATACAAGCAAGTAAAATATCAGAATAACCCAATAAAACGTAACACAGGGACGGTGAAACACTGGATTATTACTGTTGGTCAGAAGAACTTTAGCTAGCAAAGAGTCCTCGCTCTGTGAATAGTGATGTCTAAGAATTTCTACTGTTCGCTACTTACGATAGCCACACTTCTTGCATCCTGCTCGGATATTGTCTTTATTTGGGCCTGAAATAAAATATTTAAAATTAGAACTGATATATAGTAACCTTTCTGGAACATAAACGTCACATTGTATATTTAGACTCCTTTTTCAGTATTGTCATTTAGTTTATTTAGCATACTGATATTAATATGCTATAGGACAAATTGTAATTAAGCTGTACTTAATGTTGTGCCATGACATTTCTTGCACGATACTGTTTCTCTCATCAGTTTTTTTCCCTTTGCTCCTGAAGATGTTGACTCCTTGCTGTGGTAGGGCTTCATGGCTGGTGGTGGCCCTCTGGTAGTCATTCTTCACACATTGTGAATGTCACTACCCTATTCGACAGAGTAAGGGGAGCATCACAGCTGAGCCTTACCCTGTCCTCATATGACATCCACCAACTTGCACTTTTAACAGGGATCACTGTTTAGTAATCAAGAGTGGGAACAATAGTTGCTATTCCCCTCTCTTATCCACTGGTGCCAAGACCAACTGCAGCATCCCTGGCTAACAGCAGAAGCTGGGCATCAAACCTGGGATCTTCTTTATCTGTGCGGTTCAGCTATTCACTGGATAAACTCACTGAGCTATTGGGAGATTGTGATGATCTTAATTAATCATCTCAATTTGCTCCCAATACCACTATCACTGTGTTACTGTTACACAACTCTCAATGGTCTCTCCAGATATAACCAAACTTGAAAGGCAAAAACTATAATCTTTCACATGTGCAGTATTATGCTTAAAAAATGCCTACAGTGACAAGTTCTGATCATGAAAGTACCTACACACTCAGAATTGCCAAGATTCAAAAAAACTTAATTTCAGCAAGAATACTGGGTGACATAAATCTACCGTAAGCTCTCTTTCTTAAGAAATAAAATTACTATTTGTATGCAAGTGATTGGATTTTATATGGCAAAAGCAAATAAATTGTACAAAGTTATCATATACACTGACTTGCCAGAGACAAAAAGTGTATGACTTCTCCAAAAGTTAAGTGAATGTCAGTGTTTATTCAATTATAGAGGTCATCACAATGGCGTATCGTTACCCAACATCTACATACATCACTGGGGCATATAACTGGGAGTGAGAACTGTGGTCAAATTGTAACTTCCTTAGCCAGAGAAGACAATGCCAATTGTGCTACCCCCAAGAGGTCTGGCAGAGATTAGATAACAACACAGACCTGGAATCTTCCTGATTAAGCACACCTTGCAGTTTATTTACTCACTAATTCATCAACAATAAGGAAAAGAGTATTTGTAGACCCAACAGTTCCAAGCATATTTGGAAAAAAAAATGCAATAACAAACTTTAATCTATTGGACAGAGATGCAGCAGCACCAGTAAGAAAAACATCCCCATGTTGTGTATGTAAGCAGGGACGGAGCGAAATGAGGAGTAAACAAAAATATATATATGCACAAAAACTAGTTGGAATCAGAAAAGGCATCCAGTATTGAATGAGTTAAACAATCCGAGAGAAGGTTGAATGTATTTAAACATATTCAGTTATTCTTTGAGCAGCAACTTTCCATAGCAATGAATTAATAACCATTAGTTGCTGACGAATGGTTTACACCCAAAATATTAACCTGTCTTTTTTCAGATGCCTATTTTGAATTAACTTGGTAGTGCATAGGTTGTGCAGTTTAAAGTTCAGCTCACTGTTAAAGCATGCAGCACGGTCCCACAGACAGCAATGAGGTAAGTGACCAGATAATCTGTTTTAGTGATGTTGGATGAGGGATAAATATTGGCCAGGACAATATACAAAAAAATATAAAAGAGGGCACTATTTTAATGGAAAAAAAATCAAACCATTTTTGGGGACTTTTTTTTTTAGAGAAAAATATTAGCAGATCCATGGGACACTTTTCTTGCAATGACATCAAGCAAAAGTGATGCGATCCCACTGCCACTGGATGCCAAAGAATTGACTTTCTGAACACGGCGCTGTAAAAATAGCTGATGTGTCCCTACGGGGAGTAAGCATTCCATTGTACTAGTACATATGGCAAATAAAATTGAATTGAATTGAATAATTGAAATCAAACTAAGAGAGAGTTTGCAGACACCTTTACGTGAAGGTGCAAATTTACAGAACTGCAAGGGTACACCTATCAGGAAAGACTGAACAAGCTGGGCTCCTTTCTCTAGTAAAGAGACTAAGAGGTGACCTGGTAGAGGTCTTTAAATTTATGAAGGAATTCGATAGGGAAGATGTTTCCAGGGAAAAGGCTCATGTGGAGCATAAACATAGGCATAGACCAGTTGGGCCAAATGGCATGTTTCTCTGCTGGAAAAACTATGTAATTCTATGTAAACCAATAAGGGTTGATCCAGTGCCACCAATCAAAAGACGGTGCCACAAGTGCCCCCTCTTAAGGAGGCACCACTAATATAATTAAGATACAAAAATCTAATTAACTAAAGAAACTATAATTATTAATCATAATATTGCTGTATCAATTAGACACTCTATGCCTTGTGGTACCCACCGGTCACAGAAGGAATCAGGTTACTAAGCACCCAAGGATACCAAGAAAGCTAAGTAAGTTACAAATTAGAATGTCTACTGGAAATGATAGAAGGTCAGATTGGGGTTTTAATTTTGTTTTGTTACTTCCCAAGGCTGGTAAAGCACAACTTGACCTCCTGTGGAACTAAAAGCAAACTACTTCAGATGTTAGAAATCAGTACTACAAAATATACTGGAAATAGGCATCAGGCAGCAGCTGGATACAGAGGAAGGTAGGGTTAATGTTTCCAGTTGATGACCTTTCATCAGAACCCGTTGGCAAGGGTGCACTGATTGCCCATCCCTAGTTGCCGAGAACGTGCTGGTGGGCCATCGCCTTGTGGTGATGGCACTGCCACAATGGTGTTAGGTAGGGAATTCCAGGACCCAACGACAATTAAGAAACAGAGATACATGTCCAAGTGATATATGTCCAAGTGATATCAAGAAACGGCTGAGCGCACTGGATACAGCAAAGGCTGTGGGCCCCGACAACATCCCGGCTGTCGTGCTGAAGACTTGTGCTCCAGAACTAGCTGCGCTTCTAGCCAAGCTGTTCCAGTACAGCTACAATACTGGCATCTATCCGACAATGTGGAAAACTGCCCAGGTATGTCCTGTCCACAAAAAGCAGGACAAATCCAATCCAGCCAATTACTGTCCCATCAGTCTACTCTCAATCATCAGTAAAGTGATGGAAGATGTCATCAACAGTGCTATCAAGCAGCATTTAATCACCAATAACCTGTTCACTGATGCCCAGTTTGGGTTCCGCCAAGACCACTCGGCTCCCGACCTCATTACAGCCTTGGTCCAAACATGGACAAAGGAGCTGAATTCCAGAGGTGAGATGAGTGACTGCCCTTGACATCAACGCAGCATTTGACCGAGTGTGGCATCAAGGAGTCCTAGTAAAACTGAAGTCAATGGGAATCGGGGGGGGGGGGGGAAACTCTCCACTGGTTGGAGTCATACCTAGATGGTTGTGGTGGTTGGAGCTCAATCACAGCCCCAGGACATCACTGCAGGAGTTCCTCAGGGCAGTTTCCTAGGCCCAACCATCTTCAGCTGCTTCATCAATGACCTTTCCTCCAACATAAGGTCAGAAATGGGGATGTTTGCTGATGACTGCAGTGTTCAGTGCCATTCACAACTCCTCAGATAATGAAGCAGTCCATGCCCGCATGCAACAAGACCTTGATGACGTTCAGGCTTGGGCTGATAAGTGGCAGGTAACATTCGCACCACACAAGTGCCAGGCAATGACTATCTCCAACAAGCGAGAGTCTAACCACCACCCCATGACATTCAATGGCATTACCATTGCTGGATCCCCCACCATCAACATCCTGGGAGGTCATCATTGAACATAAGAACATAAGAAATAGGAGCAGGAGTAGGCCAATCAGCCCCTCAAGCCTGCTCCGCCATTCAATAAGATCATGGCTGATCTGATCCTAACCGCCAATCTACTATCACAGAACCATCTCCTGAATCTAACAGAATTAGACACACGAAATAGGAGCAGGATCAGGCTACACGGCCCCTGGGCCCGCTCCGCTACCCACAGGGCCATGACCGATCCGAACCTAGACTCATGTCCAAATTCCTGCCCGCTCCCCGTAACCCTTAATTCCCTTTACTTCTAGGAAACTGTCTATTTCTGTTTTAAATTTATGTAATGATGTAGCTTCTACAGCTTTTGGGGCAGCATATTCCATGGACCTACCACCCTCTGAGTGAAGTAGTTCCTCCTCATCTCAGTTTTGAAAGAGCAGCCCCTTATTCTAAGACTATGCCCCCTAGTTCTAGTTTCACCCATCATCGGGAACATCCTCCCCGCATCCACCCGATCCAACCCCTTCACAATCTTATATGTTTCAATAAGATCGCCTCTCATTCTTCTGACCAGAAACTTAACTGGACCAGCCACATAAATACTGTGGTAACAAGAGCAGGTCAGAGGCTAGGTATTCTGCGGCGAGTGTCTCACCTCCTGACTCCCCAAAGTCTTTCCACCATCTACAAGGCACAAGTAAGGAGTGTGATGGAATACTCTCCATTTGCCTGGATGAGTGCAGCTCCAACAACACTCAAGAAGCTCAACACCATCCAGGACAAAACAGCCCGCTTGATTAGCACCCCATTCACCAACTTAAACATTCACTCCCTCCACCACCAGCGTACCATGGCTGCAGTGTGTACCATCTACAAGATGCACTGCAGCAACTCACCAAGGCTTCTTCGGCAGCTCCTCCCAAACCCGCGACCTCTTCCACCTAGAATGACAAGGGCAGCAGGCGCATGGGAACACCACCACCTCCGAGTTCCCCTCCATGTCAGACACCATCCCGACTTGGAAGTACATTGCCGTTCCTTCATCGTCACTGGGTCAAAATCCTGGAACTCCCTCCCTAACAGCACTGTGGGAGTATCTTCACCACAAGGACTGCAGCGGTTCAAGGCGGCGGCTCACCACCACCTTCTCAAGGGTAACTAGGAATGGGCAATAAATGCTGGCCTTGCCAGCGACACCCACATCCCGTGAACGAATAAAAAGTCAGGATGGTGTGTTAATTGGGAGGGAAACTTGGGAGGTGATAGTGTTTCCATGACATTCTGCTCTTATCCTTCTCAGTGGTAGAGGTCACAAGGTAGGGAGGTGTTGTTGAAGTAACCTTGATGAGTTGCTGCAGTGCATCCTGTCGAATGTACATACTGCAGCCATGGTATACTAGTGATGAAGAAGGTAGACATTGAACCTGGTTGCAAGGGTGCCAAATCAAGCAAACTGCCCGCCCTGAACGGTCCCAAGCTTCTTGAATAGTGTTCCGATTGCACTTGTCCAAGCAAGTGGTGAGGATTCCTGACTTGAACCTTGTAGATGGTGGATAAGTTTTGAGGGTCAGGAGGTGAGCCACATATCAGAGTTCCCAAACTCTGCCATTCTCTTGTAGCCACAATGTTGATATGGCTGGTCCAGTTAAACTAGTGGTGAATGGTGAGCTCCTTAGATGTCGATGGTAGGTACTTGATGATGGCGATACCATTGAAGGTCATGGGGAGATGGCTGGACTTTCTCTTGTTCAGGATGGTCATTGCCTGGCACTTGTGTTGCATCAAATGTAACCTAACACTTATCAGCCTAAGCCTGGATGGTATCCATTTCTTGCTGTGCTAGCATAGGTTGCTTTAAGATATGGTGTAGAAGTAGGATGGAGGGGGGCGGTAGGTCAATTTGAAAAAAAGACAAATTTGGGACCTATGTTAGGAAATATTTGTTCGGGTGCATAGCGATAAACAACTGGCTTCCATAGAATTACATACTATTTTCAGCACACAAACAGGCCATTCGGCCCAACTGGTCCATGCCGGTGTTTATGCTCCACACAAGCCTCCTCCCACCCTACTTCAGCTAACCCCATCAACATATCCTTCTATTCCTTTCTCGCTCATGTATTAATCCAGCTTCCCCTTAAATGCATCCATGCTAATCACCTCAATTACTCCTTGTGGTAGCGAGTTCCACATTCTAACCACTCTCTGGGTAAAGAAATGTATTCTGAATTCCTTATTGGATTTATTAGTGACTATAAAGTATTTATGAACCCAGTTTTGGAATCCCGCACAAGTGGAAACATCCTCATTACGTCTACCCTATTAAACTCCTTCATAATTTTAAAGATCTGTCAGGTGACCTCTCAGTCTTCTCTTTTCTAGAAAAAAAAAAGACCCAGCCTGTCCAGTCTTTCCTGAGAGTTGTACCCTCTTAGTTCTGGTATCATCCTTGTAAATCTTTTTTGCACTTTCTCTTATACTTCCGTAGCTTTTTTGTAATATGGAGACTAGAACTGTGCACAGTACTCCAAGTGTGGTCTAACCAAGTTTCTATACAAGGTTAGCATAACTTCTCTGCATTTCACTTCTATCCATCTAGAAACAAACCCCAGTGCTTTGTTCACATTTTTATGGCTTTGTTAACCTGTGTTGTTACTTTTAGTGATTTGTGATTCTGTACCCCTATCCCATTTAAACTCTGGTTTTCCAAGGAGGAGGTGGCCTCCTTATTCCTCCTACCAAAATGTACCACCTCATACTATCTACATAGAAATTAATTTGCCACTTAAACACCCATTCTGCAAGTTTATTAATGTCTTCTTGTATTATGTTGCAGCCATCCTCAGTAATAACTATACTCTCCAATTTGGTGTCTGCAAATTTTGATATAGGCTACAGGACGACATAGACGGGTTGGTTAGATGGGCAGAACAGTGGCAAATGGATTTTAACCCTGAAAAGTGTGAAGTGATGCATTTTGGACGGACTAACAAGGCAAGGGAATACACAATGAATGGCAAGACCCTAAGAAGGGCAGAGGATCAGAGGGACCTTGGTGTGCATGTACATAGATCCCTGAAGGCAGCAGGACAGGTGGATAAGGTGGTTAAAATGGCATATGGGATACTTGCCTTCATTAGCTGAGGCATAGAATATAAGAGCAGGGAGGTTATGATGGAGCTGTACAAAACGCTCGTTAGGCCACAGCTGGAATACTGTGTGCAGTTCTGGTTGCCACACTATAGGAGGGATGTGATTGCATTGGAGAGGGTGCAGAGGAGATTCACCAGGATGTTACCTGGGCTGGAGCGCTTCAGCTATGAAGAGAGACTGGACAGGATGGGGTTGTTTTCCTTAGAGCAGAGAAGGCTGAGGGGGGGACCTGATTGAGGTGTACAAAATTATGAGGGGCATAGATAGGGTAGATAGAAAGGAACTTTTCCGCCTAGTAGGGGGGTCAATAACCAGGGGGCATAGTTTCAAGGTAAGGGGCAGGAGGTTTAGAGGGGATTTGAGGAAAATCTTTTACACTCAGAGGGTGGTTGGAATCTGGAACTCACTGCCTGAAAGGGTGGTAGAGGCAGGAACCCTCACAACATTCAAGAAGCATTCAGATGAGCACTCGAAACGCTGTAGCATACAAGGCTACGGACCAAGTGCTGGAAAATGGGATTAGAATAGATAGGGCTTGATGGCTGGCGCGGACATGGGCCAAAGGGCCTCTTTCTGCGCTGTATAACTCTATGACTCTATCTGTGACTCTATGATTCCTAAGTCCAAATAATTTATGTAAATGGTGGACAGTGGTTCCAGCACCGATCCTTGTGGACCACCACTTCCCACCTTCCGTCAGCCTGAGTAACTACCATTCACCCCTACTCTCTTTTCTGTTTTGTAGCCAATTTGCTTGCCATTCTGCTACTTGTCCCCTGACTCCATATGCTTTAACCTTAGTCATGATTCTACTATGAAAGCCCATGGGCATTACCCTTGTCTACTCTTTATAATACTTTTTCATAGAATTCAATGTCCCTTTTGAAATCTGTGCTGACTATTCTTTATTATATTTTTAGATCGGTTAGACACATAGAAGATAGGAGCAGGAGTAGGCCATTCGGCCCTTCGCGCCTGCTCCGCCATTCAATGAGATCATGGCTGATCATCCAAATTCAGTACCCTGTCCCCGCCTTCTCCCCATATCCCTTGATCCCTTTAGCCTTAAGAAATATATCCAACTCTTTTTTGAATATATTTAATGAACTGGCCTCCATCGCCCTCTGTGGCAGAGAATTCCACAGGTTCACCACTCTCTGGGTGAAGAAATTCCTCCTCATTTCAGTCCTAAATGGCTTACCCCTTATCCTTAGACTATGACCCCTGGTTCTGGACTCCCCGGCCATCATAAACATCCTTCCTGCATCTAGTCTGTCCAGGCCTGACAGAATTTTATAGGTTTCGATGAGATCCCCTCTCAATCTTCTAAAGCACGGTGGCATAGTGGTTAGCACTGTTGTCTCACAGCGCCAGGGACCCGGGTTCGAATCTGGCCTCGGGTGACTGTCTGTGTGGAGTTTGCACATTCTCCCCGTGTTTGCGTGGGTTTCCTCCGGGTGCTCCGGTTTCCTCCCACAGTCCAAAGATGTGCAGGTTAGGTTGATTGGCTATGATAAATTGACCCTTAGTGTTAGGGGGATTAAATACGTGGGGTTACGGGGATAGGGTGGGATATGTGTTGGTGCAGGGGTTACAGGGATCGGGTGGGATATGTGTCGGTGCAGGCTCGATGGGCCGAAATGGCCTCTATCTGCACTGTGGGGTTTCTGTGATTCTGTGAACTCCAGTGAGTATAAGCCCAATCGACACAATCTCTCCTCATACGTCATTCCTGCCATCCCAGGTATCAGTCTGGTGAATCTTCGCTGCACTCCTTCCATGGCAAGAACGTCCTTCCTCAGGTAAGGCGACCAAAACTGCACACAATACTCAAGGTGCGGTCTCACCAAGGCCCTGTACAACTGCAGCAAGACATCCTTGTTCCTGTACTCAAACCCTCTCGCTACGAAGGCCAACATACCATTTGCCTTCTTAACTGCCTGCTGCACCTGCATGCTTACCTTCAGTGACTGGTGCACAGGAACACCCAGGTCTCTTTGCACTTCCCCTTCTCCCAATCTATTGCTGTTCAAATAATAATCTGCCTTCCTGTTTTTGCCACCAAAGTGGATAACCTCACGTTTATCCACATTATAGTGCATTTGCCATGTTTCTGCCCAATCACCCAACCTGTCCAAATCGTCCTGGAGTATCACGACATCCTCCTCACAGCTTACCCTCCCACCCAGCTTTGTGTCGTCTGCAAATTTGGAGATATTACATCCAATTCCCTCGTCCAGATCATTAATATATATTGTGAATAGCTGGGGTCCTAGGACCGATCCTTGCGGTACCCCACTAGTCACTGCCTGCCACTCGGAAAACGACCCATTTATTCCAACTCTTTGCTTTCTATCTGCCAACCAGTTCTCTATCCAAGTCAATACCTTGCCCCCAATCCCATGTGCCTTAATTTTGCACGCTAATCTCTTATGCGGGACCCTATCGAAAGCCTTCTGAAAGTCCAAATACACAACATCCACTGGTTCTCCCTTATCTATTTTACCAGTTACATCCTCAAAAAATTCCAGTAGATTAGTCAAGCATGATTTACCTTTTGTAAATCCATGTTGACTTTGTCCTATCCTGTCACTGTTTTCCAAGTGCTCTGCTATTACATCTTTTATAATAATGGACTCCAGCATTTTCCACTACCGATGTCAGGCTTACCGATCTAGAATTCCCCGCTTTTGCTCTACCACCTTTTTTGAATAGTGGGGTAACATTAGCTACCCTCCAATCCATGGGTACTTATTGGCAGTAAAATCCTTAGTCATAAATGAAACAATTAGATGTTGGGGAGGAGTGGAAGGATAACTGGGCCGTAGATTTCTCTCGATTTTCGAGGTGAACGCCGTTTCTTTTTCATATCCATCCGGTGATTTGCTGCTCCTTCAAATACTGAACACAAGATCCCGGTGGAGTCACACTTAACATCGATTGCTCTTTGAAGCACTCTCAAAGTTTCATTTCCCTCCCCTTATATTGCTAAAATAAGTCTTAAAACAAAGTAAGAACTCCGTGTACAAGCCACAAATCATTATATTTTATATATTCATTCACCTGAAAAAGCCATTGACAAATTCCATCCGATACCAATTCCAAACGAAGTCACCAGCTCCCAGACGCACTTGCCTATCTGGTGCACCCTTTAATATCTTCCCACCAGCCACGTTTCCGACACCACTTGTAACCGCAATAACAAGAAGCAAACATCGCAAGAATAACAAGAACTATTATATTTTAAATTTCCTTTTAGAAGCGTACAAGACACTAAAGGTTCTATATCTTCCCGTTACAGTTAATGCTTCTGTTTGTGCGGCAATGTCATAAACCCGTTTGCTTTCAGGACGTGTTTTGCAGCGAACCACCATCACAAGAAGAGCGGATCACTCGGGCGCGAGCGATGAGACGTGAAGAAGAAAAGTAAAATTTCGGGAAGGATTCTTAGTGGAGCCGCGTAATTGAATACTTTGGAAACAACATCTTCGTAGGCAGGGCTTTTAAACGTTGGTGTTTTGCCGTGAGTTGATATTTCATTGCGTTTGCAGTGGGGCCGGGCCCGGCTTTCTACCCGCCCCCGGCTTTCTACCCGCCCCCTCCCATTTGAACGGAACTGGAGATCTGAAAACATGGCGGTGAAGTCGGGCTGTGACCGTTGGTGAGAAGCGGGAGCTCCATCAGCGCGCAGGTTCTGCCACTTTAAACGGGGCTTGGTTCGAAACTGCCGCGATGAGCAACATCTATATCCAAGAGCCGCCGAGCAGTGGGAAGGTAAAGTAATGTCCGCAACTTGGGGCGCCAAAGCTCAGCCCTCCAGTTAGTGTCTTCCGTAGACCATGCAGGGGGGAGGTGATGCATGTAAATGAATTCAATAATAAGGCGTTTGACCGATGGGCCTACTTCTAGAGGCCATGTACAAATTGTCCCAGTGATCGCGAACTCTTGTCTAATTTAATTTCTCGAGGGAACGTGTTGTTGAAAGATAATCTCTTCCCTTCCAAAAAAGGTGATGGAGCAAATTCTCTTCTGGCCTTAATTACTCATTTGTGACCGGTTGCTTTCCAATGCCCCGGTTGTTTAGGTGCCGTGTTCCATAGAGAATTTGATCATCTCCATACAACTTTACAACCTTGATATCAGTTACCTGTACACATCACTTTGCTATATGGTACAGGAGATGTTACTGGGTGAACTGGACGTCGGCACAAGAGGAGGGAGCTGATTGGTGAGTAGCTGGTAAGTGTTTATACTTGGCTTTCTTAAAGTTTTAAGTTTATTCCAGCTAGGTTAGTAAATAGTCTGTTAAGTCGAGGCATGGCAGGGCAGCTCACACCCGTGGAATGCACATCCTGTGCCATGTGGGAAGTCCTGGACACCACCTGTGGTCTGGCCGACCACATGTGAGGGACGTGTCACCAGCTACAGCAGCTCGACCATCGGGTTACGGAGCTTGAGCGGCGGCTGCAGTCACTGCTGTGCATCCGCGAGGCTGAGAGCTATGTGGATAGCACATTTCGGGAGGTGGTCACCCCGCAGGTTAAGAATATGCAGGTGGAGAGGTGTTGTATCCCGAAAAGTGGACCTGGTGTTGTGCCAGGTCGACACTTAACCCTTTCCCCCTCAGAGCGGACTAAATGATATACAGAGTCGACGCTTAGCTTTGGTACAGATGACAGACTTCGAGTGAAGGATGGTTCAAAACGGTCTTTATTCACAGGCCTGGGGAGAACCTTCTGAGACCCCTCTCAGATCCGACTCCACCAATTCCCTAGCAACAATCACAGTTATACAAAAATCAAACCCCTGCCCTAGGGGCGGGGGTAAAGCTTATAGTTATAGCTAAATGGCAATTATAAACCGTGACATTTCATCATCTTGCCGCCCACAAATCCCACATTTCTGTTATCAGTTGGTCCCGTCACCTCCTGTGACTGTGGGCCTCCTCTTAATAATTGCTTTACAACCATCCATTTGCCTGTAGCCAGGTGGTTTTGCTTGTTACATGTTTTCTTAAGATAACAGTCCTCGTTAAGGCATGCAAAGCACAGACTTTTGGCCTCGTCTCGGGTTACCTCTGCAAAGCAAGCACATTCTGATTAGTCCCACCATACTTTGAAGAATGGAACCCTGTTGTGATTTACAACAAACAAATTCTTAGGTGCGTTATCTCGCATATGTGTTGCCTCGCCTGGCCGAACAGACATCCTCCCCAATCTTCCCATGAGTTGTTCTGCAGTTTAATCTCTCAGCATTTGAAGTCACTTAATCATGTTTTAAAACTTAGCTGGGTAAATGCAATTTTAGACCTCTATATCGTTTAACTCAGGGTAGGGATTAACCCATTATCTCCACCTTGTACATTGGTGCTACATTATACATATTCTAACATAAAAACTAAATTATACATATTCTAACATAAAAACTAAGGTATAATAGTAATTTGGCTACTTCAAGAGGTGACCGCCAGACAGAAGAGAAGGACCAGGTAGGTAGTGCAGGAGTCCCCTGAGCCCATCTTGCTCACCAACCAGTATTCGGTGCTGAGTACTGGTGAGGGTGATGGGTCCGCTGGGGAGTGCAGCCAGAGCCAAGTCCACAGTACCATGAAAGGCTCAGCTGCACGGGGCGGGGGAAGAGGAGAGGGAGAGCAATAGTGATAGGGGATTCAATAGTTAGGGGAGCAGATGGGCATTTCTGCAGCCGCAGACGCGACGCAGACGTGACTCCAGGATGGTATGTTGCCTCCCTGGTTCCAGGGTCAAGGATGCCACTGAATGGCTGCAGGGCATCCTGAGGGAGGAGAGTGAACAGCCAGAGGTCGTGGTCCATATCGGTACCAACGACATAGGTAGAAAGAGGGATGAGGTCCTGCAGGCAGAGTTTAGGGAGCTAGGAAAGAGGTTAAAAAGCAGGACCTCAAAGGTAGTAATCTCCAGATTACTACCAGTGCCACGTGCTAGTGAGTACAGAAATAGGAAGATAGAGCAGATGCGTGGCTGGAGAGATGGTGTAGGAGGGAAAGCTTTAGATTCCTGAGGAATTGGAACCGTTTCTGGGGGAGGTGGGACCTCTACAAGCCAGACGGGTTGCACCTCAACGGGAACAGGACCAATATCCTCGCGGGGGGTTTTACTAGTGCTGTTGGGGAGGGTTTAAACTAGCTTGGCAGGGGCATGGGAACCTGAGGGTAGAATCAGAAGGGAGAAAAGCTAAACTGGAAATAGATAATAGGGGTTCAGGTAAAGGGGTATTTAGGAAGGCAAAGAGAAAGGAGAAGGCAAAAGTGCAGGGTAACGACAGGGGTAATGATAACCAGAATGTATCAGGAAGGGGCAGAGCGTACAAGTATAAGAGTGCACCAGAAAATCGAGTCAGAGTAAGGAAAAATTATAAGATAAAATTAAAGGTTCTTTATCTGAATGAACGCAGCATTCGTAATGAGATAGATGAGTTGACGGCACAAATAGAAATAAATGGGTATGATCTGATAGCCATTACAGAGACGTGGTTGCAAGATGACCAAGGCTAGGAACTGAATATTCAGGGGTATTTGGCATTTCGGAAGGATAGGCAGAAAGGAAAAGGAGGTGGGGTAGCTCTGTTAATAAAGGATGAGATCACTGCAGTGGTGAGGAATGATATTGGCTCAGAAGCTCAAGATGTAGGATCAGTTTGGGTGGAGATAAAAAATAGTAAGGGTAAGAAGTCACTGGTGGGAGTAGTATATAGGCCCCCTAACAGTAGCTATACTGTAGGACAGAGTATAAATCAAGAAATAATGGGGGCTTGTAAGAAAGGTACTGCAATAATCATGGGCGATTTTAATTACCATATAGATTGGACAAATCAAATTGGCAAGGGTAGCCTTGAGGACAAGTTCATGGAACGTATTCGGGATAGTTTCTTAGAGCAATACTTTGAGGAACCAACCAGGGAGCAGGCTATTTTAGATCTAGTAATGTGTAATGAGACAGGATTAATTAATGACCTCATAGTAAAGGATCCTCTAGGAAAGAGTGATCATAGCATGGTAGAATTTCAAATTCAGTTTGAGGGTGAGAAACTTGGGTCTGAAACTGGTGTCCTAAACTTAAGGGTATGAAGACAGAGTTGGCTAAAGTGGACTGGGAAAATAGATTAAAGGGTAAGATAGTAGATCGGCAGTGGCAGACATTTAAGGAGATATTTCATAAATCTCAGCAAAGGTATATTCCAGTGAGAAAGAAAGGCTCTATGAGAAGGATGCACCATCCGTGGCTAACTAAGGAAGTTAAGGATTGTATCTAATTGAAAGAAAAGGCATACAATGTTGCGAAGATTAGTGGTAGGCCAGAGGATTGGGAAATTTTTAGAAACCAGCAAAGGGTGACAAAAAATTATAAAGAGGGAGAAAATAGAGTATGAGAGTAAACTAGCAAATAATATAAAAACAGACAGTAAGAGCTTCTACAGGTATATAAAAAGGAAGAGAGTAGTTAAAGTAAATGTTAGTCCCTTAGAGGATGAGACTGGGAAATTAATAATGGGAAATAGAGAAATGGCAGAGACTCTAAACAATTATTTTGGATCGGTCTTCGCGATAGAAAACACTAAAAACATCCAATAATAGATAATCAAGGGGCTATAGGGAGGGAGGGTTGCCCCAGTGTCATCAAACAAAAAATAGCAACTATTAAGGAACTCGGCCATTAAAAAACAAAGGAAATTTAGAAACTTAAATAATAATAACCCCAGGCCAGACCCCGCACCGCTCTGCCGACCACCCGCTACTAACCCCTTTGTGGGTTTCACTGACCTGCTCGGATGCCGAGTCGGCGTTGCGGCAGAAGGGGAGGAAGGACCACAATGCATCCTATGAAACCCAAGCAGAGAGCACCTGCGGGAAGGAGGGAGGAGGACAGTAGGAGTATGTTTGTTTGTGTGTGTGTGTGTTCTAGGCCGTTGTAACAGAGCCTGGTCTCCAATCGTCTTGGATCCCCTTGCCATTGGACCAAGACCTTGCTCTGTCAAGCTCGTGTGGTAGCTGGTGTGCAATGACCACCCCACGTAAAAAGAATTCACGCACAGGCATCTTCCACCCTTTAAAATGAAGTTCGGAACCTGGAATGTCAGGACCCTCATGGACAACCCCAACAGTGACAGACCGGAACGATGCACTGCTATCGTTGCCCGGGAGCTCAGACGTTTCGACATTGACATCGTCGCCCTAAGTGAGACCCGGCGGGCAGGGGAAGGCCAGCTCAAGGAGCAAGGCGGTGGTTACACCTTCTTCTGGAAAGGCAAACCTGAAGAAGAACGCCGCCTCCATGGGGTAGGCTTCGCCATAAAAAATGAACTGGTTGGGCATCTCGGAGACTCCCCATGCGGTATAAACGAGCGCCTCTTGACTCTTCAGCTCACCCTAGCCCGGAACCAGTGCGCTACAGTCATCAGTGACACTGGAAGCCACAGACGAGACCAAAGAGGAATTCTACTCCAGCCTTGAACAATCCCTGTCCCGAGTCCTAACTGGCGACAAGCTGATCCTCCTCGGCGACTTTAATGTCAGAGTTGGAAAGGATACAGACCTCTGGGGAGGTGTGATCGGCAGAGAGGGGGTAGGGAAAGCCAACTCCAACGGTACCCTCCTCCTGTCAATGCTTAGAACATGGCCTCGTCATAACCAACACCTTGTTACGTCAGAGAGACAAGTACAAGGCTTCATGGCAGCACCCTCGTTCCAAGCACTGGCATCTGCTGGACTACGTCATCATCCGAGCGAGGGACCGCAAGGATGTCCGCGTCACCTGCGCTATGACAGGCGCTGATGACTGCTGGACAGACCACCGCCTTATCCGCTCTGTCATCTCCATCAATGTAGCCCCAAAACAGCGGCGGCAACAGAAACAATGCCGCAGGAAAATTAACGCTGGAGCACTCAAAGATCCCACTAAGAAAGCCCTATTCAGCCTCACAAACAACCTGACGAATCCCAGTGATGCAGAGACACAGAGTGCCCATAGCGCCTGGTCTGCACTCAAGGTCTCCATAATCAGCACCTGTGAAGAGACGCTCGGTCACCCGACCAGGAAACACCAAGACTGGTTCGACGAGAATGACCAGGAGATCCAGGAGCTAATAAGCTGCAAGCGCAAGGCATTCCTGATCTGGAAACAGCAACAGAACTCGAGAGCAAGAAAGCAGCTGTACAGAAGCCTGAAGGCCAAGGTCCAACAAAAAACTTGTGACCTAAAGAACAGATGGTGGATGGAGAAAGCGCAGGAGATCCAGCAGCTAGCCGACAGCCACGACGTGTGTGGATTCTTCAGCGCAGTCAAGACCATCTACGGCCCAAGCACCCAAGGCCCTACCCCACTGCGGGCCAAGAACGGAGAGGTACTCATCAAGGACAGAGAGGCAGTCAGTGCCCGCTGGAAGGAGCACTTCGAAGATCTCCTTCACCACGACTCTGTCTTCGACACGAGTATCCTCAACTCCATCCCACAGCATGCTACCCGCCACCATCTCGGCACAACCCCAGCCCGGCATGAGGTTGAAAAGGCCATCCGACAACTGAAGAACAACAAGGCCTCCGGAGCAGATGGAATCCCCGCCAAGGCACTAAAGCAGGGCGGAGAAGCACTACTGGCGCGAATACATGAACTCATTTCTTTTATTTGGAAGGAGGAGAGCATGCCAGGGGATCTCAGAGACGCCGTAATTGTGACCATCTTCAAGAAAGGTGACCAGTCTGATTGCGGTAATTACAGAGTAGTTTCCCTGCTGCCTGCCACAGGGACAGTCATCGCAAGAATCCCCCTCAATCGCCTTCTTACAGTGGCTGAAGAGCCCCTCCCAGAGTCGCAATGCGGATTCCGCCCACTAAAGGGCACAATGGACATGATCTTCACCGCACGTCAATTACAAGAGAAATGCAGGGAACAGCACCAACCACTGTACATGGCCGCCTTTGATCTCACAAAGGCCTTTGACACTGTTAACCGTGAGGGATTATGGCGTGTCCTTGTCAGATTCGGCTGCCCTCAAAAGTTTGTCACTATCCTCTGACTGCTTCACGACGACATGCAAGCCATGGTCCTGACCAACGGTTCCACCACAGACCCAGTTAATGTACGAACCGGGGCCAAGCAAGGCTGTGTAATCGCGCCAACGCTCTTCTCTATCTTCCTTGCTGCAATGCTCCATCTCGCCCTCAGTAAGCTCCCCACTGGAGTGGAGGTAATTTACAGAACAAACGGGAAACTGTTCAACCTCCGTCGCCTCCAGTCCAGATCCAAGGTTGTCCCATCCTCTGTCGTCGAATTATAGTATGCAGACGACACGTGCGTCTGCGCTCACTCTGAGGTCGAACTCCAAACCAGCGTCAACACCTTCACCGAAGCGTACGAGAGCTTAGGCCTTACACTAAACATCTGTAAGACAAAGGTCCTCTACCAACCTGCCCCCGCCACACAGTACTGCCCCCCGATTATCAAAATCCACGACAAGGCGGACCACTTTCCATACCTCGGGAGCCTACTGTCAACAAGGGCAGACATCGACGACGAAGTCCAACACCGCCTTCAGTGTGCCAGTGCAGCCTTCGGTCGCCTGAGGAAGAGAGTGTTTGAAGACCAGGACCTCAAACCTGGCACTAAGCTCATGGTCTACAGAGCAGCAGTGATACCCGCCCTCCTGTATGCCTCAGAGACATGGACCATGTACAGCAGGCACCTCAAAGCACTGGAGAGGTACCACCAACGCTGCTTCTGCAAGATCCTGCAAATCCATTGGCAGGATAGGCACACCAACGTCGGTGTTCTTGCTCAGGCCAACATCCCCAGCATCGAAGCTTTGACCACGCTCAATCAGCTCCGATGGATGGGTCACATTGCCCGCATGCCCGATACGAGACTCCCAAAACAAGCGCTCTACTCCGAGCTCCGGTACGACAAGAGAGCCCCAGGTGGCCAGAGGAAACGCTTCAAGGACACCCTCCAAGCCTCCTTGAAAAAGTGTAACATCCCCTCCGACACCTGGGAATCCCTGGCCCAAGACCACACAAAGTGGAGGAGAAGCATCCGGGAAGGCGCCGAACACCTCGAGTCTCTTCGCCAGGAGCAAGCGGAAACCAAGCTCAGGCAACACAAGGAGTGCACGACAGCCCAAGCACCCCACCCACCCGCCCCTTCAACCACCGTCTGCCCCACCTGTGACAGAGACTGTAGGTCCCGCATTGGACTCATCAGTCACCTGAGAACTCATTTTTAATGTGGAAGCAAGTCGTCCTCGGTTCCGAGGGACTGCCTAAGAAAAGGGAGGGGGAAACTTAAAACAATCTATCACTAGAGAAAAAGTACTAGGCAAACTAATGGGGCTAAAGGCCGACAAGTCCTCTGGACCTGATGGCCTGCATCCTAGGGTCTTAGAAGTGGCTGCAGAGATAGTGGATGTGTTGCATTTTAATCTACCAAAATTCCCTGGATTCTGGAGAGGTCCCAGCGGATTGGAAAACTGCAAATGTAACTCCCCTATTCAAGAAAGGAGGGAGACAGAAAGCAGGAAACTATAGGCCAGTTAGCCTAACATCTGTCATTGGGAAAATGCTGGAATCCATTATTAAGGAGGTAATAGCAGGACATTTAGAAAATCATCATACAATCAAGCAGAGTCAACATGGCTTTATGAAAGGGAAATTGTGTTTGACAAATTTGCTAGAGTTCTTTTGAGGATGTAACAAACGGTGGATAAAGGGGAACCAGTAGGTGTAGTGTATTTGGATTTCCAGAAGGCATTCGATAAGGTGCCACATAAAAGGTTACTGCACAAGATAAAAGCGCACGGGGTTGGGGGTAATATTTTGGCATGGATAGGGGATTGGCTAACTAACAGAAAACAGAGAGTCGGGATTAATGGGTCATTTTCCGGTTGGCAATCGGTAACTAGTGGGGTGCCACAGGAATCAGTGCTGGGGCCTCAACTATTTACAGTCATATTAATGACTTGGATGAAGGGACTGAGTGTACTGTAGCCAAATTTGCTGATGATACGAGGATAGGTGGGTTAGCAAGTTGTGAGGAGGACACAAAAGCGTCTGCAAAGGGATATAGATAGGTTATGTGAGTGGACAAAAATTTGGCAGATGGAGTATAATGTGGGAAAATGTGAGGTTATCCACTTTGGAAGGAAGAATGAAAAAGCAAATTATTATTTAAATGGAGTGAGACTACAAAATGCTGCGGTACAAAGGGATCTGGGGATCCTAGTACATGAAACACAAAAACTTAGCATGCAGGTACAGCAAGTAATTAGGAAGGCTAATGGAATGTTGGCCTTTATTGCAAGGGGTATGGAGTATAAAAGTAGGGAAGTTTTGATGCAACATTACAGGGCGCTGGTGAGACCGCACCTGGAGTACTGCGTACAGTTGTGGTCTCCATATTTAAGGAAGGATATACTTGCATTGGAGGCAGTACAGAGAAGGTTCACTAGGTTGATTCCTGGGATGAAGGGGTTGACTTATGACGAAAGGTTGAGCAGGTTGGGCCTATACTCCGAGTTTAGAAGAACGAGAGGTGATCTTATCGAAACATACAAGATTCTGAGGGGGATTGACAGGGTGGATGCTGAGAGGATGTTTCCCCTAGTGGGGGTATCTAGAACTAGGGGGCATAGTTTCAGAATAAGGGGTCGCCCAGTTAAGACAGAGATGAGGAGGAACTTCTTCTCTCAGAGGGTTGTGAATTTTTGGAATTCTCTACCCGAGAGAGCTGTGGAGGCGGAGTCACTGAATATATTCAAGGTGGAGATTGACAGACATTTGAACGACAGGGGAGTCGAGGGGTATGGGGAGAGAGCGGGAAAGTGGTGTTGAGGCCAAGATTGGATCAGCCATGATGTTATTGCATGGCGGAGCAGGCTCGAGGGGCCGATTGGCCTACTCCTGCTCCTGTTTCTTATGTTCTTATGAATGTACAAAGAAAGAGTTCCATATATGTAGTGCCTTTCAGGATGTCCCAAAGCACTTTACAGCCAATTAAGTACTTTTGAAGTGTAGCCACTGTTGTAATGTGGGAAACGCGGCATCCAAGTTGCACATAGAAAGCTGCCACAAACAGCAATGTGATAATGGGGTATGGTAGCATAGTGGTTATATTATTGGGCTAGTAATCCAGAGAGCTGGACTAATGATCTGGAAATGTGAGTTCAAATCCCACCATGGCAGCTGGGGAATTTAATTTCAGTTAATTAAATAAATCTGGAATAAAAAGCTATCGTCCGTAATGGTGGCCATGATACTGCTGGATTATTGTAAAAACCCATCTGGTTCACTAATGTCCTTTTAGGGAAGGAAATCAGCTGTCTTTACCTGGTCTGGCCTATATGTGCCTCCAGATCCACAGCAATGTGGTTGACTCCTAACTGCCCTCTGAAATGGCCTAGCAAGCCATTCAGTTGTAACAAACCACTACAAAGACTGCAGTGGTTCAAGGGCAATTAGAGATGCGCAATAAATGCTGGCCTTGCCAGCGACACCCACATCCTGTGAACGAATATAAAAAAAAATCTGTTTTAGTGATGTTGGTTGAGGGATAAATATTGGCCAGGACACCAGGGAGAACTCTGCTCTTCTTCGAAATAGTGCCATGGGATCTTTTACGTCCACCTGAGAGGCCAGACGGGACATCGGTTTAACGTCTCATCCAAAACACGCCACATCCGACAGTGCAGCACACGCTCGGTACCGCACTGAAGTGCCAGCCTAAATTTTGAGCTCCGGTCCCTCGAGTGAGACTACAAACCACAACCTTCTGACTCTAAGGCGAGAGGGTTGGAAAGTCGGGCAAGTGTGTTGGAGCGAGGAAGAGAGAGAGCAGTTGGATGGAGAGAAACCAAGTTGTAGGCCGTGCGAGATAGCTCCTCGCAACACCTGAGATGATTTGATTTGTACAATATCAAACAAAATCAGGGAGGTATTTGTGAGACATCTGGCCTCAAATCAAAAGGTAGTGACTTTGACAGCTATTTCTGAGTCCTTTGCTGAAACTGTCAGGCTCTTGTGTAGTGGGCAGAGACTTCATCTCGGAGTTAGGAGGCTGTTCACAGAGAGGTAGGCTCAGTTTCTGATCGTGTCTGATTTTTGTAGCCAGAAGGCTAACTACTTTAAAACCTGAGCCTGCTTAGCCTTGAAGTGTTAATCTAGCGTAAGTGGCCCATGTTTAGAGAGAGAGAGAACATTACATCTTTCTTGTTTTCATAAACTGAGTGTAAAAGAGGATATTCTCATTGTGAAACCTGCATACATAGTTACAGAGAATATACATCACAGAAGCAGGCCTTTCGGCCCAACTGGTCTATGCTGGTGTTTGTGCTCCATACGAGCTTCATTTCACCCTATCAGCATAACCTATTCGTTTCTCCCTCATGTACTTATCTAATTTCCCCTTAAATGCTTCTATACTGTTCTCCTCAATCACTCCATGTGGTAGCGAGTTCCACTCTCTAGGTAAAGAATTTTCCCCTCAAATCCATATTGGATTTATTGGTAACTATCATATATGGCCCCTAATTTTGGACTCCCCTACAAGTGGAAACATTTTCTCTACATCTACCCTATTGATCCTCTTCATAATTTTAAAGCAATTAAAGACAATGTTGCGACTGTTATGTAGGGCAATACTGCAGCCATTTTGAGCACAGCAAGATCCCATGAACAGTGATCAGACAAACTACTGAGTTAATCTGGTTTTCTTGGTCGTGTTGGTCGAGGAGGAATGTTGGCCCTAGACACCGGGAGAACTCCCCCAGCTCTTCATTCAATACTCTCCGTTGGATCTTTAACACCCACCCGAACGAGCAGACGGTCTCGATTTAAAGTCTCATCCGAAGGATGGTACCTTGAACATTGCAGCACTTCCTCAGTACTGGCACCGGGAGTGTTGGCCTGGATTATGGGCTCAAGTCCTAGAGTATATACATCTACCTTCGATAGTGCAGCACTTCCTCAATACTGGCACCGGGAGTGTCAGCCTGGATTATGGGTTCAAGTCCTAGAGTTGATCCTAATAATTGCTATGTAACCAGACCTACGTAACTTGAGTTTTCCCTGTGTCCATTTGCATGCGCATTTTATCTACCGCTCCGGACTCAAGCCCATCACTTTTTCCACTTTTTTCATTCCTTTTTTTTTAACTTATTTTCTCTTTACACCTCCTAGACCCCTCTTGTCATCATGCCTCCTTTCATTTCAACTCCCTCAGGTACTCTGCCGTCCAAAATCCCTACCCCAACCCTTCAGCACTCCTCGACCTTCCTACTCTACTGCCACCGTCCCAGGCGTGACTCCCTCTTAGGTAAGCCTACAGCTTCCCTCTGTGCTACCGATCTGCTCAACCACAGCTTCACCACCACCTTTGAAGCCCTAGTACCCATTAAAACCATTACTCTCTTTCACCCTGACCGTTCCCCCAGTGCGGCCTTCATCTCCGCTCCCTTAAGTCCAAGGGACACAGACTTGAATGGATATGGCGGACAACTGGTTTAGCCATTCATCGCCAGATCTGTCTGGACCACATAAACCACTATCGGGTACTGCTCTCCTCTGCCAAAACTGCTCACGATTCCAGGATCATCCTGGAATGCATAGATAACCCTCAGCTTCTTTTCTCTACTGCAAACCCTCTTCTTAAACCCCTTTTCCTTGTATCCTTAACCCTCACCTCCAACAATAATTGCGAGGAGCTCATGGACTTTGTCACTGGAGAAAGATGCGATTTCAGGGCTAGGGCAGAGGGCAAACTTGGAGGAAGTTTGGCCCAGTGGGCGAGGGGAAGGGAGGGAAGCGGCAGAGGCAGCTGATTGGATGGTCTCCTGCCCTAGCCCTGAACTTGCATCTTTCTCTAGTTTCTCTCCTATCTTCCCCTCATGCTCTCTCTGAGCTCATCTTGTCCATGAGACCCATCTCCTGCTCCCTTGACCCTATTCCCACTAAACTGCTGACCACTCAACTTCCCTTCCTGGCTCTTATGTTAGTTGATATTGTTAATGGTTCTCTCTCCTCGGGTACTTTTCCCCCATCCTTCAAATCTGCCACCATCTCCTCAAAAAAACTAACCCTTGATCTTGCTAACTACTGTACCAGCAATCTCACTTTCCTCTCCAAAGTCCTTGAACGTGCTTTCAGCTCTCAAATCCGTGCCCCTCTTTCCCGGAACTCCATGTTTGAATCCCTCCAATCAGATTTCTGCCCCTGCCACAGTACTGAAATGGCTCTTCTCAAAGTCACAAATGACATGCTATGTGACTGACAAAGGTAAACTATCCCTCTTCATCTTTCTGGACCTGTCTGCAGCCTTTGACATGGTTGGCTACACCATCCTCCTCCAACGCCTCTCCACTATCATCCATCTGGGTGGGACTGCACTTGCCTGGTTCCATTCTTGTCCAGTCATAACCACAGAATCACCTGCAATGGCTTCTCTTCCCACTCCCGCAACATTGAGTCCTGCAAGGATCTATCCTTGGCCCTCTCCTATTTCTCATCTACATGCCACCCCTCGGCGACATCATCTGAAAACATAGCTTCAGTTTCCACACGTACGCTCATGACACCCAGCTCTACCTCATCACCACCTCTTTCAACACCTCCACTGTCTTTAAATTGTCAGACTGCTTGTCCAACATCCAGTACTGGGTGATCAGAAATTTCCTCCAACTAAATATTGGGAAGACCGAAGCCATTGTCGTCGGTCCTCGTCACAAACTCCATTCCCTAGCCACAGACTCCATCCCCCTCCCTAGCATCTGTCTGAGGCTGAACCAGACCCTTCGCAACCTTAGTGTCACATAGGGTTGCAAAGGGGTGGAAAGTTTCCGGGAAATTTCCGGAAATTTTCCATGGGAAGTTTAGCTTGGGAATTTTGCCCAAAAAAGCACATGCTAGCATAATATTGTTTTTTTTGTATTTCTTTTTTTTTTCCACAGGTCCTCTCTTAAAATTACTAACAGAGATGGAATCTTAATTATTAAGGAATTTCTTAATCAATATATGTTTATCTTCTTACTTGGCTTGTTTTAATAATTACAAGTTTTGTGTGTGACTGTGAACAAATGTGTCCTGATTGGTTAGATGAGCGATTAGCTCCCTCTATTTGTAATATTTGCATATCGAATTGTGATTGGCCTGCAGGCATCTGTAAGACTGCTATAGTTTTTTTAAGATCCAGGTTAGGGGTCCTGAGGGAAGTCATTTTGTTTTCTGCTGATGTTATGATGATGCAGTAAGTAAATCAGACTTTATACCAAATAAACCAGTTACTTGTTGAACTCTGTTGTCCTTCAATTTAAAATATACAAAATAATACACTATTGGTGATGTAGCGTCGTGTGTGTACATGTCATGCTTCCATCACATGGAGCATCAGCAAAAATGTACTCACCCTGTTGCAATCGTGCTGATCGACCGCAGTTCGACACAGAGATGAATGCCCTTTATTTCTCTGCATAGAACAATGCCACGTTTACCGTCGGATGTGTGGAAGCATTTTACCCCAGGCATTAAAGATGGAAAGACTGTGTACATGTGCAAACACTGTAGAAAGCCATATGTAAAGAATGCCACAAAGATACAGCAGCATTTATCCAACGATCTTGGATCACAAAAGGTCTTTGCAGTAGTTACTGACAATGCTGCGAATATGAAGGCTGCTTGGGCTCAAGTGGAGGAGGCCTACCCTCATATTACATCTATTGGGTGCGCAGCTCACGGGCTTAACCTGCTCCTCAAGGACATCATGGGTTTGAGAACCATGGAAGCACTGTACAAGAGAGCCAAGCAAGTTGTTAAGTATGTCAGGGGAAAACAGGTAGTTGCAGCAACCTACAACTCCAAGCAAATGACAAAGAACAAGAACACCACACTGAAGCTGCCCAACAACACTAGATGGGGTGGTGTTGTCATAATGTACAACAGCCTTCTGGAGGGTAAGGAGTCGCTGCAAGAAATGGCAATATCCCAGTCTGGGGATATGGAAACCACCATCAAGAAAATACTGCTGGATGATGTGTTTTGGGAGAGAGTGGTTAGCAGCCTTACACTACTCTCACCAGTAGCATCAGCAATTGCTCAGATTGAAGGAGATGATGCTGTCTTGTCAGATGTTCTCAGGCTTTTTACTGATTTAAAAGAACAAATCAGCATTGCCCTACCCACATCCCTGCTGCTCAAAGCAGAGGAGAAGGCAATTGTTCAATTCATACAGACGCGTCAAGAATTTTGTGTCAAGCCGATTCATGCTGCAGCATACATGCTGGACCTAAAGCATGTTGGGAGACCAATACTTTCTGGAGAACAGATCAACAGCGCTTAGTGTGATTTCTACCCTCTCACACCATCTCAGTCTGGATGTGGGCAAAGTTCTGGGAAGTCTGGCAAAGTTCTCTACCAAGCAAGGTCTTTGGGATAGGATATGGGAATCATGCAAGCATATCAGTGCACATACCTGGTGGAAGGGATTTTGTGCATCTGAGGCCCTGTCACCTATTGCATCGGTGATACTCCAAATCCCACCTTCATCAGCGGCCTCTGAACGAAACTGGTCACTTTTTGGGAATACGCATACAAAGGTGCGCAACAGGCTGACTAACGAGAGTGGAGAAACTGGTGGCTATCCGGGCGAACCTACAACTTATTGAGCCAGATACAGAAGTGTCCACCACACAGCTAGACACTGACACAGAGGAGGAAATGGACACGTCAGAGCCAGAGAATCAGGAGGAGCAATGATGAGTAGAAGGAAGACTCATGAGTAGAAGACTCAAAGGGACAAAATAAGGACAAATTACAGGCTAAATAAGCTGACGCTCTTTATTTTATTTTAGATGGGTCTTTTTTGTGGGGGTTCAATAAAGTTCAAAATTATAACCTAAATAAAGTTTTGAAAGCCTGTTTTTATTTGTATGGAACAGTATGTCTATTTTGACGACGAAGATAATATAAGGGTCAGAGACAAAAACCATCAGTGTGCGAAAAAACTCTAAATTCCCATGGAAAGTTTCCTCTTTTAAAAATTCCCAGAATTTTGCAACCCTAGTGTCACATTTGACCCTGAAATGAGCTTCCAACCACATATCCGTACCATCACTAAGACCGCCTTTTTCCATCTCCATAACATCGCCCGATTCGGCTCTTGCCTCAGCTCATCTGCTGCTGAAATCCTCATCCATGCCTTTGTTACCTCTAGACTTGACTATTCCAACGCACTCCTGGCCGGCCTCCCACGTTCTACCCTCCGTAAACCTGAGGTCATCCCCCCCGAGACATCTGTGCTCCTCCAATTCTGGCCTCTTGAGCAACCCCGATTTGAATCGCTCCACTATTGGCAGCATTGCCTTCAGCTACCTAAGCTCTGGAATTTCCCTCCCTAAACCTCTCTGCCTCTCTATCTCTTTTTCCTCCTTTAAGATGCTTAAAACCTAGCTCTTTGACCAAGCTTTTGGTCTTCTGCCCTAGTGTGGCTCATGTCAATTTTTCTTGTTAACGCTCCTGTCCCTTTTTGTTAAGCCTTGGGACGGCTTGCTACGTTAAAGGCGGTATATAAATACAAGTAGTAGTAGTAGCCATCATTGTTACATACACTTGGTATATTTTTGACTCATAAGGATTCAAGTCCAACTGGAGGCTTGAGTGCTTACTCTAAGCTGACACTTCACTGTGGCACCAAGACAGTGCTACGTATCACCAAAACAGATTAACTGTTTACCTTATTGCTGTTGGTGGGACTTGCTAAAGGCTGCTATCTTTACTGACATATAGTTAATTGGTTTAAAAAAAAAATCTCCTGAATTTGAGAACATATTCCTCCCCGCCGCCCCCCCCCCCCCCCCTGTCCCCGTCTCAGTTTGCACTGTTGTTGTCTGGTGAACTGACCTCTACCTTGCTGAGGCTGTACACCAACTCTCCGACACCTCCACCTACCTCCCCCGGGACCATGCCCCCATCACCAAACATCAAGCCATCGTTTCCTAGACTGTCACTGCCCTCATCTCCTTTGGAGATCTTCCCTCCACGGCCTCCAACCTCATAGTACTCCAACCCCTCTACCCCCATCCCAAGATCCACAAACAAGACTGCCCTGGTAGATCCATCGTTTCAGCCAGTTCTTGCCCCACGGAACTTATTTCTTTTTTTCTCCCCTGGATCAGCCTCTACGTACTTCCACGACTTTTCCGACTCCCTTCGCCACTCTAACAGTTTCCAGTTTCCTGACCCTAATTGTCCCCTTTTCACCATGGATGCCCAGTCTCTCTACACCTCCCTCCCCCACTAGGACAGCCTGAGGGCACTCTGCTTCTTCCTTGAACGAGGCCCAACCAATCCCCATCCACCACCAGCCTCCTCTGCCTGGCTGAATGTGTTGTTACATTGAACAACAACTCCTTTGACTCCTCTCACTTCCTCCAAATAAAAGGTGTCACTATGGGAACCTGCATGGTTTCTAGCTATGCCTGCTTTTTCGTGGGATACGTGGAATATTCTTTGTTCCAGTCCTACTCTGGTCTCCTCCCTCGCTTTTTCCGGTACAAAGCAGCTTCCTGCTCTTGCCACAAACTGAAAAATTTCATCAGCGTTGCTTCCAATTTCCGCCCCTCCCTCGCCTTCACATGGTCCATCTCCAACTCTTCCCTTCCCTTCCTTGACTTCTCTCTCTCCATTTCTGGGGATAGGCTGTTGACCACTATCTACTATAAGCCCACTAACTCCCACAGCTACCTTGATTAGACTTCCTCTTGTCCTGTTTCCTGTAAGAACTCTATTCCATTCTCCCAGTTTCTCTGTCCCCGTCGCATCTATTCTGACGATGCCACCTTCCACACTAGTGCTTCCGATTTTTTTTAAATTCCTGGGATGTGGGCGTCGCTGGCAAGGCCAACATTTATTGCCCATCTCTAATTGACCTTGAGAAGGAGAAGGTGAACTGCTGCAGTCCTTGTGGTGAAGGTACTCCCACAGTGCTGTTACGGAGGGAGTTCCAGGATTTTGACCCAGCGACTGTTACGGAGGGAGTTCCAGGATTTTGACCCAGCGACTGTTACGGAGGGAGTTCCAGGATTTTGACCCAGCGACGATGAAAGAACGGCGATATATTTCCAATTCAGGATGGTGTGTAACTTGGAGGGGAACTTGCAGGTGATGGTGCCTGTGTCCTTCTTGGTGGTTTGGGTGGTGCTGCTGAAGAGGCCTTGGCGAGTTACTGCAGTGTATCTTGTAGATGGTATACACTGCAGCCACGTTGCGCCGGTGGTGGAGGGAGTGAATGTCTAAGTAGGTGGATGGGGTGCCAATCAAGTGGGCTGCTTTGTCCTGGATGGTGTCGAGCTTCTTGAGTGTTGTTAGAGTTGCATTCATACAGGAAAGTGTAGCGTATTCCACCACACTCCTGACTTGTGCATTGTAGATGGTGGAAAGGCTTTGGGGAGTCAGGAGGTGAGACACTCGCTGCAGAATACCCAGCCCCTGACCACCTCCTGTTGCCACAGTATTTATGTGGCTGGTCGTCAATGGTAACTCCCGGGATGATGTTGGTGGGAGATTCGGCGATGGTAATGCCATTGAATGTTTTAGGACTGTGGTTAGAATCTTGGTTGTTGGAGATAGTCATTGCCTGGCACTTGTGTGGCGCGAATGTTACCTGCCACTTATCAGCCCAAGCCTGAATTTCATCCAGGTCTTGCTGCATGCGGGCATGGACTGCTTCATTATCTGAGGAGTTGCGAATGGAACTGAACACTGAATCATCAGCGAACATCCCCACTTCTGACCTTGTGTTGCAGTCAGAATCAGGGGAATTTATAATGGGGAACAAAGAAATGGCAGACCAATTAAATACATATTTTGGTTCTGTCTTCACAAAGGAGGACACAAATAACCTCCCAGAGATGTCGGGGAACATAGGGTCTGATGAAAGGGAGGAACTGAAAGAAATCAGTAATTGTAGGGAAATGGTGTTAGGGAAATTGATGGGATTGAAGGCCGATAAATCCCCAGGGCCTGATATCTACATCCTAGGGTACTTAAGGAAGTGGCCCTAGAAATAGTTGATGCTTTGCTGATCATCTTCCAGCATTCAATGGAATCTGGAACAGTACCCATGGATTGGAGGGTAGCTAATGTTACCCCACTATTCAAAAAAGGTGGTAGAGAGAAAACAGGGAATTATAGACCGGTAAGTCTGACATCGGTAGTGGGGAAAATGCTAGAGTCCATTATAAAAGATGTAATAGCAGAGCACTTGGAAAACAGTGACAGGATCAGACAAAGTCAACATGGATTTACGAAAGGTAAATCATGCTTGACTAATCTGGAATTTTTTGAGGATGTAACTGGTAAAATAGATAAGGGAGAACCAGTGGATGTGGTGTATTTGGACTTTCAAAAGGCTTTCGATAAGGTCCTGCATAAGAGATTAGCGTGTAAAGTTAAGGCACATGGGATTGGGAGCAAGGTATTGACTTGGATAGAGAACTGGTTGGCAGACAGAAAGCAAAGAGTTGGAATAAACGGGTCTTTTTCCGAGTGACAGGCAGTGACTAGTGGGGTACCGCAGGGATCGGTCCTTGGACCCCAGCTATTCACAATACATATTAATGATCTAGCCAAGGGAACTAGATGTAATATCTCCAAGTTTGCAGATGACACAAAGCTGGATGGGCGTGTGTGCTGTGAGGAGGATGCCGAGAAACTCCAGGATGATTTGGACAGGTTGGGTGATTGGGCAAAAGCATAGCAGATGCAATATAACGTGGATAAATGCGAGGTTATCCACTTTGGTGGTAAAAACAGGAAGGCAGATTATTATCTGAATGGCAATAGATTGGGAGAAGGGGAAGTGCAACGAGACCTGGGAGTCCTTGTGCACCAGTCGCTGAAGGTAAGCATGCAGGTGCAGCAGACGGTTAAGAAGGCAAATGGTATGTTGGCCTTCGTAGCGAGAGGGTTTGAGTACAGGAACAAGGATGTCTTGCTGCAGTTGTACAGGGCCTTGGTGAGACCACACCTTGAGTATTGTGTGCAGCTTTGGTCACCTTATCTGAGGAAGGATGTTCTTGCCATGGAAGGAGTTCAGCGAAGATTCACCAGGCTGATACCTAGGATGGCAGGAATGACGTATGAGGAGAGCTTGGGACGATTGGGCTTGTACTCGCTGGAGTTTAGAAGAATGAGAGGGGATCTCATGAAACTTAAAATTCTGACAGGACTGGACAGACTAGATGCATAAAGGATGGTCGGGGAGTCCAGAACCAGGGGCCACAGTCTAAGGATAAGGGGTAAACCATTTAGGACTGAGATGAGGAGGAATTTCTTCACCCAGAGAGTGGTGAAGCTGTGGAATTCTCTACCACAGAAGGCAGTAGAGGCCAATACATTACATATATTCAAGAAGGAGTTGGATATATTTCTTAAGGCTAAAGGGATCAAGGGGTATAGGGAGAAAGCAGGGACCGGGTACTGAATTTGGATGATCAGCCATGATCGCATTGAATGGCGGAGCAGGCTCGAGGGGCCGAATTGCCAACTCCTGCTCCTATCTTCTATGTTTCTATGGAAGGTCATTGATGATGTAGCTGAAGATGGTTGGGGCTAAGCCGATTGACCTCCAACCACCACAAACATCTTCCTTAAAACCTGTTACATCTCTAACATTTGCCAGTTCTGATGAAAGGTCAACAACTTGAAACATTAACTGTTTCTCTCTCCACTGTAGCTGCCTGACCTGCTGAGTATTTCTAGCATTTTCTGTTTTTATCTCTGGATCACCAGTCTAGTAACATAACCACTATGCAACCGTACCTGTGTCACTGAATTGTATAGTTGCGATAAGCTATAGAGTCCATATTTTGAGTGAGTTAACTTACAAAAGAGTTGTGAAATTTCGAGTTTTACTTAGCAGCTATAGTACTTGTTACTGTAAAATGTTTTGTCAGTTGGTGGGTGGGGAGAGAATATTCTGAGCAGACCACTAATATTTAGAAATTTATCTTGTTTTAACATTTTCAGTTTTAACTGAATAAACATCCTAAAAATGTTAATGTATTTAAATAATATAGATTTTTCTCTCCTTACTATTTCTCCCCAGAAGGCAGTGACTTTTGTTCAGTATAACTGTAAATTAACTGCACCTCCAGTGGGGAGCTTCGCTGAAAGAGAGGTTGGAGAATCAGTGCTACAGTACATTCACTTTGAACTTGGCTCCCTGCTGACAGCACATGATCAGTGCATTTACTGTCGGTTTACAATAGTGCAAGAGCCCACCAATCGATTACCCAAGTAGCCATTATTCATTTTAAACCTGAAGGGTAGGTCAGGCTATCAACCATTGGGTATCTTAATCCTATCCTCATCACTTGTCCATTCAAGGGTAAGTGGACAGCAATCTGGAACAGGAAATGACTAATGTGTGTGATATTTTCCCCCTCCCCCTCCAGGATAGGGTTGTTGAGGCTAGCTTAAAACCCCAAGTGAGGTCATCTAATTTAAAACAGACCAGGGGTGGAACCAGAAACCTTTGTGGTCTGTGTGATGCTACACCATATGGTGTGCTTACCCACTTAGCTGTTGGGGAGGTGCGTTTCAGCTTATGTAACATATTGGTCCGGATTTTGTTATAGGAATAATAGTGAGGCTAACCGTGCTTACTTGTTATTATAGAGTAAATCGGACGGCAACTTCTGGAGACCGCACATGCGCAGTTAAATGCAGAGGTTGTTGTCCGAGTTGCCCTGCTCCTCCACAAGCTTCGCTACACCGGTACCTCGTCGATGGACTACATTGAAATCCACGTAAGGGTGTGAAGCTGTGGTACTTACCCACTAAGTACTTACCCACTAAACACACCAGAAAAAGTTAGGGCTGGTGCATTCAGGTGTAAGTGAACTGCACAGCTCCCTTAAGGGACTTTGTGGCCCGTTCAAAGTTTCGCGCATGCGCAAAACTTTACATTGAAAAGGCCAGTCTCGGACTGCGTGGGACCAGCAGAGAGGTGCGTGGCCGTGTTGTTGTTGAAAAAAGAACTAACAAGAATGTGGTATAGAAGTTTCGATTTTGATACAGAAGGCTATTGTAGGTCCCAAAGTGGAATATAATCTAACAATTTATGTGACATATACTATATAAGGTTGATAAATTGGAGCTCAGACCATATTTTTCATTGTGGAATTTTACTTTTCAGGTCCTTTTGAAGACCACAGCAGGTGACATTGATATAGAGTTATGGTCCAAAGAGGCACCAAAAGCTTGCAGAAACTTTATCCAACTCTGCTTGGAAGGTATGTTTCAGAAATTGCAACATTTAATAAGATTGGGTGTTTTTTTTCCTATTATTTGGTACAGTGAAGCAAAGTCATAGGGGGAGAAATTCAGTTCGTTGCGCCACCCGTTAGCGCCTTAAGAGGGCGATAAGTGGGGCGCGAACCAGCTAGTGCCGGGCGCGGTGATACCTGCGCCTCTTGCGAAATTGAACGGACATTTAGCGGCGGCGCTAAACCGCAATGCCCGCTCAGCTGCGCACGCAGATCTGGACGTCATTTCAGAGTGCAACGCCCTTGGGGCGCCCCGAACCGGAAATTCAGTGGCACCCCCCTCCTTTCCGCCTGTTGCTCCCAACGACAGGTTGACTGGAACGGTTCCCAGTCGCTGTGGGGCTGGGGTGGCGCTATTTAAAGGGGGCTCTTCCTGGCTTCTTTGTGGTAGCCATTTTTGGACCACTCCTGAGAGAGAGAGAGAGAGATTAGCAGAGAGACAAAGGGAGAGAGATTTCTGCATTGAGTCAGCGCTCGCAGAGGTACTTTTGGCTTCTGAGCAGAACTTTGTAGTTGCTTTGCTTTTTCACCGGCATAACTTTGAGTGGCCACATACTATGGGGGCTGCAATGGATGGGAACGTCATGCTTCTCCATTACATTGAGAGGGCACAGAGATGCAGAGAGAGAGTGGCAATCGTGGCCAGACGAAGGAGGGCCAACTGGCATCGGCACACGAGACCTTACGCTCTCAGGGTTTTCCGCCAACAGTTCTCATACATCAATATGTCTGAGGAGCAGTGTTTTCGGAGGCTGCGATTCAGCAAGGAGGTGGTCACTGAGCTCTGCCACCTGCTTCAGCCAGATCTGCAGCCTCAACTGAGGAGCAGGACGTCACTGTCGGTGGCAGTGAAGATCACAGTGGCTGTCAACTTCTATGCCACCGGCTCCTTTCAATCCACTACTGGGGACATTGCCAATATCTCCCAGTTCGCGGTGCATTGCTGCATCCGTCAAGTCACGAATGCCCTCTTTAAAAGGAGACGACAGTACATCTCCTTCCCCATGACCCCGGACAAGCAGTAAGAGCGCGCAATGGGCTTTGCAAGAATAGCGGGCTTCCCCATGGTGCAGGGCGCCATTGACTGCACGCATGTGGCTTTGCAGGCGCCGCAAGAGAATGCCGAGGATTATCGCAACCGAAAGTGTTGTGTCTGTGTGTTGATAGAGACACTGAAGACAGGAGTTGGTTTCATAGGTGTTTACTAAACAAAGTCTGGAGGGGAACTAACTGATACAACACAATATACAGGCTTATCTAGCCCGAGTGGCCATTACCGGCACTACAGTACACCTGGGGCTCTTAAAGGCACATACACTACAGAAAGGGGTTCCATTCGTTGAATGTCCAGTTGGTCTGTGACCACAGACAGCTGACACTCACTGTCAATGCCCACTTTCCAGGCAGCAGCCACGACGCCTTCATCCTGCGCCAGACTTCTGTGGCAGACCTTTTCGAGGCCCTGGCTCACCCAGGAGGCTGGCTTCTTGGGGACAAGGGCTATCCTCTGTGCACCTGGCTGATGACCCCGCTCCGTTCGCCCAGCACCCCTGCTGAAGAATGATACAATGAGAGCCATCAAGCTACCAGGAACATCATTGAGCACACAATTGGCATGCTCAAGCAACGGTTCCGCTGTCTGGACCATTCCGGAGGAGCCCTTCAGTACTCACCTGAGCGAGTCTCCCACTTCGTTGTTGTGTGCTGCATGCTGCATAACCTGGCAATCCTCAGGACTCGGCCAATGCCACCAGACATTGGAGCACCAGCAGAGGAGGAGGAGGAGCAGCAGCACGAAGACGGGAGGGAGGCACAAAGTGCGAGGGCCATCCGTCAGCGGCTTATAGCAAGTCGCTTCTAGGCCCCCTCTGAGGGAATGGCTTCAAAGAACCTGAATGGAACCGTGCCGCAACCCCTAAGCCGGTCAAGGCAACAATTAGTTCAAAGAGCAAACATGCACATTCTAAATAAAGACACTTCTTTATTTAACAAACTGTGTACCCTTCCCGCATGACAAAGTAATAGAAAGAAACCCCCAAAAAAGCAGTCAGACACATAACTGGCGCTCTCAACCTGGAGACAATGACCAAAACAGTAACAAAAATATGACCACGATCCTCGGCCTTCAATAAAACAATTAACAACATTTTGCCACACCTCCTACTTTTTGCCCTTCGAGGGTGATCTGCTTCGCTTGCGAGAATGGCCCCTTCCCACCCTGCAGCTCCTCTGTAATGGAACCCCAGTGGCTGCAGCAAGGCTGGGGGAAGGCTACTGAGTGTCAGAAACTGAGACTGCAGATGCCCTTGAGGGACGACCTGGACCCGCTCTGGGCCTGGAGGGCCCGGCTGCTGACTGCTCCAACTCAGCATGGGCGGCAGCAGTCTGTCCTACAGGTGGTGGCAGCTGCAGTAGAGAAGTGACAGTGCTGGCAGCAGGAATGCTGTCATCCTGAGAGAGGACAGCAACTCCCTGTTCGGCCGACACACTGGCACTCCCACGGGGCAGCACTGTAGCATGCGGAGCAATCTGCTGGAGCACAGATTGCTGGCCTGCTGCGGCGCGGTGAGGGCCCCGGGGAATCCTGCCCGATCCAGCGAGGGTGGCAGCAGTCAGTGCTCGTGTGGCCTTAATCTGCGTCTGCATGCGACCAGCTACTGACTGCATTGCAGCACTTAGCAATTGTGTGGCAGCCGCCTGTGCTGCGCCGAAGACCTGGACAATCCTTGCCAGTGACTCAATGGAATCTGGCATCCTTGCCACTGCAGCCATAAGCTCAGTGTGCTTGTGCTCCGCCTGGGCGCTCATTTCAGCGAGGACCCACACCTCGTCCGCGCTCAGTGCAGCAGGACTCGAGGCCAGACTCTCCCTCCGGGGAGACGGCCTCCGCGCTTCCCTACCCCCCTCGTGTTGCTGCAGCCCGCTGGGCCCCGGAGCTTCACCCTCCTCAGACCATTCCCCCCTGCTCCCCTCCAGGTAAGGCGTGTCCCCATTATGGCCATGGGCTGCCTCGGCTGAGGGTGGCACTGATGGTCCGGCTTCCTCCTTGTCGTCGCCTTCAGAATCACTCACAGTGGCAGCTTGAGGGCCCGCCTCCTCACCTGGTGAATCAGCATCTGAAAGCAGGGAGGTACAAGAGTGGCTTTAGCGTGAGGACAGGGTGGCAGCAAGGGAGGCATGAGTGCTGCGATGTACTGATTTGGCTCGAAAGTGATAAAGGATGCTGGTGTGAGGAACAAGTGGAAGGAGAGAGGTCAAAAAGGTGATGACCTTACCATTGCTGTCCATAACGGGGTCGGCATCTCCAGTGGCGACGGGGCCAAGCATCCGGCCTGCCATAATCCGTTGGACTCGCTGCTCCAGATTGGTCAGGGCTTGAAGGTGAGGCCAGCCTCCCCCGCTCTGTTGCTGCTGCCTCCTATTATGCGCCAGCTTGCCCTGCAAGAGAAAGGATGGGGTCTGAGTACAGTGTGCAGCCCTGATCTTGGCTGCAATGCCTCCCATGGTCGAATGGCCCTTACAGTGTGCAAAGTGCTGAATGTGCGTGTGAGTTTCCTGAAAGGGCCATAGGTGTTGGATGAGTGCTGGGCATTGGGGCTTTCAGGACCCTTTGGCCATAAAATGAGGTCGAGATGCAGGGATGAAGAGGATTCTGAAAAGGGCACTCACCCTGACGACACGAGTGAGGTCGTTGAACTTCTTCCTGCATTGCACAGGGGTCCTAGGCACCATGCTGCTGGAGGTCACTCTGACCTCCCTCCAAGCTTTTCGATAGTCATAGAGTCATAGAGTTTTACAGCACAGAAAGAGGCCCTTCGGCCCATCGTGTCTGCGCCGCCCATCCATCCCTGTCCAGTCTAATCCCATTTTCCAGCATTTGGTCCATAGCCCTGTATGCAATGGCATTTCAAGTGCTCATCCAAATGCTTCTTGAATGTTGTGAGGGTTCCTGCCTCTACCACCCTTTTAGGCATTGAGTTCCACATTCCAACCACCCTCTGGGTGAAAAAGTTCCTCCTCAAATCCCCTCTAAATCTCCTGCCCCTTACCCTGAATCTATGCCCCCTTGTTATTGACCCCCCTACTAAGGGGAAAAGTTCCTCTTTGTCTACCCTATCTATGCCCCTCATCATTTTGTACACTTCAATCAGGTCCCCCCTCAGCCTTCTTTGCTCCAAGGAAAACAACCCCAGCCTGTTTAGTCTTTCTTCATAGCTGAGGCGCTCCATCCCAGGTAACATCCTGGTGAATCTTCTCTGCACCCTCTCCAAAGCAATCACATCCTTCCTATAGTGAGGCGACCAGAACTGCACACAGTACTCCAGCTGTGGCCTCATCAGCGTTTTGTACAGCTCCATCATAACCTCCCTGCTCTTATATTCTATGCCTCGGCTAATGAAGGCAAGTATCCCATATGCCTTTTTAACCACCTTATCTACCTGTTCCGCTGCCTTCAGAGATTTATGTACATGTACACCAAGGTCCCTCTGACCCTCTGTACTTCCTAGGGTCCTACCACTCATTGTGTATTCCCTTGCCTTATTTGTCCGTCCAAAATGCATCACCTCGCACTTTTCAGGGTTAAATTCCATTTGCCACTTTTGCGCCCAACTGACCAACCCGTCTATATCGTCCTGTAGCCTGAGGCTTTCCTCCTTGCAATTTACCACCCCACCAATTTTCGTGTCATCTGTAAACTTACTGATCATCCCTTTTACATTCTCATCCAAATCATTTATGTAGATCACAAACAACAAGGGACCCAGCACCGATCCCTGAGGTACCCCACTGGACACAGGCTTCCAGTCACAAAAGCAACCTTCGACCATCACCCTCTGCCTCCTGCCACTCAGCCAGTTTAGGATCCAACGCGCCAAGGCACCCTGGATCCCATGGGCTCTTACCTTCTTGACCAGTCTCCTATGCGGGACTTTGTCAAAAGCTTTACTGAAGTCCATGTAAACCACATCCACAGCATTTCCCTCATCCACCTCCCTAGTCACCCCCTCTCAAAATTCAATCAGATTTGTCAGACATGATTTACCCTTGACAAAGCCATGCTGACTATCCCCGATTAATCCTTGCCTCTCCAAGTGGAGACTAATTTTGTCCCTCAGAATTTTTTCCAATAATTTCCCTACCACAGATGTTAGTCGTTGGGCAGCGGCCTCCTGCCACTGTCCGGGTACAGGAGAGATCACCTGCGCTCCACCGTGCCAACCAGAGCCTCCAAGGCCCCCTCGCTGAACCGCTGCACTCGCTCCCTGGCCCTCTCCATGGTCCTTGGCTTAAGTATGTGGCAACAGGTCTGTCCAGGCCGAGATTCAGGGCTCCGATGCGCAGGGTGTGGCTGCAATTCAAGATCGAACCTCCCCTTTAACAGTTGACCGGCGCCAGCGTGTCTGTGTGCAATCGCTAACTGACAGCACCTGTGCTGCGCCCGCCCTCGGAGGTAGCGCCTCGCTCCTCCGGCTTAGCGCCTTAAGACAGTCATGCAGTGACTGTTTTAGCGCTCCAATCACCACCTGGGGCGAAGGAGGCCAATTTAGCAGTAGGTGGTGATAATTTGCGCCGGGCGCAAAATTTCGCACCCGGCCGATACTTACGCTCCAAACGGGGCGATACCGAATTTCTCCCCCATAGAGTCATAACTGCACAGAAGGAGGCCATTCGGCCCATCGAGTCCGTGCCGGCGCTCTGTAGAGCAATCGAGTCTGTCCCATTCCCCCGCTCTATCCCCGTAGCCCTGCAAGTTTATTTCCCTCAGTGCCTAACCAGTCTCCCCTTGAAAACATTGAGTGCCTCCGCTTCCACCACTTCTGTCGGCAGCGAGTTCCAGGTCCTCACCACTCGCTGCATAAAGTTTTTCCTCACATCCCCTTGTATCTCTTGCCCAAAACCTTAAATTTGTGTCCCCTAGCCCTTGTACCATCAACTAGTGGGAACAGCCTTTCCCCATCTAGCCTATCCAAACCCATCATAATCTTGTACACGTCTATCAAATCACCGCTCAACCTTCTTTGCTCTAATGAAAACAAATCCAGCTTCTCCAACCTGTCCTTGTAGCTAAGATCCCCCATCTCCGGAACCATTCTGGTAAATCTCCTCTGCACCCTCTCAAGGACCTTCACATCCTTCCTAAAGTATGGTGACCAGATCTGGACTCAATACTCCAGTTGTGGCCTAACCAGCGCTTTATAAAGGTTCAGCATAACTTCTCTACTTTTGTACTCTATGCCTCTATCTATTTATAAAGCCCACGATCCCAATATGCTTTATTAACTAAAAACAGAAAATACTCAGCAGGTCAGACAGCATCTGACGAGAGAAACAGGGTTAACGTTTCAGGTCGATGAACCTTCGTCAGAACTGGAAAAAGTTGGAGATGGAACAGGTTTTTAAGCAAGTGCAGGGAAAGGGGGGAGGGGAAAGAAAGAACAAAAGGGAAGGTCTGTGATAGGATGGAAGGCAGGAGAGATTAAGAGACAAAAAGGATGATGGTGCAAGGCAAAAGGAGATGGCAATGGGACAAGTTAAGAAACAAAAGATGACTAGATAAAGTGTAAATGGCAATGGCAGAATGATCAACAGCTGCCATGTGAGTGAGAGGAAAAAAAAGATAGAGGCAGAGGTTATGGTCTGAAATTGTTGAACTCTATGTTGAGTCCAGAAGGCTGTAAAGTGCCGAATCGAAAGATGAGGTTCTGTTCCTCGAGCTTACGTTGAGCTTCATTGGAACAGTGCAAGAGGCCGAGGACGGAGAGGTCAGAGTGGAAGTGGAATGGAGAATTAAAGTGACAGGCGACCGGAAGCTCGGGGTCACCCTTGCAGACTGAAGGGAGGTGTTCCGCAAAGCAATCACCCAATCTGCGTTTGGTCTTCCCACTGTAGAGGAGACTGCATCGTGAGCAGCAAATACAGTATACTAAATTGCAAGAAGTACAAGTAAATCGCTATTTCACCTGGAAGGAGTGTTTGGGGCCCTAGACATTGGGAAGGAAGGAGGTAAAAAGGCATATGTTGCATCTCCTGCACGTGAAGGTGCTGGGCGAAGAGGAAGGGGTGTTGGGAGTGATAGAGGAGTGGACCAGGGTGTCGCAGAGGGGGCAGTCCCTTCGGAATGCTGAAAGGGGAGGTGAGGGGAAGATGTGTTTGGTGGTGGGATCACGCTGGAGGTGGTGGAAATGGCGGACGATGATCCGTTGAATGTGGAGGATGGTGGGGTGAAAAGTGAGGACAAGGAGAACCCTATCGTGGTTCCGGGAGGGAGGGGAAGGGGTGAGAGCAGAAGTGCGGGAAATTGAACGGACATGGTCAAGGGCTGTGTCAACCACAGTAGAGGGGAATCCTTGGTTGAGGAAAAAGGAAGACATGTCGGAAGCACTAGTATGGAAGGTGGCATTGTCAGAGCAGATGCGGCGGAGACGGAGAAACTTGGAGAATGGAATAGAGTCCTTGCAGGAAGCGGGGTGGGAGGAAGTATAGTCCCAGTAGCTGTGGGAGACAGTGGGCTTATAGTAAATGTTTGTCAATAGCCTATCCCCAGAGATGGAGACAGAGAAGTGGAGGAAGTGAAGGGAAGAATTGGAGATGGACCATGTGAAGGTGAGGGAAGGGTGGTAATTGGAAGCAAAGTGAATGAAATTTTCTAGTTCAGGGCGAGAGCAGGAAACGGCACCGATACAGTCATCAATGTACCGGAAAAAGAGGTGAGGGAGGGGACCTGAGTAGGACTGGAATAAAGAATGTTCCACATATCCCACAAAAAGGCAGGTATAGCTAGGACCCATGCGGGTTCCCATAGCAGCACCTTTAATTTGGAGGAAGTGAGTGGAGTCAAAGGAGAAGTTGTTCAATGCGAGAACAAGTTCAGCCAGGCGAAGGAGGGTGGTGGATGATGGGGCCTGGTTGGGCCTCTGTTCAAGGAAGAAACGGAGCGCCCTCAGGCCATCCTGGTGGGGGATGGAGGTGTAGAGGGATTGTACGTCCATAGTGAAAAGGAGACGATTGGGGCCAGGAAACTGGAAACTGTTAAAAGTGGCGGAGGGCGTCAGAAGAGTCGCGGATGTAGGTGGGAACAGACTGGACAAGGGGAGAAAAAATAGAATCGAGATATGAAGAGATAAGTTCCATGGGGCAAAAACAGGCTGAAACGATGGGTCTTCCAGGGCAGTCCTGTTTGTGGATCTTGGGAAGGAGGTAGAAGCGGGCTGTGCGGGGTTGGGGAACTATGAGGTTGGCGGCCGTGGAGGGAAGATCTCCAGAGGAGCTGAGGTCAGTGACAGTCTTGGAAATGGTGGCTTGATGTTCGATAGTGGGGTCATGGTCCAGGGGGAGGTAGGAGGAGGTGTCGGAGAGTTGCCGTTCAGCCTCTGCTAAGTAGAGGTCGGGTCGCCAAACAACAACAGCACCACCCTTGTCAGTAGATTTAGCAGTGGTTCGAGGAACGCTGAATATCTCGGAGATATCTGTAATCCTGGGTGGATCCAAAAGATGAAGGGGTGGAATTTCAGTTTCAGATTCCACGATGCGGTCTCCTCTACGTTGGGAAGACCAAACTCAGATTGGGTGACCGCTTTGCGGAACATCTCCGTTCAGTCCATAAGGATGACCCCGAGCCTTCCGGTCGCCTGTCACTTTAATTCTCCGCTCCACTCCCACTCTGACTTCGCCGTCCTCGGCCTCTTGCACTGTTCCAATGACGCTCAACGTAAGCTCGAGGAACAGCACCTCATCTTTCGATTAGGCACGTGTAGTGTATGTACCTTTAAGAGCCCCTGTGTACTGTAATACCGGTAGTGACCACTCGGGCTATATAAGCCTGTATAGTGTCTTGTATCTTTTAGTTCACCTCCAGACTTTGTTCAGTAAACACCTGTTAAACCAACTCCTGCATTCCGTGTCTCCATTAACACACGGATACAACAGTGGCGACGAATTGGAAACGGACTTACCTGGAATTCGGCAGCACCTCAAAGATCGATTCCTCAGACGAAGGTCGAAGAAAAAAAAAACGAAAAAAAAAAACTGTGGTTTCACCAGCTAGCCGGGCTGGTGGCAGGTACTGCACTAATCCTTCCTGGGCGGCGGGCTGGGGCTCGATCGGGTGGCTCTGCAGCTGGGCCGAGCAGCGAGTCGGAAGGCGGAGGCAAACAGAGACGGAGGGTGGAGCACTCGGGAGACGGCCGGCGCTGCAAAGCAGGTCGGCGTTCGGACCAAGCAGAGGGAGGGAAAAGTCCCAGAGAGTCCGGCGGGAACGAGTCTCCAACTATTAAAATTATCTGTGTAAATAAAAACCGCGGAGAACAGCGTTGTCAGCAGCAGCAGCGGCGGGAAAGCGCGGGAGGCGCCATTTTTTCTCGGCAGGGAAGAAAGGAAAGCGCGGGAGGCGCCATTTTTGATTTTCAGGATGCCTAAGACTGGCAATATTATTGCTTTCGATAGTGATATAGAGGATTGGACCACATGTGGAAAGAGTGGAGGTATATTGCACAGCGAATGAAGTAGAGGATGATAAAAAGGCATCGGTACTTCTAAATCTGATGGGCGCAAGGACATACGGGCTGTTACGAAACTTAATCACTCCAGCCAAACCGATGGACAAGAATTTTAAGGAGATTGTTGATACCCTACAAGAGCACTTAAACCCAACACCGCTGCTGATAGCGGAACGATTCAAATTCTTCAGGAGGAATCAGCACAAGAATGAAAGTAACGCTGATTACCTCACCGAATTAAGAAAGCTGTCAAAGCACTGCCAATTCGGGGCAGGACTGGCAGATTCTCTACGAGACAAATTCGTCTGCTGTCTCCTAAGTGAAGGAACACAGAAAAGGCTACTTTCTGAGAAAGATTTGACACTGGACAAGGCTTTCAGTGTGGCTGTATCATACGAAGCAGCAGCAAGAGGAGCTGCAGAGATACAGCAAAAGCCACAGCACTTCGGCACCCATGAAATGACACGGGGTTTCGTGAGATGTTATCGCTGCGGCAGATCCACCCATGACCAGAGGGACTGCTGGTTCAAGGACAAAGCATGCAGGCAATGCGGAAAGATGGGACACATTGCACGTGTATGCCGATCTGGAAACAAAAAATCCACTGACAAAAAAAATCAATAAGGAAAAGTACAGAAAGGTACAAATGATGACGGACAGTAGCTCCGAAGACCAGAAGAGCGATAGCGACTCCGGAAACAAGAGACTAAGCTCTCTCAAATTACATAATGTAATTGCCAAAGAAGATTACCAGACCATTTGGGTTACCCCCACAATAGCGGGGTCCCCAGTTAAAATGGAGCTAGATACAGGATCAGCTCTGACCGTCATAAGTCGACGGGATTACGAGCGGCTATTTCCGCATATACCTTTGAAAGACACATCCATTATCTTGAAGACATATACGGGGCAGAAAGTATACCCCAGAGGGAAAATAAGGGTGCCTGTTGTATACAACGGCAAGGAAATACAGAAGTTGTATTTATACGTTCTGCAAGATGGTGGTCCACCGCTGTTGGGACGTGAATGGATCAGGAAGATACGTTTAGACTGGCACTCCATTCAGGCACTGACGGTGACCAGTAAGAAAACAAATGATGATGACGTCATACCTGAACGATTAAAAGACATCTTGGCCAACGCCAAAGAAGTGTTTCAACAGGAACTAGGAACCTTGAAAGGCGTCACCGCTTCAATAAAAGTGGAAGATGCAGCAATTCCCAAGTTTTTTAAGGCAAGGCCGGTGCCATACGCAATTCGTCCAGCAGTCGAGGCAGAGCTGGAGAATTTGGAAAAGGCAGGCGTGTTATCCAAGGTAGATTGGAGCGAGTGGGCAACACCCATCGTCCCGGTCATGAAGAAAACGTTGAATAATGATAAATCTGAAGAACAGAGAAAAATTCGCATCTGTGGGGACTTCAAGGTGACTGTAAACCCGGTCCTTCACACGGTACAGTATCCTCTTCCGAGGATAGAAGATATTTTCGCCTCACTATCCAGAGGGAAACGTTTCACCAAAATTGACTTGGCACAGGCATATCTACAGGTGGAGGTTGAGGAGGCCTCTAAAAAGTATCTCACGATAAACACACACAAAGGCCTGTACCAGTACAATCGACTGGTTTTCGGGGTAGCATCAGCTCCAGCTATCTGGCAAAGAGCTATGGAGCAAGTCCTGCAAGGGATTCTGGGGACTCAATGCTACCTAGACGACATCCTTGTAACAGGAGAAAACGACAACGAGCACCTTGCCAATTTGGAGCAGGTGCTCACTAGGCTGAGAGAACGGGGCCTACGAGCAAATTGCCCCAAGTGCGAATTTTTCCAGAAACAAATATCATATTGTGGCCATATAATTAACGAAGAAGGGTTGCATAAGTCCCCTGAAAAAATTGAAGTGGTCATAAAAGCCCCAGCACCTGAAAATGTCTCACAATTAAGGTCGTTCCTGGGATTGATAAATTACTATCATAAATTTTTACCGAACTTGTCAACTGTTCTGCACCCTCTTAACGCACTGCTACGAACGGGAGTAATTTGGAAATGGAGCGAAGACTGTAAACGTGCCTTCCATAAATGCAAAGGCTTGATCACGTCCAGGGAAGTGTTGGCTCATTACAACCCATCACTGCCAATCAGACTGGCGTGCGATGCATCCCCTTACGGCTTCGGAGCGGTATTATCGCATAGATTCCCTGATGGCTCGGAGCGGCCGATAGCTTTTGCGTCTCGCTCATTGAACTCAGCTGAGCGTAACTATGCCCAGATCGACAGGGAAGCACTCAGCCTGTTATGGGGAGTGAAGAAATTCAACCATTACCTACACGGACAAAAATGTACCTTGTTGACTGACCATCAATCCCTCGTCTCCATATTCAACCCTAAAAAGGGCGTTCCCATTATGACAGCGCAAAGGCTACAGAGGTGGCCCCTTTTCCTAGGGGCACACCAATATGACATAGAATACAAAGGATCAAAACAGCATGGGAATGCTGACGGTTTATCGCGCCTACCGTTGCCAACGGTAGAAGAGGCACCTACAGTGGACCCAGTGAAGATGTTCCACTCAACCATAGTGGAATGTCTACCAGTAACAAATTCTACCATTGAAAAGGAAACGAGAAATGACCCGACTCTCTCACGAGTCTACGATTTAACGGTGAAGGGATGGCCAGCACATGGCGAACCACTGTTGCCAGCATTCTCGCAAAGAAGAGAACAGCTGTCAGTGTGCCGAGGAACCTTGATGTGTGGATCCAGAGTGGTGATTCCACCCAAACTCCAGGATAAAGTGCTAAAGGAGCTTCACGAGGGGCATCTGGGTGGAGTGAAAATGAAGAACCTAGCCAGAGCGTTTGTGTGGTGGCCAGGTATCAATGGAGACATCGAAGAAATGACCAAGAGCTGTCTAGGATGCCAGAAGGTCCAAAACGCCCCACCACAAGCCCCTCTACATCCATGGGAGTGGCCCTCATCTCCATGGCAAAGGGTACACATCGACTTTGCTGGTCCATTTATGGACTCGGTGTTCTTAATCGCTGTTGATGCACACTCCAAGTGGCCGGAGGTAATAAAGATGTCCTCCACCACCACGGAAAAAACCATCACAGTATTAAGGACCATATTTGCCAGGAATGGGCTGCCTGAACAGAGCTGTTCTGATAATGGACCGCAATTTGTGTCCGAAGAATTCAGGAAGTTCTTAAAAAACAATGGGGTTAAGCACTACACGTCTGCCCCATACCATCCCGCCACCAATGGATTAGCTGAAAGGTTTGTCCAGACCTTCAAGAAGGCCATAAAGGCCATGGGTAATGAAGACATAAATCTACAACATAAGGTAGATAACTTCTTGTTTGCATACAGGAATGCAACACGTGGTTACAAACCAAACTCCCGCCATGATGTTTTTCAATAGAAGACTAAGATGCCGGCTGGATTTGATCAAGCCAAACATCAGAAGGGATGTAGAGAACCGGCAATTTCAAGGCATGAATGAAAGGCCAACTAGAACCTTCCAGATAGGTCAACAAGTTTTGGCCCGGGACTACCATACCGAGAAATGGCAGCCTGGAACTATTTGCACACGACTAGGACCGCTGATGTATACCGTGGACATTGGAGAAAGCATTATAAGGCGCCATGCTGACCAGATCATAGAGTCATCCGAAAAGGGACAACCTACACCACAACTCTATACGCCTAATGATGAAGCAGAGATACCCATAGTATCTACCTCCGATCCGGTGATACTGGAACCAGATGAACCCGACACTGGCATTCAAGCCGAATCGACCTTGCCAAAAGAACCTACTACACCACCGAAAACTACTACACCACCGAGGCGTTATCCGGACCGAGTCAGGAAGCCTCCAGAGAGACTGACTTATAATTGATTAACTGCAGCAAATGTGTAGATTATTGTTCTTGTAAACATGTTAATTAATGATTACTTAAAATGTTATGTACTAATTATCTAAAAGGGGAGGAATTGTAGTGTATGTACCTTTAAGGGCCCCTGTGTACTGTAATACCGGTAGTGACCACTCGGGCTATATAAGCCTGTATAGTGTCTTGTATCTTTTAGTTCACCTCCAGACTTTGTTCAGTAAACACCTGTTAAACCAACTCCTGCATTCCGTGTCTCCATTAACACACGGATACAACAGCACGTTACAGCCTTCTGGACTCAACATCGAGTTCAACAATTTCAGACCATAACCTCTGCCCCATCTTTTTTCCCCATTTTTTTTCTCTCTCTCTCATGGCAGCTGTCGATCATTCTGCCATTGCCATTTATACTTCATCTAGAGTCATCTTTTGTTTCTTAACTTGTCCCATTGCCATCTCCTTTTGCCTTGCACCATCATCCCTTTTGTCTCTTAATCTCTCCTGCCTTCCATCCTATCACAGACCTTTCCTTTTGTTCTTTCTTCCCCTCCCCCCTTCCCCTGCCCCTACACTTGCTTAAAAACCTGTTACATCTCCAGCTTTTTCCAGTTCTGACAAAGAAGGGTCATCGACCTGCAACATTAACTCTGTTCCTCTCTTCACAGATGCTGCCTGACCTGCTGAGTATTTGCAGCATTTTCTGTTTTTATTTCAGATTTCCAGCATCTGCAGTATTTTGCTTTTGTATGCTTTATTAACTGCTTAATTAATCTCTCCTGCCACTTTCAAAGATTTGTGCACAAACACCCCTTCTTTTAACAATATCAGCTGCCCCAAGGCCAGTAGAGGTATGTTGAGTGGCCAAGGGATCAATAGGAGTAGGAGATGGGTTTTGTGGAAGAGATGAGTGTGGCAAGGGCAGGGGTAAGTGGGAGATGGGGTAAGGAAGAGGGTTCTGAGCTGGTGTTGCTAGGAGACTGAATAGTGGTTAGGGGAGAGGAAGTAACAGAGGCATCTATGCAGATGGTTTGAATCTTAGAGAAGACAACTTCATGAACTCCTTGTATTTGGTTTTCGAAGTGAAAGTGGAGGGGGTCAGAGAAAGGGATTTGTGTACCTAGGATTATCTTTGCCCCCTAGAATGATTTTACACTGATGGGTGGTTTTGGCTGAGGAGAGTAAGGCGCAGTGAAGCTTGACATGGTCAAGCCAAATCTGGCAATTTCTAACTAGGCCAGTGGTCAATCAGATATGCCCAAGTTTGCACCCTTCTGAATTAAGGGCACAAATGTTTTGGCTATAGGGGGAGTGATGAGGATGGAAAACAGTGATCGATTTGCTGCGTGCAAGGATGTTGGAAGCGAGGGAGCAGTTTAGTGGTCGACAGTAGCAGAGGTGTCATGATGAGAAGAGGGACTTGAGAGTTGGAGAGAGAATTCATGAAGGAACCAGGGGAGAGTTTTTATTTCGTGGACAAATGGTGAGGGTTGTGGAATTAGGAAGTCAGGAAATATGGATGATAAGTTAGTGGTCACAGATGGTCTTATCAGTGATTGGGACCTTGTTTGCACAGAGGCCACAGGGGTGGTAATGGGTGTGGGTGGGGGAGTTTATATGAAGGCGCAACTGAGCGCGGCTAGGAAGGCAGAAAAGTTTCAGGAGGGAGGCGTGGGGAGTTTAAGTATTCACAAACTTGCGGTCAATTTCTCAGATTCCCGAACTTGCGATCTGTCAATTTCTGACTTGACATCATCCGCTGTGACTGTATTATCCTCATTGCTGGCTCAGAGTTTGGCTAATTGCTCATCAATGGCCCAGCAATTACGTAGGAAATTTTTACGGCTGGTGCAAACAGGCATTTGGATCTAGCTAATTTTGGGTAATCCATATAGAGCTGCTTCAGTAACCATTTGGATAAGATTTTAAAAAGTTGATTGAAAATTACTGAAGAGTGCTAATTTGTAAATAAACTCTTCTGATTATGAACCCTTTTTTTCATTCCAATCAGGTTATTATGATAACACAATATTTCACAGGGTCGTACCTGGCTTTATTGTTCAAGGAGGGGATCCTACAAGAAGTGGAACAGGTGGCGAATCAATATATGGGAGGCCATTTAAGGTCTGAATTGTTTTCTCAATTTTCTCACTTCCTCCCCTTAAGATACTGATTAATGCTGGGATAAATTCCATGTTGCTGGTATCCTTTTTGCTACTGTTTCCAGATGGCTATTCTTAATGTGAGAGTCATGGGAGGATGTTCCAATGTAGAAGCATCACAACAGAGTTTGATTGCTGTCTTCAACATCCTGCTTTTCAGTAAGGGGTGGGGGCACAGGAGTTGGAATGATTGTTGCTGCCCTCTCCTCCCTCAGCCTATACACACTGAGGCCAATTGTAGTGCCCCCACCATCAAGTAACTCAGCACAGATCAGCAATCAAACCTGGGACCTGTTTGTAACACACTTGACATGTGCATTTGTCTACTGAGCCTTTGAGGGAGCGGGGATGTCTGAATTTTCTATTTGTCCATTTTGTATTAAAAAATTTTGTGGGTTTTTTTGTGCTGTACAGCTTAGAGTTCTGATTGACTAAGTATTAATAACAATTGCATTGCAGTCGATTTGATTATTTTTCATATAATTTCGGTTCTTTTGCTTGTAGACTATACTTTGTATTTCTGGAAATTAGATCCTTGAAACCTCCGGTTTTCATTAAACCATAATTTTTTTCTTTATTTTAACTTGCAGGATGAATTTCATTCTCGTTTGCGTTTTAATAGAAGAGGATTGGTTGCTATGGCAAATGCTGGACCTCATGATAATGGCAGCCAGTTTTTCTTTACATTGGGTCCTGCGGATGAACTCAATAACAAACATACCATCTTTGGAAAGGTTAGACTATGAGGATAAAGACATTTTGCTATTGAATTCCAGTTTTATTTACTGGCATGTCCAAGGGCAAGACTCACAGTAACACTTACACTCTTCAAAACAAGCACGCGCACACACACGCAGTGGACGTGCTTCTTGCATGTCCTTACATCCTGTGTTACAATTTTTCAGTAGCGCTTTATAATATAAGCTTCCTATATAAACATTTTAATGGAATTCCTATATTAACAAGTTCAACATTGTCCCTGGTGCTCTAATTAAATTTCTCCAACCACTTTGTGCTGTTCCACTTCCCTTTCCCGTCTCCCAACTCTAAGCTCTCTGTTAGCCACAGAACTGAAACCTACTTTCAAGTGGTTTGCTGTTAACTGTAATTATCATATTAATTTTCTTATGATCTAATCTTTCCTTTAAGTGTTTAAGGTCTTATGGTGCTTTTACTTTCATAGTATAGTAAACTATTTAAAGCCGGTTCCTGGTTCTGGATGGGAATGCAGTTTTTCTCACTGCCAAAGCTGGAAAATAAATATTCTAGATCACATTGGGCTTCAAGTCCTGTTCCTCGCAGTCAGCTTCACTGTTTATTTAAAAAAGAAAGCAAATCATCTCGGCCCTGTTGGGCCTCCAGTCCTGCTCCCGACAACTGGCACTGCCTTTTAAGCACCACTCCCCTTTTTTTCCTGCTTGCCATTTCTCCAACCCACACTTCAAAAAACTGGCAACTGGCTTTTTAAATACCAGGGTGGTATTCCTTATTATTTAACATGTTTGGAGTTCAAAGTAAGGGGAAGCCCTGTATGGAATGCTGCCACACACTTCAAAAACCGGCTCCTGGTTACAGCAGGGAATCGCCTTTGGAACTACATGAGGGAATTCCTTTAAAGGCTTCTACATAACTTTGGGGAAATCTTTGTTATTTAAGCTGCAAAAACTTTAAAAAATAGCAGCTTCTCCAAATCTGAGGCTGAGGAGACAATTAAAGGTCTCCACATCTTCCTGGTGCTCCAAGCACTTGTTGATTTCTTCCTCTTGCCCTTTCCCTCCGACACCTGAGCACCCGCTCCTCACCCTTTTGCTCCCTCCTGCCCTCCCTGACTGAACCATATTCACCGCGAGAAAATACAGCTTGCCTCCTAACTGTAGCCGAAAAGGCACCCGTAATCTGCTGACTTGTAGTACTCTGCCCAGCACTCTGCTGCTGCCATGACAAGATGCTAGATTGTCGTCCAAATTCCCCCTTTAAAGAAGACAGAAAATGGTAGAAGGGAGAACAAAAAGACAGGGCATCAGAAAGGAAGAGCATGGGAGAGGGAAGCAGAGGAGAAAGACCAAATGAGACAGAAAAAGAATGATGAGCAGAAGAGGAGAGAAAGAAGTGGCTATACGAAGGTAAGACAGGTAAGAGAGAACACACCCTCTGATTTACTGTGAGCAACTCCACAAGTGATCCACTTTATAATACAGTGCAAAACAGTTAAATGAATAATTTTGCCAAGTAATTTTATTTACTTAACCATTCTATTTTATCTATTTTAACTGTTTCAAGTTTGACAAGAAGCTAACAATGGAATGCAAGTGATGCAATTACAGCACTTTAAAAACAGTCAGGCGGTTGTTACGGATAACAAAGTATATTTGTGTCATTTGGTTCATTACGATATACACATTACAGTGCAGCACAACAAAGCTTTTTAAAAAAAAAGGACTTATAAAATATTCACAGACAGAGTTTCTGCCACCGTTAGCACTGTGATTATTTGCAGCCTCTGTGCATGCGCCCGTATGGGGGCGGGGCCTAAACATTTCCCGCGCCCTTGTCCGTCCATCGCTAGCCATCTGTGGTGCAGGCCTGGGCAGTAGGTCTCTGGGTGGGAGTCAGTGAGAATCAGCCGAGGGTGGAAACTGGGCCCAGGCCCCGATGTTTAAAGCCCCGCTCACCCGGTCAAGCTTGCCCATCTTGCGGCCTCGGCGAGTGTGAGAATCCCAGGGTTTGGTGGTGTTGTGGCTCGGGTCCTGCTCACTCTGCCTCCTCTCACGCTCTCATAGAAACATAGAAACATAGAAGATAGGAGCAGGAGTAGGCCATTCGGCCCCTCGAGCCTGTTCCGCCATTTAATGAGATCATGGCTGATCATCCAAAATTCAGTACCCTGTCCCTGCTTTCTCCCCATATCCCTTGATCCCTTTAACCTTAAGAAATATATCTAACTCCTCCTTGAATATACTTAATAAGTTGGCCTCAACTGCCTTCTGTGGTAGAGAAGTCCACAGGTTCACCACTCTCTGGGTGAAGAAATTCCTCCTCATCTCAGTCCTAAATGGCTTACCCCTTATCGTTAGACTGTGACCCCTGGTTCTGGACTCCCCTGCCAATGGGAACATCCTTCCTGCATCTAGCCTGTCTAGTCCTGTTAGAATTTTATAAGTTTCAATGAGATCCCCTCTCATTCTTCTAAACTCTAGCGAATATAAGCCCAATCGACCCAATCTCTCTTCATACGTCATTCCTGCCATCCCAGGTATCAGTCTGGTGAATCTTCGCTGCACTCCCTCCATGGCAAGAACATCCTTCCTCAGATAAGGCGACCAAAACTGCACACAATACTCAAGGTGTGGTCTCACCAAGGCCCTGTACAACTGCAGCAAGACATCCTTGCTCCTGCACTCGAATCCTCTCGCTATGAAGGCCAACATACCATTTGCCTTCTTAACCGTCTCTCTGGCCTGATTATGCAAGGAGAGCAAGTGCAGGGGTTCACTACTGATAGCGAGGTCGAAATCAAATCAAAAGCCCAAAGTTTGTAAATTGGGAAAGTTTCTGCCACTCAGGAGGTGGTGCGTCGATATTGGAGACAAACGTAAATAGATGCTATCGGTTATGTTGAATGCCTTATGCCATTTTCTTCTGGGCAAGTTGAACTCGCAGCGGATTCATACAGGCTGGCAATGCTGTTTTTGCATTACCCACCTGTACCTGTCCCCTGAGATAAACAGAAAGTCACAGTCACAACCTATTATTTAACTATAGGTTAGCTTTAAACAGAGAGCTTTGACATGGTCCAACACAAATGAAAAGACTTGAATGTGTTCTGAGTGAATAAGGCTTTCATTCTCGAGAAGCAAGGATTAATTTGATACTGAAACACTTATTTACTTCCATATGTTTCAAACTAACCAGAATACTTTCATATGTTATTACTGAAAGAAAAGCTCAGCACTCTGGCTTTGTCGCAACTAGATATCCACATTCTGGATCAGATTACACATTACGCATTGTAGACGAACACATTGGGTGTGTCTTGTCCTCCAAGGGGACCAATCAGAAATCTGGTGTTGCAAATAGACGCGATCCATAGTTAGTTGCCAAAGGGTTTGTGCGTTGCTAAAACATGAGTAAATTATAAGCATCAGAGCTTGAGCATTGGCACCTGATGAGGTGGTTGTCACATTAAGTACCAAAAGTGCTTGAGCGCTAGCACCTGATGAGGTGAAAAAGACTCTGAAACATCATTGAATTAGTGACCAGATGATTTTCACAACTAGAGAAAGATGCTTGTAAAAAGAGCTAAATACATTAATTGGCAAAAATGGCTTACACATCGGCTTTAGCAAGGCAGTATAACGCTTAAATTAATAAATTCAGACTTTTGCAATTCATTTAAACGTTTTATTCATTTAATGGGCAGCTACCATTGGAAAATATAGAAAAGGGATTTATGCAGGAAGATTTTATTCTCAAACATTTTATTTTTTATCAGTTCATTTAAGCGGGCTTAACTGTATTAAAAGTCTTGCATACTTACGATTGAGCCCTCCTAGCTTCATCTCCAAGGAAGTTGGCACAGTTCTCCAGAGCTAGCCACCTCAGACTTGTAAAAGTCAGGTTTATCACCTGACCTGGCCCCCCCACCCCAACGTTGCTTCTTGCTGCTTTTTCTTGTCACCTCTTCTGCTGCTCAATCTCTATGCCGGCCTATCCCTCACTTCAAGAAGTGGCCTTTCTTCATTTTCCCTGCTGCTACCCCTGCCCTGACCACCAGTTCATTTCATCCCATGCCCTGCAGCGAGAAAAGCCACATTGCTGGTTGTGCCTGGGAACCAGTTTTAAGTTGTTTGAGTGGCTATGATGCTTTTCATAGTAAACTACTTAAAGCCAGTTCCTGCTTATCGCTGAGAATGCAGCTTTCTCACTGCCGTAGCTGGTTTTCCAAAAGGGTTTTCTCAAAACTGAGCTGGGGCAAGCCTCTGTTACTCAAAGCATATATTTAATTTACACTGTAATTTTGACTTATTCCTGTAATTGCTTTGGAGATGGAGCTAGGAGGGCTTAATGGCAAGTATGCAAGCATTTTATATCGTGGATCACTTGCAGTTGCTCACAGTAAGTCGGAGGGTGTGTTCTCTCTCTTACATGTCTGTTATCTTCATGTAGCTGCTTCTTTTTCTCCTCTTATGCTTATCTTTCTCTTTCTATCTCTATCATGGAAAGCCTTTTTTTTAAACTTGTAAGGTAAAAGGGAAATCTATGATCCAAAGGGATATGGGGATAGTGCAGGTAAGTGGAGATGAGGTAGAAGATCTGCCATGATCTTATTGAATGGCAGAGCAGGCTCGAAGGGCCAAATGGCCTACTCCTGCTCCTATTTCTTATGCTCTTATGTTATGTTCCATCTCTCACCATTTAAAAAATACTCTGCTATTCTATTTTTCCCACCAAAGTGGATAACTTCACAATTCTCCACATTATATTCCATTTGCCTTGTTCTTGCCCACTCACTTAGCCTGTCTATATCCCCTTGAAGCCTCTTTGCACCCTCCTCACAACTTACATTCCCACCTAGCTTTGTATCATCAGCAAACTTGGATATATTACATAAGAACATAAAAAATAGGAGCAGGAGTAGGCCATACGGCCCCTCGGGCCTGCTCCGCCATTCAATAGGATCATGGCTGATCTGAATCTAGACTCACGTCCACTTCCCTGCCCTCTCCCCATAACCCCTAATTCCCTTATCTGCTAGGAAAATGCCTATCTCCATTTTAAATTTATTTAATGTTGCAGCTTCCACAGCTCTCTGGGGTAGCAAATTCCATTGATTTACTACCCTCTGAGTGAAGACGTTTCTCCTCATCTCAGTTTTGAAAGGGCAGCCCCTTATTCTAAGATTATGCCCCCTAGTTCTAGTCTCACCCATCAGTGGAAACATCTTCACCGCATCCACCCGATCAAGCCCCCTCACAATCTTATATGTTTCGATAAGATCGCCTCTCATTCTTCTGAACTCCAATGAGTAGAGTCCCAACCTACTCAACCTTTCCTCATACGTCAACCCCCTCTGGAATCAACCGAGTGAACCTTCTCTGAACCGCCTCGAGAGCAAGTATATCTTTTCTTAAATATGGAAACCAAAACTGCACGCAGTATTCCAGGTGTGGCCTCACCAAAACCATATATAACTGCAGCAAGACTTCCCTGTTTTTTATACTCCATCCCCCTTGCAATAAAATCCAAGATTCCATTGGCCTTCCGGATCACCTGCTGCACCTGCATACTAACTTTTTGTGTTTCATGCACCAGAACCCCCAGATCCCTTTGTACTGTAGCACTTTGCAGTTTCTCTCCATTTAGATAATAACTTGCTCTTTGATTTTTTCTGCCAAAGTGCATAACCTCACACTTTCCAACATTATATTGCATCTGCCAAATCTCTGCCCACTCACTTAGCCTGTCTATGTCCATTTGCAGGTTTTTTATGTCCTCCTCACTCACTGCTTTCCCTCCCATCTTTGTTTCGTCGGCAAACTTGGATATGTTGCACTCGGTCCCTTCCTCCAAATCGTTAATATAGATTGTAAAGAGTTGGGGTCCCAGCACTGACCCCTGCGGAACACCACTAGTTACTGATTGCCAGCCCGAGAATGAACCATTTATCCCAACTCTTTGTTTTCTGTTAGATAGCCAATCTTCTACCCATGCCAGTATATTACCCCCAGTCCCGTGCTTTTTTATCTTGATCAGTAATCTTTTGTGTGGAACCTTGTCAAATGCCTTTTGGAAGTCCAAATACACTACCTCCACTGGTTCCCCTTTATCCACCCTGTATGTTACATCCTCAAAGAATTCGAGCAAATTTGTCAAACATGACTTCCCCTTTGTAAAACCATGCTGACTCTGTTCTATTAAATTATGTTTATCCAAATGCTCTGTTACTGTTTCCTTAATAATGGACTCCAACATTTTGCCAACCACAGATGTTGGGCTAACTGGTCTATAGTTTCCAGCTTTTTGTCTACTTCCCTTCTTAAATAAGGGTGTTACATTAGCAGTTTTCCAATCTGCCGGGGCCTTTCCTGAGTCCAGGGAGTTCTGGAAAATGATCACCAATGCATCCACAATCCCTACCGCCACTTCTCTCAAGACCCTAGGATGTAGGCCATCGGGTCCGGGGGATTTATCCGCCTTAAGTCCCATTATTTTACTGAGTACCAGCTCCTTAGTGATTTTAATCGTGTTTAGCTCCTCTTTCCCCCCCCCCCCCCCTCCGCCCCCCCCATTGCCCCCTGTTTGTCCAGTGTTGGGATATTTTTAGTGTCCTCTACTGTAAAGACTGATACAAAATATTTGTTCAGCGTCTTTGCCATCTCCATGTTCCCCACCACTAGTTTCCCAGTCCCATCCTCTAAGGGACCAACGTTCACTTTAGCCACCCTTTTACTTTTTATGTAGCTGTAGAAACTCTTGCTATCTGTTTTTATATTTTTTGCTAGTTTACTTTCATAATCTATCTTCCCTTTCTTAATTAATCTTTTAGTTATTGTTTGCTGGCTTTTAAATGCTTCTCAATCTTCTATCCTCCCACTAGATTTGGCTACTTTATATGCCCTTTGTTTTCAGTCGAATACTATCCTTTATTACTTTACTAAGCCACGGATGGCTGTCTTTTCTTTTACTCCCCTTTTTCCTCAGTGGAATATATTTATCTTGAAAGATGTGAAATATCTCCTTGAATGTAGACCACTGCTCTTGTACCGTCTTACACTTTAATCTGTTATCCCAGTCCACTTTAGTCAATTCTACTCTCATACCTTCATAGTCTCCTTTATTTAAGCTTAGTACGCTGGTTTGAGATCCAACTCTCTCACCCTCAAACTGAATTTGGAATTCAACCATATTATGGTCACTCATTCTAAGGGGATCCTTTACTAGGACATTTTTTATTAATCCTGTCTCATTACACAGGACCGGATCTAAGATTGCCTGCCACCTGGTTGGTTTAGTTACATACTGCTCAAGGAACCCGTCCCTAATACACTCTATGAACTCTTCCTCAATGCTGCCATGCCCAATTTGATTAGTCCAGTCAATATGAAAGTTAAAATCCCCCATGATTATAGCTGTTCCCTTATTACAAGCCCCAACTATTTCCTGATTTATACTCCGACCAACAGAGCTGCAACTGTTAGGAGACCTGTAGACTACGCCCACTAGTGACTTTTTCCCCTTATTATTCCTTATCTCCACCCAAACTGTTTCACTATCCTGATCCTTTGACCCAATATCATTTCTGACTATTGCAGTGATTCCATCCTTGATTAACATAGCAACCCCACCTCCCTTTCCTTCCTGTCTGTCCTTCCTAATTGTCAAATACCCTTGTATGTTTAGTTCCCAGTCATGATTATCTTGCAGCCATGTTTCCGTAATGGCCACCAGATCATACCCATGTGTAGTTATTTGCACCGTCAACTCGTCAATTTTGTTACGAATGCTGCGTGCATTCAGATAAAGAACTTTCAAATATGTTTTCTGACAATTTATTCCTGCTTTTACCCCTTTTACTACTTTACCTTTATCATTATACATTCTGTCCCTTCCTGACATGCTCTGGTTTTTAATTACCCCACTGCTACCTTGCTCTATTGCCTTCTCCGCTGTCATTTTTATTTTTCACTCTCTTAAAACCGCCCCCCCCCCCCCACTAATTAGTTTAAAGCCCTCTCTACAGCCCTAGTTATTCGATTCGCCAGGATTCTAGTCCCAGCACTGGCCAAGTGAAGTCCGTCCCAACGGAACAGCTCTCTCCCGTCCCAGTACTGGTGCCAGTGTCCCAGGAAGCAAAACCCATTTCTCCCACACCAGTATTTGAGCCACGCATTTAACTCTCTAATTTTATTTACCCTAGCCAAATTTGCACGTGGCTCAGGTAGTAATCCAGAGATTATTACCCTTGTGGTTCTGCTTTTTAATTTGGCCCCTAGCTGCTCAAACTCCCTCAGCAGAACCTCCTTCCTTGTCCTATCTATGTCATTGGTACCAACATGGACCACGACAACTGGATCCTCCCCCTCCCACTCCAAGTTTCTTTCCAGCCCAGAGGAGATGTCCTTAACCCTGGCACCAGGCAGGCAACACAGCCTTCGGGACTCTCACTCTCGGCTGCAAAGAACTCTATCTATCCCCCTAACGATACTATCCCCTACCACTACAACATTTCTTTTAACTCCCCCCACTTGAATGGCCCCCCGCTCCACGGTGCTGTGGCCAGGTTGCTCATCCTCCCCGCAGTCCCTGTTCCCATCCTCACGGAGTAAGAGCCTCAAACCTGTTGGACAAGAGCAAGGGCTGCGGCTCCTCCAAAACTACCTCCTGGATCTCCGTACCTGCCTCACTTCTAGTCACACCATCCTGACCCTGGCCACGGACTACATCTGAATGAATTAATCTAATTAGTGTGACTACCTCCTGATACACAGAGTCCAGGTAACTCTCCCCCTCCCTGATGTGTCTCAGTGTTTGAAGCTCGGACTCCAGCTCTTCAACACGGAGCCGGAATTCCTCGAGCAGCCAACACTTACTGCAAATGTGATCACCGTGAGCATCAATGGTGTCCACTAGCTCCCACATATTGCAGCAGCAACACATCGCCTGATCTCCCATTCTATGTAATTAATTAAATTTATTAATATTATTTTTAAATACCCTCTGCCCTGATTCTGGATGATAAATATCGCACCTTAGTAACTATAAACCACAGAGTTTAAGCTTAAAAAAGAGAGAAATACTTACCAACCAATCACTTACCCGCTTTCTGGTGACGTCACACTTGGATTACTTTTTACCCCTCTCCTTCCCTCCGAGTTCGGAGACTGGTAGGCCTTACCTGGTCTCTGGGGCCTTTTATAGCCCCGCTCCGCCGCTCGAGATTCCCGCCGACGCTGTGAGGCCTTACCTGGTCTCTGGGGCCTTTTATAGCCCCGCTCTGCCGCTCGAGATTCCCGCCGACGCTGTGAGGCCTTACCTGGTCTCTGGGGCCTTTTATAGTCCCGCTCTGCCGCTCGAGATTCCCGCCGACGCCTCATCCAAATCATTGATATAGATTGTGAATAGCTGAGGCCCAAGCACTGATCCTTGCGGTACCCCACTAGTTATAGCCTGCCAACCTGAAAATGACCCGTTTATTCCTACTCTCTGTTTTCTGTCCGTTAACCAATCCTCAGTCCATGCTAGTATATTGCCCCCAATCCCATGAGCCCTAATTTTGTTTAATAACCTCTTATGTGGCACCTTATCGAATACCTTCTGAAAATCTAAATACACCACATCCACTGGTTCCCCCTTATCTATTCTGCTAGTTACAACCTCAAAAAAACTTAACAGATTTCCCTTTCATAAATCCATGTTGACTCTGCCCAATCCTATTATTATTTTCTAAGTGCCCTGTTACCACATCCTTAATAATAGATTCTAGCATTTTCCCTACTGTACGGATCTGTCTATTTCTATTTTCCCTTTCTTTATCAATTTCTTGGTCCTCCTTTGCTGAATTCTAAAATCCCCCCAATCCTCAGGCTTCCTGCTCTTTTTGGCAACATTATAAGCCTCTTCCTTTGATCTAATACTATCTTTAACTTCTCTTGTTAGCCACGGTTGGACCACTTTTCCCGTGGGGTTTTCGTGCCTTAAAGGAATGTATATTTGTTGTAAATTATATATTCTTTAAATGCTAGCCATTGTGTGTCTACCATCATACCTTTTAATGTAGTTTTCCAATCTACCTTAGCCAACTCACCCCTCATACTGTACCTATATAGTTTGCTTTGTTTCGATTTAAGACCCTAGTTTCGGATTTAACTAAATCACTTTCAAACTCAATATAAAATTCTATCATATTATGGTCACTCTTCCCTAAAAGCCCCTTTACTACAAGGTTATTAATAAACCCTTTCTCATTGCACAATACTAGATCTCAACTAGCCTGTTCCCTCATTGGTTCCTCAACATACTGATCTAGAAAACTATCTTGTATACATTCCATGAATTCGTCCTCCATACTATTACTGCAAATTTGGTTTGCCCAGTCTATATGTAGATTATTGTCCCCCATGACTATTGTATTAACCTTGTTTCATTCGCCTCTAATTTCCTGATGTATACTCTGTCCTACATTACAACCACTGTTTGAGGGCCGATAAACAACTCCCACCAATGTTTTCTGCCCCTTGCTGTTTCTTAGCTCCACCCAAACTGATTCTACTTCTTGATTTTCGGAGCTAAGATCCTTTCTCTCTACTGTCTTTATCCCATCCTTTATTATCAGGGCTACCCCTCCTCTTCCATTTTGCCTATCTCTTCTAAAAGTTAAATATCCTGGAATATTTAGTTCTCAACCTTGGTCACTGTGCAACCACGTCTCCGTAATGTCTATTAGATCAAACCTATTCATTTCTATCTCCGCTATTAATTCATCTATTTTGTTTAGAATCATAGCAAGTTACAGCACGGAAGGAGGCCATTTCGGCCCATCGTGTCCGCGCCAGCCAACAAAGAGCTATCCAGCCTTATCCCACTTCCCAGCTCTTGGTCCGTAGCCCTGCAGGTTACAGCATCCCAATTGCACATCCAAGTACTTTTTAAATGTGGTTAGGGTTCCTGCCTCTACCACCCTTTCAGGCAGTGAGTTCCAGACTCCCACAACCCTCTGGGTGAAGAAAGTTCCCCACAAATCCCCTCTAAACCTTCTACTAATTACTTTAAATCTGTGCCCCCTGGTTTTTGACCCCACTGCTAAGGGAACTAGGTCCTTTCTATCCACTTTATCTATGCTCCTCATAATTTTATACACCTTAATAAGGTCTGCCCTTTGCCTCCTCTGTTCCAAGGAAAATAGACCCAGTCTTTCCTCATAGCTAAGATTCTCTACTCCCGGCAACATCCTTGTAAATCTCCTCTGTACCCTCTCTAGTGCAATCACATCTTTCCTGTAATGTGGTGACCAGAACTGCACGCAGTACTCTAGCTGAGGCCTAACTAGTGTTTTATACAGTTGGAGCATAACCCCCCTGCTCTTGTATTCTATGCCACAGCTAATAAAGGCAAGCATTCTGTATGCCTTCTTAACCACCTTATCTACTTGGCCTGCTACCTTCAGGGATCTATGGACATACACTCCAAGGTCCCTTTGTTCCTCTACAGTACTCAGTGTCCTACCATTTAATATGTATTCCCTTTCCTTGTTAGCCCTCCCCAAATGCATTACCTCACACTTCTCCGGATTGAATTCCATTTGCCACTGTTCTGCCCAATTTATTGATATCTTCCTGCAGTCTACAGCTTCCAGTATCAACCACATGGCCGATTTTAGTATCATCTGCAAACTTCTTAAACATACCCCCTATATTCAAGTCAAGATCATTGATATATACCACAAAAAGCAAGGGACCTAGTACTGAGCCCTGCAGAACCCCACTGGAAACAGCCTTCCAGTCATAAAAACACCCATCAACCATTACCCTCTGCTTCCTGTCTCCGAGACAGTTTTGAATCCAACTTGACACTTTGCCCTGGATCCCATGGGCTTTTAACTTCGTGACCAGTCTGCCATGTGGAACCTTATCAAAAACCTTGTTAAAGTCCATATACACTACATCAAACGCATTACCCTCATCTACCCTCCTTGTTACCTCCTCAAAAAATTCATTCAAGTTTGTCAGACACGACCTTCCCTTAACAAATCCAGGCTGACTATCCTTGATAATCCGTGTCTTTCGAAATGAAGATTTATCCTGTCCTTCAGAATTCTTTCCAATAAGTTTCCTACCACCGAGGTTAGGCTGCCTGGCCTGTAATTACTCGGTCTATCCTTTTCTCCCTTTTTAAACAAGGGTACCACATTAGCAGTCCTCCAGTCCTCCGGCACCACACCTGAAACCAGAGAGGATTGAAAAATGATGGTCAGGGCCTCTGCTATTTCCTCTTTTGCTTCGCTTAACAGCTTGGGATACATTTCATCCGGGCCTGGGGATTTATCCACTTTTAAAGCTGCTAAACCCCTTAATACTTCCTCTCTCACTATGTTTATTTCATCTAATATTTCACACTCCTCCTCCCTGATAGCAATGTCTGCTTCACCCCTCTCCTTTGTGAAAACAGACACAAAGTATTCATTAAGAACCCTACCGACGTCTCCTGCCTCCACACACAGATTACCCTCATGATCTCTAATAGGGCCCACCCTTTCTTTAGTTATCCTCTTACTCTTAATATATTTATAAAACATCTTTGGGTTTTCCTTGATTTTACTTGCCAAGAATTTTTCATGCTCTCTCTTTGCTTTCCTAATATCATTTTTAATTGCACCCCTGCACTTTCTGTACTCCTCTAAAGATTCTGGCGTATTTAGCCCTCGGTATCTGTCATACGCCACCCTTTTTTTTCTTTATCCTACCCTGTATGTCCCTAGACATCCAGGGGCTCTAGATTTGTTAGTCCCACCTTTTTTCTTTAAGGGCACATAATTGGTCTGAACCCTCTGGATTTCCTCCTTGAATGCCTCCCACTGCTCTGACACTGATTTACCTTCAAGTAGTTTTTTCCAGTCCATTATGGCTAAATCCCCTCTGAGCTTAGCAAAATTTGCTTTTCCCCAATTTAGAATTTTTATTCCTGGTCTATCCTTGTCCTTTTCCATAACTACCTTAAATCTAACAGAATTATGGTCACTAGCACCAAAATGCTCCCCCACTGATGCGCCTTCTACCTGCCCAGCTTCATTCCCTAAAACTAAGTCCTGAACCGCCCCCTCCCTTGTTGGGCTTGCTACAGACTGGCTAAAAAAGTTCTCCTGGATGCATTTTAGGAATTCCGCACCCTCTATACCCTTCACACTAATTTTATCCCAGTTAATGTTGCAGTATTTGAAATCACCTACTAGTACTGCCCTATAGTTTTTGCACTTCTCAGAAATGTGTCTACATATTTGTTCTTCTATCTCCCTCTCACTGTTTGGGGGTCTGTAGTACACTCCCAGCAGCGTGATCGCCCCTTTTTTGTTTTTCAATTCGACCCATATGGCCTCGTTTGATGATCCCTCCAACATCATATCCCATCTCACAGCTGTAATAGTTTCTTTAATCAATACTGCGACCCCCCCTCCCTTTTTACCTTCCTCTCTATCCCGTCTGAAAATCCTGTTGAGCAGCTGTACCTGCCCCTCTTTAAGCCACGTCTCTAATAGCTATAATATCATAGTCCCAAGTATCTACCTGTGCTCTCAGCTTATCTGCCTTGTTCGCTATACTCCTTGCATTGAAGTATATACCATTTAGTACAGGCAAACCTCCTTGTTGACTACTATCTAGCCCTTGATTCCTCTGTCCTTCCAATTTACTTTCTGCGTTTTTGTCTTCCAATTCCAGTTTTTCTTCCCTCCGTACTGACTCTATACTTAGGTTCCTATCCCCCTGCCAAGCTAGTTTAAACCCTCCCCAACAGCACTAGCAAACCCTCCTGCAAGGATATTGGTCCAATTCCTGTTGAGGTGCAACCCGTCTGGTCCCACCTCCCTCAGAAACGGTTCCAATTCCTCAGGAATCTAAAGCCCTCCTGCACCATCTCTGCAGCCACGCATTCATTTGCTCTATCTTCCTATTTCTGTACTCACTAGCATGTGGCACTGGCAGTAATCCGGAGATTACTACCTTTGGGGTCCTGCTTTTTAACCTCTTTCCTATCTCCCTAAACTCTGCCTGCAGGACCTCATCCCTCTTTCTACCTATGTCGTTGGTACTGATATGGACCACGACCTCTGGCTGTTCATCCTCCCCCCTCCGAATGCCCTGCAGCTGTTCAGTGACGTCTTTGACCCTGGAACCAGGGAGGCAACATACCATCCTGGAGTCACGTCTGCGGCCGCAGGAACGCCTGTTTGCTCCCCTAACTATTGAATCCCCTATCACCATTGCTCTCCCTCGCCTCTTCCCCCCGCCCCGTGCAGCTGAGCCTTCCATGGTGCTGTGGACTTGGCTCTGGCTGCACTCCCCAGAGGAACCATCGCCCTCACCAGTACTCAGCACCGAATACTGGTTAATGCTTCGCCCGTTCAGATCTAGTGCCTTTAGCTTTGACTTTTTTCTATTTTTCCCTGATGTCACCTTAGTCACTGATGCATTATTATCTTTGTTACTCTCCCTGTCCCTTCCTGACCCACTCTGCTTATTTTTACCCAAAACTCTGCTCTGCTCTAGAGCCTTGACATTTCTATTGCTGCTTTTAAATTTACTCTATCCTGAATCCTCCCCCCCCCCCCCAACCCTTCATTAGTTTAAATCTCTGTCTACTGCCCTAGTTATTCAATTCGGCAGGACACTGGTTCTATGCCGGTTTAAGTGGAGCCCGTTCCAACCTAACATCTCCTTCTTTCCCCAGTACTGGTGCCAGTGCCCCATGAAGCAAAACCCCTGCCTCCCACACCACTCTTTGAGCCACACATTTAACCTTCTAATCTGCTTATCCTTATGCCAATTGACGCTTGGCTCAGGTAACAATCTAGAGATTATTACCTTTTGAGGTTCTACTTTTTAATTTGGATCCCAACTTCTCAAATTCTCTCAGCAGAACCTCATTCCTAGTTCTACCAATGTCGTTGGTTCCTATGTGGACCACAACAACTGGATCCTCCCCCTCCCACTCCCAAGTTCTTTTCCATCCTCGGGGAGATGTCTTTAACCCTGGCAACACAACACAACCTTCAGAACTCCCGGTCGCTGCTGCAAAGAACAGTATTTATTCCTCTGACTATACTGTCCCCTACCACAACTACATTCCCTTTCACTCTCCCCACTTGAATGGCCTCCTGCATCATGGCGCCATGGTCCGGTTGCTCATCCATCCTGCAGGCTTTTCCCTCATCCACACTTGCAGCAAGAGCCTCATACCTGTTGGATAAGGACAGATGCCGAGGTTCCTCCAGCACTGCACCTGGAGTCCCCTTACCTGCCTGAGTTGCAGTCGCACCCTTCTGCCCCTGGCCACTAACCAGACCTGTACAACTACCTAACCTAAGGGGTGTGACTGCCTCCTGGATCAAAGTGTCCAGGTAACTCTCCCCCTCCCTGATGCTCCGCAATGTCTGCACCTCAGACTCCAGCTCAACAACTCTGAGCTGAAGCTCCTCAAGATGCAGGCACTTACTGCAAACGTGGTTGTCCGGGATCACAATTGTCTCCACAAACTCCCACGTGCTGCAGTTGAGTAACACCACCTGCACTGCCATCCCTGTATGAGCTTGTTCTATTTAATTACATTTTAAGGTTAGTTTCTTGACTACTCAATTGATCTAGATTAAGTTATGGGTAATGAAATTAAATATCTACCTGTAACACAAAGCGCTACAGGTAGTGTAGGCAAAAAGCAGCAACTCTTCTCCGAATTCCCACTCTTTCCAAATTCCCAAATGAAACACTCTGTTTAAGTGCACTCCGTTTAATTCCGCTCTGTGCAGGCCGCTCAGTTATAGCCAGTTTCCTGATGTGTGTGTGTATGTATATATGTATATATTTTATAGCTTTGAAGGTGTTATACATTAATAATAAATTTTACATACATATGTTAATGTAGATCACATTCAAAGATATAACATAGTTTTACTGATCCATGCAACTGAATTTAATCTACAGTACATTGTATAAGAATCTAATAAGATAATCATGTTTTGATTATAGGTGGGGAAAATTAAGAATTTTTTTTTTTTTTTTTTACAGGTGACTGGTGATACTATTTATAATATATTAAGATTAGCGGAAGTAGAAATTGATAAAGATGAGCGACCAATCAGCCCTCATAAGATTAAATCTACAGAGGTGAGATGACCAATTTGAAATTCATATTTTAATTGTTTGTATGTTGCCAAATTTAAGTATGGAGTCCATAGTCATTAGATTAGAAGCACTTTTTGGATACAGTTCTTCTACAGATTCATCAATCTGTTATATGTATCAATTGTAACTGCAGTACTTAACATTGGCCACAGGGTGGCTGTGTAACAGTACATTTTCTATCTTGCTTCAGGTAAGTTAGGGCAAGTATGTTGTACAACAACTTGTATTTATATAGCGCCTTTAACATAGTAAAATGTCCCCAAGGCGCTGCACAGGAGTGTTTTAAGACAAAAAAAATTGACACTGATCCACATAAGGATAAGAAGTTTGCAGATGATACAAAAATTGCCCATGTGGTTGATAATGAAGAAGAAAGCTGCAGACTGCAGGAAGACATCACTGGGCTGGTCAGGTGGGCAGAACAGTGGCAAATGGAATTCAATCTGGAGAAGTGTGAGGTAATGCATTTTGGGAGGGCTAACAAGGCAAGGGAATACACTATAAATGGTAGGACACTGAGAAGTGTGGAAGATCAGAGGGACCTTGGAGTGCATGTCCACCGATTCCTGAAGGAAGCAGGACAGGTAGATAAGGTGGTTAAGAAGGCATATAGGATACATGCCTTTATTAGCTGAGGCATAGAATATAAGAGCAGGGAGGTTATGCTTGAACTGTATAAAACACTAGCTAGGTAGCAGCTAGAGTACTGTGTGCAGTTCTGGTCACCACATTACAGGAAGGATGTGATTGCACTCGAGAGGGTGCAGAGGAGATTTACGAGGATGTTGCCTGGGCTGGGGAATTTTAGCTATGAGGAAAGATTGGATAGGCTGGGATTGTTTTCTTTGGAACAGTGGAGGCTAATGGAAGACCTAATTGAGGTGTATAAAATTGAGGGGCCTAGATAGTGTGGATAGGAAGGACCTATTTCCCTTAGCAGAAGGGTCAATAACTAGGGGTCATAGATTTAAAGTAATTGGTCGGCGGTTTAGAGGGGATTTGAGGAGAAATTTTTTCACCCAAAGGGTTGTGGGGGTCTGGAACTCACTGCCTGAAAGGGTGGTAGAGGCAGAGACCCTCATCACATTTAAAAAGTACTTGGATATGCACTTGAAGGTCTATAACCTACAAGACTATGGACCAAGCGCTGGAAAGTGGGATTAGGGTGGAATAGATCTTTGTCGGCTGCTACGGACAAGATGGGCTAAATGGCCTCCTTCTGTGCTGTAAATTTCTATGATTCTATGAAAGAGTAGAGAGAAAGGATCTTAGCTCCGAAAATCAAGAAGTAAAATCAGTTTGGGTGGAGCTAAGAAACAGCAAGGGGCAGTAAACATTGGTGGGAGTTGTTTATGGGCTCCCAAACGGTAGTTGCAATGTAGGACAGAGTATAAAGCAGGAAATTAGAGGTGCATGTAACAAGGGTAATACAGCGATCATGGGGGACTTTAATCTACATATAGACTGGGCAAACCAAATTTGCAGTAATAGTGTGGAGGATGAAATCATGGAATGTATGCAAGATAGTTTTCTAGATCATTAGGTTGAGGAATCAACTAGGGAACAGGATATTTAAGATCAAGTATTGTGCAATGAGAAAGGGTTAATTAATAACCTTGTAGTAAAGGGACCTTTAGGAAAGAGTGACTGACGTAATAAAGACTCACTACGCACTTGGTTGTACATAAAGCAAGGCTTTTATCGACTTGTAACAAAACATGGAGGTCTAGTTAGTAGTCACTAGCTTCCTGTTTCCAGACTGTCTCTGGCCAAGTTGGGCCCACGCCCGAGTATTTATACTTCCCGGGCGGTGCCCTCAGCTGGCCGTTCAGTAGTACTTTCTGAGTTACTTCTTGTAGAAGTTGCGATTTATGACAGTGACCATAATATGATGGAATATTATATTCAATTTGAAAGTGATTTAGTTAAATACGAAACTAGGGTCTTCAATCTAAACAAAGCAAACTACGTAGGTATGAGGGGCGAGTTCGCTACGGTAGATTGGGAAACTACATTAAAAGGTATGACGGTAGACAGGCAATGGCTAGCATTTAAAGAATTAATACATAATTTATAACAAATACACATTCCTTTAAGGCACAAAACCCCACAGGAAAGTGGTCCAACTGTGGCTAACAAGAGAAGTTAACGATAGTATTAGATCAAAGGAAGAGACTTATAATGTTGCCAAAAAGGGTAGGAAGCTTGAGGATTGGGAGGATTTTAGAATTCAGCAAAGGAGGACCAAGAAATTGATGATGAAGGGGAAAATAGAACATGAGAGTAAACTAGCAAGAGACATAAAAACAGACTGTAAAAGCTTCTATAGGTATGTAAAAAGGAAAAGATTAGTGAAAGTAAATGTGGGTCCCTTACAGGCTGAGACAATGGGGAGTAAGGAAATGGTAGAGAAATTAAACAAAGACTTTGTAAAGTCTGTCTTCATGGAAGAAGATGCAAAAAACTTCCTGGAAATAGTGGAGAACCAAGGCTCTAGCGAGAATGAGGAATTGAAAGAAATTAGTATTAGGAAACATAGAAACATAGAAGATAGGAGCAGGAGTAGGCCATTCGGCCCCTCGAGCCTGCTCCGCCATTCAATGAGATCATGGCTGATCATCCAAATTCAGTACCCTGTCCCTGCCTTCTCCCCATATCCCTTGATCCCTTTAGCCTTAAGAAATATATCCAACTCCTTCTTGAATATATTTAATGAACTGGCCTCCACCGCCCTCTGTGGCAGAGAATTCCACAGGTTCACCACTCTCTGGGTGAAGAAATTCCTCCTCATCTCAGTCCTAAATGGTTTACCCATTATCCTTAGACTATGACCCCTAGTTCTGGACTCCCCGGCCATCGGGAACATCCTTCCTGCATCTAAGTCTGTCCAGGCCTGACAGAATTTTATAGGTTTCGATGAGATCCCCTCTCAATCTTCTAAACTCCAGTGAGTACAAGCCCAATCGACACAATCTCTCCTCATATGTCATTCCTGCCATCCCAGGTATCAGCCTGGTGAATCTTCACTGCACTCCTTCCATGGCAAGAACATCCTTCCTCAGATAAGGCGACCAAAACTGCACACAATACTCAAGGTGCGGTCTCACCAAGGCCCTGTACAACTGCAGCAACACATCCTTGTTCCTGTACTCGAACCCTCTTGCTACGAAGGCCAACATACCATTTGCCTTCTTAACCGCCTGCTGCACCTGCATGCTTACCTTCAGCGACTGGTGCACAAGAACACCCAGGTCTCTTTGCACTTCCCCTTCTCCCAATCTATTGCCATTCAAATAATCTGCCTTCCTGTTTTTGCCTTAAAAATATAGTACTGGAGAAATTAATGGGACTGAAAGCTGATAAATCCCCTGGACATGATGGCCTACATCCTAGGGTTTTGAAAGAAGTGCCTATAGAGATAGTGGATGCATTGGTTGTCATTTTCCAAAATTCCATAGATCCTGGAATGGTTTCCGGGGATTGGAAGGTAGCAGATGTAACCCCATGTGTTTGACAAATCTGTTAAATTTTTTGATGATGTAACTAGCAGAATAGATAAGGTAGAACCAGTGAATGTGGTGTATTTTGATTCTCAGAAGGCATTCGATAAGGTGCCACACGAGGTTATTAAACAAAATTAGGGCTCATGGGATTGGGGGTAATATACTAGCATGGATTGAGGATTGGTTAACGGACAGAAAACAGAGTGTCGGAATAATCGGGTCATTTTCGGGTTGGCAGGCTGTAACTAGTGGGGTACTCAGCTATTCACAATCTACATCAATGATTTGGATGAGGGGCCCAAATGTAATATAGGGGTTGGTCTTTTTGGACTGAGATGAGGAGAAATTTCTTCACTGAGGGTGGTGAATCTTTGGAATTCTCTACCCGAGAGGGCAGTGGAGGCTCAGTCATTGAGTATATTCAAGACAGAGATCGATAAATTTTTGAATATTAAGGGAATGGAGGGATATGGGGATAGTGCAGGAATGTGGGGATGAGGTAGATGATCAGCCATGATCTTATTGAATGGCGGAGCTGCCTCGAAGAGCCAAATGGCCTACTCTTGCTCCTATTTCTTATGTTCTTATGTCCTTCAAATCTGCCGTCATCACCCCCTCCTCAAAAAAAAAAAAAACAACGCTTGACCCCTTCTGTCCTTGCAAACTATTGCCCCATCTCCAGCCTCCCTTTCCTCTAAAGTCCTTGAACGTGTTGTCGCCACCCAAATCCGTGCCTATCTTTCCCGGAATCCCTCCAACGGGTTTCCGCCCTGCTACAATACTGAAACTGTTCTTACCAAAGTCACAAATTACTAATTGACTGTGACAAAGGTAAAGTATCACTTCTCGTCCTTCTGGACCTGTCTACAGCCTCTGACACGGTTGACCACAAAATTCTGCTCCAACGCCTCTCCACCGTCGTCCAGCTGGATGGGACTGCACTTGCCTGGTTTCATTCCTATCTTTCCAGCCGTAGCCATGGAATCACCTGCAATGGCTTCTCATCCTGATCCCGCACTGTCACCTCTGGTGTCCCGCAAGGATCTATACTTGGGCCCCCTCCGATTTCTCATCTACATGCTGCCCCTCGGTGACATCATCTGACGACACAGCATGAGTTTTCTCATGTACACTGATGATACCCAGCTCTACCTCATCCACCTCTCTCGAACCCTCCAGTGTCTCTATACTGTCAAACTGCTTGTCCGACATCCAGCACTGGATGAGCAGAAACTTCCTCCAATTAAATAGCGGGAAGACCGAAGTCATTGTCTTCGGTTCACGCCACAAAACTCCATTCCCTTTCCACTGATTCGATCGCTCTCCCCGGCAACTGTCTAAGGCTGACCAAGTCTGTTCGCAACCTTGGTGTCAGATTTGATCAAAAATTGAGCTTCCGACCTCATATCCGTTCCATTACTAAGACTGCCCATTTCCACCTTCGTAACATCACCCATTGCCTCAGCTTATCAGTTGCCGAAATCCTCATCCATGCTTTTGTTACCTCTAGATTTGACTATTCCAACACACTCCTGGCTGGCCTCCCTAGTTCTACCCTCCAGAAACTTGAGGTCGTCCAAAACTCTGCTGCCCGTGAGCTAACTTGCACCAAGCCCGCTCGCCCATCTCCTCTGTGCTCGCTGACTTACATTGGCTCCTGGTTAGGCACTGCCTCGGTATTAAAATTCTCATCCTTGTTTTCAAATCCCTCCATGGCTTCGCCCCTCCTTATCTCTGTAATCTCCTCCAGCCCTATAATCCCCCGAGACCTCTGCACTCTGCCTATTCTGGCCTTTTGAACATCCCTGATTTTAATTGCTCCACCATTGGTGGTTGTGCCTTCAGCTGCCTAGGTCCTAAGCTCTGGAATTCCCTCCCCAAATCTCTCCGCCTCTCCACTTCCTTTACTTCCTTAAGACACTCCTTTAAACCTACCTCCTTGATCAAGCTTTTGGCCATCTGCCCTAACATCTCCTTATATGGCTCGGTTCCAAATTTAGTTTATTTTGATAACGCTCCTGTGAAGCATCTTGGGACTTTTTTTACATTAAGACGCTATATAAATATAAGTTGTTGTTTGAACACTGAGATATTATTGTCAAGAACTGCTGATTTGCCATGCAGCTGTTTTTCTGAGGCCTGAGAATAGGATTCGATTTACCAGAGTATAGTTGTGGTCCCTATCCACAAGAGGGGATCCTAATAAGACTGAAAACTAAAGGAATCTTGCTGATATCAGTGGCTGTTAAGATTGCTCTTCAGATCATTGTGACATTTAATCTGGTGGCCCGGGGTTAATCAAAAAAGGATCAAGTTGGATTTTGTTTTTGTGAGGATTGTGTGGCAGGTTGTGGCTTATTACGATTTTCTGGACCTTCATAAGGCTTTAGGGGTGATCCTCTTAACATTGCCTTTATCGAAAAACTGAAACCTTCAGGAGTAGATGGCCAATTTTTGGATTTTATCTGGGATCTTTAACCAATGGAGGAATGGTTTAGGATCATTGTATAGCTGCACACCCTTGTGGGTAGATGTAATCCACAGGTCCTCCTTCAGCTCTCTAATGACTCTTACCCTTTACACTCTCCATCATAGCCTTGATGACTGATCATAATTGATTGGACTTTGTCCCTTATGAACAGGAAATGCACTTCTTCAGAGTTCTACCTTTGGAGAGGGTAACATGGCTTGGGTCTAACAATTAGCCTAACTGCAGTAAATTAAGTACTGGAAATTATGTAAGATTCCCACTATGTCTTCAGTCAATTCAGAAAGTGAAAATACTACATCGAGGAACAGACTGATAGACTGATGAAAGAAAACTTGCATTTAAATAGCGCCTTTCATGACCACCGGATTTCCCAAAGCACTTTACAGCCAGTGAAGTACTTTTTGAAGTGTCTTCTCCCCCTTAGGCAGTCCCTCGGAATCGAGGATGACTTGCTTCCACATTAAAAATGAGTTCTCTGGTGACTGATGAGTCCAATGCGGGACCTACAGTTTCTGTCACAGGTGGGGCAGACGGTGGTTGAAGGGGCGGGGTGCTTGGGCTGACGTGCGCTCCTTGCGCTGCCTGCGCTTGGCTTCCGCTTGCTCCCGGCGAAGAGAGTCGCGGTGTTCGGCGCCTTCCCGGATGCTTCTCCACTTTGTGCGGTCTTGGGCCAGGGATTCCCAGGTGCCGGTGGGGATGTTGCACTTTTTCAAGGAGGCTTTGATGGTGTCCTTGAAGCGTTTCCTCTGGTCACCTGGGGCTCTTGCCGTGCCAGAGCTCCGAGTAGAGCGCTTGTTTTGGGAGTCTTGTATCAGGCATGCGGACAATGTGACCCGTTCATCGGAGCTGATGTAGTCACTGTTGTAATGTAGGCAACGTGGCAGCCATTTTGTGCACAGCAAGCTCCCACAGGCTAAAATACCTAATTATTTGCATATTAGATGACATGGTGATGCATGAGAAATGGGCATGTACTACATAGTACAATCAGTAAGCTCAAAAGTTTGGAAAACAATCCAGAGGGCTAATTTATTCTTTTTCTGTCTGCGCTGGTAGAACTTTGGAACAATCATTTGATGAAGAAGTAATGTTCTCGGGAAAGATTCAGGATTGCTGCAGAATAAGTCTCCTCCTTCACCATGTCACTTCTATCTTCCTCCACAGTGCTTTGGTAACAACCCCCTTCCTCTAAAGGACTAGTCAGATTAACTCTCTTTCTGGGTACCATTGATAATTCCTTCAGCAACAAAATCCTTCAGTTTATAAACTGAACATTTCTTTGATCTCAGAATAGCAGATTAAAGGCTCAATACTATTTTGACATCTAAAACAGATTATTTTAAAATGAAATGCAATGTTACAACCACTTGGCCAAATATGAACTCTCTTTAAAATAGTGTAAGAAATAATTACTACAGGTAGACTACCTTTTATCCGAACTTCCGAAAACCGAAACCCTCTAAAAACCGAAGGTTTTTTCGTTCAGCGTAAGTCGTGCGCACGACATGACCAGAGTGGCGCACGACCCCGACCCCCGCCGACCCCCCCGCCGAACCCGACTCCCGCCGACCCCCCCCCCCCCCGCGGACCCCCACCGCCGACCCACCCCCGACAAATTTCCCAGTCTTATAAAATACCTTCCGAAATCCGAAATTTTCCGAAAACCGAAACACGGCTGGTCCCGAGGTTTTCGGATAAAGGATAGTCTACCTGTATTAATGTGGGCCCTTGACTTGTTTGCTCAGCTGCAAGAGCCCACAACACATGTGATTAACCATTGTCTTGATTGTTATGTATAAATTTACACTTCACAGCAATGACATAATTAAACAGCAGGTCACCGGATGAGCTAGCTGCCTTGGCAGTTTGGCTCTGATCTGCCATCTTAATCTTAGAAAAGAACAGAATCTGTTTTGAGTGTGCTTTTAAAATACACATAACCATGATGGGATGAAATCTCACTTTTCATCACCCTAGACTGGAGATAAATTTCACATTCACATGCAGTAACTTCAGATATCCAAGATGTTTTATAAAAAGCTGCAATACCAATTTTCTGCCACTTGATGTCACCAGTGTAACTTGTAAATGCAAGCAGTTCCTATTGATTCAAGTGCATACCAGAGAAATTAAAGTATAAGTTCATGTTTATGAAAAGTAGTACATTGTTCACAAAAAAAATGATTATTGTTTATGCATACCTAAATTAGTGAGTCAACAAATGTTTACGTAAATAACGGTACCGTTTGTTTCTATGTTAGAATGCATGTGTATAAATATTTACATCTCTGGAACTTTGGAACTTTTGAAAGCCAGATATAACCTTGAAACAATGCTTTTCTCTAACATTTAGGGATTGATCTCAGCCCTAATAATAGTGTTGAAAGTATTTAAAAGTAAATTCATTGTTTCTCAATATTTGTTTTTATGCTGAACATTTATCAAAATATTTTTCTAGGTGCTGCACAACAGCTTTGATGACATTGTTCCAAGAGTATTGAAAAAACACAAAAAGGAGAAGAGAGAGGAAGACGTGAAAAAAGCTCATTCCAAAGGCACAAAGTAAAAAAAATTCTTTATCAATCTTGTTGCCCATTTCTAATATACATCTTTTATTTTCAAATACCTGTGTAAACTCTTTGTCATTGGTATGCATGTTGAGTATTCTTCTTTATAACTTTGAGCTATATTTACATACTTTAATTGAAAACTTCTATCTTGGATGTGACTTCCCCCCCTTTATTACTTTATTAAGTGATAAATAAAGTAGTGTGTGCTGTGCACAGTACAGTTCAGGATAAAATGTGGCATCTTCTCAGAGGATTGCTTGAAACATTGGACCATTTGTATTGCAGTGTAGAAAACATTGCCTTTTGCATACTGATAACTAGAGTTCGGGGCTTTATTGAAGTCAATTAGCATCGCAATTAAAGAAGAAAAAATCTGCAATACTTGGAAGTGGAATAAAATTGGAATGAAAGGTATGGAATGCTTTTTAGTGCTCTTTTTTGAACAAGGAGCAACAAGCGTACCACAGATTTCACACTCGTTCTCTATTTCAGAAGGTAAGTACTCATTTTTTGGAAATGTTAACATTTCTGCATTAAAAACATACCTCAAGTTTCTGTTTCAAATTTGTTTTAAATACAGGGATATTTCTACCTTTGAGCATCCCTGATTATAATCGCTCAACCTTTGGTGGCTGTACCTTCTGTTGCCTTGGCCCTAAGCTCTAAAATTCCCTGCCTAAACCTCTCCGCCTCGCTACCTCTCTTTCCTCCTTTAAGACGCTCCTTAAAACCTACCTCTTTGACCAAGCTTTTGGTCACCTGCGCTAATTTCTTCTTATGTGGATTGGTGTCATTTCTTGTCTTAAAAATACTCCTGTGCGGCGCCTTGGGACGTTTTACTATGTTAAAGGTGCTATATCAATACAAGTTGTTGTTGTTGTTGTTTGGACACATGGACTACATTTTGTAGTGGTGGTTTTCTAATATTTCATCCAAGAAATAAAATCATCAAACTGAATCAGTAGCTGAAAAGTAATGTATTGAAGTTGCATCAGTTTTCTAATCCTACAGCAGAAACTGAATTAACAGTGGCTCAGATGTATATTCTAAAATAGAAAGTTGATGTACGAAACAAAGCTTGCAGTTAATGGAGAGCATCATAATTTTCCTGGGTCCCATCAAGCACTGGCACATCTGTAAACCCATATATAAAGGATTTCCAGACTCAGATGGACAATCAGATTTGTTACAGTGATCTCCAGAATTAGTCTTGGGAGTTTCAGAATTGTACCTGACCCCCTCATCAAAGTGAAGTATCATTTCAGTAGTACAAACAAGAGTATATCAGCATGTGAAAGGAGGACCGGTTACTGTTTCAGCTCGAGATCCTTCATCTCAGCTTGAAGTGTCAATTTTTCTTTTCTCTCTTAAGACCCTGAGAGATCTGCATGTATTTTTAGCTTTATTGTTTTTATTTTGGATTTAAATTTTTTTTATATGTTCAGAGAAGAACTAGCCTTTTAAGTTGATAGGATTTTCATGAATCTAGGCATGTCTCCTTTGGAAGGAAAACTTTTTAAGTAAACCCACTGCAAGCAAAGGTTGGTAAATTGGTATAATTATCTCCTGCTGTTACTCCTTGATAGGGTAAGACTCATGATAAGTCAGAGCTAACACTTCTGCAGTGGTTACTATTTGAGGCTGTCTGAACGGCATCTACCTGAAACGGTTTGCGCGCTTTCCCTAATCTTCACTAGCTTCACTTGGAAGCTTAGCATCGGAGAAATCTGAGGTGGTATATCTTGACGGATGAATAAGGAGAAGGAATAAATGGTAAAACTTTAAAAGCGACAGATGAGCGGAAACTTGGGGTTCAGAGACAGAAATCTTTACAATGGGGGAGCAAGGTGATTAAGTTGTTTATAAAAAAAAAAAGCATATGCGATCCTAGGTTTTATAACTAGGGGCATAGAGAACAAAAGGAAAGAAAGAATGCTAAACAAATATAAATCATTGGTTAGGCTGCATTTAGAATATTGTGTCTCTGCTAAATCTCTTCTGTAAATGAGAGGTAAACCAGTATCAAAAAAGACTATATCTTTTATACTGGGAGCTAGTCATGTTAAGAAATATACAAAATGCCAAATTATAGTAAAAAATACTTTTAATTGCTGGCTGTTTCTGTTTCAGAAATTTCAGTTTACTTTCCTTTGGAGAAGAAGCAGAGGAGGAAGAAGAGGAAGTGAACAGAGTTAGCCAGGTGGTAATCTGATTGTACACATTTGGTTGTTAAAAGCTGTTGAATTGATTTAATTTTTGTTGCTGGAGTTGAGATATGGAGTAAAGTTGCTATGTCTCAGGCAGTGTACTGGCATAGCTTGTTGGTGCTTCACTTTGGCACTTGTCACGCTTGTTATTTAAAATAAATCTTTCCTTCTCTCCTGGAAATTAAAAAAAGAAGAGAGACTCACATTTATATAGCACCTTTCACGGCCACCGGACGTCCCAAAGTGCTTTACAGTCAATGAAGTACTTTTTGAACTGTAGTCACTGTTGTAATGTAGGAAACACGGAGCGGCACAGCAAGCTCCCACAAACAGCAATGTGATAATGACCAGATCATCTATTTTAGTGATGTTGGTTGAGGGATAAATATTGGCCAGGACACCAGGGATAACTCCCCTGCTCTTCTTCAAAATAGTGCCATGGGATCTTTTACGTCCACCTGAGCGGGCAGACGGGGCCTCGGTTTAACGTCTCATCCAAAAGACGGCACCTCTGACAGTGCAGCACCCCCCCAGTACTGCACTGAGATTTTTGTGCTCAAGTCTCTGGAGTGGGACTTGAACACACAACGTTCTGACTCGGAGGCAAAGGTGCTACCAACTGAGCCACAGCTGACACTGTCAGTTCAATTTCATTTGCCTGTTTTCCTTTAAAGGCCCAATTTGTTTGCTAACCTTTAACCCCCTTAATTTTTTTTTAGTCTCCTTTGTTTACGGAAGCTTGTTATTTTTTAAACGTCTTTCCTTCTACTCTCCTGACAATGTTGACTCCTTGCTAGGGGTATGGTTCCAGGGGTACTTAGTGCCTTTTTGGTACAGTTTTAAAGTGGTCAGTGAATTATATTGGTGTTGGCAGGCTTTTTCACAAATGACCATGATTCTGTGGTCACCTGACCTGTCCACACATATGCACTTTCAGCAAGAGCCACTGGATAGCTGTTGGGAGAGGGAACTGTAGTGTATTTTACCCTCTTTTTAATGCAAGGGGACTAAGTTTAATTTTAGTGTTGCTCAGAGAGATCATGGGGAAAAATTCGGTTGATTTGTGTCTCCCGTTAGCACCCTCTTGGGGCGCTAACGAGGCGCAAAGCAACTAGCGCCCGGGTGCGGCGCCACTATCGCCTCTTGCGAAATTCAGCGGGAGGTTAGCGGCGGCGATAGCCGTTAGCGCCCTGCGCCTCTGGCAATGAATTCTTCGCTGTGCGCAGCGCCCAGGCCGCGATCTTCGGTAGTGCCCCCCTGACTTACCGCCGGACGCTATGCCTGACAGGGTCAAGGGGGCCTACCTACGGCTAGGGTGGCGCAAATTAAAGGGGAGGCCATTTTTGTTGCTGGCCGCCTGCCAGCACCTACCCCCGTTGCTGTCCCTGGCCTCCTGTGAAGCTTCCAGTAGCGCCCTGCCTCTCTCTTGGGGCGCTACCAGTGAATTTTGGGCACGGGGGCCCTAATTTTTTTGGGGAGCTGAAAGTAGCGCCCTGGCGAAGTTGGCGCCCCAAAGGGGCACGACCCAATTTTGCCCCCCATAGCTCTGTCATGTTATACTGGCAGGAGTATAACTAGGGCCACCCAAGCCAGACAGTTTGAAAGGTAGGAGTCAGATGAAAGGTAGTCCACTGGTCCTCCTGGTAGGGGTTGTGAATCAGGCTAACGATCTGTCCACACACAAAATACCTTTTTGTTACAGAAACAACCCAGAGACAAGATGGGTCTGTTACAGACTTGCAAATGTAAACATCAACTATGGCAAATGACACTGTGCTGGATGTAAGGCAAAATGATACTCCAATTGTAGTCCAATATCTTACTCTGGACAGACAGCAGTGGAAGAAATGGGTTTCCTTAATTGCCAGTAGACAAAGGAGACTTTAACCAACTAACTGAGATCAGTAAACTCCGTACAGAGTAGGGATTTGTATGGCTTAGCTACTCATTGCTTTAAGCAGCTGAACTAGAAGCAGGAGCTAGAAGTTTCTTTTCAATTTTTCATGTAATTCCATTGTTCAATGAGGTTTTTATGTAATTAATTTAATTTCAAAGAAACATTGGTGCAGGGTGACAGCTGTATCTGTTTACAGCCTAAAATATAGGTAACATGTCTTTGTCGTTGTACAATTTTTCATAGCTGTTTTAATATATTATTCATCGAACTCTGTTCTATTTTTAAAAAAAAGTGATCTATAAAATTTAATTAAGTTGTACACTTCTGTTTCATAGAGTATGAAAGGAAAAAGCAAAAGCAGTCATGATTTGTTGAAGGATGACCCCCGGCTAAGCTCTGTTCCAGTTGTTGAAAGGTGAGTCCTATTATTTAGCTGTTCTTGGCCCCCTGAAGGCTCAGTTGGTGAATACAATAGTCAGGGTGAAAACTGAGCTTTTTAGACCAGAACAGTCTTGGACATGACCCTTGGCCTGTGTTGAGTTAGCTGATCTCAGCTGGGATGGCAGATTGGGAGCTGCAGTGCCCCAGGACTAGGAAGAGGAAATTGCAGCAAGGTTTACAGAAAGAGAGCATGATTGTAGTTGGCTGTGGTGCCTCCTGATTGAATAGTTTGACAACACTCACTGTCTAGGCTTATACATGAACAATGACCATTTTGATGACGTACCAGTGGGTGCCCAGAACCATAAGTTGGTGACTTCATTGGAAGGGGGTCTGTTTTTAAAAAATTATTATTACTGCAGTAGTCATGTTTTAAGTAATTTGGTGAGTTACTTTTCAGAATGTAAAAACTGAAGTAAATAGTAAACAAATCCTTATGTCATGCACACTAAAATAACTTTGTATTCCTTAGCTATGACACAGCTATCCTGAAAAGGTTTTATAACTAAGGTAATATTTGTGGGAGGAGTCTGCATGCATGAGGAAGAAAGATGGATTTTAAGCTGTCATTGATTTTTAGCCTTCAGTAATAAGCAGAACATCACACATTTCTTTCAGTGCTGTGAAGACTTACCAACCTGGATTTTTGGATTGATGTTATTTTAATGCTGACATTTTAATGCTAGTGCTAACTTGTTTAAAATAGATGGGTTAATGCTGGGGTTAAATAAACAGGAATCGGAACACCTAGGCTCTTGAGGTAGCGTTACTAACAAATATGAAAGATTTATAACCAAAATTTTGCTTGAATAAAAAAAAACACTTATGCTAAATATTAATTAATTATGAGCTTGCTAAGTGGCATGTTGGGATGCAGAATATATTTGCACCTAATGTTAGAATAAAGCACTTTAAGTCAGGACAAGTATACTGCATTAATTGTGTATATTAAGAAGAGCGGGGGAGTTCTCCCCAGTGTCCCGGCCAATATTTCTCCCTCAACCAACGTCACTAAAACAAATTTTCTGGTTATAATCTTTCTGTTTGTGGGAGCTTGCTGTGTGCAAATTGGCTGCTGCGTTTCCTACATTACAATAGTAACTACACTTCAAAAGTACTTCATTGGCAATAAAGTGCTTTGGGACTTTCAGAGATTGTGAAAGGTACTATATCAATGCAAGTTCTTTCTTTTACTTTTATGATGATCAGATTGATATGATCAGTTGCTGTCACATGGACAGTGGACTCATGCCCACTAGGAACCGAATTGGGATTAAGAACTTAAAAACACAATGAGAAAAGCCATTTGACCAATCAACCCCTCTTCCACAGACAATGTGCTATTTATCCAACTTGTTTAAACTACCTGATGAAAAATCATGCATAATTTCACTGAACGTAATCAAGTGAAAACCCAGAAAGTGTATCCATCAAATCAAGTATAAGAATTTGGGGAAGAAAATGCAAACCTAGCATCTTGTCTGAGACAATACACATTAGAGCTGCATAAACCCTTCTATGACTAATGTGATTCACATGACAAGACTGTCCATGTCCTGGGGGTTTCAATAAAAGTTATGCTCCCATCTGTGGTGGGGCCGAGCTAGTGGTGACTTAATGACATGGCCACAAACTACAGACAGTTGGGTGTGCGCGTGCAATAGCAGCTAAATAGTTGAGATAGAATTGAAATACCAAGCTCGCCCATCATAGACATGATATCACAGACACCTTAGTCACTACTTCTCCACACTATGACATAACTCCTTTAACAAGTACTAATTGTTTTCTATCCTTCAGCCAATTTTTATCCATTCCCAGAGATTACCCTGAATCCCCATAGTTTTGATTTAAACTGCTAGCATTTCATGTGGAATTTTGTTAAATGCTTTTTTGGAAGTCTAGGTACACCACAGTTCGTGGCCATGTCATTAGAAGGAAATTTCCAATGAATACGTGGCTAAAGGGATGGTACAAGGGGGAGGGATTCAAATTCTTGGGACAATGGAACCGGTTCTGGGGAGGTGGGACCAGTACAAACTGGACGGTTTGTACCTGGACGGGACCGGAACCGATGTCCTAGGGGGAGTGTTTGCTAGTGCTGTTGGGGAGGGTTTAAACTAAAATGGCAGGGGGTTGCGAACCTGTGCAGGGAGACAGAGGAAAGCGAAGCAAGGATAGAAACAAAAGACAGGAAGGAGAAAAGCAAAATTGGAAGGCAGAGAAATCAAGGGTGTAAATCAAACAGGGCCACAGTAAATAATAATTCTAAAAGGGTTAAGAGTGTTAAAAAATCAAGCCAGAAGGCTTTGTGTCTTAATGCGAGGAACATTGGTAATAAGGTGGATGAATTAGCTGTGCAAATAGATGTAAACGGATATGATATAATTGGGATTACGGAGCCATGGCTCCAGGGTGACCAAGACTGGGAATTCAACATCCAGGGCTATTCAATATTCAGGAAGGACAGGAAAAAAGGAAAAGGAGGTGGGGTAGCATTGCTGGTTAAAGAGGAGATTAACACAATAGTAAGGAAGGATGTTAGCTCTGATGATGTGGAATCTGTATGGGCAGAGCTGAGAAATACCAAGGGGTAGAAAATGTTAGTGGGAGTTGTATAAAGACCCCCAAACAGTAATGCTGAGGTTGGGGATGGCATTAAACGGGAAATTAGAGACGCGTGCAATAAGGGCACAGCAGTTATCATGGGTGACTTTAATCTACATATAGATTGGGCTAACCAAATTAGTAACAATACTGTGGAGGAGGAATTCCTAGAGTGTATCCTGGACCAATATGTCGAGGAACCAACTAGAGATCAGGCCATCTTAGACTGGGTATTATGTAATGAGAAAGGTATAATTAGCAATCTTGTGCGATGCCCCTTGGGGAGGAGCGATCATAATATGATAGAATTCTTCATTAAAATGGAGAGTGAAGTAGTTAACTCAGAGACTAGGGTCCTGAATTTAAATAAAGGAAACTACGATGGTATGAGGCACGAGTTGGCTAGGATGGATTGGGGAATGTTACTTAAAGGGTTGACGGTGGATAGCCAATGGCAAACATTTAAAGATCGCATGGATGAACTACAGAATTTGTTCATCCCTATTTGGCATAAAAATAAAACAAAAAAGGTGACTCAACTGTGGCTAACAAGGGAAATTAGGGATAGCATAAGATCCAAGGCGAGGACATATAATTTGGCAAGAAGAAGCAGCAAACCTGAGGATTGGGAGCAGTTTAGGATTCAGTAAAGGAGGACAAAGGGATTAATTAAGGGGGGGAAATAGAATATGAGAGTAAGCTTGCAGGGAACATAAAAACTGACTAAAAGCTTCTATAGATATGTGAAGAGAAAAAGATTAGTGAAGTCAAGCATAGGTCCCTTGCAGTCAGAATCAGGGGAATTTATAATGGGGAACAAAGAAATGGCAGACCAATTAAATACATACTTTGGTTCTGTCTTCACAAAGGAGGACACAAATAACCTCCCAGAAATGTCGGGGAACATAGGGTCTAATGAGAGGGAGGAATTGAATGAAATCAGTATTTGTAGAGAAATAGTGTTAGGGAAATTGACGGGATTGAAGGCCGATAAATCCCCAGGGCCTGATAATCTACATCCTAGGGTACTTAAGGAAGTGGCCCTAGAAATAGTAGATGCATTGCTGCTCATCTTCCAAAATTCTCTAGACTCTGGAACAGTTCCCATGGATTGGAGGATAGCTAATGTAACCCCACTATTTAAAAAAGGAGGTCGAGAGAAAATGGGGAATTATAGACCGGTAAGTCTGACATCGGTAGTGGGGAAAATGCTAGAGTCCATTATAAAAGATGTAATAGCAGAGCACTTGGAAAACAGTGACAGGATCAGACAAAGTCAACATAGACTGACAAAAGGTAAATCATGCTTGCCTAATCTACTGGAATTTTTTGAGGATGTAACTGGTAGAATAGATAAGGAAGAACCAGTGGATGTGGTGTATTTGGACTTTCAGAAGGCTTTCGATAAGGTCCCGCATAAGAGGTTAGCATGCAAAGTTAAGGTACTTGGGATTGGGGGGTAAGGTACTGTCTTGGATAGAGAACTGGTTGGCAGACAGGAAGCAAAGAGTTGGAATAAACGTGTCTTTTTCCGAGTGGCAGGCAGTGACTAGTGGGGTACCGCAGGGATCGGTGCTAGGACCCCAGCTATTCACAATATATATAAATGATCTAGACGAGGGAACTAGATGTAATATCTCTAAGATTGCAGACGACACAAAGCTGGGTGCGCATGTGTGCTGTGAGGAGGATGCAGAGAAACTCCAGTATGATTTGGACAGGTTGGGTGATTGGGCAGATGCATGGCAAATGCAGTATAATGTGGATCAATGCGAGGTTATCCACTTCGGTGGCAAAAACAGGAAGACAGATTATTATCTGAACGGCAATAGATTGGGAAAAGGGGAAGTGCAACGAGACTTAGGTGTCCTTGTGCACCAGTCGTTGAAGGTGAGCATGCAGGTGCGGCAGGCGGTTAAGAAGGCAATGGTATGTTGTCCTTCATAGCGAGAGGATTCGAGTACAGGAGCAAGAATGTCTTGCTGCAGTTGTACAAGGCCTTGATGAGACCACACCTTGAGTATTGTGTGCAGTTTTGGTCACCTTATCTGAGGAAGGATGTTCTTGCCATGGAGAGAGTGCAGCGAAGATTCACCAGACTAATACCTGGGATGGCAGGAATGACGTATGATGAGAGATTGGGTCGATTAGGCTTATATTCGCTAGAGTTTAGAAGAATGAGAGGGGATCTCATTGAAACTTATAAAATTCTAACAGGAGTAGAGAGACTAGATGCAGGAAGGATGTTCCCGATGGCAGGGGAGTCCAGAACCAGGGGTCTAAGGATAAGGGGTAAGCCATTTAGGACTGAGATGAGGAGGAATTTCTTCACCCAGAGAGTGGTGAACCTGTGGAATTCTCTACCACAGAAGGCAGTTGAGGCAAATTCATTAAATATATTCAAGAAGGAGTTAAATATATTTCTTAAGGCTAAAGGGATCAAGGGATATGGGGAGAAAGCAGGGACAGGGTACTGAATTTGGATGATCAGCCATAATCTCATTAAATGGCGGAATAGGCTCGAGGGGCCGAATGGCCTACTCCTGCTCCAATCTTCTGTTTCTACCACATCATAGGACTTTGAACGATATGATTGGGTTGTCACTTCCTCAACAAAATCAGAGTTTTCTCCGGCATACTGAACTTGACCATTCTTCTCCTCCAGGGGTGTTGAGTCTTTTGTTTCGTGTACATCTTCCGCTTCAGAATCCATGTTGAGTGCCATTATTATTGTATAGATAATTCTCAAGTATTAGCTCGGCTCATTAATGACATTCTTGCCTCTGATTCAGAAGGTTATGAGTTCAAGCCCCACTCCAGTACTCGAGCACATAACCTAGGCTGCCTCTTCAGTGCAGGACTTGTAGGAGTTCTGCATTGTTGGAGTAGCTGCTTTCTAAGCCAGGTTACACAGTGGTGTCTTTAGAGTTAGCTGTGTCTTGCTCTAAGCTGTTTTTCATTTTCTAGCAGCCTTCTCTTCTGAGACCTTGTTTCTTTTTGTATTAATAGATCATGCCTGCTTTTTGATCGTTATTTTAATCTCGAGTAGCTTCACAGGCTTTCCTACCTTATTTGCACTTAACCACTCCATCCTATTCCACACCTCTCCTTCTGAGTCCATCTCTGTTGTAACTGAGCCATGGAGCACTACCGGCTACCACCGCCACTAACCGCTCGCTGAATTTTGCGGGAGGCGCTAGCAGCGCTGCGCCCGGGCGCTCAGTGCCTTGCGCCCCATCGGGCACTAACTGGAGGCGCAAAGCAACGGAATTTTTCCCCCTTTGCTGTTAGTCTTTATACTGATCACCAGTCTTTTCACAAAATATCTCTCAGCCCTCCAAATTTCTCTTTGCTTTTTTTTCTACATATTTTGTATTGTCCCTGCTTTTCTTCTGTTATGGAAGTGAAAGAGAGCTCTGCATATCTATGTGGGGTAGGAAGGTCAGCATCAAGTTGAACAGGACACCAAGGCTGTGCACCTCCGATTTAGCCTGAGGAAGCAATCAAGGTTGATTGAGTTGAACCCAAGGCATGTAGGTGTTTCCAGGTGCCAGAAAGGACAACTTTGGTTTTGCCAAAGTTGAACTGAAGCTAATTTCAACGCATCCAAGATTTGATGTCGGGCAGTTAATCGGAAAGAATGGCAAGTCTTGGAGTCAATTGTGTAAGGCAGAGAAGTAGAGTTGGTTGTTGTCAACAAACTTATGGAAGCTAACCCTTTTTGCTTTGGGGTGATGTTATCAAAATGTAGCATATAAATTAAAAGGAATAGACCAAGGATTGCAAATCAGAGATGGCCTTATGGCCATGGAGAAACTTACTGGAGATGTAATCTCATGGCCCCAACACCATTAGCCCCGGCGAAGTTAGCGCCCCAAAGGGGGCACGACCCAATTTTTCCCCCAATGTCTTTTACAAATACCTCTGAAGCAAGAAGATGATCAAAGAAAATGTGGGCCACTAATGACAGAAGCAGAATATTTACAGTGGAGAGCGTAGGAGGAAATACATAATGATATGGAAGAATAATTATACAGTGCAAATAAATATTTTTTAACGTATCAGTAGAAAAAGGGTTCATGACAAATCACTAAATCCGAATGGTCTACATTGTAAATAATGAGGTGGATTGTAATAAAACAACAAAACAATTGCCCTTAATTTTCCAAAATTTCTTTGGAAACAGAAATGGTACTGAAGGATTGGAGACCCATGTTCGAAAAGGGGTAAGTCAGGTAACCATAGTCATGGAAATTAATTGCAAAGTGTATTTCTGCACCATAGGCCTGAATTATCACCTGTGGGATGTACTTTGTGAATTTTGCCTACTATATTTAATAGTGGGCCAAGTCCAGACCCAGATGAAAGAAGTTTCAATTTCTTTCATTAAAGTACTCAAGATTATTTAACGACATTTAGGGGGAGAAATTGGATGAGTAGCGCCACCTGTTAGCGCCTAAAGAGGCAGTCAGTGGCTGTAGCGCCACTGGCTGCGCCTCCTGCGATATTCAGCAGGGGCGCTAATGGTGGCGTTAACCTGTTGCGCTGCGCCACCACCGATGACGTCATCGGTGTGTGCAGTGCCCCATTAGCGCCCCGTTTGCGATATTTGGTAGCGAACGCCGCTGTAGCGCCGTTCGCTACCCGCGCCCAGTTCACGGGGCCTTGCTGTGCCGGCAGCGGCGCAAGTTAAGATGGAGGTGCGGGGTGGCCGCCTTTTTCGGTGGCCACCTGCCTGCACCTCCGTCCCCGGCCTCCTGACCCCACCACCACCCCGCGGCATTGCCGGCTGTTTCCCGAGAGCCCGGCACTTCTCCTCAGTGCCGGGCTCTTTTGCTGGCACTCGCGATCGGGGATTGTGCTGTTGCAGGCCCCTCCCCCTTAACAATGGGAGGAAGGCCTGCAGTACTGCAGCGTGCCGTGCCGCAGCGTGTGGCGCTGCGGCACGTTGTGCTGCGATATTCAGTTTCAGCGCCCTAAGAGGGACGCGGAGCGCCTCGAGCCTCGCCCCGTGTCCCTCGAGGGTTTCTGAAACTGAATTTCTGGTATTTGGTATTGCTCCCAACGCAGCGCAAAAATCAGCGCCCAGGTGAACTTGGCGCCAGTTTGGCGCCTCAACCCAATTTCTAGGCCTTACAGTTTTCCTGTCTTACAAACCATACAAATTACTTACCAGAGAAACTTACTAAATTTATGAAGCATTCAGTAAATTAAGCTATAGTTTGATCCTGCAGCATTGCAAGGAACTGTGTTAGGACTTCTGGATATATTATATGACCATTAAAATGTTAATTTTGTAACTGAACATAAACTTAAACAATAAAAGATGTTTCTGCAATCATGGCCTTTAATGTTCTCCTAGAGATAATTAGACTTAATAGAACATGTGTTTCAGGGTCCTATTTGTTGTGATATTTGTCCAGTGAGTGAACTCAATTTATTAATTGCAGGAGTTAACTCATGCGAGACAAATTTAGCAAACAAAGCACTGGGGTTCATTTCTAAATGGATTTAATTGAAAAGCAGAAAAGTTATGCGAAACTTGTATAGAACCTTGGTTAGACCACACTTGAAGTACTGTGAACAGTTCTGGTGTCTATTGTATAAGGGAATATAGAGGTACTGGAGAAGATGCAAAAAAGATTTACTAGAATGATACCAGAATGGAGAGGTTATACCTATCAGGACAGATTGAACAGGCTGGGGCTCTTTTCTTTAGAATAGAGAATACTGAGGAGTGACCCGATAGAGGTCTTCAAGATTATGAAAGGGTTTGATGGGGTAGACATAGAGAAGATGTTTCCACTTGTGGGTGAGACCAGAACTAAGGGCCATAAATATACAATAGTCACTAATAAATCTAATGGGGAATTCAGGGGATACTTCTTTACCCAGCGAGTGGTTAGAATGTGGAACTCGCTACAACAAGTAGTTAAGGTGACTAGCATAGATGCATTTAAGGGAACGTTGGATAAACACATGAGACAGAAAGGAATATAAGGATTTGTTGATGGGGGTAGATGAAGTAGGGTGGGAGGAGGCTCGTGTGGAGCATAAACACTAGCATGGACCTGTTGGGCTGAATGGCCTGTTTTTGTGCTGTAAATACTGTGTAATAAACTGAGACACAATGTGATTTGAATTATATGCAATAATAGATAGAAAACAAATGATTCTCAGTGACTCACTGTAATTGAAATAAGGATATGCCATTGTCATAGTTGTTTGTTTAACCTAATTGGCGGAATAACACATGAGGAATTTTTGTATGCACTTGTGAGTTTAATTAGTCTCTGTTCACAGGATTAAAAATGATGCCACCGAAAATCGTGTCTAATGCATGTTATCCACTGGGGATAGAAACCTGAATGATTTTTATCACTGAATATATATCTAATATTCTTTCCTTATTGTATTCTCTCCAGTGAACCAGCAACAGTGAAGACAAAAAGGGGATCTGACAAGGTATGGTGATGGTCATTATTTACAGAGAAAGTAGTATAGAATCTTACAGAACAGAAAGAGGCCATTCGGCCCATTGTGCCTGTGCTGGTTCTTTGAAAGAGGTATCCAAGCCCTAACGATCACGACAGGGAAGGGGCTGGTCAAGACAGTGGGGGCTACTGATAGTGGCAGCTGAGGGAAATTATTTAAAAGGGTTGCCATTCAGTGATCTGAGGAAATCTATATTCTTTAAAATAAACACAGCTGTACTCTAAATAATACATGTTTCCCATATCACTGCATTGGAAACCCTTCTAAGAAATGTCCCCAGAGGCATGATGGGCCGAATGGCCTCCTTCTATGGTGCAAGTTTCTATGATTCTAACCTGCCAGGACCAATGTGCACCCCTTTTTCCCCCCTCCCCACCTACCACTCCTTCCTACAGCCTGCTGCAGCTCCCAGTCTCCCTGTGCCAACCAACTATGCCTTTGGAACACCAGTTCGGGGCATGCAGCTAGCCACATATATATTAATGGGGCCCAGACCTTGGAGTCAGGTGTCCAGCAACAGTGTGTAAAGTTAAGGCACATGGGATTGGGGGCAAGGTATTGACTTGGATAGAGAACTGGTTGGCAGACAGAAAGCAAAGAGTTGGAATAAACGGGTCTTTTTCCGAGTGGCAGGCAGTGACTAGTGGGGTACCGCAGGGATCAGTCCTAGGACCCCAGCTATTCACAATATATATTAATGATCTAGATGAGGGGACTAGATGTAATATCTCTAAGTTTGCAGACGACACAAAGCTGGGTGGGCGTGTGTGCTGTGAGGAGGATGCTGAGAAACTCCAGTATGATTTGGACAGGTTGGGTGATTGGGCAGAAGCATGGCAGATGCAATATAATGTGGATAAATGCGAAGTTATCCACTTAGGTGTCAAAAACAGGATGGCAGATTATTATCTGAATGGCAATAGATTGGGAGAAGGGGAAGTGCAACGAGACCTGGGTGTCCTTGTGCACCAGTCGCTGAAGGTAAGCATGCAGGTGCAGCAGGTGGTTAAGAAGGCAAATGGTATGTTAGCCTTCGTAGCGAGAGGGTTTGAGTACAGGAACAAGGATATCTTGCTGCAGTTGTACAGGGCCTTGGTGAGACCACATTTTGAGTATTGTGTGCAGTTTTGGTCACCTTATCTGAGGAAGGATGTTCTTGCCATGGAGGGAGTGCAGCGAAGATTCACCAGGCTGATAACTGGGATGGCAGGAATGACGTATGAGGAGAGATTGGGTCGATTGGGCTTATACTCGCTGGAGTTTAGAAGAATGAGAGGGGAGCTCATTGAAACTTATAAAATTCTGTCAGGACTAGACAGACTAGATGCAGGAAGGATGTTCCCGATGGCTGGGGAGTCCAGAACCAGGGGTCACAGTCTAAGGATAAAGGGTAAGCCATTTAGGACTGAGATGAGGAGGAATTTCTTCACCCAGAGAGTGGTGAACCTGTGGAATTCTCTACCAAAGAAGGCAGTAGAGGCCAATTCATTAAATATATTCAAGAAGGAGTTGGATATATTTCTTAAGGCTAAAGGGATCAAGGGATATGGAGAGAAGGCAAGGACAGGGTACTGAATTTGGATGATCAGATATGATCTCATTGAATGGCGGAGCAGGCTCGAGGGGCCGAATGGCCTACTCCTGCTCCTATCTTCTATGTTTCTATGTAAATCAGGGGTCATACTTAAAGCACTTAAGTGCATTTATACTGTAATTGACGACATATAGCCGACATTAATCGTACGGTAGTGTAGTAGTTATGTCGCTGGATAAGGAAACCAGAGGTCTGGACAAATAATCTAGAGAATGTCTGTTCAAATCTCACCATAAAGTTTGAGAATTTGAATTCAGTTAAAAATCTGGAAATGAAAAGCAGGTATCCTATTGTTGTAAAAACCTTGCTGGTTTACTAATGTCCTTTTAGGGAAGGAAACCTGCCGTCCTTGCCTGGTCTGATCTGCATATTACATCATTTCCGCAGCAATGTGGGTCACTCTTAACTGCCTTCTAAGGTAGCCTAGCAAGCCACTCAGTTGTATCAGCACCTTCTCAGAGCATCTAGGGATGGACAGTAAATGCTGATGATGCCCACATTCCAAGAAGCATTAAAAAATAATAATAGTGCACTAAGTGGCTTTAAATAACCAAAATGGGCTTTCCAGATCAGTATTGAGAATGTGCTTTTAGAAAACCTGTAGGGGTGAATTAATGAGAGTTTAAAGCTTCATTCTCCTTTACCCTCTTGCCCCCCAAAATACTACCAGTTCAAAGCCCCCTGAATACAATCACATCCCAGGCACACTAAATAATTCTGGACTCTCTCTTCTGCTGCCCCTCCCCACCCCCCGTCCCAATCCTGAGACACTTTTCTCCCCCCTCCCCGCCACCCCCCCGCCGCCAGTTATTGGATACTCGCACACCCTCTACACACTATGCAATCGACCTTTCCATGTCCCATGACACCCCCCCCCCTTTCCAATGGTTGCAGACCCAGTACTCTCCTCTTCTCCAATCTTCACAAAGCACAACACCCTGTTTACTGCTCCCACACCCTGACATCCACCTACCATTGCTTTCTGAACAGCTACCGCATGCAACCTTACTCCCAGCACTCTCGCAGCTTCCCCACTCCCAATACAGCATCCTCAGGCCCTGAAACTCTCCTCTCACTGCTCCTAGATACAAACACCCCCCAACCAATACTGTTAGATCTTAACACCCTTCTTCTCCTTCCACACCCCACCTTCCCTGTGTGTTCAGACCCTTGGAGCACCCTCAAAACAGTAGCAAACTACATGACCTCTCTTTCTCTCCCCAGTAATATTAAGTACATCCTACCCATCGGCAACCTAGAACATCTTCTCTACCATCTTCCTGGATCCTGTACTTAAAAAAAAAAGGCAAGGTATTAAATTGATTACATAGGTAAAAAAATTGAATTTTAATAATAAAGGCCGCCACTGTTTTACTATTTCCATGAAAATATGGACATAATCCCTTATTTGAAACTGGAAAACACAGCTAACAGTTCTATAATACTTAATAATAAAATCACCATTTCACTTATTCAATCCCCATAAATCAGTGGCCCTGCTAATATAATATGTTATAACATAAAGCATAACCTCTGACAGACTGAGCAATGCCATGAGAGATTTAGAAATTATTATATTGGAAAAACTTTACGCACATTTCCTCTGTAACCTCTTGGCTGACACACTTGTAATTTTTAGAAGCTGTGTCACATTTGTACCTGATTAGTTCAGATTTTGCATTTATAGATCAGCTACAAAGCACAATTGGAACAGGCCATGCAACTCGAGTAAGAAAAGCAGGTCGCTAAATTTCCAAAGAAAAACTGCTGTAATCATCTTCTATGAGCAGTCACACAAATCTTTCAATGAGTGAAAGAAGTTGAATCAATCAAATTGCTCAAATGCTTTTTTGAAAATGTTTTAGCCACCATTTTTTTCCCCCTTAGTGAGCCAGCTACTCACAGGCAGAAAATACAATTTATAATGCAACTTAACACTCAACATTGAAAATTTGCAACAAAAATGAATCATCTTACCCATAAAATTATTCAACTCTGTAAATCCTATTAACCTTTGTCCCTGAGACCTAATCTCTGTCAGGGACCTGCCCATTGTTAGAGCACAATCTCTTGCCTTTCCAGAACGTCGTAGAAACATAGAAAAATAGGAGCAGGAGTAGGCCATTCGAGCCTGCTCCGCCATTCAGTATGATCATGGCTGATTCTCTATCTCAATACAATATTCCCGCTCTCTCCCCATACCCCTTGATGCCTTTTCGGTCTAGAAATCTATCTACTTCTTAAATATACAGGAAACTTTTTTATCCGGCACCGACGGGACCGGCGTGGTGCCGGTTGATCAAAAAGTCTGGATTACAGAGAGGTATACTTACCAAGATACGAGAGCCCCGTACACGGCCACAGGTGCAGGAGCCCCGGTTACATGGTACTTGTGCAGGAGTCCTGGTTACACGGCCACAGATCCAGGAGTCCCTGTTGCACGGCCACAGGTGCAGGAACCCCGGTTACACGGCCACAGATCAGGAACCCCGGTTACATGGCCACTAATATATAGTAAAACTTACCTGAACCTACTCCTGAATTTTGCCGGTTAAGAGAGGTTTCTGGATATTTAGGTGCCGGTTAAAAGAGAGTTTCCTGTATTCAGTGACTTGGCCTCCACAGCTGTCTGTGGTAGAGAATTCCACAGGTTCACCACCCTCTGAGTGAAGAAATTTCTCCTCATCCCAGTCCGAAATGTCCTACCCCGTATCCTGAGACTGTGACCCCTCGTTCTAGACCCCCCAGCCAGGGGAAACATCCTCCCTGCATCCAGTTTGTCTAGCCCTGTCAGAATTTTAAACGTTTTCATGAGATCCCCTCTCCTTCTAAACTCTAGTGAATACAGGCCTAGCGACCCAATCTTTCCTCATACGACAGTCCTGCCATCCCAGGAATCAGTCTGGTGAACCTTCGCTGCACTCCCTCTATGGCAAGTATATCCTTTCTTAGGTAAGGAGACTAAAACTGCACACACTACTCCAGGTGTGGTCTCACCAAGGTCCTGTATAACTGTAGTAAGACATCCTTGTTCCTGTACTCAAATCTTCTTGCAATGAAGGCCAACATACCATTTGCCTTCCTAATTGCTTGCTGCACCTGCATGTTTGCTTTCAGTGACTGGTGTACAAGGACACCCAGGTCCCTCTGTACATCAACATTTCCCAACCTATCACCATTTACATAATACTGTGCCTTTCTGTTTTTCCTACCGAAGTGGATAACTTCACACCTATCCACATTATACTGCATCTGCCATGTATTTGCCCACTCACTCAACTTGTCTAAATCGCCTTGAAGCCTCTTTGCATCTGCCTCACAACTCACAATCCCACCTAGTTTCGTGTCGTCAGCAAACTTGAAAATATTACATTTGGTTCCCTCATCCAAATCATTGATATATATTGTGAATAGCTGGGGCCCAAGCACTGATCCCTGCGGTACCCCACTAGTCACCGCCTGCCACCCCAAAAAAGACCCATTTATTCCTACCCTCTGTTTCCTGTCTGTTAACAAATTTTCAATCCATGCCAGTATATTACCCCCAATCCCATGTGCTTTCATTTTGCACACTAACCTCTTATGTGGGACTTTATCAAAGGCCATCTGAAAATCCAAATACACCACATCCACTGGTTCTCCCTTGTCTATTCTACCAGTTACATCCTCAAAAAACTCCAGTAGGTTTGTCAAACACGATTTCCCTTTCATAAATCCATGTTGACTTTGCCTAATTCCATTGATATTTTCTAAGTGTCCTGTTATCACATCCTTTATAATAGACTCTAGCATTTTCCCTATGACTGATGTTAGGCTAACCGGTCTGTAGTTCCCTGTTTTCTCTCTTCCCTCCTTTTTTAAATAGTGGGGTTACACTTGCCACCCTCCAATCTGCAGGAACTGTTCCATAATCTATAGAATTTTGGAAGATGACAACCAATGCATCCACTATTTCCATGGCTACCTCTTTTAGTACTCCGGGATACAGATTATCAGGCCCTGGGGATTTATCGGCTTTCAGTCCCATTAATTTCTCCAGCACTATTTTTTTATTAATACTAATTTCCTTTAATTCCTCCTTCTCACTAGACCCTTGGTTCCCTAGCATTTCTGGGAAGTTATTTCTGTCTGCTTCCGTGAAGACAGAACCAAAGTATTTGTTTAATTGCCCTGCCATTTCCTTGTTCCCTATTATAAATTCTCCTGTTTCTGACTGTAAGGGACCTACATTTGTCTTCACTAATCTTTTTCTTTTTACATACTTGTAGAGGCTTTTATAATCTGCTTTTATGTTCCTTGCAAGTTTACACTCATACTCTATTTTTCCCCTCTTAATCAATCTCTTGGTCCTTTTTTGCTGAACTCTAAACTGCTCCCACTCTTCAGACTTGCTACTTTTTCTGGCAACTTTATATGACTCCTCTTTGGATCTAATACTATTCTTAATTTCTTTTGTTAGTCATGGTTGGGCCGCTTTTCCTTTTGTGTTTTGTGCCAGAAAGGAATGTATAACAGTTGCAATTCATGCATTCGTTCTTTAAATGTTAGCCATTGCCTATCCACTGTCATGCCTTTTAATGAAGCTCCCCAATCTATCTTAGCCAACTCACTCTTCATACCTTCGCAGTTTCCTTTGTTTAGATTTAGGACCCTAGTTTCAGATTGGACTTCTTCACTTTCCATCTTAATGAAGAATTCTATCATGTTATGGTCATTCTTCCCTAAAGGACCCTGCACAGCAAGATTATTAATTAATCCCTTCTAATTGCACAATACCCAATCTATGATAGCCTGTTCCCTAGTTGGCTCCTCAATGTACTAGTCTAAAAAAAGCATCTCGGACAAACTCCAGGAATTCATCCTCCACAGTATTATTGCTAATTTGATTTGGCCAGTCTATATGTAGATTAAAGTCACCCATGATTACCGTAGTACCCTTGTTACATGCATCTCTAATTTCCTGTTTGATGCCATCCCCTACATTACCACTACTGTTTGTAGGCCTATAGACAACTCCCACCAATGTTTTCTGCCCCCTGGTGCTTCTTAGCTCCACCCAGACTGATTCTACATCTTTATTTTCTGACTCAATATCCTTTCTCACTATTGCTCTGATTTCATTCTTTACTAACAACGCCACCCCACCTCCTTTTTCTTTTTGCCTGTCCGCCCTAAATATCAAATATCCTTGGATATTCAGCTCCCAGCCTTGGTCACCCTGCAGCCATGTCTCCTTAATCGCAATTATATTGTGAATTTCATTCAGTAAAGGAATCATGGATTGATTTATCACTACTGATAACTCTGTTGGGATGTGGTAGTGTGAAGTTGATGACTGGAACATGAGCATGATTAGTTAGTATTAGCTTTAGGCTTCATTCCATGTATAAAAAAAATCCAGGCAAATGTGACATGCAGTGGCTTCTATATGTTGACACAGTGAATGAAAACAATGTAGTGATGAATATCACCAATGAAGTGAGGCTCAGGCACAATGCACTCACTCATCGGAACTGATTACCAGAGTTACGCCATGATGGGTAAAAGCTCTGACAGATACTGAAGTAATGAGAGAAGCCAGAGATGGAAGCGGAGAGGTTGCATGCTTGGTTGTAGGACCTGGAGGTGGTTGCCAAGATAGGGTGGATGAAGCCATAGACGGAAGAGCACCAACTCTTCCCAAACTCCACCTATTCTGGATTAACTCCTATCACCTATTTCCTTGCTGACCCCATTGGTTTCCTATCTTCCAATGCAGTGATTTCAAAATCCCTCAGTTGGATACTTGCACTGTGAACACTTGTACCTTTACATTGGCAATGTGTCATAAGCAGCATTGCAGTCCAGCTAGCAGCAGTACTTTATATCAGTGTAATGGAGGTAAACTCTATGCCTGCAGTGGCATCCTGGACCTAACTCTTTGAGTCCCAAGAGTTGCCATCAGAGGCTGTTCAAAATACAGGTGTTCATCCATTGGCCTTGCAACAGCTCCAACAAGGAACACTGGCTCTCTACTAGGGAAAGCAAGAGAGAGCGACCTCGTAGGTAATAGGTATTTGCTTAATGCCACTCTTCCAATGACCAAATATTTTGTTTAAAGATATATTTTGGCATAAGTACACTTTGCTACGTACTGACTAAATTTGCAGACACAGTATCAGCCTATATATTCCAACACAGAGTTTTGAGTACATGTGTATAACTGGCTTGATCTAGGCAACCTGTTTAAATCCAGTCAAAGCCTGAAACCAGCATACAAGTACGTGATTGACATTAAAGTTTGGATTCGAGGCTATCTATTTTACAGCAATTTTACAAATGTAATGAACATTTGCTTTTCCAGGAGGAAAATGATGAATCTGACACTGAAGAGTGGGAAAAAATGAAAGAACAGATTGCCAAGAAATTGAAGAAAGATAAAAACGAAGATGTTAAGCCTCCACTCAGAGAAGAAGATGATGATGATGAGAAAAAGAAACTCAGCCGCAGGTCAGTACAGCATTTTTACCAGTTGTTTCCATTTTTGTAAAATTTATGTTGCATGTGAAATACTGTATTCAGTCTAAGATGACAGCTGATCATAAATCTAGTGATGAAAATAGCGCAGTTGTTTTTTCCTTTTTTTCTCTCTAAAGTTACTGTACTATTTGTTCAGCTGTTTACTTGTCAATTTAAAATATAGCCTAAACATTCTGCATTAGGTTATATTTTTAATGGGGAAATATTTTTGTTAACATTTCTCTTGAAATTAGGGCCTAGAAATTCGGTAGGCTTAGCGTCGCATTTGAGGCGCTAGAGGGCCTAGCGCCGGAGTTATGGCCAGTTGAGAAATTCCCTGGGGCCCTAAATCGGCGTTGCACCGGTAGCGCTGCGCCGGCACCGATGACGTCATCGGTGTGCGCAGCGTCCCGGTTGCCGTGGTAACCCGGCCCCAAGCCGAAATTCAGTTGCGCCCGCCTCGCCCGTGGCAGGCGCAACTAAGACTCTGGCAACAGAGTCTTCCCCCAGTGTGCACCGGCGCATAAAGGTGGAGCGGCGGCCGGCCGCATTCCCGACGGCCGCCTGCCCGCACCTCCCTTCCCGGACTCCTGCATTCCCCCCCCGCGGCCCTGATCAGTGTCTGATGCGAGCCCGGCACTTCCCCGAGGTGCCGGGCTCAGATGTCGGGTCAATCCGCCGGACAGTTGTCGGCTGCAGGCAGCTCCTCCTTAACAGGAGGAGGAGGCCTGCAGTTCCCCCGCCTGCCGCACCGCATCGGGTGCCGCAGCGGGGGATTAGCGCCGGGAAACCCAAGTTCACGCCCGTTTTGAGGCGCTAAAGGAGGGTTTTAGCGCCCGCCGCCGTCTGGGCCCGGCGCACCCGAATTTTCGTCGCGCGCTGCCGCATTACCGCTGGTGCAAACTTTCTGGCGCTACAGCCCTGGCAAGACCAAAACCCAATTTCTAGGCCTAGATTTTGGGGATAGTTACTGGAAAATTGGCTTTTGTCTTCAATCTAGTGTGTTCTTTTCCATGTTGGTATTATCCATCTATATCAATGTGTTTATGATAATGTTGGATAACTCAAGAAACCTTTTAAAGAACAAGAAAACTTGCGGAAGATGTGAACTGGATATCATTCTCTGGTTAGTGGCACAAGAATAATGCTGACTCAGGTTTATCTGTAATCAGAAAAACAATTGTGTTTAATTTTATTTTTAAATACTTAATTAGGATGGCAAAATAAGTGCACAAACAATCAAGTACATGTACATTACTTAGAAACTTATTTGATTCAACAGAGTGAGGAGCCAAATGTGTGAAAAGTTGGCAAATGAGTGAAGCATTGTGGTCTGGTTCTAGGTTGAGCAAGCTTTAAAATGTCAAGTGTTGAAATATTAACAGAAGTATACTTAAATTCTACACTCAACAATCTGTTCTGACTTGGGAAACCATATGAATGATCTGAAGTATATAGTAATAATCCCCCAAATTATAGTAGTCCCAATGCATTTATGATAAGTGTTTGCTTACTAGCAAAGTCTATTCAGAGATTTTCTTGAATATGTATGGATTGTAGATCATTTGCAATGGATTACAGGCATTTAGCCTTGAAAGCAGATTTCTACTTTGGTTACTGTCTCAACAAAGAGTTGTTCGTTCTTCAACAGTAATTTCTGCATGATTCAGGCCCGAGTGGTTTATTCAACAACAAACTTAAATATACAGGAAACTTTGGTTTATCCGGAGGTTGTATGTCCGGAAACCTCGATCTAACGGCAGAAATCAGCAGCCGTTTTGGTTAGGTTTTTTTTCTTCTAGCATTTTTTTTTAACAGTCAGGCTCTGGAAAGCGTCTCTGTAGCTTAGCAACAGCTTCAGAGACGCTTCCAAGGTACGGGCCGAGTGTTTACAAGCTGTTGCTAAGCAACAGTGTTTGTTGTCAGATACGGAGATGAAAACCTCCGTATCCTTCAACGTTAGCGCTGGTCTATCCGGAAGTTTTGATAGATCGGCAGCAGCTCGGTCCCGTTGGTGCCGGATATCGCGAAGTTTCCTGTATATTGACTCAACAGTGTAATAATACAAAATAACAACAGAAAATGCTGGAAAAACTCAGCAGGCCAGGCAACATCCGTGGAGAGAAATTAGAGTCGACGTTTCGGGTCTAACCCTTTTTCAAACTGTCTTCAGATTACATTAAATGATAAGCAAGAAAATGACAAGCAAGTAATACAACCTGGTTGGTAGACCCCAGATTGATCAGACCCGACTCTCTAGGCTGCCTACTCGGCTGTGGAGTTCCGACCGTCCTGAGAATGCTAACGTTCAAAGAGGGAATGCTCTATATTTTTCTTAATTTGTTCATGGGATGTGGTGGGTGTCGCTGACAAGGCCAGCATTTATTGCTCATCCCTAGTTGCCCTTGAGAAGGTGGTGGTAAGCCACCTTCTTGAACCGCTGCAGTCCGTGTGGTGAAGGGATTCCCACAGTGAGGGAGTTCCAGGATTTTGACCCAGTGACGATGAAGGAACGGCGATATATTTCCAAGTCAGGATGGTGTGTGACTTGGAGGGGAACTTGGAGGTGATGGTGTTCCCATGCGTCTGCTGCCCTTGTCCTAGGTGGCAGAGGTCGGGGGTTTAGGAGCTGCTGTCGAAGAGAGTTGCTGCAGTGCATCTTGTAGATGGTACACACTGCAGCAACGGTGTGCCGGTGGTAGGGGGAGTGAATGTTTAAGGTGGTGGATGGGGTGCCAATTAAGTGGGCTGCTTTGTCCTGTCGAGCTTCTTGGGTGTTGTTGGAGCTGCACTCATCCAGGCAAGTGGAGAGTATTCCATAAAGACTTTGGGGAGTCAGGAGGTGAGACACTCGCCACAGAATACCCAGCCCCTGACCTGATCTTGTAGCCACAGTATTTATGTGGCAGGTCCAGTTAAGTTTCTGGTCAATGGTGACCCCAAGATGTTGATGGTGGGGGGGATTTGGTGATGGTAATGCCGTTGAATGTCATGGGGTGGTTAGACTCTCTTGTCAGAGATGGTCATTACCTGGCACTTGTGTGGCGCGAATGTTACTTGCAACTTATCAGCCGAAGCCTGAATGTTGTCCAGATCTTGTTGCATGTAGGCATGGAATGCTTCATTATCTGGAGTTGCAAATGGAACTGAAGACTGCAATCATCAGCGAACACCCCCACTTGTGACCTTACGAGTGAAGGAATCGTAGTTTCTAAGTAATGAAGCAGCTGAAGATGGTTGGGCCTAGGACACTGCCCTCTGCCCTGAGGAACTCCTGCAGCGATGTTCTGTGGCTGAGATGATTGGCCTCCAACAACCACACCATCTTTTGTGCTAGGTATGACTCCAGCCAGTGGAGTGTTTCCACCTGATTCCCATTGACTTCAATTTTATTAGGGCTCCTTGATGCCACACTCGGTCAAATGCTGCCTTGATGTCAAGGGCAGTCACTCTCACCTCACCTCTGGAATTCAACTCTTTTGTCCATGTTTGGACCAAGGCTGTAATGAGGTTGGGAGCCGATTGGTCCTGGTGGAACCCAAACTGAGCATCAGTGAGCAGGTTATTGGTGAGTAAGTACCACTTGATAGCGCTGTCAACGACACTTTCCATCACTTTACTGATGATTGAGAGTAGACTGATAGGATGGTAATTGGCCGGATTGGATTTGTCCTGTTTTTTGTGGAAGGACATGCATGGGCAGTTTTCCATATTGTCGGGTAGATGCCAGTGTTGTAGCTGTACTGGAACAGCTTGGCTAGAGACGTGGATTGTTCTGGAGCACAAGTCTTCAGTACGACAGCCGGGATGGTGTTGGGACCCATAGCCCTTGCCGAATCCAGTGCACTCAGCCGTTTCTAGATAGCACGTGGAGTGAACCGAATTGGTTGAAGACTGGCTTCTGTGATGGTAGGGGTCTCGGGAGGAGGCCGTGATGGATCAAGGAGGCTCCTCCTGTTAATTGTTTAATTGTCCACCGCCATTCACGACTAGATGTGGCAGGACTGCAGAGCTTTGATCTGATCCGTTGGCTGTGGGATCGCTTGGCTTTGTCTATAGAATGCTGCTTCCACTGTTTAGCATGCATGTAGTCCTGTGTTGTAGCTTCCCCAGGTTGGCACTTCATTTTTAGGCACGCCTGGTGCTGCTGCTGGCATGCTTTTCTGCATTCCTCATTGAACCAGGGTTGGTCCCCTGACTAGATGGTAATGGTAGAGTGAGGGATATGCTGGGCCATGGGGTTACAGATTGTGGTGGAATATAATTTTGCTGCTGCTGATGGCCCACAGCACCTCATGGATGCCCACTATATACGTTTCGGCTGCCTTGGACTGCAGGTACACATCCCTGTTCTTATCTCCTAGTCATTAATTATCCCATGCTAACTCTGCATTGGTTTGTGCCCCGTATTGCCAGACCTCCTATCTTATCTTGGTTGTAGAAACAGTATGTACCTCTCAGGAATGTGTAAGTCTATGTTATCAGAGTACCAGCTTATTTATGGCCTTGTATGGTGCCTTCCAATACTACAAACGAGAGCAGTGCCCCATGTTGGGTATGTGGGTCGCCTAGCAACCAGCATTCTTATCTAGGTAAGAGCCACCTCTTGACCTTGGAGTTGTCATAGAGAATGCTGAAGTCTTCAAAACTGTCTATTAGCTTCTTTTTGTTCACATACACACAGGAAAGATTCACCCCGCCCCCCCCCTGCCAAAACCCACATTCGCTCTCTGGCTAGAATGATGGAGCAAAACGAGCTGGAATACCTTGACTATTTTCTTAGCTTTAAACCATTTTCGTAAAATATTGTAACAAGCCTGAAGTTTTTTGTGCAGTCAAATGTGAAACTGTCTTATTGACTTCTGTAAGGTATTTGCTTTTACTCTCTCAACTCTTTAGGGTAATCAGAGGTGAGATCAACTAAAACTTTAAACTTTTCCCACTAATGGTTTTATTAACATTAAAACAGTACAGGTTTACAGATAGAGATGCGTACAACCTTTAAATCAGTTGTACAATTCAAAACTTAGAATGGCTGATTCTTCTGCTTTGTGAACACTGAGAGGATAATTCTCCGCTGAGATCCTGCTGGGTAAGAGGTTAATCCTTCATTGAATTCCTGCGTCGTGTTCTTCTGGTTTGACTCGTGCACTGAGCCCTGGTCGATCTTGTGGATTATCCCTTGTACCATTCTTGCTGACAATAATAACATCTTTCAGTGATTCTCCATTCTCCCTTTCCTGTGGTTACACAGGCTGCTTCCAAACAGCACCTGGTGTTTCCCACAGTCTCTCAAGGCCTCCTTATCTGTAGCCTTTCAGACAGTCTACATAACATTTTTCTAACTTGTTCAACCTTCCCAGCATGCCCTCTTGAGCAATCAGTTTAACTGTTCTTACCCAAACACTGCTCCTTTAGCAGGTAATTAATCCAGGTAAAGTCCAAACATCCTTCACTACTTTAGATGAATACTGCTGTGGAAGAAGCTTTTATTTGATCCTTATTTTAAAAAGCCCAGAGAGAGAACCTTGTAGTAGCTTAACTATATTTTGACTATTTGCAAAGTTTACACTTGGATGCACAATAATACTGAGGCAGTAGAGACTAATTGCTCAGCATGTAGCGAGACACTGCATGTCTTGGTATCATAGATATGATGTTGGAATGAGGCTATCCGTGGATGAATGAGGATATTCAAGGTCATGGAAAGTATAAAACTGGAGAACTTTTCTGCAGAACCTGGATCCCAAAACAGTAGGGACAAGATCCAATTCAAATGGGCAGTGAACCAAAAGAGCCTATGGATTTTGCTAGCCATCATGTACCCCTTGCTGTTGGTTACAGCCTGTTACCATACTTGGTAATCTCTTCTGCTTGTATTTTTTAAAGTTATTACAATTAGCGTTCTAAAATTGAGCAGAAAACAATCTAATATGCTTTACTTTTACAAATAAAATTACTCCAGTCTTGACATACTTCAGTCAGTGATGTAAGAGTTATGAATCTCATGCTGTTTTTTGAGCTTATAAATTATAGTATGTCTGTTTTTTCTGTTGACTGTTATGAATAAAAGATTCATAGAACACTTTAATATTTATGCATCTGACTTTGTGCCGAAACATTAACAAATTATCTTGTATTTCAAGTTTTAGTGGATAATCACTTATTTGTAGCTATTTTGCACAGGAAACACAGAATCACAGAATCTACAGTGCAGATAGAGGCCATTTCGGCCCATTGAGCCTGCACCGACACATATCCCACCCTACCCCCGTAACCCCACGTATTTAATCCCCTAACACTAAGGGTCAATTTATCATAGCCAAATCAACCTAACCTGCACATCTTTGGACTGTGGGAGGAAACCGGAGCACCCGGAGGAAACCCACGCAAACACGGGGAGAATGTGCAAACTCCACACAGACAGTCGCCCGAGGCCAGATTTGAACCCGGGTCCCTGGCGCTGTGAGGCAACAGTGCTAACCACTATGCCACCGTGCCCCCCCATGAAGCATTAAATGGGTAAATATTAGTGAATAAGTCTACTGATGTTTCACTTTTATGGAACAGCCTATGGTTCACAGGTATTAACATTTATATAAAAAGTTTAATGCTCAATTTCTTTGTGTTCAAGTGAAAACACACTGGTGCAACCAAAAACAGCCCAAAGGCTGTAATCTATCGCTTTGAATAATTTTTGAAGTGTAGTGGTACATTAACCTTATAGATTGTGTTAAAATCAACGACTGAAATAAAAATGATTCCAACATGGTTTCCAAGTGAGCAAAAGTTAAAAGGTGATGTCATCTAATTACTGCTACTGCTATTAAATTATTGGGCTGTTTTTAACAATGTCAGTATTTTCCCACCAAAAAGGCTGATTAAGCAGAGCAATCTCCAACATTTTTCTAAGCAGTTTTGAGCAATATATACTCTAAATGCATAACTACATGCAAGTTTTAGACAGTATTTTAGACTGAGTTAATTTAATAATGTAAGTATGATAAATCCTGATTTATGAAAGCACTTCTCTTCATTTTCTCTTTTTAAAGAGTAGGTATGACTTTAAGATGCTTCAGAATATTTTAAATCTATTCTTCAGTTACGCCAAAGCTCAATATTTACATAATGAATTGTATACGTACCTCAAATACGACACGTGTTCAGCATTTAAATAAGGCAACATTGGCAGTAAACTGGCTATTAGTCTTTTCCCATGACCAAAACTATGCAAATCTGTAATACATTTTCCTGGAACAGATAGCTACCAAAGAAATTGACTGTTAAAACTTTTTATATAAAATGTTAATACCTGTGAACCAGAAGTGATGCAAGTGGTCATCTCCTGAGCTTTAATCCTTGCCCACAACTTTTTTCCCCCTAAATTTAAAGCGAATGGCAGTAATACCACCATTGAGGCGATGTTTTGCTGATGCAAGAGCTTCCAAGGCTGCCTGTGTGATTGTGAAAAAATCTCCAAAATGTTATTTGCCGCCCATTAACGACCTGTTGTTCAAATCTTACAGCATTGCTAAGTAGCAGGATGACATCTGCAGCTTTTTGGCACGTCCTTGTGTAGTATTAGTGAATGAATAAAAATAAATAATTAATATCAATGGAAAAATTTATAAATGTAGAAACCAGAATATTCTTGAAATCTGATTCTTTTGAAGGTTCCTGCATGGGTAGAGGCTAGATTAATTAATGATCTCGAAATGAAGGATCCTCTTGGGAAGAGTGATCATAGCATGGTAGAATTTCAAATTCAGTTTGAGGGTGAGAAAGCTAGGTCTCAAACTAGTGTCCTGAACTTAAATAAAGGTAATTACAAAGGTATGAAGGCAGACTTGGTTAAAGTGGACTGAGAAAATATATTACAGGGTAAGACTGTAGAAAAGCAGTGGCAAACATTTAAGGAGATATTTCATAACTCTCAGCAATGTTATATACCAGAGAGAAAGAAAGACTCTGAGAGGGATGAACCATCCGTGGCTAACTAAGGATGGTATCAAATTGAAAACAAAAGCATACAATGTTGCAAAGAATAGTGGAAGGCCAGAGGATTAGGAAATGTTTAAAAACCAGCAAAGGACGACTAAAAAAAATGATAGAGAGAGAAGATAGCTTATTAGAGTAAGTTAGCAAGAAATATTTTTTTAAAACAGTAAGAGCTTCTACAGGCATATAAAAAGGAAGGGAGTAGCTAAAGTAAACGTTCGTCCCCTAGAGGAAGAGTCTGGGGAATTAATAATGGGAAACAGGGAAATGGCGGAGACTTTGAACAAATATTTTGTATCGGTCTTCATGGTAGAAGACACTAAAAGCATCCCAATAATGGATAATCAAGGGGCAATTGGGGTGGGAGGGGAACTTAAAACTATCACTAGAGAGAAAGTACTAGGCAAACTAATGGGACTAAAGGTGGACAAGTCCCCTGGACCCGATGGCCTGCATCCTAGAGTCTTAAAAGAGGTGGCTACATTGGTTGTAATCTACCAAAATTCCCTGGATTCTGGAGAGGTCCCAGCGGACTGGAAAACTGCAAATTTAACGCCCCTATTTAAGAAAGGAAGGAGACAGAAAGCAGGCAACTATCGACCAGTTAGCCTAACATCTGTCATTGGGAAAATGCTGGAGTCCATCATTAAGGAAGTGGTAGCAAGACATTAAGAAAATCATAATATAGTCATGCAGAGTCAGCTTGGTTTTATGAAAGGGAAATCATGTTTGACAAATTTGCTGGAGTTCTTTGAGGATGTAACGAGCAGGGTGGATAAAGGGGAACCAGTAGATGTCATGTATTTGGATTTCCAGAAGGCATTTGATAAGGTGCCACATAAAAGGTTACTACACAAGATAAGAGCTCACGGGGTTGGGGGTAATATATTAGCATGGATAGAGGATTGGCTAACTGACAGAAAACAGAATCGAACTAAATGGGTCATTTTCAGGTTGGCAAACTGTAACTAGTGTGGTGCTGCAGGGCTGGGGCCTCAACTATTTACAATCTATGTTAATGACTTGGATGAAGGGACCGAGTGTAATGTAGCCAAATTTGCTGATGGTACAAAAATAGGTGGGAAAGCAAATTAGCAAATTGTGTGGAGGATGCCATGGGCTGGATTTTCATTCAGAAGTCGGGTTGGAGGTGGGACTACAACTTTCGGGGTTGTAGTCCCGCCTCCATCGAGATGCAGCCAATCCACGCGATTTTAACTTGATTGACCTTGTTGAGCCCGCCCAGCGGGCTCAGCAGGCCAATTAAGGGCCACCCGGCAACAGGTGACGTCACAGACTGAAATTTCATCTGTCAAGACGTTTTGACAGATGAAATATCGGTGTTTCACAGCTGTTTGAAGCTGTCAAACACTGACACTCTTACTTCTAACATGAGTCCTTATCTACAGACTCAGTTAGAAATCTCTCCTGCACAGAAAGCTGCAGGCTGTCACTTTTGACAGATCGCAGCCATTCTGCTTTCTGTGCCGGTGAGATGAGGGACTCCCCGAACCTAAAGGAAGGAAGGCTGAAAAGGTAAGAAAATGTATGTAAAACTTATTTAATCACTTTAGACATACCAAACGCACTTACCTTTGCACTCATGCACACACCACTCACCTGAACACCGACATCTCGACCCCTACAAGTACTTCAACCCGACGGCCCGACTCCTCTAACTTGGCGTGGTTTGGAGCCGTCGGGAATCCCACAGTTCAAGCTTAAAAATAGGAATTAGGCTAAAAACTGCCTGTTAACTACCTGGTAACAGGCAGTTAATTGGCACTAATCCCTTCCCGTCTCAGGTAGGCGGGTCCCAGTGCGGGGCGGGTACCTGCCTCCTTTGAAACTGGCATGGGGTCGGGACCCCCGATTTCGGGAATTTAACCCCCCGCACGCCTCCAAATCCGACTCCACGGCACACTGAAAATGGAGCCCAAAGAATCTCCAAAGGGATCTAGATAGGCTAAGTGAGTGGGCAGGAATGCATAGTGGTTAGCACTGTTGCCTCACAGCGCCAGGGACCCGGGTTCGAATCCAGCCTCGGGTGACTGTGTGGAGTTTGCACATTCTCCCCGTGTTTGCGTGGGTTTACTCCGGGTGCTCCGGTTTCCTCCCACAGTCCAAAGATGTGCGGGTTAGGTTGATTTGGCTATGATAAATTGACCCTTAGTGTTAGGGGGATTAAATACGTGGGGTTACGGGGATAGGGTGGGATATGTGTCGGTGCAGGCTCGATGGGCTGAAATGGCCTCTATCTGCACTGTGTGATTTCTGTGAATCTGGCAGATGGAGGCTAATGTGGGAAAATGCGAGGTTATCCACTTTGGTAGGAAATATAAAAAAGCAAATTATTATTTAAATGGGGAGAGATTACAAAATGCTGAGGTACAGAGGGATCTGGGGGTCCTTGTACATGAATCACAAAGTTAGCATGCAGGTACAGCAAGTAATTAGGAAGGCAAATGGTGTTTTTGCCTTTATTGCAAAGGGAATGGAGTATAAAAGTAGGGAAGTCCTGTTACAACTGTACAGGGCGTTGGTGAGACCACACCTGGAGTACTGCGTACAATTTTGGTCTCCTTACTTAAGGAAGGATATACTTGCATTGGAGGCAGTTCAGAGAAGGTTCACGAGGTTGATTCCAGAGATGAAGGGGTTGTCTTATGAAGAAAGGTTGAGCAGGTTGGGCCTATACTCATTGGCGTTTAGAAGAATGAGAGGGGATCTTCTTGAAACATATAAGATTCTGAAGGGGCTTGACAGGATAGAAGAAGAGAGGATGTTTCCCCTCGTGGGGGAATCTAGAACTAGGGGGCATAATTTCAGAATAAGGGGGCACCCATTTAAAATGGAAATGAGGAGGAATTTCTTCTCTTAGAGGGTCGCGAATCTTTGGAATTCTCTTCCCCAGAGAGCTGTGGAGGCTGGGTCATTGAATATATTTAAGGTGGAGATAGACAGATTTTTGAATGGTAAGGGACTCTAGGGTTATGGGGAGCGGGCAGGGAAGTGGAGCTGAGGCCAAGATCAGATCAGCCATGATCTTATTGAATGGTGGAGCAGGCTCGAGGGGCCAATGACCTACTCCTGCTCCTATGTCTTATGCTCTTATGTTCTTATAGTAGTGAGTTACAGCTCCCCTGTTCTTGCACTTCTGTGGCCATGTGCTGTACTTTGGGGATTGGAAGTAACATTCATGCCACGCAAGTGCAAGGCAATGACCATCTCCAACAAGAGAGAGCCTAACCACCTCCCCTTGACATTAAATAGCATGACAATGCTCAAGTCCCCCCCAGCAACATCCTGGGGGGGTCACCATTGACCAGAACTCAACTGGACTGACCACATAAATGCTGTGGCTACTTGATCAGGCATAAATGTTATTTACAATCAGAAGCTGGGTATCCTGTGAGTGGTTCACCTTCTGACCCACCCAAATCCTCTTGACCACCTACAAGGCACATGCCAGGAATGTGATGGAATACACTTCACTTGCCTGGATGGGTGCAGCTGCAACAACATTAAAAAAAACTCAACACCCTCCAGGACAAAGCAGTTCACTTGATTGGCACCTCAGACAGGACAGGAAGGAGAAAAGCAAAAGTGGAAGGCAGAGAAATCAAGGGTGTAATTCAAACAGGGCCACAGTAAATAAGAATTCTAAAAGGACTAAGAGTGTTAAAAAATCAAGCCTGAAGGCTTTGTGTCTTAATGCGAGGAGCATTCGTAATAAGGTGGATGAATTAGCTGCACAAATAGATGTAAATGGATATGATATAATTGGGATTACGGAGACATGGCTCCAGGGTGACCAAGACTGGGAATCTAACATCCAGGGCTACTCAATATTCAGGAAGGACAGGAAAAAAGGAAAAGGAGGTGGGCTAGCATTGCTGGTTTAAAGAGGCGATTAAAACAATAGTAAGGAAGGATATTAGCTCTGATGATGTGGAATCTGTATGGGCAGAGCTGAGAAATACCATGGGGTAGAAAATGTTAGTGGGAGTTGTATTCAGACCCCCAAACAGTAATGCTGAGGTTGGGGATGGCATTAACTGGGAAATTAGAGATGCGTGCAATAAGGGCACAGCAGCTATCATGGGTGACTTTAATCTGCATATAGATTGGGCTAACCAAATTAGTAACAGTACTGTGGAGGAGGAATTCCTAGAGTGTATACGGGATGGTTTCCTGGACCACTATGTCGAGGAACCAACTAGAGATCAGGCCATCTTAGACTGGGTATTATGTAATGAGAAAGGATTAATTAGCAGTCTTGTTGTGCGAGGCCCCTTGGGGAGGAGCGATCATAATATGATAGAATTCTTCATTAAATTGGAGAGTGAAGTAGTTGACTCAGAGACTAGGGTGCTGAATTTAAATAAAGGAAACTACGATGGTATGAGGCACGAGTTGGCTAGGATGGATTGGGGAACGTTACTTAAAGGGTTGACGGTGGATAGGCAATGGCAAACATTTAAAGATTGCATGGATGAACTACAGAATTTGTTCATCCCAGTTTGGCATAAAAATAAAACAAAAAAGGTGACTCAACTGTGGCTAACAATGGAAATTAAGGATAGCATAAGATCCAAGGCGAGGACATATAATTTGGTAAGAAAAAGCAGCAAACCTGAGGATTGGGAGCAGTTTAAGATTCAGCAAAGGAGGACAAAGGGATTAATTAAGAGGGGGAAAATAGATTATGAGAGTAAGCTTGCAGGGAACATAAAAACTGACTATAAAAGCTTCTATAGATATGTGAAGAGAAAAAGATTGGTGAGGTCAAGCGTAGGTCCCTTGCAGTCAGAATCAGGGTAATTTTTAATGGGGAACAAAGAAATGGCAGACCAATTAAATACATACTTTGGTTCTGTCTTCACAAAGGAGGACACAAATAACCTCCCAGAGATGTCGGGGAACATGGGGTCTAATGAGAGGGAGGAATTGAATGAAATCAGTATTTGTAGGGAAATGGTGTTAGGGAAATTGACGGGATTGAAGGCCGATAAATCCCCAGGGCCTGATGATCTACATCCTAGGGTACTTAACGAAGTGGCCCTAGAAATAGTAGATGCATTGCTGGTCATCTTCCAAAATTCTATAGACTCTGGAACAGTTCCCATGGATTGGAGGATAACTAATGTAACCCCACTATTTAAAAAGGGTGGTAGAGAAAAAACGGGGAATTATAGACCGGTAATCTTGACATCGGTAGTGGGGAAAATGCTAGAGTCCATTATAAAAGATGTCATAGCAGAGCACTTGGAAAACAGTGACAGGATCGGACAAAGCCAACATGGATTTACAAAAGATAAATCATGCTTGCCTAATCTACTGGAATTTTTTGAGGATGTAACTGGTAGAATAGATAAGGGAGAACCAGTGGATGTGGTGTATTTGGACTTTCAGAAGGCTTTCGATAAGGTCCCGCATAAGAGATTAGCGTGTAAAGTTAAAGCACATGGGATTGGGGGTAAGGTATTGTCTTGGATAGAGAACTAGTTGGCAGACAGAAAGCAAAGAGTTGGAATAAACGTGTCTTTCTCAGAGTGGCAGACAGTGACTAGTGGGGTACCGCAGGGATCGGTGCTAGGACCCCAGCTATTCACAATATATATATAAATGATCTAGACGAGGGAACTAGATGTTATATCTCCAAGTTTGCAGACGACACAAAGCTGGGTGGGCGTGTGTGCTGTGAGGAGGATGCAGAGAAACTCCAGTATGATTTGGACAGGTTGGGTGATTGGGCAGATGCATGGCAAATGCAGTATAATGTGGATAAATGCGAGGTTATCCACTTCGGTGGCAAAAACAGGAAGACAGATTATTATCTGAACGGCAATAGATTGGGAAAAGGGGACGTGCAACGAGGTAAGCATGCAGGTGCAGCAGGCGGTTAAGAAGGCAAATGGTATGTTGTCCTTCATAGCGAGAGGATTCGAGTACAGGAGCAAGGATGTCTTGCTGCAGTTGTACAGGGCCTTGGTGAGACCACACCTTGAGTATTGTGTGCAATTTTGGTCACCTTATCTGAGGAGGTATGTTCTTGCCATGGAGAGAGTGCAGCGAAGATTCACCAGACTGATACCTGGGATGGCAGGAATGACATATGAGGAGAGTTTGGGTCGATTAAGCTTATATTCGCTGGAGTTTAGAAGAATGAGAGGGGATCTCATTGAAACTTATAAAATTCTAACAGGACTAGACAGACTAGATGCAGGAAGGATGTTCCCGATGGCTGGGGAATCCAGAACCAAGGGTCACAGTCTAAGGATAAGGGGTAAGCCATTTAGGACTGAGATGAGGAGGAATTTCTTCACCCAGAGTGGTGAACCTGTGGAATTCTCTGCCACACAGGGCAGTTGAGGCCAATTCATTAAATATATTCAAGAAGGAGTTAAATATATTTCTTAAGGCTAAAGGGATCAAGGGATATGGGGAGAAAGCAGGGACAGGGTACTGAATTTGGATGATCAGCCATGATCTCATTAAATGGCGGAGCGGGCTCGAGGGGCCGAATGGCCTACTCCTGCTCCTATCTTCTATGTTTATCCACTAGCCTAAACATCCTCCAATGTGGTGGATGCATGGCAGAACTAGCCAAGGCTTTGGCAGCACCCCCCTAACCCGTGACCTCCACCACCTAAAAGGACAAGGGGAGCAGGTGCATAGGAACACCATCAACTCCAGGTTGCCCTCCAAATCACACAACATCCTGACTTGGACATGTATTGCTATTCTTTTATTGTCGAGGGACAAAATCCTGGAACTCCCTACTTAACAGCAGCATCAACAACAACTTGCACTTATATAGCACCCTTATTGTAGTAAAATGTCCCAAGGCACTTCACAGGAGCGATTAGCAACCAAAATTTGACACCCAGCCACACAAGGAGATATTAGGATAGGTGACCAAAAGCTTGGTCAAAGAGGTAGGTTTTAAGGAGCAAATTAAAGGAGAGAGGTTTAGGGAGGGAATTCCAAAGCATGGAGCCTAGGCAGCTGGAGGCACATCTACCAATTTGCAGCAAAGAAAATCGGGGATGCGCAAGAGGCCAGAATTGGAGGAGCTCAGCGACCTCGGAGGGTTGTAGTGCTGGAGGAGGTTACAGAGATAGCGAGGGATTTGAAACCAAGGATGAGAATTTTAAAATCGAGGCGTTGCCGGACCGGAAGCCAGTGTAGCTCAGCGAGTACACAGATGATGGGTGAACAGGACTTTGTGTGAAATAACAGCATCATGAGAGCACCTTCACCTCACAGACTGCAACAGTTCAAGAAGACGGCCCGACACGATCTTCTCAAGGGAATTGGGTATGGGCAATACTTAATGCCTTGCTAGCGATGCCCTCTTTCTGAGAATGAATATCTTTTAAAAGTGCAGTAATTTGCATGGGTCAGAACATGGGCTGAGGCATGCTGAGAGACTTGCAACATGTGGATGGTTGAGGTAGGGAGGGTGGATAGGAAAGCCTTAAATAATTCAAGCCCTGAAGTGATTAAGACATGGGTTACGGTGTCAGTGATGGTGTGGAAGAGGAAATGGTGGCGATGGACAGTGTTGCAAAAGTCAAAGAAAGTTGCCGTGGTAATGGAACGGATGCAGGGAATGAAGCTCTAAAAAGTTAAAAGATAGGTATTGACCCCATCAGTAAAGGAACACATAAATGAGCCACATGTTGCCATAAAAAAGAAAAAGGACAGAGGTGAGGAGAGTGAGAAAATGAACAAGACAGAAACAATGAGAAAAGCTGCCAGTCAGAGTGATGCTATTACAAATTTAGGTCTGCCATAGATATCTTTTCTGGTTCAGTGGCTTCATTTGCTGCTGTAACGATCTTTGCGTCTGACTTTTAATAGCCGACTCACCGTGCACAGCTTCTACTTGTATAGAAGCACTACAATAACCCACCCCCCCAGTGACCTGAACCGGATGGCCATATCTTTTGCATGAATGTTTCTTTAATCAATCCATAGGCAGACCAAGTCAACACTAGATGAAGTGCAGTTGTTTTGAATAATAAGCAAAACAAAACGTATGATAAGAGTTGATTAGTTCAATCGGTACAATTTAGCTTCACGTAATAATATCAGAAATAATGAATGCGTGACACTGTCTCACTTTCAAATTACTTCATGGCATTTCCTTACCCTGTCTCAGTGATTTCTTCTGTGACATTAAAGTGAAGCCCTGTCATCCTGTGCAGATGGCTGTAAAAGATCCCATGATACTATTTGAAGAAGAGCAAAGAGTTCACTCGGTGTCCTGGCTAACATTTATTCCCGAATCAACGCCACCAAAAACGGTTTAAGTTTTCATTATCTCACTTGCTGCTTGTGGGACTTCGCTGTGTGCAAATTAGCTGCTGCATTTGCTTGTATTACAACAATGACTACACTTCAAAAGTATTTCGTTGACTGTGAAGTGATTTATTATGTCGACATGAAAAATGCTATATAAATGCTAGTGTATATTTCTTTCCAGCCTTGTGTCCCTGTACGCACTCTTCACACCTCAAATAACGGATTATTCCTTGTGTTCTGCACTACCAATGGTGCCTGATTCTTCAGTCATTACACTAAACTGGACTATCTGTTTAGCCCTCTCCACCTTGCCACCCGCCTCGTTGCTTTCAAAAACTGCAAAACCTTTCTTTTCCACTACACTTCGCCACCGACCGGCAGGACAGAATGGATTTGAAAGAGGGCTGCAACTGGGAAGAAGCAGGGCTTGGAACATTGGAGGGAGAAGTGAAAGAGGACAAGCACAGTTAAAGTGTGATTCCTTTATCTCCTGGACGGTTTGGTATTTTGTTGGAAGTAAAACCCTGAAACTTTGGAGAAAGCCTATAATTCGCTCAACCTTTGCAGATTTGCTGCTTCATGTGTCTCTGGGCCTACTTTCACACCCAGCAGCCCTGAGATGTTTGAATTGTGATTTGGATGGAGGCAGTGACTGGATTTAATAAGAGAAAAAAATAGAGCAAGTCTTCAAAAATAAAATAGGTTTGCATTATGTTAGGTGTCTGAGAGTGGCCTGCAACCAAATTAATGTCTCTAGATGAAAGTAAGGGAGTACTCGTGTTTATACAAGATAATTCACATTGAATAGTAAGTTGCAAGGCAAAGATTCAAATAAGCTGTTCTGATGATGTCCTAAGCTACAGCTCAAAGATTTATTCATTATTTTGGCAGACTGCTGAACATTTGTTCTTTTATTATACATTCCTGTCCAGATTTTGCTGGAGTAGGGCATCTTGAGGTATGCCCTGTTAGTTAGACTTGTTTATGCATGTTTAGGTTTTAAAAGTTGCTGGAAGTGTGAGCTGGTAACGTGGCAACAGGGCATCTTGGTGAACAATGGGACAAACCGTGTATCTCCTTAACCAATGAGATTTAAGGATTGAGAAATAAATAACGGAAGGACTGAGAAGGAGGGTGAATTAGAGTGGGTGAATTCAATGTCAAATCAAGTACAGATAAAGAAATAGAGAGGGAAAGAAAGATGGGATTAAGAGAGAAAAAAGATACAAAGGAAAAATAATTAAAAAAAATAAAATTTGACATTTTTAAAATCTCCTAAACAATTCACAACCTGAAGGAATGAGACTCCACACTTCTAATTGTTCACTTTCTGGGCAAGCGAGGTTGATTAGCAGTCATTAACAATTATCATGTCGTTAAAAGGGTACTTACGCTAGTGTAATTGCAAGACTTAACTTTCCGTGACAAGTTTAATGGGGAATTAATGTGCAAATGCAACAACTTCATGAATCATGGGGAAGTTAAGCACAAAATGCCGTTTTTGTGAAGCTGACGGTGGAGCAGTGCAAATCGTCCAGCAACTTGTGGCTATTCGCAATTCTCTTCCTTGCTACAAGTTGCTGATCAACTTGTGCATTAATAAGCCTTTTTTTTTAGCAAGATCTGACCCTCTTTATTTAAAAATAACATTCAATTTTTTTTTAACTAACATATGCAGCTACATCAGCGGCTTAAAGACTTAAAGAAGCAAAGACTAGGAAGAGTACAAGTTTTTTCATGACTGGTAACCTAATACATTCTTTTTTTGTTACTGGATTAATGTGCATTATTATACAGAGAGCATAACTTTGTTTAAGTTGTTCTGCAAACCAATTCAAAAATGTTAACACAGCTGTATATAACTTTTTTTATATTTCCTTTTATTCCTTGACATCAAGACACAGGAAATGGATAATTTATCTAATATAAAATTTCTCTTGTTTTTTTTCTGGTTGCAAATAGACAAGTTTGCTTTTTGATTAGAAACTAAAAAATAGTTAGTTATTTTGTTCTCCCCTGACTTCAACAAATCCCCAGAGATTAATCAACAATTAAAAAATCCTCCCTTATAACATTCTTGTTTTGGTAATGCACGAAATTTATATATTTAAAGTGTTTATGCACTAATTATAGAAGTTATCAAAATAATGAATAAACTGAGATATGGAATATTTAGCTATTTTCAATAATGCATGCAGTTAAGCAGGCTCGACTACCCTGTATGTGCTTATTTTACTCTTAATGTACTTGGTGCAGTTTTAAATTCTATTGGATTGAAGCCTTGTACGATTTATTCTGAGGTCCCTTTTTACAATTTCAATTTTCTGTCACTACTGATGTAAATTAATAATGAGTTAACATTTGAATTACTGTATTTCAAATGTATTTGAATAATAATATATATATATATCTTTAGAAAGACTAATAATTTTCCTAACACTTTGCACTCTGAACTTCTACTTACAAATGATTGCTTTACCGTTCAAATTGAATTACGAATGCACTTGTTCACTGTTAAATATAAAAATCCAGACAACATGCCCTTGCAGATGATTGGCAGTGATTTAAAGGCAGACAGACTGAAGTTCATTAAACACAGACTAGATTGTTTGGGCACAAGTACTGTAACCCTACACTGAGGTTTTTCTTGGCTGTTCATCTTGTGCTGTTACTGGGTATAATATGCGGCAGGAACAAAGACTTAATTGTTGCTGTGGTGTACTTCATCCTGCTGCCGTTTGGCAGCATTCAATCTGTGTTTAGGTTAGACGGCACTCGTCTAGTCACCTGGGGGGAAAAAACCCAAATGACCTGTGAATGCATATTTCATTTGGTTGAAGGTGTGAATGTATTGTCCTATTTATAAAATGGATTAATTTTGTGCAAAATAAGGTATTATTTCAAAGCATCACATCGCCTGGTTTCACTTAGTTTAACATATATTTTCGTAGTTTATATTTGAAAGCATTTGGCAGTTCTTTCCTTTCTACTCAAATTTTCACTTATAAGATTAAACACAAGCAAAATACTGTGGATGCTGGAAATCTAAAATTAAAACAGAAAATGCTCGAAACACTCAGCAAGTCAGACAGCATCTGTGGAGAGAGAACATTTCAGGTCAGAACTCAGAGAACTCTGATATTGTATATTTAACTGTCAGTAATGTAGGCATATAAGAAAAGCAGTTGTGTATTGGCTTATTTTGTAAGTTGGTTCTTCAACTTGGTTAAAATACTGTTGTCATATAATTCTTGTTCAGGGCATTATGCACTAGGGTACTGTTTCCTTTAATCAAATGTGGTAAGGATTATGTTATCTACTTAAGTAATTTGTTGATGACACTTGTAGAGCATCAAAAAGAGAAAAAGTATATGCAGAATCTCTTCCTTTTCTTTTACACCGGAAGATCCAGAGAACAGTGCAACAGAGTTGGTATTATGACATACCTTTGCCTAGGAACATAGAACATAGGAACAGGAGTAGGCTTCAAGGGGATATAGACAGGCTAAGTGAGTGGGCAAGAACATGACAAATGGAATATAATGTGGAGAAATGTGAAGTTATCCACTTTGGTAGGAAAAATAGAAAAGCAGAGTTTTTTAAATGGTGATAGATTGGGAAATGTTGGTGTTCAGAGGGACCTGGGTGTCCTTCTACACAAATCACTGAAAGTTAACATGCAGGTACAGCAAGCAATTAGGAAAGCAAGTGGTATGTTGGCCTTTATTACAAGAGGATTTCAGTTTAAGAGTAAAGACGTCTTACTGCAATTATATAGGGCCGTGGTGAGACCACACCTGGAGTATTGTGTACAGTTTTGGTCTCCTTACCTAAGGAATGATATACTTGCCATAGCGGGAGTGTAACGAAGGTTCACCAGACTGGTTCCTGGGATGGGGGTATTGTCCTATAGAAACATAGAAGATAGGAGTAGCAGTAGGCCATTCGGCCCTTCGAGCCTGCACCGCCATTCAATAAGATCATGGCTGATCATCCAAATTCAGTACCCTGTCCCTGCCTCCTCCCCATATCCCTTGATCCCTTTAGCCTTAAGAAATATATCCAACTCTTTCTTGGATATATTTCATGAACTGGCCTCCACTGCCCTCTGTGGCAGAGAATTCCACAGGTTCACTACTCTCTGGGTGAAGAAATTCCTCCTCATTTCAGTCCTAAATGGCTTACCCCTTATCCTTAGACTATGACCCCTGGTTCTGGACTCCCCGGCCATCAGAAACATCCTTCCTGCATCTAGTCTGTCCAGGCCTGACTGAATTTTATAGGTTTTGATGAGATCCCCTCTCAGTCTTCTAAACTCCAGTGAGTATAAGCCCAATCGACACAATCTCTCCTCATACGCCATTCCTGCCATCCCAGGTATCAGCCTGGTGAATCTTCGCTGCACTCCTTCCATGGCAAAACGTCCTTCCTCCGGTAAGGCGACCAAAACTGCACACAATACTCAAGGTGCGGTCTCACCAAGGCCCTGTACAACTGTAGCAAGACATCCTTGTTCCTGTACTCGAACCCTCTTGCTACGAAGGCCAACATACCAGTTGCCTTCTTAACCGCCTGCTGCACCTGCATGCTTACCTTCAGCGACTGGTGCACAAAAATACCCAGGTCTCTTTGTACTTCCCCTTCTCCCAATCTATTGCCATTCAAATAATAATCTGCCTTCCTGTTTTTGCCACCAAAGTGGATAACCTCACATTTATCCACATTATAGTGCATTTGCCATGTTTCTGCCCAATCACCCAACCTGTCCAAATCGTACTGGAGTTTCACCACATCCTCCTCACAGCTTACCCTCCCACCCAGCTTTGTGTCATCTACAAATTTGGAGATATTACATCCAATTCCCTCGTCCAGATCATTAATATATATTGTGAACAGCTGGGGTCCTAGGACCGATCCTAGCGGTACCCCACAAGTCACTGCCTGCCACTCGGAAAACGACCTGTTTATTCCAACTCTTTGCTTTCTGTCCGCCAACCAGTTCTCTATCCAAGTCAATACCTTGCCCCCAATCCCATGTGCCTTAATTTTGCACGCTAATCTCTTATGCGGGACCTTATCGAAAGCCTTCTGAAAGTCCAAATACACCACATCCACTGGTTCTCCCTTATCTATTTTACCAGTTACATCCTCAAAAAATTCCAGTAGATTAGTCAAGCATGATTTACCTTTTTGTAAATCCATGTTGACTTTGTCCGATCCTGTCACTGCTTTCCAAGTGCTTTGCTATTACATCTTTTATAATGGACTCTAGCATTTTCCCCATTACCGATGTCAGGCTTACCGGTCTGTAATTCCCTGTTTTCTCTCTACCACCTTTTTTGAATAGTAGGGTAACATTAGCTACCCTCCAATCCATGGGTACTGTTCCAACAAGATGATCAGCAATGCATCTACTATTTCTATGGCCACTTCCTTAAGTACCCTAGGATGCAGATTATCAGGCCCTGGGGATTTAGCCGCCTTCAATCCCATCAATTCCCCTAACACCATTTCCCAACAAATACTGATTTCTTTCAGTTCCTCCCTGTTAGATCGGGTAATTAATTTCAGTGGACCACACTGATCTGAGGTCAACACACTAAAATAAAAGTTTGCGAGTCCGGTGGTAAGTTTTAAATAGTCGATTTATTGCATCACTTGATTTACACTGTTTGACTTCCTTCACCCGACTAACATCATATTCAAAATGGCTGGTTTTTATACAGCAGCAGATGTACCCGCCCCCTTTATTACCATTGGCTCAGCAGCATGCATGCAGAGCTATGGTTGGTTCAACTACATCACACTGATTGGATCTCTGATACATCAATCATTCCTTTGTTCTCTAGTTAAGCAGAATCATCACTTTCAGTTTTAAGCTAAGATCAGCACTTTCACAGTTTAAGCTAAATCAGCATTTTCATTGTTCTCAGTTTCTAAGTCAGCCGATGTGACGTTACCAGCTGTGATTGGATCTGATACATGACACCATCCTTTGGCATGTGGTCAGCTTAAGTATAATCTGATTTCTTTAAATCATTAGATTTTAATCATATTAAAATCTATGTTATTAAAATATATATATATTCCCTAACACTCCCTTTCATCAGACCCTATGTTCCCTGACATCTCTGGGAGGTTATTTGTGTCCTCCTTTGTGAAGACAGAACCAACTAATGTATTTAATTTGTCCACCATTTCTTTGTTCCCCATTATAAATTCCCCTGATTCTGACTGCAAGGGACCTACGCTTGACTTCACCAATCTTTTTCTCTTCACATATCTATAGAAGCTTTTACAGTCAGTTTTTATGTTCTCTGCAAGCTTACTCTCATATTCAATTTTCCCCTTCTTAATTAATCCCTTTGGCCTCCTTTGTTGAATGCTAAACTGCTCCCAATCCTCAGGTGTACTGCTTTTTCTGGCCAATTTATATGTCCTCTCCTTGGATCTTATGCTATCCCTAATTTCCCTTGTTAGCCACGGTTGAGTCACCATTTTTGTTTTATTTTTATGCCAAACTGGAATGAACAAATTCTGTAGTTCATCCATGCGGTCTTTGAATGTTTGCCATTGCCTATCCACCGTCAACCCTTTGAGTGACATTCCCCAATCAATCCTATCCAACTTGCGCCTCAGACCACCGTAGTTTCCTTTATTTAAATTCAGGACCCCAGTCTCTGAGTCAACTACTTCATTCTCCATCTTAATGTAGAATTCCGTCATATTATGATCGCTCCGACCCAAGGGGCCTCGTACAACAAGATTGCTAATTAATCCTTTCTCGTTACATAATACCCAATCTAAGATGGCCTGATCTCTGGTTGGTTCCTCGACATATTGATCCAGGAAACCATCCCGTAAACACTCCAGGAATTCCTCCTGCACAGTATTGTTACTAATTTGGTTAGCCCAATCTATATTTAGATTAAAGTCACCCATGATGACTGCTGTACCCTTATTGCACGCTTCTCTAATTTCCCTTTTAATGCCATCCCCAGCCTCTGCATTACTGTTTGGAGGTCTATACACAACTCCCACTAACGTTTTCTGCCCCTTGGTATTTCTTAGTTCTACCCATACAGATTCCACATCATCAGAGCTAATATCCTTCCTTACAATTGTGTTAATCCCTTCTTTAATCAGCAGTGCTACCCCACCTCCCTTTCCTTTTTGCCTATCTTTCCTGAATATTGAATACCCCTGGATGTTGAGTTCCCAGCCTTGGCCACCCTGGAGCCATGTTTCCGTAATCCCAAACAAATCATATTCGTTTACCTCTATTTGCGCAGCTAATTCATCCACCTTATTACGAATGCTCCTCGCATTAAGACATAAGGCCTTCAGGCTTGTTTTTTTAACGCTCTTAGACCTATTAGAATTATTATTTACTGTGACAATTTTTGATTTAAGCCGTTGATTTCTCTGACTGCCACTTTTGTTTTTCTCCTTCCTATCTTTTGCTTTTATCCTTGTTTCCCTTTCCTCTGTCTCCCTGCTCAGGTTCCCAACCCCCTGCCATTTTAGTTGAAACCCTCCGCCAGAGCACTAGCAAACACTCCCCCTAGGACATCGGTCCCGGCCCTGCCCAGGTGCAAACCGTCCGGTTTAAAGTGGTCCCACCTCTCCCAGAACCGGTTCCAATGTCCCAGGAATTTGAATCCCTCCCCCTCGCACCATTCCTCTAGCCATGTATTCATCTGAAATATCCTTCTATTTCTGCTCTGACTAGCACGTGGCACTGGTAGCAATCCTGAGATTACTACCTTTTGAGGTCCTATTTTTTAATTTACCTCCTAACTCCCTATATTCAGCTTTTAGGACCTCATCCCGTTTTTTACCTATATCGTTGGTACCTATATGTGCCACGACAACTGGCTGTTCACCCTCCCCTTCCAAAATGTTCTGCAGCCGCTCTGAGACATCCTTGACCCTTGCACCAGGGAGGTAACACACCATCCTGGAGTCTCGTTTGTGGCCACAGAAACGCCTATCTATTCCCCTTACAATAGAATCCCCTATTACTATAGCTCTGCCCCTCTTTTTCCTCCCGTCCTGTGCAGCAGAACCACCCCTGGTGCCAGGAAGTTGGCTGCTGCTGCCTTCCTCTGATAAGCCATCCCCCCAACAGTATCTAAAGCGGTATATCTATTTGAGAGGGGATGACCCCAGGGGACTCCTGCACTACCTGCCTGCGCCTATTACTTTGCCTGGCGGTCATCCATTCCCTTTCTGCCTTTGCAACCTTTACCTGTGGTGTGACCAACTGGTTAAACGTGCTATCCACGACGTCCTCAGCCTCGCGAATGCTCCAGTATGCATCCATCCGCAGCTCCAGCGCCGCAATGCGGTCTGCCAGGAGCTGCAGCTGGATACACCTCCCGCACACATGGTCGCCAGGGACACAAGAAGTGTCCCTGAGTTCCCACATAGCGCAGGAGGAGCATACCACGGGGCCGGGCTGCCTTGACATGACATACCCTTTAATGAATTCAAATTAAATCAAATCAATACCACCAATTAAATGATATACTCAATGGCCCTCGTTTACCAACTGTCCCCGCTACACCACAGAGACCCTAGAAAGTATAAAACACAAAATTTAAGCTTGTAAAAAAGAAGAAAGAGAAATACTCACCAACCAATCACTTACCTGCTTTCTGGTGACATCACAGTTCGATTACTTTTTACTTCTCTCTCCCGCTCTCGGAGCTGAGATTGGAGATTGGTAAGCCTACCTGCGCCTCTGCCGCCTCGGGGTCGCTTTTAAATACTGCCGCCGCCGCCGTTTCCCACACAGGTCCGCACTGCTGACGCTCCGGGGCCTACCTGCGCCTCTGCCGCCTTGGGATCGCTTTTAAATACTGCCACCGCCGCTGCTTCCCACACAGGTCCGCACTGCTGCCGCTCCGGGGCCTACCAGGACAGATTGAGTAGACTAGGCCTATATTGTCTAGAGTTTAGAAGAATGAGAGGTGATCTCATTGAAACATACAGCATTCTTACAGAGCTTGACAGGGTAGATGCAGGGAGGATGTTTCCTCTGGCTGGGGAGTCTAGAACCAGTGGTCACAGTCTCGGAATAAAGGGTCGGCCATTTAGGACTGAGATGAGGAGAAATTTCTTCACTCAGAGGGTGGTGAACCTTTGGAATTCTCTACCCCAGAGGGCTGTGGATGCTCAGTCGTTGAGTATATTCAAGATAGAGATCGATAGATTTTTGGATATTAAGGGAATCAAGGGATATGGGGATAGTGCAGGAAAGTGGAGGTGAGGTAGAAGATCAGCCATGAACTTATTGAATGGTGGAGCAGGCTCGAAGTGCCGAATGGCCTACTCCAGCTCCTATTTCTTTTGTTCTTATTTAGCCCTTTGAGCCTGTTCCGCCTTTCAATGAGATCATGGCTGATATGCGACCTAACTCCATATACCCTCCTTTGCCCCAAATCCCTTAACAAAAATCTATCAATCTCAGATTTAAAATTAACAATTGATCTCTCATCAATTACCATTTGCGGAAGAGTGTTACAAACTTCTACCACCCTTTGTGTGTAGAAGTGTTTCCTAATTTCACTCCTGAAAAGTCTGGTTCTAATCTTTAGAATATGTCCCCTAGTCCTAGACTTCCCAACTTGCGGAAATAATTTCTCTCTATCTACCCTATCTGTTCCCCTTAATAGCTTGAAAACTTCGATCAATTCACCCCTTAACCTTCTAAATTCCAGATAATACAACCCTAGTTTGTGTAATCTCTCCTCATAATTTAACCCCTGGAGTCTGGGTATCATTCTGGTAAACCTAAGCACTCCCTCCAAGGCCAATATATCCTTCCTAAGGTGTGGTGCCCAGAACTGCTCACAGTACTCCAGGTATGGTCTAACCAGGGCTTTGTATAACTGTAGCATAACTTCTATCCCCTTGTATTCTAGTCCTCTAGATATAAAGGCCAGCATTCCATTAGCCTTTTTGATTATTTTCTCTGTGTTCATGACATTTTAAAGATCTATGTACCTGGACCCCCAAATCTCTTTGGCCCTCCACTGTTTTTAGCTTTTCACCATTTAGAAAGTACCCTGTTCTATCCTTTTTAGGTTCAAAGTGGATGACCTCACATTTCCCTATATTGAATTCCATTTGCCACAGTTTTGCCCATTCACTTAATCTGTCGATATCCCGTTGTAATTTTATGCTTTCATCTACACAGCCTACAATGTCACCTTTGTTTGTGTCATTGGCAGATTTGGATACGTGGCTTTCTAACCCATCATTTAAGTCATTAATAAATACTGTGATTATTTGAGGCCCCAAGACAGATCCCTGTGGGACACCACTAGTCACATCCTGCCAATTAGAGTACCTGCCCATTATCCCTACTCTCTGTCACCTGGCGCTCAGCCAATTTCCTAACCCGGTCAATAATTTGCCTTCAATTCCATGGGCTTCAGTTTTAGTTAAAGTCCCTCATAAGAGACTGTTATCAAATGCCATCTGGAAGCCCATATAGATAACATCTATAGACATTCTCCTGTCCACTACTTTAGTCACCTCTTCAAAAAATTCAATCTGGTTCATCAGGCATGACCTACCTTTTACAAATCTATGCTGGCCCTCTCTGATCAATTTTCAAGGTGTTCAGTCACTCTATCCTTAATTATAGACTCTAGTAATTTCCTGACTACAGATGTTAGGCTAACTGGTCTATAATTCCCTGGTTTCCCTCTCTCACCTTTCTTAAATAGTGGAGTGACGTGCGCAATTTTCCAATCTAAAGGAACGGTTCCCAAATCGAGAGAACTTCGGAAGATTATAGTTAGGGCATCTGCAATGTTCTCACTTACTTCCTTTAAAACCCTGGGATGGAAACCATCTGGTCCTGGAGATTTGTCACTCTTTAGTGCCATTATTTTCTTCATGACTGTTATTTCGCTTACGTTAATTTTGTTGAGTCCCTGTCCCTGATTCAGTATTAGTTTCCTTGGGATTTCCTCTACTGTAAACACTGACGACTGTATCCTCTGGGATGCCTGTATTTATTTTATATATAACTTGCCTTATATAGTGTCTTTCATAAACTTGAGATGTCCCGTAACACTTAGCCAATGAAGTACTTTCTTGAAGTGTTATCACTGCTGTAATATAGGGAAACAGGCATATCTTTTTTTGGTTAAGATGTTGTTAGATTGATTTCATTCAACTTTTTATTAATGCTTCTCAATGGCTATTATATCTACAAGAGATGTTGCATAACATGACTCTACTTCAGCTCAAAGTTGTGATTCATACCTTATATCAGAGGTTTGATTGGATCCTAAACAAAATATAGTTTTGATTTGAAAACAAAATAAGTTTCCAAAAGCATATGTCCCTGCTTTTTATTTGTGTCATAAATTGCAACTTCTACAAGAAGTAACTCAGGAAGTACTACTGGACGGCCAGCTGAGGGCGACGTCCAAGGAGTATAAATACTCGGGCGTGGGCCCAACTTGGCCAGAGACAATCTGGAAACAGGAAGCTAGTGACGATTAACTAGACCTCCATGTTTTGTTACAAGTCGATTAAAGCCTTGCTTTATGTTCAACCAAGTGCGTAGTGAGTCTTTATGACGTCAATTTGCATATCTTTTTATATGATTGCTATCCAGTGACACCTGCTTTGGATGCCTGCTGAGGACAGATTGGACTCAACTGCAATATCCCCCTAGTCAAGTAGCTTTCTGACTCTTGCTATCTAGGCTCATTTGAAGTATGACTGGAAATTAGGGTAAAGTATTGCAGAATGGCTGATACCCATAGAACTGTCAACCAGGGGTGAATACTGGGCGAGGAGCAGTTTAGAAAAAAAGTTACTCTGCTGACAATCCATTGAACCTGTGTCCATTTGATTGCCGACTCAGATTGCATATAAATTATAAATTTGACAGCAACAGAGTTTGGACCTGTTGACCGTTCCACAGGCACAACAATTGTACAATTCATAGAGTCATAGAGTTATACAGCACAGAAAGAGGCCCTTCGGCCCATCGCGTCCACGCCGGCCATCAAGCCCTGTCTAATCTAATCCCATTTTCCAGCATTTGGTCCGTAGACTTGTATGCTATGGCATTTCAAGTGCTCATCCAAATGCTTCTTGAATGTGGTGAGGGTTCCTGCCTCTACCACCCTTTCAGGCAGTGAGTTCCAGATTCCAACCACCCTCTGGGTGAAAAAGTTTTTCCTCAAATCCCCTCTAAACCTCCTGCCCCTTAACTTGAATCTATGCCCCCTTGTTATTGACCCCTCTACTAAGGGGAAAAGTTCCTTTCTATCCACCCTATCTATGCCCCTCATAATTTTGTATACCTCAATCAGGTCCCCTCTCAGCCTTCTCTGCTCCAAGGAAAACAACCCCAGCCTGTCCAGTCTTTCTTCATAGCTGAAGCGCTCCAGCCCAGGTAACATCCTGGTAAATCTCCTCTGCACTCTCTCCAAAACAATCACATCCTTCCTATAGTGTGGCAACCAGAACTGCACACAGTACTCCAGCTGTGGCCTTACCAGCATTTTGTACAGCTCCATCATAACCTCCCTGCTCTTATATTCTATGCCTTGGCTAATGAAGGCAAGTATTCCATATGCCTTTTTAACCACCTTATCCACCTGTTCTGCTGCCTTCAGGGATCTATGTACATGCACACCAAGGTCCCTCTGATCCTCTGTCTTTCCTAGGGTCTTACCATTCATTGTGTATTCCCTTGCCTTGTTAGTCCGTCCAAAATGCATCACCTCACACTTTTCAGGGTTAAATTCCATTTGCCACTGTTCCGCCCATCTGACCAACCCATCTATATCGTCCTGTAGCCTGAGGCTTCCCGCCTCGCTATTTACCACCCCACCAATTTTCGTGTCATCTGCGAACTTACTGATCATACCTTTTACATTCACATCCAAATCATTAATGTAGACCACAAACAGCAAGGGACCCAGCACCGATCCCTGCGGTACCCCACTGGACACAGGCTTCCTGGCACAAAAACTGCCATGATCTCATTGAATGGCGGAGCAGGCTCGAAGGGCCGAATGGCCTACTCCTGCTCCTATCTTCTATGTTTCTATGTAACCTTCCACCATCACCCTCTGCCTTCTGCCACTAAGCCAGTTTTGGATCCAATGTGCCAAGGCACCCTGGATCCCATGGGCTCTTACCTTCCTGACCAGTCTCCTATGCGGGACTTTATCAAAAGCCTTACTGAAATCCATGTAAACCACATCCACTGCACTACCCTCATCCACACACCTAGTCACCCCCTCGAAGAATTCAATCAAATTGGTCAGACATGATCTTCCCTTGAGAAAGCCATGCTGGCTATCCCTAATTAATCCCTGCCTCTCCAGACCAATTCTGTCCCTCAGAATTTTTTCCAATAATTTCCCTACCACTGATGTTAGGCTCACTGGCCTGTAATTCCCTGGTTTATCCCTACTACCCTTCTTGAATAATGGTACTACTTTAGCTGTTCTCCAGTCCTCTGGCACATCCCCTGTGGCCAGAGAGGTTCTGAAAATTTGTGTCAGAACCCCTGCAATCTCCTCCTTTGCCTCACATAGTAGCCTGGGATACATCTCGTCCGGGCCTGGGGATTTATCCACTTTTAAGCCTGCTAAAACCGCTGGTACCTCCTCCCTCTCGATGCTAATATGTTCAAGTATATCACAGTCCCCCTGCCCGTTTTCTATGTCCACATCGTCCTTCTCCATAGTGAACACAGATGCAAAAAATTCATTTAAAACCCCACCTACATCCTCTGGCTCTACACACAGTTTGCCACTTTGGTCCCTAATGGGCCCTACTCTTTCCCTAGTTATCCTCTTGCCCTTAATATACTTATAAAACACCTTAGGATTTTGCTCGCCAGTGTTATTTCATGGCCCCGCCTCGCTCTCCTAATTTCTTTTTTAAGTATCCCCCTGCACTTTTTATACTCCTCTAGGGCTTCCTCTGTCTTTAGTCCTTTGTATCTGCCAAAAGCCCCCCTTTTTTTCCTGATCCATTCTCGTATATCCCTTGACATCCAAGGTTCCCTGGGCTTGTTGGTCCCACCCTTGACCTTTACGGGAACATGTTGCCATTGTACTCTCTCAATTTCCTTTCTGAAAGACTCCCATTGCTCCGATGTGGATTTTCCTTCAAGTAGCTGATCCCAGTCCACATTGGCCAGATCCTGCCTTATCATATTAAAATCGGCCTTCCCCCAATTTAAGAACATAAGAAATAGGAGCAGGAGTAGGCCAATCGGCCCCTCGAGCCTGCTCCGCCATTCAATAAGATCATGGCTGATCTGATCCTAACCGCCAATCTACTATCACTGAACCATCTCCTGAATCTAACAGAATTAGACACACAAAATAGGAGCAGGATCAGGCTACATGGCCCCTGGGCCCTCTCCGCTACCCACAGGGCCATGACCGATCCGAACCTAGACTCATGTCCAAATTCCTGCCCGTTCCCCATAACCCTTTATTCCCTTTACTTCTAGGAAACTGTCTATTTCTGTTTTAAATTTATATAATGATGTAGCTTCTACAGCTTTTTGGGGCAGCATATTCCATGGACCTACCACCCTCTGAGTGAAGTAGTTCCTCCTCATCTCAGTTTTGAAAGAGCAGCCCCTTATTCTAAGACTATGCCCCCTAGTTCTAGTTTCACCCATCATCGGGAACATCCTCCCCGCATCCACCCGATCAAACCCCTTCACAATCTTATATGTTTCAATAAGATCGCCTCTCATTCTTCTGAACTCCAATGAGTAGAGTCCCAATCTACTCAACCTCTCCTCATATGTCCATCCCCTCATCCCCGGGATTAACCGAGTGAACCTTCTTTGTACTGACTCGAGAGCAAGTATGTCTTTAAGTATGGACACCAAAACTGTATGCAGTATTCCAGGTGCGGTCTCACCAACACCTTGTACAACTGAAGCAATACCTCCCTATTTTTATATTCTATCCCCCTAGCAATGAAAGCCAACATTCCATTGGCCTTCTTAATCACTTGCTGCACCTGCTTACTAACCTTTTGAGTTTCGTGCACCAGGACCCCCAGATTTAGAACCTTTATTTCCGGTCCATCCTTGTCCTTTTCCATGACTACCTTAAATGGTACCTAACTGTGACAGTGGTGTACCCGTTTGCCTAAGTGTGAGAAACATACTTGCAGTGCACTCAAGCTACTTTGATTATACCTGCACACTGTGGGACTAGAGTTCGTCTTAAGTTCAATGAATTTCCCTGTGGCAGACAGCAGGGAGATTCCTCTGTAATTACCGCAATCGGACTTGTCACCTTTCTTGAAGATGGTCACGATTACAGCGTCTCTGCGATCCCCTGGCATGCTTTCCTCCTTCCAAATAAGAGAAATGAGTTCATGTATTCATGCCAATAGTGCTTCTCCACCATGCTTTAGTGCCTCGGCGGGAATTCCATCTGCTCCTGAGGCCTTGTTGTTCTTCAGTTGTCGGATGGCCTTTTCAACTTCATGCTGGCCTGAGGTTGTGCTGAGGTGGTGGCGGGTAACATGCTGCGGGATGGAGTTGAGTACACTCGCATTGAAGACAGAGTCTCGGTTAAGGAGTCCTCGCAGGAATCCTCCTCAATCGCCTTCTCCCTGTGGCTGAAGAGCTCCTCCCAGAGTCGCAATGCGGATTCCGCCCACTAAGGGCACAATGGACATGATCTTCACCGCGCGTCAACTACAAGAGAAATTCAGGGAACAGCACCAACCGCTCTACATGGCCGCCTTTGACCTCACAAAGGTCTCTGATACAGTCAACCGTGAGGGATTATGGAGTGTCCTCCTCAAATTCGTCTGCCCTCAAAAGTTTGTCACCATCCTCCGCCTGCTTCATGACTACATGCAAGCCGTGATCCTGACCAATGGATCCACCACAGACCCAATTCACGTATGGACCGGGGTCAAGCAAGGCTGTGTCATCGCACCAACGCTCTTCTCGATCTTCCTGGCTGCAATGCTCCATCTTACCCTCAGTGAGCTCCCCGCTGGAGTGGAGCTAATCTACAGAACAAACGGGAAACTGATCAACCTCCGTCACCTCCAGCCCAGATCCAAGGTCATCCCATTCTCTGTCATCGAATTACAGTACGCACACTCTGAGGTCGAACTCCAAACCATCGTTAACACCTTCACTGAAGCATATGAGAGCATGTGCCTTACACTCAACATCCGTAAGACAAAGGTCCTCTACCAACCTCCCCCACCACACAGTACTGCTCCCCGATTATCAAAATCCATCCTTGGACAACGTGGACCACTTTCCATACCTCGGGAGCCTACTGTCAACAAGGGCAGACGTTGATGACGAATTCCAACACCGCCTTCAGTGTGCCAATGCAGGTCACCTGAGGAAGAGTGTTTGAAGACCAGGACCTCAAACCCAGCACCAAGCTCATGGTCTACAGAGCAGTAGTGATACCCGCCCTCCTGTATGCTTCAGAGACATGGACCATGTACAGCAGGCACCTTAAAGCACTGGAGAGGTACCACCAACGCTGCCTCCGCAAGATCCTGCAAATCCATTGGCAGGATAGGTGCAGCAATGTCAGTGTTCTCGCTCAGGCCAACATCCCTAGCAGCGAAGCTTTGACCACGCTTGATCAGCTCCGATGGACGGGCCACATCGTTCGCATGCTCGATACGAGACTCCCAAAGCAAGCGCTCTACTCGGAGCTCCGACACAGCAAGAGAGCCCCAGGTAGGTAGAGGAAACGCTTCAAGGACACCCTCAAAGCTTCCTTGGGAAAAGTGCAACATCCCCACCGACACCTGGGAATCCCTGGCCCAAGACCGCAAAAAGTGGAGGAGAAGCATCCGGGAAGGCGCCGAACACCTCGAGTCTTTTCGCCGGGAGCAAGCGGAAGCCAAGCGCAAACAGCGGAAGGAGCGCACGTCAACCCAAGCACCCCGCCCCTTCAACTACCGTCTGCCCCACCTGTGACAGAGACTGTAGGTCCCGCATTGGACTCATCAGTCACCTGAGAACTCATTTTTAGTGTCATCCTTGGTTCCGAGGGACTGCCTAAGAAGAAGCAGCCTTAAGTGGAAGTACTGGATCAGGAAGAGAGTTTCTCCTTGTAATTAAATCTGCAGCTTCTACTTGTACTTGCATTTAGACCCTGGACTGAATTTACAGCAACAATAACTTGCATTTACATAGGGTTTTTAAATGCAGAAAAACATCGCAAAGTGTGTCAGAGGTGTATCACCAAAAATGGGTGCCAAACCAAAGGAGATAATGGGAGGGGGTAATCTGAAGGCTATCAAACAAGTTCCAGGAAGCCATAGTGACTAGGAGACACATCTCCCAGTATCCCACCTATCTTTTATAACCTGTGATGTTAACCACAGTTCAGATCTCGTACAGCTCCCTTTTGAATGTTTGCAGCGAGCACTCGCTGCACGAGGCAGTAACTTGCTCTATAGGTCAACAACGCCTGTGAAAAGAAATAGCTCCTAACATCTAACCTAGCTCTATGCTTATGTAATTTATATGCATGCTCCTGGCCCTCCTTCGCCTAACTAGCTTTAATAGCCTATCCACACAGACCAAATCTAACCATTTCATTATTATTACGATCTTAAATCAAATCTACTTGAAGTCTTTTGTAGAATGAAAAGCCCCATCCCACTAAACCTAATCTGATAAATAAGGGTCTTTAAACTAGGTATCATTTTAGTGGTCCTCTGAATCTCTTTCAGGGCCCCTATTTTCACCTACCATGTGAAGGAACCAAAACTGGACGCAGTATTCTAGATAAGGCCTAATCAAGGTTTTACACAAGGACAGTATAGTGCTTTTTGTTTTGTATTTGATCATCCTGGCAATACATTCTAGTACTCTTTGCTTTTGCTGCATCCTCACATACACACCACTACATTTATCTACACTTAATGATACCTTCCAGACGTGGGCCCATCTCCCATCGCATCCAGATCATCTTGCAATCTATTTTTCTCATCTAAGGTCCTAACACCCGCACAAATCTCTCTGCCATCCGTGAACTTGCAGATATTTCCCCCAATGCTTTCATCCACATCATTGATAAGAGCAGCGGTCCTAACACCGATCCCTGTGGGACTCCACTAGTAACAAAATTACTGCGATTCATAACTCCTATGTACGAAAATGCAACCAATTCCTTATCCAACCCCAAAATCTGCTTGCTAATCCCACACGACGCTATCTTATTAAGTAGCCTATTGTGTGGCACCTTGTCAAAGACTTTTTGAAAATCAAGGTATATAATGTTAACAGCTACCTACATCCACCAACCTAATAACTTAATCAGGAAAATTGAACCAAGTTGGTGAGACATGTCCTTCTTTTCCATAAACCATGTTGAGAGCCTCTACTAACCACTTCTATGAAAAGATGGTCACCAAGTAAAGTTTCTCACGATTTTTTTAAACAACCGAATTCCATTCCCCCACCACCCCCCAAAGAATGCTCTAGAGCTTAACAGTTTATTATCTCAGAATATATTATATAATAGAATATATTATAAAAAGCAGTAATGTTTGATTATGATTTGTTATTAGGCTCACAACAGCAACGTTTTTTCCATTGCCGGTATCAACCTTTCTGTGGCTTCTCTGAGTGAGATGCCAATTGGTGCTAAATATGGGTAATTTAGTGCTGTAGGCTGATGCCCACTAGGAACTAGATTGAGACTGCTAAAATGCATTTCACATAGGATCGTTACAGTCAATAAGAAATAACTTGCATGTACTGTATATAGTACCGTTTACATCTTCAGGATATCCCAGAGATTTACAACCAATGGATTACTTTTCAAACTAGGTAACCATGGCAGGTATTTGTGCTATATCTGAACTGAGAATGCACTTTGATAATTGGTACTAAAATATAAAAAGCTGAAATCCTTTATCTTGACATTGAACTATACAGGCCAAAGAGTATATGGAAGAATATAACACTTTTTTTATACAGTACTCTGGTCTGACCACAACTTGACTTTTATACGCCTATGCCATAAAGGTGACATTCAGGCCCTGGAGGTGATGCACCAGGTTTCCACAACTAACAAATTAATGAATGACCAGTTAATCTGTTTTTGATTGGTCTTGGTTAAGGAAACTGGGAGAACTGCCTGCTCTTGGAATAGTGCCATGGGATGTTTTATATCTATCCAACTAAGTAGGCAGAGCCTTGATTTAACATCTCATCTGAAAGATAGCACCTGACAGTGCAGCCCTTCCTCAGCTTAGATAATGTGCTCCCATCCGTAGTAGGATTTGGACCCACGACTTGGAGGAAAGAGTGCAACCAGCTGTTTTCAGAAAATATTGCAGTGCAGAGATTGTAGGTTTTCTGAAAACAGCTGAAATTAATGGTTGAAGTAGAAATCCCAGTTCTCAACTAGGAATTAAATGTTAAACTGGGCTCATTTTAAGACTTAGTACTCTTTTTTTTACAGATCTCGCTAAAAGGATGTACTCAATTTTCACTAAGTAAAAAATGTTCAAATTCTTAGTGAATATGTAAAATGCACTCTTTTCCGACAAGTTTTGCAAGTCATTTTCTGCCGTGTTCATGGGCTCTCTACAAGGCTGAGTAGAAAACTAATTTTAGGCTTCTGTCATTCTGATGCTCACCACTGGGAGGCATGGAACAGCATTATAATTGCTCTCCAATATAGAAGGAATGACTGTGCAAATGTTTCCATTAACTGACGTGTATTGAACTAGTAACAGTATAGTACAGAATCTGAGACCTAAGTTCTGATCATTTATATAATTAAAAGAATTGCATCTAGTTCAAATAGGTTATGTCACATCTCAAAAACATCACATCTTCTTGGGACAAAAAAAATCATGATTGATACATTTCTGTTATACTACCAAACAAATATCTGATTGACTGAATGCAAATGTGTCAAAAGTAGAAAATTTTTTAGAGGTAACCAGCAGAAAACCAGGCAATCAAATCCCTCGATTTTCTTTTCAAAGCTCCCATTCATGAAGCAGCAAGTACCACAAAACTGCCCAATCAAATTGCTTAAATAATTTCTTCATACTGTTTTCAGGCACTATATTCCTCCTTTCCTTAGGCCAACTTATACAGCCAAAAATAACATCCGCAATATAAACATATACAAAAATATACAATTATGGGGAACAAAAATCAAAAATGAGAAGATTAAATTTTTTCCAGCATTTCATCAAGTTAAAGCCATTAAGTTACAGAAATCGGATCTGGTGTTTGAGATTAGTTTTTTTTCTATCGCTGAAGGAAATTATGTTGCTCTGGGATGGAAGTGGGTGCTTATGAGGCAATTTGTTGCTGAAATTGTGGCAGCTGTCAGCCAGGCCCAGACCATGGTGACTGTTTGGGTGCTTTTCATGGGAACTATGGAAAAATTTCCTTGGGCAGTGTTACACCAACAGCAGCTTCAGCAAAAACTACAATTCCACCGTGGGATGTAGAGGAGAGAAAATATCTCAATCATATACATAGAAAAGCACAGAGACAGGCAGTTTGGCTCAACTGGTCCATGATGGCATTTATGCTTCACACGAGCCTCCTCCCACGCCTCTTCATCTAACTCTATCAGCATATCCTTCTATTCATCTCAACTATCCCTTGTGGTAGCGAGTTCCACATTCTTACCACTCTTTGGGTAAATAAGTTTATCCTGAATTCCCTATTGGATTTATTGGTGACTACCTTATATTCATGGCCCCTAGTTTTGGTCTCCCCACAAGTGGAAACATCTTCTCTATTTATACCCTATAAAACCCCTTCATAATTTTAAAGACCTCTATTAATTCACCCCTCCGCCTTCTCTTTTCTGGAGAAAAGAGCCCTTACCTGTTCAGTATATCTTCTCAGATCTGGTAAATCTTTTTTGCACCTTCTCCAATGCCTCTATATCCTTTCTTTCATAGGGAGACCAGAACTGTGCGCAGTACTCCCAAGTATGGCCTAACCAAGGTTCGATACAAGTTTAACATTACTTCTCTGCTTTTCAATTCTGTCCATCTAGAAATGAATCCCAGTACTTTGCTTTTTTATGGCCTTCTTAACTTGCAATGCTACTTTGTGATTTGTGTAACTGTCCCCTTACATCCCCTTGTTCCTCTACCTCTCACACTTGTCTATATTGAAATTCCTTTGCCAATTACACGCCCATTTTGCAAATTTGACAATTTCCTATGGTACCATAACCACTACACTACCATACCCATTTGCTAGATTGTAATGATATTTGGCAGGGACATTAAATAAAATTAGAGCTTTTGGTGTAATTAATTTTGGTGTAAAACAGCCTTATGTTGTCCTGTAACATTTTACGTGTTTAAATTTTTCTCTATTATCAGCAGCTTATGGAACTACCAGACATTACAAAATGTATCAGTAGTTGTCTAGCTGTTAACAAGTGCCTGTTCGCAAGTAAAACCATTCTGGAGTTGCATAATGTCAAATCTTATATAAATAAATGGTTGTGATCTGGCTGCTGACTACGGTAGAGATGTCTAGGTCACCCATAACAGTACTGAAGTGACCAGACTTTTTAACTAACTATTCCACAAATCAGCATTATTGCCAGAGCTATAGAGGAGTCTGGATTTTTATTGACTGATATACCTGACTCTTGGTTTATAGAAGCTAAGAAAGAGAGGACTCTCAAAAGAGGGTAGAAAGAATTTTTTTTTAAGTTGAATATGCCACAAGGGTCGAAATATTTGAAAAAACATGCATGTTCCTGGCACAGATCCTAGAAAATGAAGCCATCTTCAAATGAAATTGTCCCCATTCCAAAAGGAGTGGAGGTGATGTTAGATGTTACCTACATTACAACAGTGACTACACTCCAAAAGTTCTTCATTGGCTGTAAAGCGCTTTGAGACGTCCGGTGGTTGTGAAAGGTGCTATATAAATGCAAGTATTTTTATGTCCAAATGCATTGGATATTTTGACAATGTGATTCTTTCTGCATTCTCTTGCATGTCTCTGACAGGTAAGCAGGAAGAGGGTAATTCCAAGCCATTGTTTTCTTGCCCCCTACACAATTTATTTTTTCCTCAAAAACCGCCCCTCATCAAATAGTATAAAATTGTTCTAAAAGCACTGAATGCACTCATCCTAACAAATGCCACTCTAATCATTGTTTACATTACTATCCATACACAATTCCTATGATTTAGATCCCTATTCATATTAACTGATGCCACATTTCTTCTTCTAGGGAAAGGTGGTCTGGGTTACAAGCTTATCTGTTGCTACTGTAAGTATTTTATCACGATCCATCTTCAGGAGCATAGTTTTGCAGGCAGGATGCTAATATTCTCTCCTAGCAACCCCCAAAACAAAATACAGAATTGCTCAACCAATGATTTTTTTAAATTAGTTTTTATGGGATATGGGTGTCGCTGGCAAGGCCAGCATTTATTGCCCATCCCTAATTGCCCTTGAGAAGGTGGTGGTAAGCCGCTTTGTTAAACAGCAGCAGTCCGTGTGGTGAAGGTACTCCCACAGTGCTGTTAGGTAGGGAGTTCAAGGATTTTGACCCAGCGACGATGAAGGATGGCGATATACTTCTAAGTCAGGATGGTGTGTGACTTGGAGGGGAACTTGAAGGTGGTGGTGTTCGCGTGCATCTGCTGCCCTTGTCCTTCTAGGTGGAAGAGGTCGCGGTTTTGGGAGGTGCTGCCAAAGAAGCCTTGGCGAGTTGCTGCAGTGCATCTTGTAGATGGTACACACTGTAGCTGGTGGTGGATGGAGTGAATGTTTAAGGTGGTAGATGGGTGCCAGTCAAGTGGGCTGCTTTGTCCTGTATGGTGTCGAGCTTCTTGAGTGTTGTTGGAGTTGCACACATTCAGGCAAGTGGATAGTATTCCATCACGCTCCTTACTTGTGCCTTGTAGATGGTAGAAAGGCTTTGGGGAATCATGAGGTGAGACACTTGCCGCAGAATACCTAGCCTCTGACCTGTTGTTGCCACAGTATTTATGTGGCTGGTCCAGTTAAGTTTCTGGTCAATGGTGACCCCCCCAGGATGTTGATGGTGGGGGATTCAGCGCTGGTAATGCCGTTGAATGTCAAGGGACAGTGGTTAGACTCTCGCTTGTTGGAGATAGTTATTGCCTGGCACCTCTGTGACGCGAATGTTACCTGCCACTTATCAACCCAAACCTGAACGTCGTCCCAGTCTTGTTGCATGCGGGCGTGGACTGCTACATTATCTGAGGAGTTGTGAATGGCATTGAACAGTGTGCAGTCATCAGCGAACATCCCAATTTCTGACCTTATGTTGGAGGGAAGGTCATTGATGAAGCAGCTGAAGATGGTTGGGCCTAGGACACTGCCCTGAGGAACTCCTGCAGTGATGTCCTGGTGCTGTGATTATTGACCTTCAATCACCACAACCATCCTCCTTTGTGCTAGGTTTGACTCCAGCCAACCTGATTCCCATTGACTTCAGTTTTACTAGAGCTCCTTCATGCCACACTCGGTCAAATGTTGCCTTGATTTCAAGGGCAGTCACTCTTACTTCACCTCTGGAATTCAGCTCCTTTGTTCATGTTTGGACCAAGGCTGTAATGAGGTCGGAAGCCGAGTGGTCTTGGCGGAACCCAAACTGGGCATCAGTGAGCAGGTTATTGGTGAGTAAGTGCCGCTTGATAGCACTGTCGATGACACCTTCCATCACTTTGTTGATGATTGAGAGTAGACTGATGGGGCAGTAATTGGCCGGATTGGATTTGTCCTGCTTTTTGTTAACAGGACATACCTGGGCAGTTTTCCACATTGTCGGATAGATGCCAGTGTTGTAGCTGTACTGGAACTGCTTGGCGAGAGGCGCGGCTAGTTCTGGAGCACAAGTCTTCAGCATGATAGCCGGGATGTTGTCGTGGCCCGTTGCCTTTGCTGTATCCGGAGCGCTCAGCCATTTCTTGATATCATGTGGAGTGAATTGAATTGGCTGAAGACTGGCTTCTGTAATGGTGGGGACCTCAGGAGGAGGCCGATATGGATCATCCACTTGGAACTTCTGGCTGAAGATGACTGCAAACGCTTCAGCCTTGTCTTTTGCACTTGTGCTGGGCTCCACCATCATTGAGGATGGGAATGTTCATGGAGCCTCCTCCTCCTGTTAGTTGTTTAATGGTCCACCACCATTCACGACTGGATGTGGCAGGACTGCAGAGATTTGTTCTGATCCGTTGATTGTGGGATCGTTTAGCCCTATCTATAGCATGCTGCTTCAGCTTTTAAGCATGCATGTAGTCCTGTGTTGCAGCTTCCCCAGGTTGGCACCTCCCTCCACCACCGGTGTACCGTGGCTGCAGTGTGTATCATCTACAAGATAACCTGCAGTAACACGCCAAGGCTTCTTTGGCAGCACCTCCCAAACCCGCGACCTCTTCCACCTAGAAGGACAAGTGCAGCAGATGCATGGGAACACCACCATAGATAAGGGAGAACCAGTGGATGTGGTTTATTTGGACTTTCAGAAGGCTTTCGATAAGGCCCTGCATAAGAGATTAGCGTGTAAAGTTACAGCACATGGGATTGTGGGTAAGGTACTGACTTGGATAGAGAACTGGTTGTCAGACAGGAAGCAAAGAGTTGGAATAAACAGGTCTTTTTCTGAGTGGCAGGCAGTGACTAGTGGGGTACCGCAGGGATCGGTGCTAGGACCCCAGCTATTCACAATATATATTAATGATCTAGATGAGGGAACTAGATGTAATATCTCCAAGTTTGCAGACGACACAAAGCTGGGTGGGCGTGTGTGCTGTGAGGAGGATGCCGAGAAACTACAGGATGATTTGGACAGGTTGGGTTATTGGGCAGATGCAGTATAATGTGGATAAATGCGAGGTTATCCACTTTGGTGGCAAAAACAGGAAGGCAGATTATTATCTGAATGGCAATAGATTGGGAGAAGGGGAAGTGCAACAAGACCTGGATGTCCTTGTGCACCAGTTGCTGAAGGTAAGCATGCAGGTGCAGCAGGCGTTTAAGAAGGCAAATGGTATGTTGGCCTTCATAGCGAGAGGATTCGAGTACAGGAGCAAGAATGTCTTGCTGCAGTTGTACAGGGCCTTGGTGAGACCACACCTTGAGTATTGTGTGCAATTTTGGTCGCCTTATCTGAGGAAGGATGTTCTTGCCATGGAGAGAGTGTAGCAAAGATTCACCAGACTGATACCTGGGATGGCAGGAATGATGTATGAGGAGAGATTGGGTCGATTGGGCTTATATTTGCTGGAGTTTAGAAGAATGAGAGGGGCTCTCATTGAAACTTATAAAATTCTAACAGGACTAGACAGACTAGATGCAGGAAGGATGTTCCTGATGGCGGGGGAGTCCAGAACCAGCGGTCACAGTCTAAAGATAAGGCGTAAGCCATTTAGGACAGAGATGAGGAGGAATTTCTTCACCCAGAGAGTGGTGAACCTGTGGAATTCTCTACCACAAAAGGCAGTTGAGGCCAATTCATTAAATATATTCAAGAAGGAGTTGGATATATTTCTTAAGGCTAAAGGGATCAAGGGGCATGGGGAGAAAGCAGGGACAGGGTACTGAGTTTGGATGATCAGCCATGATCTCATTAAATGGCGGAGCAGGCTCGAGGGGCCAAATGGTCTACTCCTGCTCCTATCTTCTATGTTTCTACCACCTCCAAGTTCCCCTCCAAGTCACACACCATCCTGACTTAGAAGTATATCGCCAATCCTTCATCGTCGCTGGGTCAAAATTCTAGAACTCCCTACCTAACAGCACTGTGGGAGTACTTTCACCACACGGACTGCAGTGGTTCAAGAAGGCGGCTCACCAGCACTTTCTCGAGGGCAATTAAGGATGGGCAATAAATGCTGGCCTTGCCAGTGATGCCCACATCCCATAAAAATGAATTTTTAAAAAATACTTAATGCAATTGTGTCAAATTCTTCTCTCTACTATTTTAGCAGAGCAAGCTAAGCATTTATACAACATCCTCACTCACAGTAATTTCTAGCCTCTGAGCCATTAACCAAGAAAGCAGAACAATCTTTGACATGAATTACTCCACAACAAATGTTCAGTGTGATCTGGACCATGATTACCTCGCAGGGAGTAATATCATAGCACTCCTCAGCAGCTTTTTCTTCTTTCCCCCTGACTCCAAAAATATACTCCACTCTATTATATTGTATATGGTAAATATCCTGATAATCTGTTACCAGAAATGTTTACTTCATTTAAAAAAAATCTTCTTGGGATGTGCACAACACTAGTAGGGCAGCATTTACTGCCCATCCCTAGCTGCACTGTAGTAAAAAGACACAACCCTCATGAGGCAATTGAAGTATAAGCCGGTATCGGAGAGATGTAGCTGCCTTGATTCCTGATGACCATTGGATCACATCGTCATGGAGACTTTGAGCGTGAACCACTTCCCAGCGTTAAACTCCTGTATCTCCTGTTGGCGAACAGCTTGGTTCTGCTGTCCCCTTGCTTGTCTCTTCAATGCAGTTATATGTGGGACTGGATTCAAAGGGTGGTGGTGTAGTTTTCCTTTCCTGAAGGACATTAGTAAACCAGTTCAGTTTTTATGACTATGTAGTAGCTTTTTAAATTATTTTCTCGTTCTATGCTCCCAGAGAGTGGGTTGGAGCCCTTTTTTCTGACTCAAGCTCCCTTGGGCCGCAGCTTCTTGCTAAGAATGCAGGATTGATTAATTTACCTGTACTGTGTTACACTTTCTTAGCTGTTCCCAATTGTGAGCTGTAGGAAAGGAGAGAACTTGAAAAGAAAGAACATGCATTTATATATTGCCTGTCATGACCTCAGGACCTCCCAAAGCACTTCAGAACCAAAGAAGTACTTTGGAAGTGTAGTCATTGCTGTATCATTGGGAAACGTGGCAGCCAATTTACACACATCAAGGTCCCACAAACAGGACTGAGAGAAATGACCAGAAAATCTGTTTTAGCAATGTTGGTTGAGGGATAAATATTGGCCAAAACTGTAAGAAGACCTCTGCTGTTCCTCAAATCGTGCCATGGGATCATTTAAGCCCACCTGAGAGTGGTTTAACGTCCATTCCAAAAGATGGCACCTCAGTACAGCACTACCTCACTGAAGTGTCAGCCTAGGTTATATATTCAAGTCTCTGGAGTGGGGCTTGAACCCATGACCTTTTGACTGAGGCGAGAGTGCTACCAACTTGCATTTTGATAGTGCTTTACAATGTCCTCAGGATATCCCAAAGCACTTCACATCTAATGAATTACATTCCATGATGTCCCTTCTCACAAGACAGAGGATAAGCAAGCTCTGACATTTTTGCTGACTTCAGTGCCAATCTGTTTTGTACTTGGGAAATGGAGTGAGTTAACTTGTGTGTATTGTTTTGTCTCTGTTACTCGTGGTTGAAAACACTGCATTGGTAAGTAATTATAGGAAGCCGACTGGAAAAGAACTGATGAAACTCACCAGAAGTGTGGTTAATAAATTTAGATTGAACTAGGATTTGAACCTGCCATTCCAGAATTGTGAAATGTCTTTACTGCTATGCTACTGAACAGATGGATTTCTTTAGTCCTAAACTATTTGAATTGCAGGAACTAAGCAAAAGACCTGTGTATTGTGGTTTCTGGGAAATGAAGTTGAATTTGTGTGTATTGTGTGAAGCCTTCCAGGCTTGTCCATGCTTTGTTATTGCAATGATTGGTGACATGACAGTTGTTGCCTGTTGGCAGAATATAAGTTTGAATGGTGCTTATTGTTCTCTTTATTTCAATAACTCTGGCTAATGGTTAGGAGAGAGTGCTGGCTGCAAGAATGACAATGCCTTCTCCTGTGTTCAAGGACTTGCTTTCTAATAAATTATGACACAGAGAGACTTGTACAAAAGTTCCTTTTTCTTGCAGAGGCAATTCATTTAATGTTGAAAGGAAATTGTTCACGCTTAATTTTTTTTCACTTGGAACTGATTGGGACCTCCAGTACTGCCCCAACCTTCAAAACACTTGTCACTGTGTTCATTTGCCAACCTTAAGGAGTTCCTGTTTGTTTAGCAGGGTAAGAGTTGATGAGTAAATAATGGTTATGGTTATTAAAAAAGTAATATTCAGGTTTTAACTTTGAAGCTAAATTAAAGTAATCTCAGTTTGTTGGTTTGTAGAATCGATATTTGACCCATTTTATGATTATTATTGAATAATTATCTATTATATGTAGCTTCACAACCACAGATAAGCAACACCCTGGATGATTTAAAGCTGAAATTCAGTCATTTGGTTCCAATTACTCCATAATTTAACCCTTTAATTTCCACACCGGTTTGCATTTAATATAAAATGTACAGTCTTTTTCCATTCGATACACCATGCAGGGTGAGAGGGTAATTGCAAGTTTGAGACAGTATGTAGGAACTGAAGGTATACTGTATAAATTATGTGACTGGTTCCATCAATACTGGGTCCACTTTTGTTCGCAGCATATACAGATGATTTGGCCTTCAGCATAGGGAGCACAATATTAAAATATTCTGCTGACACAAAAGTAGGGCTTTTTGGCAAGCAGCAAGGAGGACTCAGAGAATTTGTAATATAAATATTAGTGGATTAGAATCATAAAAAGATACAGCACAGAAGGTGTCCATTTGGCCCATTCCTAGTCCCATTCCCCTGCCCTTTCCCCATAGCCCTGCAAATTTTTCTCCTTCAAATATTTACCCAATTCCCTTTTGAAAGTTATTATTAAATCTGCTTCCACCACCCTATCAGGCAGCGCATTCCAGTCCTGACAACACATGCCTCTTGTTCTTTTGCTAATTACCTTGAATCTGTGTTCTCTGGTTACTGACCCTTCTGCCACTGGGAACAGTTTCTCCTTACTTTATCAAAACCCTTCATGATTTTGAACACCTCTATTAAATCTTCTCTGCTCCAAGGAGAATAACTGCAGCTTCTCTAGTCTCTCCACATAACAAGTCTTTCAGCCCTGGTACCATACTAATAAATCTCCTCTGCAACCCCTCTAAGGTCTTGACATCCCAAGTGTGGTGTCCACAATTGGACACAGTACTCCAACTGGGGCCTAACCAGTGATTTATAAAAGTTTAGCATAACTTCCTTGCTTTTGTACTCTACTCCTCTGTTTTATAAAGCCAAGGATCTTGTATGCATTTTTTTTTTCCAAACAGCCTTCTCAATTTGTCCTACCACTTTCAAAGATTTAGGTACGTACATCCCAGGTGTCTCTGTTCTGCAACACCATTTAAATTGTACCATTTAGTTTATATTGCCTCTCCTCATTCTTCCTACCAAAATGCATAACTTCACACTTCTGTATGTTAAAATTAATTTGCCATGTGTCTGCCCATTTCACCAGCCTGTCAATGTCTTCCTGAAGTCGGTTATTATCCTCCTCACTGTTTACTACATTTACAAGTTTTGTGTCATTTGCAAACGTTGAAATTGTGCCCTGTATACCTAAGTCCAGGTCATTACCCATGTAAATTTGAGGTCATCCGAAACTCGGCTGCCCATGTCCTAACTCGCACCAAATCCCGTTCGCCCTTCTGCTCGCTGACCTACATTGGCTCCCGGTTAAGCAGCGCCTTGATTTCAAAATTCTCATCCTTGTTTTCAAATCCCTCCATGGCCTCGCCCCTCCCTATCTCTGTAATCTCCTTCAGCCCCACAAGCCCACAAGATATCTGTGCTCCTCTAATTCTGCCCTCTTGAACATCCCTAATTATAATTGTAGCTTTCAAAAGCTCTTATAATAATTTGTCCATGACTACACAAACCACTCTGGGTCCAGGTATATTGTGTATCAGTAAAACAGTCCGTGACTACACAAACCATTCTGGGTCCAGGTATATTGTGTATCAGTAAAACAGTCCATGACTACACAAACCACTCTGGGTACAGGTATATTGTGTATCAGTAAAACAGTCCATGACTACACAAACCACTCTGGGTACAGGTATATTGTGTATCAGTAAAACAGGTTTATTAAGCATTAAACATCCAGTACAAAGAAGTAATACTGAACAAGAAGATAGTCACAGTCTGTTCATCGAACCCCGGCGTTCCTTCCGAGTGACCGCGGCGCAAGTCTCCTGATGCATGTTGCTGCGTTCTGTTGACCGATGCTTGCTTCCTTGGGATCTTGCTGTGTTTTGTTGACCAAAGCTCCTATCAATCTCTGGTTACATGGTGCGCGCTTTCGATGTTCAAAACCTGTATCTTTATACCCCTTTTTCCTCTCGTTTTGCTTACGTGGCAGTAATTAACCCTCTGACACCTGGTAAAAAGTCTTGCTTCCCTCGTTGGCCATCTTATGACCTTGTTGATGTTACTAGGTTCTTCTCTATGCATAACAAAGTACGCTTATCTCAGATGTTCACTTTTCACAGAACACTTCCTAGACTGTTGACAAAACAGCCTGTCCATCCTATAGCTGTACCAATGAAGGATGTCTCCAACTCTTATCTATCTCTCTAGTTTTTATCTCTCTTTAAGCATAATGGCCCAGAAATTCGGGTTGGAGGCTTCCCGTGGGTGCACTTATCCTGCGCGCCGCCGTTGAGCTGTGAGCCCCCGTGGAATTGCAATCCTAGGCCTCCTCCAGCTGCCGGCGCGCAGTGCTTGCGTATCCCAGGGGCGCAGTTAGTTCGATGCGTCCCCTGGGATCACGTGGGCCATGGAGAGCCAATGGTAGCAGGGAATGCTTCATTCATAAGTTTGACAGGAAGGGCTGTCAAACCTATAAATACTATAAGCCCCAAAACATCACTAAAACCTCAAATAAAATTTTTTTTAATCACATTTTTAAAATAAACTATAAATTACATGAAATAGCTATTTTAAACAATAATTTAAATTTTTGAAAAAATTAATTACATTTTCTAACCGGGCTAAAAATAAACTTACCTTTAAAGTATTTAAAAATAATAAACCTGTGGAAAAAATGTTTTAATTTTAATTAATTCACCAGTTACCTTGTTAAAAGCAGGCCTTGCGACTGCTTTTTACATGTCTAACTTCTGGAGACTTACCTTCCCGGAGAAACCTGGCAAAAAAACGTAAGTTCAATGCGCGTGCGCTGCCGCTCCCGCACACCGTTCCACCTCTTAACCTCTTCTTTCAGGGGAACGGAAGTGCCGGTTTCCCACGCATGCGCAGTGCATGCACGAAACCGGCACTTCCATTGGGCTTACAGGTGAGTACCCCATGCGTACTCACCTGTGGAGACCTGAATTTCTGGGCCAATATTGCTGAATTCCTCGTCTCCATAAACTTAGCACAACATTCCGTTACTTCAGTAATTTTAAACAGAGGTTTTTAGTCAGTTTGGCATAATCCCATACCTGCTTTGCTCTCAGCCATTTGCCATTTTATACAGGCTTTTAGGCTTTTAACATACAATTTCACATATTATAGTTATATAAAAATGGTTATAGAATCTTAATAATGTTTACTAAATCCTACAGGTACACCCTATCCTATATAATCGCTCAACCTTTGGTGGCCGTGCCTTCTGTTGCCTAGGCCCTAAGCTCTGGAATTCCCTGCCTAAACCTCTCCGCCTCGCTACCTCTCTTTCCTCCTTTAAGACGCTCCTTAAAACCTACCACTTTGACCAAGCTTTAGGTCACCTGCCCTAATTTATCCTTATGTGGATCGCTGTCAAATTTTTTGTCTTAAAAATACTCCTGTGCAGCGCCTTGGGATGTTTTACTACGTTAAAGGCGCTATATAAATACAAGTTGTTTTTGTTGTTGTTGTATTACTATATATCAAAAAGAGCAGCAGTCCTAATCCCGACCCATGCAGGACACCACTGTATACTTCCCTCCAGTCTGACAAAACAACCGTTCACTACTCTCTCTTTTCTGTCTCTTAGCCAATTTCATATCCATGCTGCCACTGCTCCTTTAATCCGATGGGCTTCAATTTTGCTTGCAAGTTTATTATGTGGTACTTTATCAAACGCCTTTTGAAAGTCCAAATACACAACGTCATCTGCAGTTCCTTCATCAACCCTCTCCATAATTTCATCAAAGTACTCAATCAAGTTAGTCAAATACGATTTGCCTTTAACGCATCTGTGCTGGCTGTCATTTATTAACCCATATTTTTCCAAGAGACAATTAATCTTGTCTCTGATTATTGTTTCTAGAAGTTTCCCAACCGCAGATATTAGGCTGACTGGCCTGTAGTTGCCGGGTTTATCCCTCTTCCCTTTTTTGAACACGGGTGTAACATTTGCAATCCTCCAGTCCTCTGGCATCGCTCTCGTATCTAAGGAGGATTGTGGCCAGAATCTCTGCTATCTCCACCCTTACTTCCCTCAGCAACCTAGGATGCATCACATCCGCATGGGGTGATTTTTCGACTGAGTGCTGCCAACCTTTTAAGTACCTCTTTATTGATTTTGATCTTCCAGAATTCCCTAGATTCTAGAACGGTCCCCACGGATTGGAAGGTAGCAAATTTAACCCCGCTATTCAATAAAGGAAGGAGAGGGAAAACAAGTAACTATAGACCAGTTAGCCTGACATCATCAGTAGGGGAAAATGCTAGAATCTATTATTAGGGACGTGGTAACAGGGCACTTAGAAAATCATAATATGATTGGGTAGTCAACACTGATTTATGAAAGGGAAATCGTGTTTGATAAATCTATAAAGTTTTTTGAGGTTGTAACTAGCAGGGTAGATATGGGGAAATCCGTGTATTTGAATTTTCAGAAAACATTTGATAAGGTGCCACACAAGAGATTACTACTCAAAATTAGGGCTCATGGGATTGGGGGTAACATGTTAGTATGGATTGAGGATTGGTTAATGGACAGAAAACAGAGTAGAAATAAACAAGTCATTTTCAGGTTGACCGGCTGTAACTAGTGGGGTACTGCAAGGATCAGTGCTTGGGCCTCAGCCATTTACAATCTGTAACAATGACTTGGAAGCAGCATGCTATAGACAGAGCTAAGTTATCCCACAATCAATGGATCAGATCAAAGCTCTGCAGTCCTGCCACATCCAGTCATGAATGATGATGAGCCATCAAACAACTAACGGGGAGGAGGAGGGTTCATGAATATCCCCATCCTCAATGATGGTGGAGCCCAGCATGTGAATGCAAAAGACAAAGCTGAAGCGTTTGCAACCATCTTAGGCCAGAAGTGCTGAGTAGATGATCCATATCAGCCTCCTCCTGAGGTCCCCACCACCACAGAAGCCAGTCTTCAGCCAATTCGATTCACTCCATGTGATATCAAGAAATGGCTGAGCACCCTGGATACAGCGAAGACTGTGGGCCCCGACAACATCCCGGCTGTTATGCTGAAGACTTGTGCTCCAGAATTAGCTGTGCCTCTAGCCAAGCTGTTCCAATACAGCTGGAATCAATCCGACAGTGTGTAAAACTGCCCAGGTATGTCCTGTCCACAAAAAGCAGGACAAATCCATTCCGGCCAATTACCGCCCCATCAGTCTACACTCAATCATCAGTAAAGTGATGGAAGGTGTCATCGACAGTGCTATCAAGCAGCACTTACTCACCAATAACCTGCTCACTGATGCCCAGTTTGGAGTCCGCCAGGACCACTCTGCTCCAGACCTCATTACAGCCTTGGTCCAAACATGGACAAAAGAGCTGAATTCCAGAGGTGAGGTGAGAGTGACTGCCCTTGACATCAAGGCAGCATTTGACTGAGTGTGGCATCAAGCAACCCTAGTAAAACTGAAGTCAAAGGGAATCGGAGGGAAAACTCTCCACTGGCTGGAGTCATACCTAGCACAAAGGAAGATGGTTGTGGTGGTTGGAGGTCAATCATCACAGCCCCAGGACATTGCTGCAGGAGTTCCACAGACCAGTGTCCTAGACCCAACCATCTTCAGCTGCTTCATCAATGACCTGCCCTCCATCATAAGGTCAGAAGTGGGGATGTTCGCTGATAACTGCACAGTGTTCAGTGCCATTCGCTGCAACTCCTCAGATAATGAAGCAGTCCATGCCCGCATGCAACAAGACCTGGACGACATTCAGGCTTGGGCTGATAAGTGACAGATAGAGTTGCAAAATTCTGGGAATTTTTAAAAGAGGAAACTTTCCATGGGAATTTTCAGGAATTTGGGGAATTTATGGGAATTTTGAGTTTTTTTGCACACTGATGGTATTTGTCTCTGACCCTGATTATATTATCTTTGTCATCAAAATATACATACTGTTCCATACAAATAAAAAACTTTATTTAGGTTATAATTTTGAACTTTATTGAACCCCCACAAAAAAGACCCATCTAAAATAAAATAAAAAGAGCGTCAGCTTATTTAGCCTGTAATTTATCCTTATTTTGTCCCTTTGAGTCTTCTACTCATGAGTCTTCCTTCTACTCCTCATTGCTCCTCCTGATTCTCTGGCTCTGATGTGTCCATTTCCTCCTCTGTGTCAGTGTCTAGCTGTGTGGTGGACACTTCTGTATCTGGCTCAATAAGTTGTAGGTTCGCCCGGATAGCCACCAGTTTCTCCACTCTCGTTAGTCAGCCTGTTGCGCACCTTTGTATGCGTATTCCCAAAAAGTGACCAGTTTCATTCAGAGGCCGCTGATGAAGGTTGGATTTGGAGCATCACCGATGCAATGGGTGACAGGGCCTCAGATGCACCAAGTCCCTTCCACCAGGTATGTGCACTGATATGCTTGCATGATTCCCATATCCCGTCCCCATTCCAAAGACCTTGCTTGGTAGAGAACTTTGCCAGACTTCCCAGAACTTTGCCCAAGTCCAGATTGAGGTGGCGTGAGAGGGTAGAAATCACACTAAGCGCTGTTGATCTGTTCTCCAGAAAGTATTGGTCTCCCAACATGCTTTAGGTCCAGCATGTATGCTGCAGCATGAATCGGCTTGACACAAAATTCTTGACGCGTCTGTATGAATTGAACAATTGCCTTCTCCTCTGCTTTGAGCAGCAGGGATTTGGGTAGGGCAATGCTGATTTGTTCTTTTAAATCAGCAAAAAGCCTGAGAACATCTGACAAGACAGCGTCATCTCCTTCAATCTGAGCAATTGCTGATGCTACTGGTGAGAGTAGTTTAAGGCTGCTAACCACTCTCCCAAAACACATCATCCAGCAGTATTTTCTTGATGGTGGTTTCCATATCCCCAGACTGGGATATTGCCATTTCTTGCAGTGATTCCTTACCCTCCAGAAGGCTGTTGTACATTATGACAACGCCACCCCATCTAGTGTTGCTGGGCAGCTTCCGTGTGGTGTTCTTGTTCTTTGTCGTTTGCTTAGAGTTGTAGGTTGCTGCAACTACCTGTTTTCCCCTGACATACTTAACAACTTGCTTGGCTCTCTTGTACAGTGTTTCCATGGTTCTCAAACCCATGATGTCCTTGAGGAGCAGGTTGAGCCCATGAGCTGCGCACCCAATAGATGTAATATGAGGGTAGGCCTCCTCCACTTGAGCGCAAGCAGCCTTCATATTCGCAGCATTGTCAGTAACTACTACAAAGACCTTTTGTGATCCCAGATCGTTGATGACCGCTTTCAGCTCATCAGCAATGTATGTGCCTGTGTGTCTGTTGTCCTTCGTGTCTGTACTCTTGAAGAACACTGGGAGAGGAGTGGAGACGATGTAGTTTATGATGTCCTTCCCTTGTGCATTTGACCACCCATCTGAGATAACTGCAACACAGTCTGCCATCTCTATCGTTTCTTTGAGCTTTTCTTGGACTCTGTTATACTCAGCCTCCAGCAAATAAGTAGACAAAGCATGTCTCGTGGGAGGACAGTATGCAGGGCGAATAACATTGAAAAATCTCTTCCAGTACACATTGGCTGTGAACATGAGGGGTGAGCCTGTCGCATATACAGCTCGAGCAAGGCACTCATCTGCATTCTTCTGGCTATGGTTATCCATTGTATCAAAGAACCTTCCAAGTGGGCCAGGAGTTGTTGATGATAAGGAGCCTGATGCTGAATGTGAACCATCATCTTCTTGAATGGAAGCAGAGGAACTCTGGGCTGACTGCTGTGAGCTTTGAGTGAAGTTGTTGCATTTGGATAAATGCTGCTGCATCTTTGTGGCATTCTTTACATATGGCTTTGTACAGTATTTGCACATGTACACAGTCTTTCCATCTTTAATGCCTGGGGTAAAATGCTTCCACACATCCGACGGTAAACGTGGCATTGTTCTATGCAGAGAAATAAAGGGCATTCATCTCTGTGTCGAACTGCGGTCGATCAGCACGATTGCAACAGGGTGAGTACATTTTTCCTGATGCTCCATGTGATGGAAGCATGACCTGTGCACACATGACGCTACATCACCAATAGAGGGAGCTAATCGCTCATCCACTCATCCAACCAATCAGGACACATTTGTTCACAGTCACACACACAACTTGTAATTATTAAAACAAGCCAAGTAAGAAGATAAACATATATTAAGAAATTCCTTAATAATTAAGATTCCATCTGTGTTAGTAATTTTAAGAGAGGACCTGTGGGGAAAAAAAATGAAAGAAATACAAAAAAAAAACCAATATTATGCTAGCATGTGCTTTTTTGGGCAAAATTCCCAAGCTAAACTTCCCGTGGAAAATTTCTGGAAATTTCCCGGAATCTTTCCACCTCTTCGCAACCCTAGTGACAGATAACATTTGCGTCACACAAGTGCCAGGCAATGACTATCTCCAACAAGCGAGCATCTAACCACCGCCCCATGACATTCAATGGCATTACCATCGCCAAATCCCCCACCATCAATACCCTGGGGGGTCACCATTGACCAGAAATTTAACTGGAACTGCCACATAAATACTGTGGTAACAACAGCAGGTCAGAGGCTTGGCATTCGGCAGTGAATGTCTCACCTCCTGACTTCGCAAAGCCTTTCCACCAGCTACAAGGCACAAGTCAGGAGTGTGATGGAATACTCTCCACTTGCCTGGATGAGTGCAGCTCCAACAACACTCAAGAAGCTCAACACCATCCAAGACAAAGCAGCCCGCTTGATTGGCACCCCATCCACCACCTTAAACATTCACTCCCTCCACCACTGGCGTACCGTGGCTGCAGTGTGTACCATCTGCAAGATGCACTGCAGCATCTCGCCAAGGCTTCTTCGGCAGCACCTCCCAAATCCACAACATCTACCACCTAGAAGAGCAAGGGCAGCAAGCGCATGGGAACACCACCTCCTCCAAGTCGCACACCATCCTTACTTGGAAGTATATCGGCATTCTTTCATTGTTGCCGGGTCAAAATCCTGGTACTCGCTCCCTAATTGCACTGTGGGAGTACCTTCACCACACGGACTGCAGCGGTTCAAGAAGGCGGCTCACCACCACCTTCTCAAGGGCAACTAGGGATGGGCAATGACGCCCACATCCCATGAGCGAATAAAAAAAAACTCCGTCCTCCTTAACTACAATGTCTGCATCGTTTATCTCTTTTTTGAAGACTGACGCAAAGTATTCATTAAGAACCATACCCACGTCTTCCGCTTCCACACACAAGTTATCTTTTTGGTCTCTAATAGGCCCTACTCTTTCTTTAGTTATCCTTTTGCTCTTTATGTATTTATAAAACATCTTTGGGTTTTCCTTGATTTTTCTTGCTTTTTTTGATGCCCTCTCTTTGCTTTCGTAATTTCCTTTTTAATTTCACCCCTGCATTTTCTATACTGCTTCAGGCTTTCTGCAGTATTTACCTCTTAGTATCTGACATAAGCTTCCCTTTTTTGCCTTATCCTACCCTGTATGCCCCATGACATCCAGAGGGATCTAGATATGGGAGTCCCACCCTTTTTTGTGGGAACATATTTGCTCTGAACCCTCACTATTTCCTCCTTGAACACCTTCCACTGTTCTGACTCTGATTTATCTTTATGGTCATTGGGTAGGATGTTGTCCTGGGAGGGTTGGGGGTGGGGAGATTGAATGTAGTTTTATTAAACTTTTGCTAAATCACATCTCTGCTTAGTAAAATTGGCCTTTACCCAATTAAGAACTTTTACTCCTGGTCTATCTTTGTCCTTTTCCATAACTACACTAAATCTAACTGAATTATGATCATCACTACCTCCAAAATGCTCTCCCACTGATGCCCCTTCCACCTGCCCAGTTTCATTCCAGGAATTATCAGGAAGATTCAAATATGTTACGTTGGTTGGCCATGATCACTTGGCTTGTAGCTGCTTTTGGATAAAATTGAAAACTACATTTTGCATTTAAATTGGTTCAGCCAAAAAAAATGCTTAAATCAGTTTGAAGCTATTTGTACTTTTGTAATTTCAGACTTCTGACAACTAAACTTGCAGTTGGAGCCTTGTTAAGTGCTGCAACATACTTTTTCACCACAACATCGTGATAAATATATACATTTAATGATTTGTCTAACTGCATTTATTCATTTTTCTGATTCCCCTTTTTTCAATTTTTTTGCTGTCTGTTTCCCATTTTAGTAGCTTTTTGAATACAGGTTCTATTGTTGGAAAAGAATTTCCATCCTTTATCCAGCTGTAGGAATCCTGCCAGGAGGTGGGTGAAAACACCTGACAAATGGATGAACTGTGATCAAATAACAAAAAATATGTTTTTTTTAATAATGGATATGCAAAAGTTGGCCCGAGATACAATATAGACTAACAGTAATCACACTAGTTTCATTCATACTCCACAGCACTGAATCCCATCTAAGATGCCTTTCACATAAAACATGACATCTGCCAGGAACTTTCTCATAGGTTGTCTGTAGTGAAACCTGAAAGGACAGACTCTAAACTTCATCCATCCATCTTTGTGTGTATTGCAGCTGTAAGTATGCAATACACAAAGGTGAACAAAGTTTTTTTTTTTTCCTTTTCGCTTTATCAACTACAGCAGTGGATATCTATAATGGTGGTGCTCTTATGTGTAAATGTAATGTGCTGAAAGCAGCCATAGAGATTGGTGGCACTTGTGTATATTCTCCTCTGTTTATAAAATTCAAGAAGCAATATTTTACTGAACTGTTTTTGTAAGGGAATAGCAGTTCCGTAAGACCTTTTTTTTTTTAAGAGTCATACAGTTATACAGCACAGAAAGAGGTCCTTCGGCCCATCGTGCCTGCGCTGGCCATCAAGCCCTATCTATTCTAATCCCATTTTCCAGCACTTGGTCCGTAGCCTTGTATGCTGTGGCGTTTCAAGTGCTCATCTAAATGCTTCTTGAATGTTGTGAGGATTCCTGCCTCTACCACCCTTTCAGGCAGTGAGTTCCAGATTCCAACCACCTGAAAAAGTTTTCCTTCAAATCCCCTCTAAACCTCCTGCCCCTTACCTTGAAACTATGTCCCCTGGTTACTGACCCCTCTACTAAGGGGAAAAGTTCCTTTCTATCTACCCTATCTATGCCCCTCATAATTTTGTACACCTCAATCGGGTCCCCTCTCAGCCTTCTCTGCTCTAAGGAAAACAACCCCAGCCTGTCCAGTCTCCCTTCATAGCTGAAATGCTCCAGCCCAGATAACATCCTGGTGAATCTCCTCTGCACCCTCTCTAATGCAATCACATCCTTCCTATAGTGTGGCGACCAGAACTGCACACAGTATTCCAGCTGTGGCCCAACTAGCATTTTGTACAGCTCCATCAAAACCTCCCTGCTCTTATATTCTATGCCTCGGCTAATGAAGGCAAGTATCCCATATGCCTTTTTAACCACCTTATCTACCTGTCCTGTTGCCTTCAGGGATCTATGTACATGCACACCAAGGTCCCTCTGATCCTCTGTCCTTCCTAGGTTCCTACCATTCATTGTGTATTCCCTTGCCTTGTTAGTCCTCCCAAAATGCATCACCTCACACTTTTCAGGGTTAAATTCCATTTGCCACTGTTCTGCCCATCTGACCAACCCGTCTATATCGTCCTGTAGCCTGAGGCTTCCCTCCTCACTATTTACCACCCCACCAATTTTTGTGTCATCTGCGAACTTACTGATCATACCTCCTACATTCATATCTAAATCATTTATGTACACTACAAACAGCAAGGGACCCAGCACCGATCCCTGTGGTACACCACTGGACACAGGCTTCCAGTCACAAAAACAACTTTCAACCATCACTCTCTGCCTCCTGCCACTAAGCCATTTTTGGATCCAATGTGCCAAATTGCCCTGGATCCCATGGGCTCTTACCTTCTTGACCAGTCTCCCATGCGGGACTTTGTCAAAAGCCTTACTGAAGTCCATGTAGACTACATCAACTGCACTACCTTCATCCACACACCTAGTCACCCCCTTGAAAAATTCAATCAAATTGGTCAGACATGATCTCCCCCTGACAAAGCCATGCTGACTATCCTTGATTAATCCTTGCCTCTCCAAGTGGTGACTAATTCTGTCCCTCAGAATTTTTTCCAATAATTTCCCTACCACTGATGTTAGGCTCACTGGCCTGTAATTCCCTGGTTTATCTCTACTACCCTTCTTGAATAATGGTACTACACTAGCTGTCCTCCAGTCCTCTGGCACCTCCCCTGTGGCCAGAGAGGTTCTGAAAATTTGTGTCAGAACCCCTGCAATCTCCTCCCTTGCCTCACACAGCAGCTTGGGATACATCTCGCCTGGGCCTGGGGATTTATCTACTTTTAAGCCTGCTAAACCACTAGTACCTCCTCCCTCTCAATGCTAATTTGTTCAAGTATATCACAATCCCCCTGCCTGATTTCTATGCCTACATCGTCCTTCTCCATAGTGAACACAGATACAAAATATTCATTTAAAACCTCACCTACATCTTCCGGCTCTACACGCAGATTGCCACTTTGGTCCCTAATGGGCCCTACTCTTTCACTGGTTATTCTCTTGCCCTTAATATACTTATAAAACACCTTGGGATTTTCCTTTATTTTGCCTGCCAGTGTTTTTTCATGCCCCCTCTTCGCTCTCCTAATTTCTTTTTTAAGTACCCCCCTGCACTTTCTATACTCCTCTAGGGCTTCCACTGTTTTTAGTCCTTTGTATCTGCCAAAAGCCTCCCTTATTTTCCTAATCCATTCTTGTATATCTCTTGACATCCAGGGTTCCCTGGACTTGTTGGTCCAACCCTTCACCTTTACGGGAACATGTTGGCGCTGTACTCTCTCTCATTTCCTTTCTGAATGACTTCCACTGCTCTGATGTGGATTTTCTTACAAGTAGCTGATTCCAGTCCACTTTGGCCAGATCCTGCCTTATCATGTTAAAATCGGCCTTCCCCCAATTTAGAACCTTTATTCCCGGTCCATCTTTGTCCCTTTTCCATGGTTACCTTAAATCTCACCGAATTATGGTCACTGTCACCAAAATGCTCTCCTACTGACACTTCTACCGTTTGCCCGGCTACATTCCCTAGAATTAGGTCCACTACCGCCCCATCTCTTGTAGGACTTTCTACATGCTGGCTCAAAAAGCTCTCCTGGATGCACTTTAAGAATTCCGCATCCTCTAAGCCTTTCACACTCTGACTATCCCAGTTAATATTGTGAAGTTGATATCCCCTACTATTATTACCCTATTTTTTCTACACTTCTGAGATTTGCCTACATATCTGTTCTTCTATCGCCCCCTGACTATTTGGGGGCCTATAGTACACTCCTAGCAAAGTGCTTGCCCCCTTTTTGTTTTTAAGTTCTACCCATATGGCCTCATTAGAGGAGCCTGCTAAGATATCACCCCTGCTTACTGCAGTAATTGACTCCTTGATTAATATTGCAACACCCCCTCTTTTACACCCCCCTCTGTGTCGCCTGAAGATTCTATACCCCAGAATATTGAGCTGCCAGTCCTGCCCCTCCCTCAGCCATGTCTCTGTGATAGCAACAATATCATACTCCCATGTGTTCATCAACACCTTCAATTCATCTGCCTTACTCGTAAGACTCCTTGCATTAAAATAAATGCCACCCAGCCTTGCCATACTCCATTGTGCCGTTACATATTTGCTCTGCCTTCCAGGCTGACTTGTTTTTTCCTCCTATATTTGGCTGTGCATCACCCCCTACTATAGCTCCACTCCGTATCCCATCCCCCTGCCAAGTTAGTTTAAACCCCCTCCTAACAGCACTAGCAAACCTCCCCGCAAGGATGTTGGTCCCGTTCCGGTTCAGGTGCAACCCGTCCGACTTGTACAGGTCCCACCTTCCCCAGAAACAGACCCAGTGATCCAGGAAACTAAAGCCCTCCCTCCTGCACCAACTCTTTAGCTACGAATTCATCTGCTCTATCCTCCTATTCCTATACTCACTAGCACGTGGAACCGGGAGTAATCCAGAGATTACAGCCTTTGAGGTCCTGCTTTTTAATCTGCTACCTAGCTCCCTAAATTCTTGTTGCAGGACCTCACCCCTCTTTCTACCCATGTCGTTGGTACTAATGTGAACCACGACCTCTGACTGTTCACCCTCCCCCTTCAGAATGCCCTGCAGCCGTTCAGTGACATCCTTGACCCTGACACCAGGGAGGCAAATACCATCCTGGAGTCACGTCTGTGGCCGCAGAAATGCCTGTCTGCACCCCTAACTATTGTGTCTCCTACCACTATTGCCCTTCCACTCTTGCTCCTCCCTCCTTGTGCAGCTGAGCCACCCAGTGCCATGAACTTGGCTCTGGCTGTATTTCCCAGAGGAACCGTCACTCTCACCATTTTCCAACATAGAAAAACAGTTGTTGAGTGAGATGCACTCTGGGGCTTTCCTGACTACCTGCCTGCCCCCCTTCTACTGACTGGTGGTCACCCATTCCCTCTCTGACTGCACTTTATTAAGCTGCGGTGTGACCACGTCTAAAAACGTGCTATCCACGTAACTCTCAGCCTCGCGGATACACCGCAGTGCCTCCAGCAGACGCTCGAGCTCCGAAAACCGGATCTCAAGTTGGCCAAACCGTTGGCACTTACTGCACATGTGGCCATCCTGACTGCAAGAAGCGTCTAGGAATTCCCACATTCCACAGTGAGTTAGCACACTGCAATTTCACCATTGGAATTTGGGTTCAAATCTAACCTACCTCAGATTAATGTACTGAAAACTCTGTAATTTGGCACAAATTGTTTATTTCATTCAGAGACACTACATGCATAACTGGTGTGAAAAATAGGAAAAAAATCACACTTTCGCATTGAGAAGTGCTCTTTTGAGCTTGGGGTTAAGATGCATTGTTTGGCTAAAGTACAGAGAGTTTAATGCTGCATCTGGCTAGTGTTATACCAGGCAAGCTTCGCCCAGTTTTTGCTGAATTTGGCATTGGAGTTTTAAAACAGGTGTTAGGGCCTTGAATATGCTAATCAGTGTCCTAACACCGGCTTTAGGTGGGTGACCCAGGGAGAAGTTGCCAGTTTGGCAGACGGTGCACTTCCTGGAAATTGGTCACCCCAACTCCTATTTTTCGCTCACAAATCAGGTGTGACCTGGTCCAATTTCTCTCCCATAATGTTGGTGACATCAGTTTAGGATATCACTCAGACCAACAAACTAGTCAAACATTTAAATTGAAAAGGAAATTGAGTAATAGCAGACAGCAGTAGTTAAAAATGTGTACATGAGCTCAAAAAGAAGTAGAGAGAGAGTTTGAATTAGCCTACTTGTTGGCAGAGGTAAGAACCTCTGAAGAACAAAGGAACATGCACTTATGTGCTGAAACTAGAGGCTGCAAAGGATTAACGTGAAGAGACGGAGGAGGAGAAGGAACACAGTAAATTTGAGATTAATGAGAAGGAACATCAGTGCCAATACTAGGCAGAGGAACTGGCGAAAGAGTGACAAGTAAAGGCTTTCCACAATTATGAGGCAGAGCAAAAAGACATGTTCTGTCTTTGGCAGAGAAAGGAGTATTTACCACTAGTACAATAAGTGAGAATATAGTTGATCTACCCCACTATAATAATTTCACTAAATTCAATCTGATACCGAATTTTAAAGAAGTGGATGGCAATGATGGATTTAGAAGTGCTTTTGAATTATTAACAAGCCACAATAAGTGGAACAAATAAGTTTGGCCGAAAAGACTGCTATTGTCATGAAGCAGTGAAAGCTCATTGCATTTTCTTTTGTTGATCTAATAGACACTGCAGACTATGTAGAATGCATTATTCGTTCATGGGATGTGGGCATTGCTGGCAAAGCCAGCATTTATTGCCCATCCATTGTTGCCCTTGAGCCGCCGCCTTGAACCGCTGCAGTCCGTGTGGTGAAGGCAGTCCCACAGTGCTGTTAGGGAGAGAGTTCGAGGATTTTGATCCAGCGACGATGAAGGAACGGGATATACGTCCAACTCAGGATGGTGTGTGACTTGAGAGGAACTTGGAGGTGGTGGTGTTCCCTTGCGCCTGCTGCCCTTGTCCTTCTAGGTGGTAGAGGTCGCGGATTTGGAAGGTGCTGCTGAAGAAGCCTTGGTGAATTGCTGCAGTGCATCTTGTCGGTGGTACACACTGCAGCCACGGTACGCCGGTGGTGGAGGGAGTGAATGCTTAAGGTGGTGGATGGGAACAGAGGGTCTGATGAAAGGGAGGAACTGAATGAAATCGGTATTTGTAGGGAAATGGTGTTAGGGAAATTGACGGGATTGAAGGCCGATAAATCCCCAGGGCCTGATAAGCTACATCCTAGGGTACTTAAGGAAGTGGCCCTAGAAGTAGTAGATGCATTGCTGATCATCTTCCAACATTCGATGGAATCTGGAACAGTACCCATGGATTGGAGGGTAGCTAATGTTACCCCACTATTCAAAAAAGGTGGTAGAGAGAAAACGGGGAATTACAGACCGGTAAGCCTGACATCGGTAGTGGAGAAACTGCTAGAGTCCATTATAAAAGATGTAATAGCAGTGCACTTGGAAAACAGTGACAGGATCGGACAAAGTCAACATAGATTTACAAAAGGTAAATCATGCTTGACTAATCTACTGGAATTTTTTGAGGATGTAACTGGTAAAATAGATAAGGGAGAACCAGTGGATGTGGTGTATTTGGACTTTCAGAAGGCTTTCGATAAGGTCCCGCATAAGAGATTAGCGTGTAAAGTTAAGGCACATGGGATTGAGGGCAAGGTATTGACTTGGATAGAGAACTGGTTGGCAGACAGAAAGCAAAGAGTTGGAATAAACGGGTCTTTTTCCGAGTGGCAGGCAGTGACTAGTGGGGTACCGCAGGGATCAGTCCTTGGACCCCAGCTATTCACAATATATATTAATGATCTAGACGAGGGAACTAGATGTAATATCTCCAAGTTTGCAGACGACACAAAGCTGGGTGGGCGTGTGTGCTGTGAGGAGGATGCTGAGAAACTCCAGGATGATTTGGACGGGTTGGGTGATTGGGCAGAAGCATGGCAGATGCAATATACAGTAACGTGGATAAATGCGAGGTTATCCACTTTGGTGTCAAAAAACAGTAAGGCAGATTATTATCTGAACGGCAATAGATTGGGAGAAGGAGAAGTGCAACGACACCTGGGTGTCCTTGTGCACCAGTTGCTGAAGGTAAGCATGCAGGTGCAGCAGGCGGTTAAGAAGGCAAATGGTATGTTGGCCTTCGTAGCGAGAGGGTTTGAGTACAGGAACAAGGATGTCTTGCTGCAGTTGTACAGGGCCTTGGTGAGACCACACCTTGAGGATTTTGTGCAGTTTTGGTCGCCTTATCTGAGGAAGGATGTTCTTGCCATGGAGGGAGTTCAGCGAAGATTCACCAGGCTGGTACCTGGGATGGCAGGAATGATGTATGAGGAGAGATTGGGTCGATTGGGCTTATACTCGCTGGAGTTTAGAAGAATGAGAGGGGATCTCATTGAAACTTATAAAATTCTGACAGGACTGGACAGACTAGATGCAGGAAGGATGTTCCCGATGGTCGGGGAGTATAGAACCAGGGGTCACAGTCTAAGGATAAGGGGTAAGCCATTTAGGACAGAAATGAGGAGGAATTTCTTCACCCAGAGAGTGGTGAACCTGTGGAATTCTCTACCACAGAAGGCAGTAGAGGACAATTCATTAAATATATTCAAGAAGGAGTTGGATATATTTCTTAAGGCTAAAGGGATCAAGGGATATGGGGAGAAAGCAGGGACAGGGTACTGAATTTGGATGATCAGCCATGATCTCATTGAATGGCGGAGCAGGCTCGAGGGGCCGAATGGCCTACTCCTGCTCCTATCTTCTATGTTTCTATGATGCCAATCAAGCGAGCTGCTTTGTCTTGGATGGTGTCGAGCTTCTTGAGTTGTTGGAGCTGCATTCTTCCAGGCAAGTGGAGACTATTCCATCACACTCCTGACTTGTGCTTTGTAGATGGTGGAAAGGCTTTGGGAAGTCAGGAGGTGAGACACTCACCGCCGAATACCCAGCCTCTGACCTGCTGTTGTTGCCACAGTATTTATGTGGCTGGTTCAGTTAAGTTTCTGGTCATTATTCTTACAGTTTATGACTTAACATGTGAAACATACAAGCAAAATGTAAGTAGTTGCGGAAAGTTATGTATAATGCTTCTTAAAGGATTAGTCATAAAACTAGAAGCTATTTGTAAATTGTGCCTAGATGGGGAGAATATAACAGATTATAAAGATCTGTGTTAATTAATGTTATAGGATTGATTTCTGGAAATAGTTGCAGAAGATCTAAGTAGTCCAGGAGTGTTAAACCCTGAGACAGTTAGACAAACATGATGATCTCTTTGTGGCCTTATGAGCATCGGGATCCTGGTGATTGAATGGCAGTTGGATTTACCCCACCAATCGGTTGTGGGGAAACTCACCTAGCTAGGCAAGCATTGATGACCCCAAGAGCTGCGGGCACACCACAGACTAGGTCCCCAATGGGTAATTCCAGACATCTTGGGTGCTCTAATTGTAACAAAGTGGGGCACATTTTTGGTGATTGTTGACCCAGGTGAAGAGCTGAGTCCCAATCAAGAATAGTCATGAGGCATGATACCACTGGGTGTGCAATGACCCTGGATTGCAAGGAATGTCATAGCTTGTCTACACCCAGTCACCGTGAATAAGCAGCCCACTGAAGGGTTATGAGATATATATAGGGTATATACATTAACAACACACCTGTGTACAGCCACAACTGGTGTGGAATGACCCAAGGTGTAGGCTGGCCAGCATTCAGAATGTTACTAGGTAAGTTGATGTACTGTTGTTGAAGTATGGCTAAAATATCACTTATAATCGGGGTGACTAAAGTAAGTAGGTATGTCTAAGTTTGTTCCATTCAGTTCTGCTAATCTAAATGTGGGAATGTTAATTGTGTGTTGTAGTGAGGGTGAAGAGACACAGGAGAGGTCTATACAAACAAAAGCATGAGAAAATAAGGAAGAATAAAGAAAGAGATAAATTAAAATGCAGCAGCTATGAAATTAAAACACAAAAGTGCAATTAAAACCACCAGTCGAGACTAACGGGAAAATAAACAGGTGTCACACCACTAGCTCAGATTCTCAGAGTCCGTGTTTTGATGAAGGCTCTACAACCTAAATATTGATCTCTTTTCCCACCCCACCCCCACCCCCACCCAGACACTGTCATATCCACATCAAGAGCACTCACTGTAGCTAGGTTCTGAAGTTACTGAAGATAATATTCAGACCAGGGGGCTCCAGAGGAAGATGGAAGATGAAGTACTGTTCCTGAAGCTTGCATTGAGCTTCATTGGAACAGTATAGGAGACTGAAGACAGAGATGTCAGAGTGGGATGGGAGGGGAAGGTAAAGTGGTGAACCACTGGCAGGACATTTGCAGACAGAATGGAGATGCTCAGTGAAGCGGTCACCTAATCTGTATTTGATCTCTCCAATGTGGAGGAGTCTACCATGGGCAGTGAATACAGTACAATAGATTACATGAAGTAAGCATGAATTGCTGTCTCACATGGAAGGAGTGTGAGCCCTGGACACCATCAAGCATTTGACCCTCCCCATAACTAAGACATTTACCATTGATTACTGTGTGATCCCTCATTCACAAAGTATAGCAGGTGATCGATCCAGGGAAAGGGTACAATGTTAAAGTGTCAGTTGTTGCTTAGTAGTAGCACTCACCTCTGAATCAGAAGCTTGTGGCTTCAAGCTTCTGATTGAGAGACTCGAGCACATAAGCTAGGCTAACACTTCATTGCAGTACTGAGGAAATGTTGAACTGCAGGAGGTGCCATCTTTCAGATGAGGCATTCATCCGAGGTGTCTGCCCTCTGAGGTAGACGTACAAAACGAAAGACTTGCATTTATAATGACCTCAGCATGTCCCAAAGCGCTTTACAGCCAATGAAGTACTTTTAAAATGTAGTCACTGTTGTAATTGGAAACATGGCAGCCAATTTGCACACAGCAAGCTCCCACGAACAGCAATATGATAATGACCAGATAATCTGTTTTAGTGATGTTGATTGAGGAATAAATATTGGCCAGGACACTGGGGATAGCTCCTACTTTTCTTCAAAATAGTACCATAAGATCTTTTAAGTCAACCTGAGAGAGCAGACGGGGCCTCGGTTTAACGTCCCATCTGAAAGATGGCACCTCCAATAGTGCAGCACACCGTCGGTACTGCACTGGAGTGTCAGTCTAGATTGTTGTGCTCAAGTCTCTAGAGTGCACCCACAACTTTCTGACTTGGAGGTGAAAGTGCCACCAACTGAGCCACGGCTGACACTCAAAGAAAAACAGGGGTGTTCTCCTGATGTCCTGGCCAACATTTATACCACAACCAACATCACTAAAACATATTGGGGGAGAAATTCGGTGGGCTGCGCCACCAGTTAGCGCCTAAAGAGGGCACTCAGTGGCTTTAGCGCCACTGGCCACGCCTCCCGCGATATTTAGCTGGGGCGCTAATGGCGGCGTTAGCCTGTTGCGCTGCGCCGCCACTGATGACGTCATCAGTGTGCACAGCGCCCCGCTACCGCCCCAATCGCGATATTTGGCAGCGACCGCCTCTGTAGCGCCGCTCGCTAATCGCGCCCGGTTCACGGGGCCTACCTGTGGCGGTAGTGGCGCAAATTAAGGTGGAGGTGCAGGGCGGCCGTTTTTTTCGGCGGCCGCCTGCCAGCACCTCCGTCCCCGGCCTCCTGTTCTCCCCCCGTGGCATTGCCGGCTGCTTTCCGAGAGCCCGGCACTTCTCCTCGGTGCCGGGCTCTTTTGCCGACACTCGCGATCGCTCATCGCACTGGTGCAGGCCCCTCCCCCTTAAGAATGGGAGGAAGGCCTGCAGTACCGCAGCGCGCCTGCGGCACGTTGCGCTGTGATATTCAGTTTCAGCGCCCTAAGAGGGACGCAGAGCGCCTCGAGCCTCGCCTTGTGTCCCTCTTGGGGCGCTCAAGCTGAATTTCCGGCGATCGCTGCTGCTCCGATCGCAGCGCAAAATCTGGCGCCCAGGCGAGCTTGGCGCCCCGTTTGCGGCTCCACCCAATTTCTCCCCCCTTATCTCATCATTTATCTCATTGCTGTTTGTGGGACCTTGCTGTTTGTGGGACCATGCTGTGTGCAAATCGGTAGCCGCATATCCCTACATTACAATAGTGACTGCACTTCAAAAGTACTTCATTAGCTGTAAAGCTCTTTGAGGTGTCCTGAGGTCATGAACGGTGCTATATAAGGGCAAGTGCTTTACTTTACTTAACTTTTACAATGGTTGCAAATCTCTGGAAAAAGTATATAGCCAGGAACCCCTTCCAACAAGGATGGCAGCTTATCAAACCCAAGAGCTGAAATATACTATGATCAAAAAAGTGCATAGGAACAGGAGTAGGCCATTTAGCCCCTCAAGCCTGCTCCGCCATTCAATGAGATCATGACTGATCTGTGACCTAAATCCATATACAGTACCTGCCTTTGCCCCATATCCCTTAATACCTTTGGTTAACAAAAATCTATCGATCCCAGATTTAAAATTATCGGTTGACCTAGCATCAACTGCCGTTTGCGGAAGAGTGTTCCAAACTTCTACCACCCTTTTTATGTAAAAGTGTTTCCTAACTTCGCTCCTGAAAGGACTGGCTCTAATTTTTAGGCTTTGTCCCCTAGTCTGAGACTCTTCAACCAGTGGAAATAGTTTCCCTCTATCTACCCTATCAGTTCCCCTTAATAGTTTGAAAACTTCAATCAGCCCTAGTTTGTGTAATGTCTTCTCATAATGTAACCCTTGGAGTCCAGGAATCATTCTGCTAAATCTACGCTGCACTCCCTCCAAGGCTAATATATCCTTCCAACGGTGTGGTGTCTAAAACTGAACACAGTACTCCAGGTGTGGCTTAACCAAGGCTTTCTAAAGCTGCAGCATAACTTCTACCCTCTTGTATTTTAGTCCTCTAGATATAAAGGCCAGCATTCCATTAGCCTTTTTGATGATTTTCTGTATCTGTCCATGACATTTTAATGATCTATGTACATGGACCCTTAAATCTCTTTGGACCTTCACGGCTTCCAGCTTTTCACCATTTGGAAAGTACTCTGACCTATCCTTTTTTGGTCCAAAGTGGATGACCTCACACTTGCCTACGTTAAACTCCATTTGCCACACAATTCACTTAATCTATCTCTTTGTAATTTTATGCTTCCATCTACACTGTTTCAATACCTCATATCTTTGTGCCATTAGCAAACTTGGATATGTGGCTCTCTATCCCATGATCTAAGTCGTTAATAAATACAGTGAATTGTTGAGGCCCCAACACAGATCCCTGTGGGACACCACTAGTCACATCCTGCCAATTTGAGTTCCTGCCCATTATCCCTATTCTCTGTCTCCTGCCGCTCAGCCAATTTCCTAACCAGGTCAATAATTTGCCTTCAATTCCATGAGTTGTATCTTTAACTAACAGTCTCTTATGAGGGACTTTATCACATGCCTTTTGGAAGTCCATATAAATAACATACCCTTGTCCACTACTCTAGTCACCTCTTCAAAAAATTCAATGATATGTCAGGCATGACCTACCCTTTACAAATCCATGCTTGCTCTCTCTGATCAGCTGAAAATTTTCAGGGTGTTCAGTCACTCTATCCTTAATTGTAGAATCTGGTAACTTCCCGACAACAGATGTTAATTCCCTGGTTTCCCTCTCTCACCCTTCTTAAATAGTGGAGTGACGTGCAATTTTCCAATCTAAAGGAACGGTTCATGAATCAAGAGAACTTTGGAAGATTATAGTTAGGGCATCTGCAATATGCTCACCTACTTCCTTTAAATCCCTGGGATGGAAACCATCTGGTCCTGGGGATTTGTCACTCTTTAGTGCAATTATTTTCTTCATGACTTAATTTGCTTATGTTAATTATGGTGAGTCCCCGTCCCTGATTCAAAATTAGTTTCCTTGGAGTGTCCGGCATACTATCCTCTTCCTCTACTGTAAATACTGACGCAAAGTAATTATTTAACATGTCCACCATTTCCTTATTTTCAATTACAATATCACCATTATCAGTTTTTAAGGGGCCCGCGTCGCTCTTGACCACCCTCTTTTTCCTAATGTAAAAAAAAATTGTGTTGATTTTGATATCCCTTGCAAGTTTCATTTCATACTCTTCTGTAGCTCTTACTACCTGTTTTGTCACCCTTTGCTGTTCTTTGTATCTCTTCCATTTGCCAGGATCTGTGCAATTTGTTTGCATTTTTGTATGCTTTTTTTATTTTTATGTTGTCCCTTACCTCTCTTGTTGTCCATAGCATGACTAGGTTAATGACCACTCACAACACATATTGTTCATATGTAGCTAATGTAGTTTTTACTTTATATTTTGAAACATTGAGGTAAATAATTGGAGTCTGTTTATTAAAGAATGTACCTTGCAGTACCAAAGTGACTTTAATCCAATATCTTCCTGTTGGGCTTTGGAACATTAGGAGGCCATTCAGCCCCTCTGGCCTGGTCTGCCATTCAGTTAGATCGTGGCTGACCTGCAACTCTACTCCATTTTCCCAATTTTGATCCATATCCCCTGATACTCCTTACCACCTCAGCTTCTCTTGAGCCTCTGTGCCAATTGTAAATTATTTATTTTGTGTCCCCAGCAGGATTACTGGGACCGGGTTTCCCAATGGGAATGCCCCATCCGGTATTCTTGGACGAAGAAAAGGACGAATTAGGAGATGCCAGGAAGTTCAGGCCACACGAGAGCTGCTCTCTGCCTACCTACCAATAGCCATACTTCCTGAATCAGACAGAGGTGGACATAGTTTGCTTTGGAAGATGATGAGTGCATGTGGAGGGTGTCATTCCCAAAGTACGCTGAGACAACAAAACCACTTTATGACTAACTAGCTTTGGCCAAGTGGGTAGCACTCTCTCCGCTGTGTCAGAAAGTCGTGGGTTCAAGCCCCATTCCAGGGACTTGAGCACATAATCTAGGCTGATACTCCCAGTGCAGTACTGAGGGAGTGCTGCAATGTCGGAGGTGCCGTCTTTCAGATGGGATGTTAAACCGAGGCCCCCTTGGGTGGTTGTAAAGGATCCCACAGCACTGTTTGAGGAAGTGTAGGGGAGATTTCCCGGTGTCCTGCTCAGCATTTGTCCCTCAACCAACATCACTAGAAACGGATTGACTGGTCATTTGTGTCTCTGCAGTTTGTGGGACCTTGTGTGTAAATTGGCTACTGTGTTTTCCTACATTAGTGACTACACTTTCAAGAATGGGGTCAAGGAGTTGACATCACTAGCGTTGGTATAAAATAGAGGATTTGAAGAAGATTTAAAATAACAGGACACAAGTCCAAAAGAGGCCTTAAATGGGTTAGAAATTAGTAGTCACATAATATTAAGATAAATACAAGCCTAATTATTACAGGGATATGGCAAACATCAATTTTTTTCCAAATATCGTGCCCTTATGAACATTAAATGCTCTTGTGGAACAGATTGTGAGCAGATGTATCAGAGTGAACTTTGATCACACCAATTTACCTTTTTTCACTAACTTTTACTCTCGTGCCTTGCTTCAGTAGTCATGGTTTATTACTGAGCTTAGACAATGAGTGGGGGACAGGTTACTGAACTGTGGGAGAAGCACTACTGCAACAAGTTTGCATTTATATAGCGCCTTTGACGTCGTAAAACATCCTAAGGCACTTCACAGCAGCGATTATCAAACAAAATATGATACCGAACCAGATAAAGAGATATTAGGACAGGTGACCAAAAGCTTGGTTAAAGAGTAGGTTTTGAGGAGCATCTTAAAGGAGGAGAGAGAGGCGGAGAGGTTTAGGAGGGAATTCCAGATATTCTTCACACTACTACTGGCAGTCGTGCCTTCAGCTGCCTCGGCCCTAAATTCCAGAGTTTAGGGCTGAGGCAGCTGAAGGCACGACTGCCTTAGTAGTGTGAAGAATATCGGGGATATGCCAGAGACCATAATTGGAGGAGCGCAGAGTTATCAGATGGTTGTAGGGCTGGAGGAGGTTGCATAAGAACATAAGAAATAGAAGCAGGAATAGGGCATTCGGCCCCTCGAGCCTGCTCCGCCATTCAATAAGATCATGGCTGATCTGATCTTGGGCTCAACTCCACTTTCCTGCACGCTCCCCATTACCCTTGATTCCCCTGTTTTTCAAAAATCTGTCTATCCCCACCTTGAATGTATTCAACGACTCAGCCTCCACAGCTCTCTGGGGTAGAGAATTCCAAAGATTCATGACCCTCTGAGAGAAAAAAATCCTCCTCGTCTCCGTTTTAAATGGGCGACCCCTTATTCTGAAACTATGCCCCCTAGTTCTAGATTCCCCCACGAGAGGAAACATCCTCCCTGCATCTACCCTGTCAAGCCCCCTCAGAATCTTATATGTTTCAATAAGATCACCTCTCATTCTTCTAAACTCCAATGAGTATAGGCTCAACCTTTGCTCATAAGACAACCCCTTCAACTCAGGAATCAACCTAGTGAACCTTCTCTGAACTGCCTCCAATGCAAGTATATCCTTCCTTAAATAAGGAGACCAAAACTGTATGCAGTACTCCAAGCGTGGTCTCACCAACACCCTGTATAGTTGTAGCAAGATTTCCCTACTTTTATACTCCATCCCCCTTGCAATAAATACCAATATTCCATTTGCTTTGCTAATTACTTGCTGTACCTGCATGCTAACTTTTTGTGTTTCATGTACGAGGACACCCAGATCCCCCTGTACGGCAGCATTCTGTAGTCTCTCTCCATTTAAATAATATTTTGCTTTTTTATTCTTCCTTCCAAAGTGGATAACCTCACATTTTCCCACATTATACTCCATCTGCCAAATTTTTGCCTACTCACTTAACCTATCTATATCCCTTTGCAGACTCTTGTGTACTCCGCATAACTTGCTTTCCCACCTATCTTTGTATCATCAGCAAATTTGGCAACAGTACACTCGGTCCCTTCATCCACGTCATTAATATAGATTGTATATACAGTAGTTGAGGCCCCAGCACTGATCCCTGTGGCACCCCACTAGTTACAGTTTGCCAACCTGAAAATGACCCATTTATTCTGACTCTCTGTTTTCTGTCAGTTAGCCAATCCTCTGTCCAGTCTAATATATTACCCCTAACTCCGTGAGCTCTTACCTTGTGCAGTAACCTTTTATGCGGCACCTTATCGAATGCCTTCTGGAAATCCAAATACACTACACCTACTGGTTCCCCTTTATCCACCCTGCTCGTTACATCCTCAAAGAACTCTAGTAAATTTGTCAAACACGATTTCCTTCATAAAACCATGTTGACTCTGCTTGATTGTATTATGATTTTCTAAATGTCCTGCTATTACTTCCTTAATAATGGATTCCAGCATTTTCCCAATGACAGATGTTAGGCTAACTGACCTGTAGTTTCCTGCTTTCTGTCTCCCTCCTTTCTTGAATAGGGGAGTTACATTTGCGATTTTCCAATCCGCTGGGACCTCTCCAGAATCCAGGGAATTTTGGTAGATTACAATCAACGCATCCACTATCTCTGCAGCCACTTCTTTTAAAACCCGAGGATGCAGGCCTTCAGGTCCAGAGGACTTGTCAGCCATTAGTCCCATTATGGCTGATCTTCTACCTCATCTCCACTTTCCTGCACTATCCCCATATCCCTTGGTTCCCTTAATATTCAAAAATCTATTGATTTCTGTCTTGAATATACTCAATGACTGAGCCGCCACTGCCCTCTGGGGTAGAGAATTCCAAAGATTCACCACTCTCTGAGTGAAGAAATTTCTCCTCATCTCAGTCCTATATGGCCGACCCCTTATTCTGAGACTGTGACCCCTGGTTCTAGACTCCCCAGCCAGGGGAAACATCCTCCCTGCATCTACCCTGTCAAGCCCTGTAAGAATTTTGTATGTTTCAATGAGATCGCCTCTCATTCTTCTTACAGAGGTACGGAGAGCGACATCATGGAGGGATTTGAACACAAGGTTGAGAATTTTAAAATCAAGGTGTTGCCGGACCAGGAGCCAATGTAGGTCATCCAGCACAAAGCAATGGGTGAACAGGACTTGAACGAATACAGGCCGCAGAGTTTTGGATGAGCTCAAGTTTACAGCGGATGCAAGGTGGGAGGCCGGCCAGAAGAGCATTGATATAGTTGAGTCCACAGGTAGCAAAGGCACTACAGCCAAGCCCAATTCTGAGGTCCACACAGGTGTTTTCCAGTTTGTTCGTATGTTCCATTGGGATTACAGACATCCCTTGATTGTGCAGTAAGAACTCAGACTTCAATTTTAAGAACATGAAAGCCTAGAGCAAGGAAAGATTATTCAGCCCATCAATCAAACTCCATCCAGGCCCCACGTATTATTCTACTGTGGCTTCCCCTTCCAAACCACTCACCTTCCCTGAAAACAATGATGCATTGTTTTAGTCGCCATCAACATAAGATAGTCACTAATAAATCCAATAAGGAATTCAGGAGAAACCTCTTTACCCAGGGATGGTGAGAATGTAGAACTCACTACCACTTGGAGTAGTTGAGACGAGTAGCATAGATGCCTAAAGTGGAAGCTAGATATGTACATGAGGAAGAAAAGAATAAAAGGATATGTCAGATAGGGTTGGATGAAGTAGGGTGGGAGGAGGCTCGTGTGGAGCATAAACACCGGCATAGACCAGTTGAACGGAATAGGCTGTTTTTTGTGCAGAAAATTCTATGTGATACTTAAATGTTGAACTGTAGAACTATTAATTAATGTCTCGGTTGTTATTTACTGAAATTTACATGGGTTTTTGAGATATGTGTGAAGAAAAAATAATGGGGGGAAAATTGAGTCGCGGCCACTTTGGGGCACTAATTTCGCCGGGGAGCGACTTTTAGCACCCCGAAAAAAACTAGCACGCCCACAGCCGAAATTCATTGGTAGTGCCCCAAGAGGGAAGCGGAGCGCTACTGGAAGTGCTCCGCCTCCCTCTTGGGGCGCTGTGAGGGAATATCGCGGCGCTGCGGTACTGCAGGTCTTCCTCCCCTTCTTAAAGAAAAGTGGGGCCCAGCTGGGCCACTGGGGATCAGAGTGCTGGCAAAAGAGCCCAGCACTTGAGAAGTGCCGGGCTCACGGAGCGCAGCCGGCACTCCGCGGGGGGTGCTTCTCAGAAGGCCGGGGATGGCAACGGGGGCAGGTGCTGGCAGGCAGCCAGCAACAAAAATGGCCGCCCAGCAACGCGCCTTTAAGTAGCGCTGCCCCGGCCGCAGGTAGGCCCCCCTGACCCCGTCGGACATAGCGTCCGGTGGTAAGTCAGGGGACGCTACCGAAGATTGCAGCCAGGGCGCTGTGCACGGTGATGACGTCATCGCCGGCGGCGCAGCACCGTGGGGCGCTAACGGTTACCGCCGCCGCTAACCTCCGGCTGAATTTCGCGGGAGGTGCTGGCGGCACCGCGCCCGAGCGTTAGTTGCTTTGCGCCCTCTTAGGGTGCTTGCTGGAGGCGCAAAGCAACTGAATTTTTCCCCCAATATATCCCCCCACCACCTCCAGCAAATGTACTACATTAATAATTCTTAATTGGGCAATAAATGCTGGCATTGCCAGCGACGCCCACATCCTAGGAACGAATAAAAAAAATCCAGAAAATGTCTGTCTAAAAGTTTGTTAGGACTTATAATTGGATTGGTCTAATATAAACAAAGTCCAATATTTTTATGCTTGTTCAGTAGACTCTTGCTGTAATAAATTTGGAAATGCTACACCCTCTTGGTATAACGTTCATTATTTGCATCTTCAGCACTAAAATCATATAGAAACAGATTATACATCCCTCAGTATAATACGCTTTTTACATAGCTTCCAAAGCCAACTTTTATGCAGAGGGCCCAGTGTGGCTGGAGGTAAATATTGTCTCAAAAGCTTTAATGCAGGTTAATACAAGTTACAATAAACTTGGTTTAAATTAATGATGATCTCATATCAAACTTGTAAAATATACTGGCATTGTGTTAAAGAAAAAAATCAGAGCAGCATTTGCTTGTCTCCTTTGTTTTTATGACAAGCTAATTTTAAAGACTAATTGTTCCCAGTTTTGTGGGTGAACGAAGAAGTCATTATATATGGCAATGCTGATCAGCTTGTTCATCTTTCACCTGCACATTGTCAGAAAGAATAGCTTCTGCCAGGCAGAGTAGTGCAAAGTTCACTTTTGGATGTTGAACAAAGAGGGTTTGAATATTCTGAATAAGCTCTTGTTCTTCTGCCTTGTCTTTCTTGATCTTCGAGCATAATAGCCTTTCATGCATGAAGCAGGTGTAAAATGAAGCATGACAGCCAGGCTGAACACAAAACCAATAACATAGTGGCGCTGAAAGATATTTTTTTACTGCAGGAAGAGAGTACATAGACTTGCCATTTTCTTGGAAGTTTTGATTTTCAGGAATCAGAAGTTCATGCGTTCTTAGTGATTGCTTATATTTTAAAACTACCATACTTCCCCACCACCCATGGCACTACAAAGGAAGTTAACTATTGTGATACCTGCAATCCATTGCTGATATAGTCATCTGTATACAGTTGTTGGTGTTTAAACTTGGCTACAGTTCTTACATTAACAAAAAATAATTAAACCAAATCAGTATTAATATGTGAGTGCTTTTGATCTCTTTGGCTATAAATCAAATGTTCACTCATGATGGTGAGAAAGTTCATTGTAATGTAATGGGGCACAGTGACCTGTCATCATTTGTGAGTTTGCTAATGTTTCACCTCCTGTTTAAACCATTTCTGTTTTAACTGACAAAGAAAAAGTTGTACCACAATTTACTATAGACAGATAATAGCACCAACTTTTTTTCTTACAGTGGATATAAAAGAAGGTAGACACAGTAGTGGAACTTAAACAAGCATTATTTAGACAATAAAGTAGGAGGTCTTTAAAATATTTTAAGTTGTGATATTAATATAAAGATTCCCATATATATTCAACAGTGAACTCATTTTCTGTTGCACACATCATACTGTCAAGAGCAACAACTTTAAGCAGCATTTTTCATGTAATGACATATATAACCAGTTCCAGATCTTGTAGCTCTTCATTCCTTGTATTTCAAGAAAATTACATTGAGGCAAACATAAGATATCATGTGATAAAAATAATATTCACGAGCTGCATTCATTCTTTAAAATTCAAATTTTAACGGTAGTTGAGATGTTTAAATGCCATTTTTGTTGGTTTAATTTTATAATATAATTTACTAGATGATTTATTCAAATTACAGATAGTTTATCATTTGAACATAGTATGAATATTTTACATTAATTCTTACTAAGCCTATATTTCAACGGCTGTTCAATCATTTTTCAAACATTTCTGAAAGGCATTGATCACTAACTACATGCTTAATGAATATAGCCGTAATGTCTTATCTGTTCCCTCCTTGACCTCTTTGTGACCTTTGATATATAGGTATATAGGAACAGGAGTACACCATTTAGCCCCTCGAGCCTATTTCACCATTGAGTTAGATCAAGACTGATCTATATCTTAACTCCATCTACCCACCTTGGTTTTGTAACCCTTAATACCCTTGCCTAACAAAAATCTATCTTGTCAGTTTTGAAATTTTCAATTGACCTAGCCTCAACAGCTTTTTGGGGGAAGGAGTTCCAGATTTCCACAACCATTCTGAGGGGGGAGGGTGAACAGCCAAAGGTTGTGGTCCATATCTGTATCACCAAAATAGGTAGAAAGAGGGATGAGGTCCTGCTAGCAGATTTTAGGGAGCTGGGAAAGAGATTAATAAGCAGGACCTCAAAGGTAGTAATCTCTGGATTGCTTCTGGTGCCATGAGCTAGTGAGTATTGAAATAGGAGGATAGAACAGATGAATATGTGGCTGGAGAGATGGTGCGGAAGGGGTTTAGATTCCTGGGACATTGGGACTGGCTCTGGGGGTGGTGGGACCAGTATAGGCCGGACGGGTTGCAACTCAGCAGAGCCGAGGCCAATATCCTCGCTGGGGGGTGGGGGGGTTGCTAGTGCTGTTAATCTAATTTGGCAGGGGGATGGGCACCAGGATGTAGCTTTAGAAAGGAGAAACAAGGTGCACAAAGGATTGGGAGAGACAGATAGCACTAGAGTAATAAATAGTACGGGATTAGGTGGGGTCAGACTAAGAGAGAATAGAAGAACGTCTAAGATAGGTTTACAGTGCATTTGTGTAAACGCACGAAGTGTGGTAAATAAGTTTGGTGAGCTGCAGGCGCAAATAGCCACATGGGAATATGATGTGACAATAATGGAGACTTGGCTCAAAAAAAGGTAGGATTGGGTACTAAATATTCCTGGATATCAGGTGTTCAAGAAAGATAGGGAAGGAAAGAAAGGAGGTGGGTAGCAGTATTGATTAAGGAGAATATTAGTGCTGGAGAGAGAGGATGTCCTGGAGGGGTGAAGGACAGAATCTATTTGGTTAGAGTCAAGAAGCAATACTAGGTGTATTCTATAGGCCACCAACTAGTGGGAAGAATCTAGAAGAGCAAATTTTCAGGAAAATTACAGAGAGGTGAAAGAACTATAGAGTAGTGATAATGAATTATCTTAATATAGACTGGGATAGTAATAGTGTAAAGGGCGGGTGGGGGTGGGGGGAAGAATCTCTGAAGTGTGTTCAGGAGAACTTTCTTGATCAGTACGTTTCCGGCCCAATGAGGAAGGAGGCATTGCTGGATCTGGTTCTGGGGAATGAGGTGGGTCAAGTGGAGCAAGTGTCAGTGGGGGAACATTTAGGGAACAATGATCATAGTATCATACGGTTTAGATTAGCTATGGAAAAGAACATGGTGCAATCTAGAGTAAAAATACTTAATTGGAGAAAGGCCAATTTTAGTGGGTTGAGAATGGAGCTGGCCCGAGTAAATTGGAATCAAAGATTGGCGGGCAAAACTGTAAGCGAACAATGGTCTGCCTTTAAAGAGGATATGGTTCGGGTACATTCCCACGAGGGGGAAAAGTAGGGCAACCAAAGCCAGAGCTCCCTGGATGACGAAAGAGAGAGAGAGAGTAAGATGAAGCAGAAAAAGGGGGCGTATGACATTTCAGGTTGAGAATACAAGTAAGAACCAAGCTGAATATAGAAAGTTCAGAGGGAAGTGAAAAAAGAAATGAGGGGCAAAGAGAGAGTATGAGAATAGACTGGCAGCCAACATAAAAAGGAATCCAAAAGTCTTCTATAGGCATATAAATAGTAAAAGGGTAGTAAGACGAGGGGTGAGGCCGATGAAGGACCAAAAAGGAGACTACGCATGGAGGCAGAGGCATGGCTGAGGTACTAAATGAATACGTTGCATCTGTCTTTACCAAGGAAGAAGATGTTGCCAAAGTCATAGTGAAAGAGGAGGTAGTTGAGATACTGGATGGGCTAGAAATTGATAAAGAGGAGGTACTAGAAAGGCTGGCTGTACTTAAAGTAGATAAGTCACCAGGACTGGATAGGATGCATCCTAGGATGCTGAGGGAAGTAAAGGTAGAAATTGTGGAGGTACTGGCCATAATCTTCCAATCCTCCTTAGATATGGGGGTGGTGCCAGAAGACTGGAGAATTGCAAATGTTACACCCTTGTTCAAAAAAGAGTATAAGGATAAACTCAGCAACTACAGGCCAGTCAGTTTAACCTCAGTGGGGAAGCTTTTAGAAACGATAATCCGGGACAAAGTTAACAGTCACTTGGAAAAGTGTGGATTAATTAAGGAAAGCCAGCATGGATTTGTTAAATGCAAAATGTGTTTAACTAACTTGATTGAGTTTTTTGATGAGGTCACAGAAGATTAATGAGGGCAATGCGGTTGATGTGGTGTACATGGACTTCCAAAAGGCGGTTGATAAAGTGCCACATAATAGGCTTGCCAGTAAAGTTGAAGCTCATGGAATAAAAGAGACAGTGGCAGCATGGATATGAAATTGGCTCAGTGACAGGAAACAGAGTAGTGGTGCACGGTTGTTTTTCGGACTAGAGGAAGTTGTACAGTGATGTTCCCCAGGGGTCAGTACTAGGACCACTACTTTTCTTGATATAAATTATTTGGATTTGGGTGTACAGGCACAATTTCAAAATTTGCAGATGACACAAAACTTGGAAGTATAGTGAACAGTGAGGAGGATAGTGATGGACTTCAAGAGGACATAGGCTGGTGGAATGGGCAGACACGTGGCAGATAAAGTGCGAAGTGATACATTTTGGTGGAAGAATGAGGAGAGGCAATATAAACTAAAGGGTACAATTCTAAAGGGGGTGCAGGAACAGAGAGACCTGGGGGTATATGTGCACAAATCATTGAAGGTGGCAGGGCAGATTGAGAAAGCATTAAAAAAAGCATACGGGATCCTGGGCTTTATAAATAGAGGCATAGGGTACAAAAACAAGGAAGTTATGATGAACCTTTATAAAACACTGGTTTAGCCTCAACTGGAATATTGTGTCCAATTCTGGGCACCACACTTTAGGAAGGATGTGAAGGCCTTAGAAAGGGTGCAGAAAAGATTTACAAGAATGGTTCCAGGGATGAGCGACTTCAGTTACGTGGATAAACTGGTGAAGCTGGGGTTGTTCTCCTTAGAGCAGAGAAGGTTGAGAGGAATTTGACACAGGTGTTCAAAATCATGAAGCGTCTAGACAGAGTAGATAGAGAGAAACTGTTCCCATTGGCAGAAGGATCGAGAACCAGAGGACACAGGTTTAAGGTGATTGGCAGAAGAACCAAAGGCGACATGAGGGAAAAAAAATTTACACAGCTAGTGGTTATGATCTGGAATGCACTGCCTGGAAGGGTGATAGAGGCAGATTCAATTGTGGCTTTCAAAAAGGAATTGGATAAGTACCTGAAGGAAAAAAAATTGCAGGGTTACAGGGAAAGGGCGGGGGAGTGAGACTAGCCGAAGTGCCATTGTAGTGAGCCAGCACAGGCTCAACGGACCAAATGGCGGCCTCCTGTGCTGTAACCACTCTATGATTTCTGTGAAGAAATGCTTCCTGACATCAGCCCTGAATGGCCTATCTCTAATTTCAAGTTTATTCCCCGTTGTTCAGGACTCCCCCACCAGAGGAAACAGTTTCTCTGTATCTACCCTATCAATTCCTTTAATCATCTTAAACACCTCAATTAGATCACAGCTTAATATTTGATACTCAAGGGAATACAAGCCTTGTCTATATAACCTGACCTCATAATTTAACCCTTCTCTTCTTCAAGCTAATTCCCTTTCATGGTTCCTCTCCACCACCGTCCTTGACTCCATAAATTTGTCATACTGACTGACATCAAATTGTGAGCGAGCCAGAACGTTCTCCAACTAAAGATTGACATAACCAAAGCCATCCTCTTTAGTCTTGACAGAAACGGCCTTATAGCCCCTGACTCCATCCCCTTACCTAGCAGCTCATTGATACTAAACCAGATTGTGCACCATCTCAGTGTCCTGTTTGACACTGAGCTGAGCTTCAAACTTCACATCCCGTCCATCAGATAGCCTATCTTCACCTTCACCATATTACCCACCTCTTCCATTATCTCATCTCCACCAGCTGTGTCAAAGCCAGGCTTGAACTTTTTTTCTGACGGTCTTCTCACTGTCCTTCCAAGCTCCACCCTAGTTATTCAGAACTCTGTTACCTGCATTATTTCCTGTATTAAATTCTGCTTATTCCATCATGGCTAATCTCCACTGGCTTCCCATCTCCCAATGTGTTCATAGAATCATACAATGTTACAGCACAGAAGGAGGCCTATCGTGCCTATGCCGGCTCTTTGAAAGAGCTATCCAATTAATCCCACTCCCTGCTCTTTCCCCATAGCACTGCAATTTTTTCCTTTTCATGTATATATCTGGTTCCCTTTTGAAAGTTACTATTGAATATGCTTCCACCACCCTTTCAGGGAGTGTATTCCAGACCATAACTTGCTGTGTAAAAAGAGATTCTCCTCATCTCCATCGGTTCTGTTGTCAATTATCTTAAATCTGTATATTCTGGTTGTCGACTCTCGTGCCAGTGGAAACAGTTTCTCCCTATCTATCAAAACGCTTCATAAATTTAATAGAGGTGTTCAAAATTCCCATTAACTTTCTCTGCTATAAGGAGAACAATCCAAGCTCCTCACTGTTTATTACATTTCCAAATTTTGTGTCAACTGCAAACTTTGAAATTATGCCTCCAAGTCATTAATATTACATAGAATTAAATGGAACATACTGCACAGAAACAGGCCATTCGGCCCAACAAGTCGATACCGGTGTTTATGCTCCACTCGAGCCTCTTCATCTCACCCTATGAGCATAACCTTCTATTCCTTTCTCCCTTGTGTTTATCCAGCCATCCCCTAAATGCATCTATGCTATTTGCCTCAACCACTTCATGTGCTAGTATATATCAAAAAGAGCTGTGATCCTAATGCTGACCCCTGGAGGACACCACAGTATACCTCCCTGCAGTCTGATAAACAACCGTTCACCACTACACAAAGACACAAAAATACTGCGGATGCTGGAAATCTGAAATACTCAGCAGGCCAAGCAGCATCTGTAGAGAGCGAAAACATTTCTGACCTTTCATCAGAACTGGAAAATGTTAGATGTAACAGGTTCTAAGCAAGCACAGAGGCCACCTTCCACACCAGTGCTTCTGATATGTTTTCCTTTTTCCTCAACCGAGGAATCCCCTTCATGATAGTTGGCAGGGTCCTCGACTGTGTCCGTCCCATTTCTCGCACTTCTGCCCTCTCCCTTCCCCTCCCTCCCTCCCTCCCAGAACCACGATAGGGTTCCTCTTGTCCTCCTCTTCCACCCCACTAGCCCCCACATTCAACAGATCATCCTCCGCCATTTCCACCTTCTCCAGCGCGATGCCACCACCAAACACATCTTCCCTTCCCCTCCCCTTTCAGTATTCCAAAGGGGCCGTTTCCTCCACGACACCCTGGTCACCCCCAACACTCGCTCCCCTTCAAATGGTACCTTCCCGTGCAAGCGCAGGAGATGCCTTTTCGCCTCCTTCCTTCCTACCGTCCAGAGCCCCAAACACCCCTTCCAGGTGAAACAGCAATTTACTTTTACTTCATCCATTTAATATACTGTATTCGCTGGTCACAATGCGATCTCCTCTACACTGGGGATACCAAACGCGGATTGGGTGATCACTTTACTGAACACCTCTGTTCAGTCCACAAGCGGACCAGAGCTTCCAATTTGCTTTCCATTTTAATTCTCCGTTCCACTCCCACTCTGACCTTTCTATCCTCAGCTTCCTACACTGTTCCAATGAAGTTTAACGGAAGCTCAAGGAACAGCACCTCAACTTTCGATTAGGCACTTTACAGCATTCTGGACTTAACATCAAGTTTAGCAATTTCATATCATAACCACTGCTCCCATTTTTTTTGGACAGCAGGTGCTGGTAATGATTTTGCTGTTCATTTAATCACTCCTGCCTTCCATCCTATCACAAACTAGGAACTGTAGAGGAGCGGAGCGATTTAGGGGTCCAAGTACAGAAATCATTAAAAGTTAGTGGACAGGTACAAAAAGAAATTTCAAAGGCCAGTCGAATGTTGGCCTTTATCTCAAGAGAGCTGGAATACAGAGGAATGGAAGTTATGTTACAGCTACATAAAGCTCTGGTTAGACCCCATTTAGAGTATTGCATTCATAGAATCATAGAAAGTTACAGCACGGAAGGAGGCCATTTCGGCCCATCGTGTCCGCGACGGCCAACAAAGAGCTATCCAGCCTAATCCCACTTCCCAGCTCTTGTTCCGTAGCCCTGCAGGTTACAGCATTCCAAGTGCACATCCAAGTACTTTTTAAATGTGGTTAGGGTTCCCGCCTCTACCACCCTTTCAGGCAGTGAGTTCCAGACCCCCACAACCCTCTGGGTGAAGAAATTTCCCCACAAATCCCCTCTAAACCTACCTCCAATTACTTTAAATCTGTGCCCCCTGGTTTTTGACCCCTCTGCTAAGGGAAATAGGTCCTTTCTATCCACTTTATCTATGCCCCTCATAATTTTATACACCTCAATAAGGTCTCCCCTCAGCCTCCTCTGTTCCAAGGAAAACAGACCCAGCCTATCCAGTCTTTCCTCATAGCTAAGATTCTCTACTCCCGGCAACATCCTTGTAAATCTCCTCTGTACCCTCTCTAGTGCAATCACATCTTTCCTGTGATGTGGTAACCAGAACTGCACGCAATACTCTAGCTGAGGCCTAACTAGTGTTTTATACAGTTGAAGCCTAACCCCCCTGCTCTTGTATTCTATGCCACGGCTAATAAAGGCAAGCATTCCGTATGCCGCCTTAACCGCCTTATCTACCTGGCCTGCTACGTTCAGGGATCTGTGGACATGCAGTCCAAGGTCCCTTTGTTCCTCTACACTACTCAGTGTCCTACCATTTAATGTGTATTCCCTTTCCTTGTTAGCCTTCCCCAAATGCATTACCTCACACTTCTCCGGATAGAATTCCATTTGCCACTGTTCTGCCCACCTGACCAATTTATTGATATCTTCCTGCAGTCTACAGCTTCCTTCTTCAGTATCAACCACACAGCCGATTTTAGTATCATCTGCAAACTCCTTAATGAGACCCCCTATATTCAAGTCTAAATCATTGATATATACCACAAAAAGCAAGAACCCAGTACTGAGCCCTGCAGAACCCCACTGGAAATAGCCTTTCAGTCATAAAAACACCCATCAACCATTACCCTCTGCTTTCTGTCTCCGAGCCAGTTTTGAATCCAACTTGACACTTTGCCCTGGATCCCATGGGCTTTTAACTTTGTGACCAGTCTGCCATGTGGAACCTTATCAAAGGTTCAGTTCTGGGCACTGCACTTCAGGAAAGTTATATTGGCCTTAGAGGAGCCTAGATTCACCAGAATGATACTGAGGCTAAAAGGGTTAAATTATGAGGACAGGTTGTATTCCCTTGAACATAAAAGATTAAGGGTGAACTAATTGAGGTGTTTAAGATGATTAAAGGAGTTGATTGGGTAGATAGAGATAAACTAATTCCTCTGTGGGGGAGTCCAGAACAAGGGGGCATAACCTTAAAATTAGTGCTCGGCCATTCAGGGGTGGTCAGGAAGCACTTCTTCACAAAAAGGGTAGTGGAAATCTGGAACTCTGCCCCAAAAAGCTGTTGAGGCTAGGTCAATTAAAAATTTCAAAACTGAGATTGATAGATTTTTCTTCAGCAAGGGTATTAAGGGTTACGGAACGAAGGTGGGTAGATGGAGTTATGGTACAGATCAGCCATGATCTAATTGTATGGCAGAAAAAGCTCGAGGGGCTAACTGGCCTACTCCTGTTCTTATGTTGCTACAGGTCTCGTACTGTTTTTCAGTAATGGCATTTGAGTAGCAGCCTCCTGTGGCCTACTTTAACACCAGTTGTCTGTCTTTAAAACTTGCATTGAGTGCCATCAGTCTATCCTGGCAACTAACTACCTGTACCACAAAACTTTGATCATCCAACAACATTTTAAACTGTAAAGCCTGTTCTTGACACAAGAGCTCTGAATGTCCTACCCTGAAAGATGGCTATCCTAGCACAAATCATCTGGAAATTAGGTAATCTAACATTAGGGTACTATTTTTCTTTAGGAGGAAAATTAGATAAAAGTAACCAGGTGGCCAGTTGTTGAATATCAAAAGAAAGCATTCATCAATGACCAGACAATCATAATTCTTGGTAATGGAAAAAATCCTTTTCAACTTGGAGAGAAAAAAGTTCTGCTTTCCTCAAATGTAACCTAAAGAAAAATGTACAATGTTTTATCAGTCAAAGCAGGTTTCATTAAAAGGCAAAAAACCTTTGTCTATCCCCAGAATTAAACAGAATTGAACTCAGTTTAGAATCTAGGGAAGACTTTGAAGCCTTTGAAGTGGGAATGGGACCGTAGCACCACAAATTAGTGGGGAATGACTTGCTGTTCTGTCCACACTGACGGTGTGGCCGTCCCTATTAGGAAGGATGTCAAGGCCTTAAAGGGGTTGCAGAGGGGATTTATTAGAATGGTACCAGGGCTGAAAGACTTCAGTTACGTGGAGAGACTAGAGAAACTGGGGTTGTTCTATTTAGAGCAAAGAAAGTTAAGGGGAAATTTGATATAAATGTTCAAAATCTTGAAGGGTTTTGTTAGAGTCAATAAGGAAGAAACTGTTTCCAGTGGCAACAGGGTCAGTAACCAGAGGACACAGATTTAAGGTATTTGGCAAAAGGACCAGAGGCGACATGATGAAAAAAAATTGATGATCTGAAAAGCACTACCTGAAAGGGTGGTGGAAACAGATTCAATAATAACTTTCAAAAGGGAATTGGATAACTACTTGAAGGGAAAAAAGAGCAGGGGGGTGGAACTAATTAGATAGCTCTTTCAAAGAGCCGGCGCAGGTACGATGGGCCGAATGGCCTCCTGTGCTGTATCATTCTATGATTCTATCAATTCAGGGTGGTTATTGACCATTAATAGAAAATAAAATGAAATCAGAAAATGTTGGAAACACTTAGTAGGTCAGGCAGCATTTGTGGAGAGAGAAACAATTAATGTTTCAAGTCGATAACCATTCACCAGAATTTGCTTTTGTATTACTAGAAAGTAACTGATCAACATGAAGCCATACCAAAGCTAACCCTGTACCAGAATGCATCTTAAGGTCATTTGATTTATAAGTCAAAGCAAATTATTTTCTTGTATAGACCACTGACAAGGCTACATTTTGCATAACGTTAAACTATTGGACACTCTTTTCTTGGAAAGGGCTTTTATGTCTTGAAGAAGGTTCAAAGAAGAACACAAAGGACTTGTCTACAGGCTCCAAGTTTTGAAGAGAAAATCATAGAACTAAACTTGTTTAAAAGAAGAGAAAATTGGGAAGAAACTTAATAGATTTTTTTAGTTTAATGAATTTTTAGAGGATTTAATCAGGATTGTCAGTGCAAAACTAATGTACAAAATGAACAAGCCTCACACAAGGCTTGAAATTAGCAGGAATTCCTCACTACTGCTCAATTTTGGAATAGACTTCCCAGCTAAAGCAGTTAAGCTCTATATGGGTTAATTTCTTTAAAATATGCTGTGAACATGATTGATTTTAAAAGAGATGATCAAGTGTTGTATGCAACATGACTTTTACTGAATTGCTGAGGCTATGGAAATGCCACAGAAAGGAAACCAAACCAGTCAAGCGTGTTTACAATGAAAGTGACATTAGATGGTTATTCTGGAGTTTTGTTTGTTTGACTTATTTGGGGCAAAGAGGAACTTGCTTTAGGAGATTAAATGGGTTAGGTAAAATCCATGTTGAGTGAATTGTACACAGTCTCTGGAAGAGTTAGGCTGAATGGTATTTTCTTGCTCCACACTTTTTCATGTTCTTATAGACCATTATCCATTATAGGGGTGGGGGGGAGACTTATAGCAATCACTATCACTAGAGAGAAAGTACTAGGCAAACTAATGGGACTAATGGTGGGCAAGTCCCCTGGACCCGATGGCCTGCATCCTAGAGTCTTAAAAGAGGTGGCTGCAGAGATAGTGGATGCATTGGTTGTAATCTACCAAAATTCCCTGGATCCTGGAGAGGTCCCAGCGGACTGGAAAACCGCAACTGTAACACCCCTATTTAAGAAAGGAAGGAGACAGAAAGCAGGCAACTGTCGACCAATTAGCCTAACATCTGTCATTGGGAAAATGCTGGAGTCCATCATTAAGGAAGTGGTAGCAGGACATTTAGAAAGTCATAATATATTCAAGCAGAGTCAGCATGGTTTTATGAAAGGGTAATCATGTTTAACAAATTTGCTGGAATTCTTTGAGGATGTAACGAGCAGGGTGGATAAAGGGGAACCAGTAGATGTTGTGTATTTGGATTTTCAGAAGGCATTCGATAAGGTACCACATGAAAGGTTACTACACAAGATAAGAGCTCATGGGGTTGGGGGTAATATATTAGCATAGATAGAGGATTGGCTAATTGACAGAAAACAGGTAATTTTCAGGTTGGCAAACTGTAACTAGTGGGGTGCCGCAGCGATCAATGCTGGGGCCTCAACTATTTACAATCTATATTAATGACTTGGATGAAGGGACCGAATGTAATGTAGCCACATTTGCTGATGATACAAAGATAGGTGGGAAAGCAAATTGTGTGGAGGATGCAAAGAATCTCCAAAGGGATATAGATAGGCTAAGTGAGTGGGTAAAAATCTGGCAGATGGAGTCTAATGTGGGAAAATGCGAGGTTATCCACTTTGGCAGGAAAAATAAAAAAGCAAATTATTATTTAAATGGGGAGAGATTACAAAATGCGGAGGTACAGAATGATCTGGGGGTCCTTGTACATGAATTACAAAATGTTAGCATGCAGGTACAGCAAGTAATTAGGAAGGCACATGGAATATTGGCCCTTATTGCAAAGAGAATGGAGTATAAAAGTAGGGAAGTCCTGTTACAACTATACAGGGCGTTGGTGAGACCATACCTGGAGTACTGCGTACAGCATTGGTCTCCTTATTTAAGGAAGGATATAATTGCATTGGAGGCAGTTCAGAGAAAGTTCACGAGGTTGATTCCGGAGATGAAGGGGTTGTCTTATGAAGAAAGGTTGAGCAGGTTGGGCCTATACCCCATTGGAGTTTAGAAGAATGAGAGGGGATCTTATTGAAACATATAAGATTCTGTAGGGGCTTGACAGAGCTGTGGAGGCTGGGTCATTGAATATATTTAAGGTGGAGATAGACAGATTTTTGAAAGGTAAGGGAGTCAAGGGTTATGGGGAGCGGGCAGGGAAGTGGAGTTGAGGCCAAGATCAGATCAGCCATGATATTATTGAATTTGGGAGCAGGCTCGAGGGGCCAATATGTTCTTATATTTCTAGCTTGGAACCTGGTGATACATAAGCATGTAACAATCATTTGAGCCCATGGGGTTTTGTAATATAAAAAAATTGGTTTGGAATGACACTGGTGCAGGACAAGAGTATCAGGTTGTCAATCAGCATACAAACTGGTTTGAAGACTTGAGTCATCTAGTTCGTCCTCATAGTTCTTCAGTTCTGCTTGTCTCTGCACATTTCCTAATCTGTTTTATGCAGCTCTACACCTTCTGACGTAGAATGTAGATTGTAGTCAAGTATATTTGGAGGGCTTCATACTTCTATGAGAATAGAACTAAAACCATTGATCAGTCAAGGTGGCATTGTCTCGCATATGACTTTGACCTTGGGTCATCCATTATTAACCCAAGACTGATTAGATTCATACAATGCATTCTGTTCTTTCATCATAGAGAGAAAGAGAGGGAAAGAACCCTCTTGAGTGAGTTGATGGACATTGAAAAATACTTGGGCCAAGTTTAAAATAATTAACTTAGACAGGCTATCTATCAATTCCTTTCTGCCCTCTAATATGGAACAGCTAGAAGTTAGAGTCTGAGGTCAGCATTTTTTTCAAGCAGGTCACTATAGCTGTAAGAAAATTGGTCTGTTGGCCAGTAACCATAATTGGACACACACAGGAGTATTTTACAGGGAGTGACTGGAGGACTCTGAGCAGCTGGGAAAACCAATCCATTATGTAAAGTTAAGCAACAGTTGATTTTATTTTAGCATAGCTTTAGAATTATTAAAAACAGATTCTTGGAGCAAAAATATGGCAGAAAGACGGAGGTGGGAATTAATGGCAGACAGGCTTAAAGCACAAGAGAGTACATTGTGTATATTTTATGAGGAAAATACATTGTCTGATTAAAATATATATATATTTTGTTCAAAGTTTAGTGATGGCGTCGAGACAGATAAATGAAATTAGACTTTATTTCAATATGAGAGCCAAAAGACTAATATTAAATTGTATGGATTTTCTAGGTGGTGGTGGTAGTGGTGGCGTACAGTCCGTTACACGTGATTTCAAGGATCCTGGGTATACATATATTTTACACTTTTTTTGGAGTGACCAAGAAACTTGAATTTTTACAATGGCTGGATTTTCACATTGCAGAGCGCGTGGGTTTGGGAGCGGGTCGGCGGTTAAAAGCGCTGAAATTGACAGCGCGCTGGGAACCCACCGCCTTTAACTCGGGGGCATTTAGAAGCGCGCCATGGACTCACTCGGGAGAGGCGGGTGACCCTCATTCGGATAGTTAACTGCTCGCTTAGAGACCCTTAACAGCCTTTTTAATGTGAGGTTTCAACTTTACCTGGTTGCGCGCGGGATTTACGGACCTCGGGAAGCTCACCTGTGAAGGGGAGGCAACAGCTCAGTGGCCATTGTGCTACTTCATTAAGTAACAGCAGGAAAAAGCGCATAAATACAGACACCTTATACCTGCTTCCTTGCCTAAGAGAAAGGCTCTTGCTGACTCAATTTTATGCAGAGATTTTGCCTTCAAGAGTTTGCAGGTGATTTCTGCAACCTCGGAAGCCACTCTCAGCACATTTCAAGTCACTCACTACATTGAAGGATTGTGCCTCTGACCTCCACTTTACCTGCCATCTATCAGTTCAGCATGGGTGCCGCTCATGCTGTTTCACCTTGGACCTCAGATTCAGACCAACATGGGCCTCAGCGCCAACAACACAGCCACACCAGCAGCAGCAGCAACCACAACATCAGCCTTCTCCTCAATGACCTGATCCTCCACAGGAGAGAGGAGATCAGTGCAGGGGTGCACTGCGGCGGAGACGATACCCCCAACATAGGGTATACAAGCAGAGGATGAGATTCCTGGACATGACTGAACAGCAATCCTTCAGGAGGTTCAGGCTATCACACCAGGTCATCACAGACATTTGTAGCTTTCTAGAAAAAGACCTGCTGCCCAGAGGACCTGGTGGACATGCCTTACCAGTGGCTGTCAAAGTCACCACCGCCCTCAACTTCATTGCCTCAGGCTCCTTCCAGGGATCTGCAGCAGATATTTTCACTATCCTGTAGTCGGCCACCCGCTTATGTACACTTTGCTGCTGATGAAGCCAGTGTTCCTGAGCGGGTACTCAGCTTTACAGCTCTGGCTGGCTTCCCACAGATACAGAGCATCTTCAACTGCACACATGTGGTCATCAAGGCACCCACGAGTGTATGTGAACCGGAAGGGCTTCCACCCCCTCAATGTGCAGTTTGTCTGCAACCATTAAAAAGATCATGCATATGTGTGCCAGATTCCCTGGGAGCTGTCATGATTCTTTCGTCCTGCACCAGTCCACCTTCCCTCAGCTCTTCGTACCTCCAAACAGACGTGCTGGCTGGCTGCGTGGAGACAAGGGCTATCCACTGAAGACGTGGCTCATGACACCCTTGAGGAGGCCAAGCAATGAGCCGAGGAGCACTATAATGAAACCCACATGTCCACTAGATCTGTCATAGAGCAAGCAGTCAGCATGCTGAAAGTTGCGCTTCAGATGCCTTGACAGATCTGGAGGAGCCCTTCAGTACACACCAGCCAGGGTTTGGAGAATCATCATCGTATGCTACGTGCTGCACAACATAGCGCTGCAGGAGGAGCAAGGCGCAGAGATGGCGCCAGCAGTGGCGCACATTGCGGCCCAGGATGGCTTTATATTGGCCCGATTTACTTAAGTTGCACTAGTGCACCTATATAGCTGGCTCCCAGATGCTGTACCAACTTTCCCACCCCGCCCCCCCACCCCACCAACACCACAAAGCAGTCCTAAAATGACCAAACCATTCCTATCAACCAAACACCCATTGCTCGAGGTTAAGTAATGTCTCACCATTCACCCCAAGTGACAAAGCCACTTCCCAGGTAGCGGGCTGAAATGGACCAGACGGGAAAGTAGTGCAAAGAAATAAATTTATGTGCATCATAAATAGAACTGAAACTTACCACTAACAATTTGGTAAACACCCATGTGCATCTACGATTGTGTCATTTTTCTTTTGTGAGTGCTTCTACGACATGAAACCCCTGTGGCTTCAGCAGAGGTAGAGGCAGGCTGATCACTTCCCTGCGGTGACTGCTTCGACACTTTTGGCAGACCTCTGGATTTTAGGGCCCTGCCAAAGACTGCTCCACATGCAACTGTGAAGAGGCAGACTCGGCCATCGCGATCCGAGGCAGCATGCGGGGCTCTGACTGAGGGGGAGGCAACTGGGGAGAAATGGAAGCACTTTGAGCAGAGCCCCCACTTCCATGTCCCCTCTCACCATCATCCCACTCGTGGGCCACCCGCACTTCCCTGCTAGCAAGGAGCTGGACAGTACCTTGTTGCACATCAGTGGCGATGAACGCCCAAGTCTATGTTGGTATCCTTCCTAGAGATGAGGTCAGTGAGAGTCTGCAATCTTGTTCACAGCCAGCATGTTCTCGTTCGACTGCCACATTAGCTGCTCCATGCAGGTGGCTATCTTTTCCATGGAACAGCACATTGTTGGTATCGCCTGCGATATGGCGGTGCTAATGTTGGGGATGGACTCCTCCATTCTCTGTACAATCGCACACATCGCAGCTGGAAAAGCTGCCAGAGTCTTGCGCATTTGTTTCTCCTCCTCCAAGATCAACCTCTTTGTCGACGGCCCCAGAAGTTCTGCATCTAGCTGAGCAGAGCTTGGAGCATCCTGCGCCCTCCGGTGAGCACTCTTCACTGCTGTCCCTGTCTCCACCATCTGCTTTTGGTCATTTGTGATGTGAGAGACACCAGGTGACAACACTACTCTATGTCTAGATGGACCCAGCGACATGCGCACATCTGTGCTGGTGCTGGGTGCGCATGGGTCTGGTGACGGTGCACCTTCAGCAAATGGAGCTTCCTTTGAGGAGTCGTCTTCCTCCTCCGGCTGGACAGTGGGGGCGGGGGTGGGGGCAGACTTGATGGACCTGTGGGAGAGTAAGTAGATGGATTAGAAGTCTTATGATAAGAATGTATAACTTTGCCATTATGTACATGATGACATTTCACTGGCTGCTGACATCAAGTCACCATGAGTGACTGTTGTATGCTATGTGGCTGTATGATATTTAATTCTGTTACCAGGTTGCTGGGAGGCCCCCCTCTCTCCGTTTCCCACCGCCAGCAGCTCTGCAACTCGACTTATTTGTAGCGCCTCCTCATCTGCTGGAGTCCATGTGCTGTAAATTGGAGGGCCTCTCCTGGATGTTCTGGCTCTCTTCTGCAAGGAGGGAAGGAAGAGAACTTTGAGTGAGAGTGATGGAATGCGTGTAAGGGATGGATAGGCTACATCTGTATAGGGTGACTATAAGGGAGTGGGGTGACATTGCTGAATGGCCTCCTTCTGTGGCGTTACTTCCTATGATTGCATTAGGATGAGGGTGAATGACAGTGGCAGTTAGTCAGATGGGGTTGTGAGTAGGTGTTAGAGAGTGAGAGGTGCGTGCACCTTGCAAGGTAGGTTGGTGCGAGGATTGACGTGCAAGAGTAGGCTTGGGAAGGCAGAGTGATGGGGTCAACTCACTAAAGCAGGGCTTACAGGAAGGAGTCGGAGAATCTGGGCGCTGCCTTCTGCTGTTGGGACTCCATGCTTCCCTCAAGCCTCAGTGAAAATCTTCGATGTTTCACCAACAGCACCTCTCCCAAAGACCTGTGATACTCCTCCAACAACCTTCAAGTGTGATGTGTGGAAGGCCCGCTTAAGTATCTGCGCTCAGATACTTAAAGGGGCCTTTAAGATCCCTCCCCCCCCCCACCCCTGGCACCCGACTTGCCTCAGAGGTAAAAATTCTGGCCAATATGTCAGTCCAGTAGATTTTACTGCATTTGTTATCTGCTGGTCCGGTATCCTACATCAGACATAATTTCTAGCACTATTGGTTGTATCGGATGATTTCAAAAATGTTGTACGATTTTAGTAGTTTTTAACTTTTTAAAAAAAATTTTGCTTCTTTGAGCAAAGTAACTGAAGTGTTGAAATGTGGAATCTATTTGACTCTCGTAAATATAATAATTTCATGGAGAGGGGAAATCATATGGCCAACATTAAAAAAGACTCAAAAATGGCGCAGCACTCCTGTTGGACAATTGGGCTTGTTTTATGGTATTTGAAAAGTAACTTCACTTAAAAAATAAGGAATCCTCTACTTCAAGTAGGTAATGCAATTTTTTTGCTTTAATTGAAGATACCACTACAAAGTGAGAAGGAAAATAATGGTAGAAAGAAACACAGACCTGTTGGTAATAGATTCTTTAATGCAAAATGGTGTGGGAGGGAAGAGAGTTTTTTTTAAATGAGTGAAAATAAAAGGTCGTACTCCATTATTGAGGAAACTAATGAAAGAAAAAACGAACTTGGCTTAGAAATTGGATAAGGCCCGAAACAGGCGCAGGGATTGCGATGTGCAATCAACCCACGCCCGTTCAGAAGACTGCAAGCAGCACGCAAACTTTGTGTTGTCTGCGAATTAGCATGATTCTAGCGTTCAGTCCAGTGCTGAACGCGCTACTGAGTGGCTAAACGCTCAGCAGGGGGGGGTCTAAGTTCGTGCAAGGCTAGCTCCAATTAAAGTTAGCCTGCACTACTTACAGGCAGTCTGTACCTCTTAAAGCGGAGGTGCCTTCTGCCTGCAACAGGTGATTGAAGTGACTGGGAAGACAGTGGACAACAAAGTGATAATGATAGCACAACAGTGGAGAAGAGCGTGCACCTAGGTTCTCAGATGCAGCACTGGAGGTCCAGGAGGTCAACTCCAGGAGAGAGGTCCTCTTTCCACAGGGGGCCAGGAGGTCCTCCAGGCAACAGACCAGAGTGCAGTGGGAGCAGATAGCCAATGTGGTAAATGCCAGCAGTGTGGCCCCGAGGACCTTGACTCAGTGCAGGAAGAAGTTTAATGACCTCACACAACTGGTCAAGGTCAGTGAATTCATTTTCAAATGCCTTATCCCACCAAATGCACCACTAACCTCACACAATGCTCAATGCACCACACCCCCAACACTCACCGACCAACAATCTCTACCAAACACGACTCACATCTCCCATTCATAGCTTCACCTTGCCCGCGCACACTACTGCTGCAAGCCTCACACCCACATCTCACAGCTTGCACACACTGTAAGCTATTCAACCATGACAGCCACATCACCGAACCACATTACACCACACTCACTTCCTCTTCTCTTGCAAGAAAAGGTGGCGCTTAACCAGTGGGTGACAGGCTCATTTGCATAACCTCACCCCTGTGGAGGAGACGGTGCTGGCCATTCTTGGCAGGGGCATCGCTGAGCCTGTGACCAGCGGCAGGGCTGAAAGAATAGAAGATGCTGCTATCCTCATACGTTTCCTCCTTCTAACATCCCACTTCCACCTCATCCCACAATCTCTTCTGATTTACAATCTGCACATGGTGTAAGCATGCACCTCTTGCTTTTCCCACCTCCCCTCACCACAAACCCATCCTTGTGCCTTTCTCATTTCAGTCACCCAAGAAATCCAGCCTGCCCAGCCAGTGGCTCAACAAGAAGAGGGGGAGGAGAGTGAAGAAGAAGAAGCACCATCACACGATTTCACACTCCCAGCTGCCAGCTCAGATACTGACACTCCGCATACTTTAGAGGATAGGTTAGATGCGGGATCTGCATGTGGTGAGACACCAGCACGAGTGGCCTGCAGCCAGGGCAGGGGGAAAAGGTAGAGCAAGTGCCAACTCCCCAGAAGGCAAGGTCGCACATGAGTTCTGCTGAACAGGACTCGGATGAAAACTTAGATGGGGCAGCCTACAGAAGAACGCTGATGGGTATCCACAATGAAATGCTTGGTGCATTGGCAGACCTGCCAGAAAAACTGACTATCAAGAAGCATGGAATAGTCCAGTTCCAGCCTTGCACAGGATTTTGGGCAGAGCTTGGAGCCCCTCCTTTCCAGCGTGAAAGGGGTTGACAGATCCATTAACGCACTTGTGGACTCAACCATCATGCTGCCTCTGATGACCGAAGTCTCAGCTTCCATTGTAGCACAAGCAGAAGCCAACCAACATCAGAGTGCTACAATGGAAGCTCAGACTGAAGTCATGCAGGCTCAGCTCACTGCCACGCAGGCACAGACTGCTGCCATCATGGCTGGGTTTACCAGTGTTGAAAGGGGTTTGCAGGGTGTCGCAACAGTCCAGCAGTCTGTACTCCATCAGATTACTAGGATTGCTGAGGCGCTGCCCCGGGAGAGTGGCACTGGATCTGTGGAGGTCAACCCTGCTGTCCTCTCTCAGGGTGACAGCATTCATACTTCCACCACTGCCACTCTGCCAGTGCGCTTGCTGTTGCCTGTCAGCCAGCCAACGCAGACTGCTGCCGCCCATGCTGAGGTGGTGCAGTCCGAAGCCGGGCTGACTAAGCCCAGAGCTCCTCGAGATCATCCTGCAAGGCCATCTGCAGTCTCTCCCACTGAAAGTCAGCAGCCTTCCACCAGCCACGCTGCAGCCACGCTGCAGCCGCTAGGGTGGCAGCACTAGGATAAGCAAAGGCTCACGTAAGACAGTCACTAAGGGAATGCATAAGGGTGATGGTCAGAGAGAAGATAATGAAGTCCCCTCTTCTGGCATAAAGAGCTTCTTTCACCTCCCTTATGCAACAGTGGAGGGCAAACTGGGAGATGTTACAGAAGTTGCCTGCTCTAGTCTGGAAGCATCCCGACGCAAGGGCATTGGGAAATCCTGATCTTCTAGTCCATTTCAACGGTAGTATGACAGCGTACTCTGAGAGTACGCCGCAATACCGACTGCAAAATCCAGGCCATTGATCTAATGTATGAGCTAAAATTGTGCAATTGATGCCAGATCAGTATATGTTGTTCAATCTCTTCCTTTGTTTATTCTGGATGTAAGGTTTTAATATACCTGATAGAATTTTACGATTGAGGGTTAATTTCATGCATATGTATCAAAAAGGACAAGAAAGTACTAAAGAGCAAAACAAAGAGCCTGGGCCTTGAGTTTCTGCTTGGTTGCACTTTTTTTTGGTGCAGTTCCCCCAATATCGGCGTAACTGGCAAAAAAGATCGCAGAATTTTAAGTGCAAATTGCATTAAGCGCAACTCGAGTTTCCATGATCTTTTGCACGAGAAGCAGATTCCGCCCACAAAACTGGCCACGCCCACAGTGAATTGATCACCATTGTGAGTTTATGCTAATTGCGTTCAGTTGCAGGCCTTTGAGTAGGCTCCAGAAATTAAGCTGGAACTTTTAGGCGCAAGGACGCTAATATGTACATTTTCAAAGGTTTTGAATTAATTTTTTTTTTAATTTACCAAGGAACTGACTACTGTACCCCAATCTAGCTCAAAAATAGTTTTGTATATTTTTTTTAAGTCATTTCCAGTAATTTAAAATCAGGTTACTCACAGGTGGTGGATTGACACTATGATTTAAAATGCTTATTTTTTGTGATAAACTCATCTTCAGCTGTACTAATCAAACTGCACCAAATTACCACTCTTAAATATATCAAGGAATATTTTTTAAAGCAATTTTTTTTTTTTTTTTAATTATTCTTTAAAACGCTGCCCAATTGCGCTGATTCATGGCAGATTTTGCGTTCGGCAATATGCAAATGAGTTTGAGTGGCAACTCTTGGAGCAGGGGAGAAGCACTTTTCAAAACAAATCGCTGAAGGTGGCAGGGCAGGTTGAGAAAGCAGTTAAAAAAGCATAAGGGATCCTGGGCTTCATAAATAGAGGCATAGAGTACAAAAGCAAGGAAGTTATGATGAACCTTTATAATACACTGGTTCGGCCTCAACTGGAGTATTGTGTCCAATTCTGGGCACTGTACTTTAGGAAGGATGTGAAGGCCTTAGAGAGAGTGCAGAAAAGATTTACAAGAATGATTCCAGGGATGAGGGACTTCAGATACTTAGATAGACTAGAGCAAAGAAGATTGAGAGGAGATTTGATAGAGGTGTTCAAAATCATGAGGGTTCTGGACAGAATAGAGAGAAACTGTTCCCATTGGCAGAAGGGTCGAGAACCAGACGACACAGATTTAAGGTGATTTAAGGTGATTGGCAGAAGAACCAAAGGCGACATGAGGAAAAACTTTTTTACGCAGCGAGTGGTTAGGATCTGGAATGCACTGCCTGAAAGGGTGGTGGAGGCAGATTCAATCGTGTCTTTCAAAAAAGTACCTGAAGGAAAAAAATTGCAAGGCTACGGGGAAAGGGTGGGGGAGTGGGACTAGCTGAAGTGCTCTTGCAGAGAGCCGGCACAGGCTCAATAGGCCAAATGGCCTCCTTCTGTGCTGTAACCATTCTAAAACAGGCATAATTGCACCCAAAGTGGAAACTCTACCCCCTGTTTTTTAAAGAGTAAAAATAGCTGTACTTGTGTTGAGTCTTTTATTATTCACAGTAAAATACATTTTCATGACACTTGCGATGTTTTGCTTGCGTGAACAAATATGCACGATTTCTTGCGCCAGTTCAGAATTCTCCCCTTACCCCTCTTTTCTTGAAGGAAGCAACTCATACTTCCAGTTTCCTGGCCCCAACCGCTTCCTTTTCACCATGGACGTACAATCCCTCTACACCTCCATCCCCCACCAGGATGGCCTGAGGGGGCTCCGCTTCTTCCTTGAACAGAGGCCCGACCAGTCCCCATCCACCACCACCCTCCTCCGCCTGGCTGAACTTGTTCTCACATTGAACAACTTCTCCTTTAACTCCACTCATTTCCTCCAAATCAAAGGTGTTGCTATGGGTACCCGCATGGGTCCTAGCTATGCCTGCCTTTTCGTGGGATATGTGGAACACTCTTTGTTCCAGTCCTACTCAGGCCCCCTCCCTCACATCTTTTTCCGATACGTTGATGACTGTATCGGTGCTGTTTCCTGCTCTCGCCCTGAACTAGACAATTTCATTCACTTTGCCTCCAATTTCCACCCTTCCCTCACCTTCACATTGGTCCATCTCTGACTCTTCCCTTCCCTTCCTCGACTTCTCCGTCTCCATCTCTGGGGATAGGTTATTGACCAATATTCACTACAAGCCCACTGACTCCCACAGCTACCTGGACTACACTTCCTCCCACCCCGCCTTCTGTAAGGACTCTATTCCATTCTCCCAGTTTCTCCGTCTCCGCCGCATCTGCTCCGACGATGCCACCTTCCACACCAGTGCTTCCGACATGTCTTCCTTTTTCCTCAACCGAGGATTCCCCTCTACCGTGGTTGACATGGCCCTCGACCATGTCCGTTCTATCTCCCGCACTTCTGCCCTCACCCCTGCCCCTCCTGGAACCACGATAGGATTCCCCTTGTCCTCACCTTTCACCCCCCCAGCCTCCACATTCAACGAATCATCCTCCGCCATTTCCGCTACCTCCAAGTGATCCCACCACCAAACGCATCTTCCCCTCCCCTCCCCTTTCAGCATTCTGTAGGGACCGCTCCCTCCGAGAACCCTAGTCCACTCCTCTATCACCCCCAGCACCCCTTCGCCTGGCACCTTCCCGTGCAAGCGCAGGAGATGTAACACCTGCCCCTATACCTCCCCCCTTCCCACTGTCCAGGGCCCCAAACACCCCTTCCAGGTGAAACAGCAATTTACTTGTACTTCTTGCAATCTAGTATACTGTATTCGCTGCTCACGATGCGGTCTCCTCTACATTGGGGAGACCAAACGCAGATTGGGTGACCGCTTTGCGGAACACCTCCGTTCAGTCCGTAAGGGTGACCCCGAGCTTCCGGTCGCCTGTCATTTTAATTCACCGCTCCATTCCCACTCGGACCTCACCGTCCTTGGCCTCTTGCATTGTTCCACGGTAGCTCAACGTAAACTCAGAAACAGCACCTCATCTTCCGATTAGGCACTTTACAGCCTTCCGGACTCAAGTTCAACAATTTCAGATCATAACCTCAGCCCCTATTACATTTTTACTTATATTTTTTATCCACCCCTTTGTTTTGGTTTTTCCCCCCCCCCCTTTTTTTTTTCTCTCTCCCACATGGCAGCTGTCTCTCATTCTGCCAGAACATTTCACACCTAATCTGAGCTGTCTTTTGTCTCCACTAGCCCTCTCACCATCTCGTCTCGTTTTGAATACCTCTTAATGTCTCTTCACTTCTTTTGTTCTCTCCCAGCCCTGCCTTTCGATCTATTTAATTTCCTTTCCAGCTTTGAAAAAGGGTTAGACCCGAAACGTCGACTCTAATTTCTCTCTACGGATGTTGCCTGGCCTGCTGAGTTTTTCCAACATTTTCTGTTGTTATTTCGGATTTCCAGCATCTGCAGTATTTTGCTATCGAACTCATACTTGGTATGGTTCGATAAAATATCAGATTTTGAGTATTTCATCCATGTGGCTATTCTTCGGTCTGAGCAGTGAATATTGGAAGGCTGTTTTACAATGAAGTGACATCACAGTGGTGTCAAATCTAGTCCCATCTGACATTTATTGTGCACTTCCAACAGGGGTCATTAGAACACTGATTATTTTTCCCTGCTTAGCCTAGGGTGCTGGAAGTATCACTTTAGCTGGAATTGGCAGTTACAGCACAAACGAGGGACTAAACCTGTAGTTTTCCTGGTCTGTATAGCTCACTACCACAACACATGGTGCATATACCAACTGAGTCACCGAGAGAATAAAATATACATTTGATTTTTATACTAATTAGGGAATGATAGAAATGCTGTATGAGCATTCATTCCTTATTAAATACCCAACCTCCGCCTTACTGTTGGGAGGTCTCTTGCTGTGTCTCTTGTAGCTTGCCCATTTTGAAGAGAAAATGCAAAATGTCTAACTATTTTTGTGTGACCATTGGCAAGAAATGGTCAGTTTTAAAATCCTAGAATCATAGCAGTTTATGGCACAGAAGGAGACCATTCGGCCTATCATGTCTGTGCCGGCTGAAAAAGAGTTATTCATCCTAATCACATTTTCCAGTTCTTGGTACATAGCCTTGTAGGTTACGGCACTTTGACTGCGTACCCAAGTACTTTTTAAATGTGATGAGGGTTTCTGCCTCTTGCATCCTTTCAGGCAGTGAGGTCCAGACCCCCACCACCCTCTGGTTGGAAAATTTTTCTCCTCACCTCCCTTCTAATCCTTCTGCTAAATACTTTGGTTGGGATTACAGAAACGTGGCTCAAGGATGGCCAAGACTGGGAACTCAACATCCAGGGGTATTCGATATTCAGGAAAGATAGGCAAAAATGAAAGGGAGGTGGGGTAGCATTACTGGTTAAAGAAGGGATTAACACAATTGTAATGAAGGATATTAGCTCTGATGATGTGGAATCTGTATGGGTAGAATTGAGAAATAGTAAGGATAAAAAAACATTAGTGGGAGTGCTATATAGACCTCCCAACAGTAAGGCGGAGGTTGGGGATGGCATTAAAAGGGAAATTAAAGAAGCGTGCAAAAAGGGCACAGCAGTCATCATGGGTGACTTTAATCTACATATAGATTGGGCCAACCAAATTAGTAACGATACTGTGGAGGAGGAATTCCTGGAGTGTTTACGGGATGGTTTCCTGGACCAATATGTCGAGGAACCAACCAGAGATCAGGCCATCTTAGACTGGGTATTATGTAACGAGAAAGGATTAATTAGCAATCTTGTTGTACGAGGCCCCTTGGGTCGGAGCGATCATAATATGATCGAATTCTTCATTAAGATGCAGAATGAAGTAGTTGACTCAGACAAGGGTCCTCAATTTAAGTAAAGGAAACTACGATGGTCTGAGGAGCGAGTTGGGTAGGATTGATTGGGGAATGGCACTCAAAGGGTTGACGGTGGATAGGCAATGGCAAACATTCAAAGACCGAATGGATGAGCTACAGAATTTGTTCATCCCAGTTTGGCATAAAAATAAAACAAAAAAGGTGACTCAACCGTGGCTAACAAGGGAAATTAGGGATAGCATAAGATCCAAGGAGAGGACATATAAATTGGCCAGAAAAAGCAATAATCCTCAGGATTGGGAGCAGTTTAGGATTCAACAAAGGAGGACAAAGGGATTAATTAAGAAAGGGAAAATAGAATATGAGAGTAAGCTTGCAGAGAACATAAAAACTGACTGTAAAAGCTTTTATAGATATGTGTGAAGAGAAAAAGGTTGGTGCAGTCAAGCGTAGGTCCCTTGCAGTCAGAATCAGGGGAATTTATAATGAGGAACAAAGAAATGGCAGACCAACTAAATACATATTTTGGTTCTGTCTTCACAAAGGAGGACACAAATAACCTCCCAGAAATGCCGGGGAACATAGGGTCTGATGAAAGGTGGAACTGAAAGAAATCAGTATTTGTAGGGAAATGGTGTTAGGAAAATTGATGGGACTGAAGGCCGATAAATCCCCAGGACCTGATAATCTACATCACAGGGTACTTAAGGAAGTGGCCCTAGAAATAGTAGATGCATTGCTGGTCATCTTCCAGAACTCGATAGACTCTGGAACAGTACCCATGGATTAGCGGGTAGCTAATGTTACCCCACTATTCAAAAAAGGTGGTAGAGCAAAAGCGGGGAAGCCTGACATCGGTAGTGGGGAAAATGCTAGAGTCTATTATAAAAGATGTAATAGCAGAGCACTTGGAAAGCAGTGACAGGATCGGACAAAGTCAACATGGATTTACAAAAGGTAAATCATGCTTGACTAATCTACTGGAATTTTTTGAGGATGTAACTGGTAAAATAGATAAGGGAGAACCAGTGGATGTGGTGTATTTGGACTTTCAGAAGGCTTTCGATAAGGTCCCGCATAAGAGATTAGCGTGCAAAATTAAGGCACATGGGATTGGGGGCAAGGTATTGACTTGGATAGAGAACTGGTTGGCGGACAGAAAGCAAAGAGTTGGAATAAACGGGTCGTTTTCCGAGTGGCAGGCAGTGATTAGTGGGGTACCGCAAGGATCGGTCCTAGGACCCCAGCTGTTCACTATATATTAATGATCTGGACGAGGGAATTGGATGTAATATCTCCAAATTTGCAGACGACACAAAGCTGGGGTGGGAGGGTATGCTGTGAGGAGGATGTCGTGAAACTCCGGTACGATTTGGACAGGTTGGGTGATTGGGCAGAAACATGGCAAATGCACTATAATGTGGATAAATGTGAGGTTATCCACTTTGGTGGCAAAAACAGGAAGGCAGATTATTATTTGAATGGCAATAGATTAGGAGATGGGGAAGTGCAAAGAGACCTGGGTGTTCTTGTGCACCAGTCGCTGAAGGTAAGCATGCAGGTGTAGCAGGCGGTTAAGAAGGCAAATGGTATATTGGCCTTCGTAGCAAGAGGGTTCGAGTACAGGAACAAGGATGTCTTGCTGCAGTTGTACAGGGCCTTGGTGAGACCACACCTTGAGTATTGTGTGCAGTTTTGGTCGCCTTACCTGAGGAAGGACGTTCTTGCCATGGAAGGAGTGCAGCGAAGATTCACCAGGCTGATACCTGGGATGGCAGGAATGACATATGAGGAGAGATTGTGTCGATTGGGCTTATACTCACTGGAGTTTAGAAGATTGAGAGGGGATCTCATCGAAACCTATAAAATTCTGTCAGGCCTGGACAGACTAGATGCAGGAAGGATGTTTCTGATGGCCGGGGAGTCTAGAACCAGGGGTCATAGTCTAAGGATAAGGGGTACGCCATTTAGGACTGAAATGAGGAGGAATTTCTTCACCCAGAGAGTGGTGAACCTGTGGAATTCTCTGCCACAGAGGGCGGTGGAGGCCAGTTCATTAAATATATTCAAGAAGGAGTCGGATATATTTCTTAAGGCTAAAGGGATCAAGGGATATGGGGAGAAGGCAGGGACAGGGTACTGAATTTGGATGATCAGCCATGATCTCATTGAATGGCGGAGCAGGCTCGAAGGGCCGAATGGCCTACTCCTGCTCCTATCGTCTATGTTTCTATGTTTAAATCTATGCCCCTGATTATTGACCTCTCTGCTAAGGGAAATAGGTCCTTCCTATCCACTTTATCTAGGCCCCACATAATTTTATGCACCTCAATTAAATATCGCCTCAGCTTCCTCTGTTCCAAAGAAAACAACCCCAGCCTATCCAATCTTTCCTCATAGCTAAAATTCCCCAGTCCTGGCAACATCCTCGTAAATCTCCTCTGTACCCTCTCCAGTGCAGTCACATCTTTGCTGTAATGTCGTGATCACAACTGACACAGTACTCTAGCTGTGGCCTAACTAGTGTTTTATACAGTTCGAGCATAACCTCCCTGATCTTATATTCTATGCCTCAGCTAATAAAGGAAAGTACCCAGTAAGACTTCTTAACCACCTTATCTACCTGTCCTGCTACCTTCAGGGATCTGTGGACATGCACTCCAAAATCCCTCTGTTCCTCTGCACTTGTCAGTATCCTACCATTTATTGTGTGTTCCCTTGTCTTGTTAGGCCTCCCCAAATTTATTACCTCACACTTCTCCGGTTTGAATTTCATTTGCCACTTTTCTGTCCACCGGACCAGTCCATTGATATCTTCCTGCAGCCTACAGTTTTCTTCCTCGCTATCAACCACACGGACAATTTTTGTATCATCGGCAATCTTCTTAATCATGCCCCCTAAATTCAAGTCTAAATCATTGATATATACCACAAAAAGCAAGGGATCTAGTCCTGAACCCTGCGGAACCCCACTGGAAACAGCCTTCCAGTCACAAAAACATCTGTCGATTATTGCTTTGCTTTCTGCCACTGAGCCAATTTTGAATCCAACTTGCCACTTTCCCTTGGATCCCATGGGATTTTACTTTTCTGACCAGTCTGCCACGTGGAACCTTGTTAAAAGCCTTGCTAATATCCATGTAGACTACATTAAAATCTCTGTGCTTTTTCAAATGTTAAAACAAGATTTTCTATCCTGCTTCTTACCTTGCATCAACTTACTGTGACCTCTTCATTGAGCCCACTTAAGATAAGCAGCAGTGTTGTGTAGATCCAACACTAGCATAAAAGTGCCATACCATACTGAAATTCACGCTCTACCAGATATGTGTACTCTGGTGGGGAAAGAGCGTGTTCGAAACATTTTTTTGTTAATTCTCATAAGGGACATTGGAAAGTAGACCATAATGAAGATCATCTTTCCCATTGCTCCTCATTTTATTGGATCATCTCCAGTTGCCTGATCAATGCAGTGTTGGCTCCTTATTAGAAACGTTCTTTAAATCATGTTTATTAACTAGTACACTTAGCATCTCCTAATATTATAGTATTGAGTAATACTGCAACAACTAGTTTGTGCACATGAAGACTGAACAGATGTCAACAGAACAGTTTATTTTTTTTATTCATTCCTGGGATGTGGGCGTCACTGGCAAAGCCAGTGATGGTAAAGGAACGGCGATATATTTCCAAGTCAGGATGGTGTGTGATTTGGAGGAGCACTTAGAGGTGATGGTATTCCCATGCGCCTGCTGCCCTTGTCCTTCTAGATGGCAGAGGTCACGGGATTGGGAGGTGCTGTTGAAGAAACCTTGGCAAGTTGCTGCAGTGCATCTTGTAGATGGTACACACTGCAGCCATGGTGCGCCGGTGGTGGAGGGAATGAATGTTTAAGGTGGTGGATGGGGTGCCAATCAAGCAGGCTGCTTTGTCCTGGATGGTGTTGATCTTCTTGAGTGTTGTTAGAGCTGCACTCATCCAGGCAAGTAGAGAGTATTCCATCATATTCCTGACTTGTGCCTTGTAGATGGTGGAATGGCTTGGGAGTCAGGAGGTGAGACACTCGCCACAGAATACCCGGCCTCTGACCTGCTCTTGTAGCCACAGTATTTATGTGGCTGGTCCATTTAAGTTTCTGGTCAGTGGTGATCCCGAGGATGTGGGGGATTCGGTGATGGTAATGCCGTTGAATGTCATGGGGCAGTGGTTAGACTCACTCTTGTTGGAGATGGTCATTGCCTGGCACTTCTGTGGCGCAAATCTTACTTGCCACTTATCAGCCCAAGCCCGAATGTCATCCAGGTCTTGCTGCATGTGGGCATGGATTGCATCATTATCTGAGGAGTTGCGAATGAAACTGAACACTGCAATTATCAGCGAACATCCCCACTTCTGACCTGATGATGGAGGGAAGGTCATTGATGAAGCAGCTGAAGATGGTTGGGTTTAGGGCACTACCCTGAGGAACTCCTGCAGTGATGTCCTGGGGCTAAGATGATTGGCCTCCAATAACCACAACTATCTTCCTTTGTGCTAGGTATGACTCCAGCCAGTTTTCCCCCTGATTCCCATTGACTTCAATCTTACAAGGGCCCCTTGATGCCACACTTGGTCAAATGCTACCTTGATGTCAAAGGCAGTCACTCTCACCTCACCTCTGGAATTCAGCTCGTTTGTCCATGTTTGGACTGGAGCCGAGTGGTCCTGGCGGAACCCAAACTGAGCATCAGCGAGCAGGTTATTGGTGAGTAAGTGCCACTTGATAGCACTGTCGACGACACCTTCCATCATTTTTCAGATGATTGAGTGTAGACTGATGGGGCAGTAATTGGCCGGATTGGATTTGCCCTTTTTGTGGACAGCACATACCTGGGCAGTTTTCCACATTGTCGGGTAGATAATAATAACAACTTGTATTTATATAGTGCCTTTTAATTGTAGTAAAATGTCCCAAGTCGCTTGATAGGAGTGTTATAGAGCAAAACTTGACAGCGAGCCACATAAGGAGAAATTAGGGCAGATGACCAAAAGCTTGGTCAAAGAGGTAGGTTTTAAGGAGCATCTTAAACAAGGAAAGAGAAGCGGAGAGGTTTAGGGAGAGAATTACAGAGCTTAGGGCCTCGGCAGCTGAAGGCAGGGCTACCAATGGTTGAGCGATTAAAATCAGGAATGCTCAAGAGGCCAGAATTAGAGGAGCTCAGATATCTCGGTGGAGGGGATGGGGGTTGCGGGGCTGGTGGAGATTACAGAGATAGGGAGGGGCGAGGCCATGGAGGGATTTGTAAACCAGGATTAGAATTTTAAAATCGAGGCATTTCTTAACCAGGGTCAGCGAGCACAGGGGTGATGGGTGAATGGGACTTGATGCGAGTTAGGACATGGGTAGCCGAGTTTTCGATTACCTCAAGTTTACGTAGGGTAGAACCTACGAGGCCAGCCAGGAGTGCATTGGAATAATCAAATCTAGAGGTAACAAAGGCATTGATGAGGGTTTCAGCAGCAGATGAACTGAGGCAGGGACGGAGACGGGTGATGTTACCGAGGTGGAAATAGACGGTCTTAGTTCCGGCGCGGATATGTGGTTGGAAGCTCATTTCAGGGTCAAATATGACACCAAGGTTCTGAACAGTCTGGTTCAGCCTCAGACAGATGCTAGGGAGAGGGATGGAGTTGGTTCCAGTGTTGTAGCTGTACTGGAACAGCTTGGCTTGAGGCGCGGCTAGTTCTGGAGCACAAGTTTTCAACACGACAGCTGGGAGGTTGTCGGGGCCCATAGCCTTTACTGTATCCAGTGCGCTCAGCCATTTCTTGATATCACGTGGAGTGAACCAAATGGCTGAAGACAGACTTCGATGATGGTGGGGACCTCAGGAGGAGGCCAATATGGATCATCCACTCGGCACTACTGGCTAAAAATGGTTGCAAACGCTTCAGCCTTGTCTTTCACACTTGCGTGCTGAACTCCACCATCATTGAAGATGGGGATGTTCATGGAGCCTTCATCTCCCATTGGTTGTTTAATTATCTACCGCCATTATTGTACTTTAATAAATGCCCTAAGCTCTATTATTTTATCAGAAACTTTTGAAAAGTTACCAAGTTGATTGATTTAAGATAATAATCCTTTCATAACAGTAATAGTGTTGGGCTGGAGCAATCTAGAATACAAAACAAACTCAGTTGGGTGTCATCCAGTTCATAGAGTTTGCAGGAGTTGTTTACATATCAAATGTCTGATTTATGCAGTTTTATTACTTAAAACATCTCTTTTGTAAACTGATATTCCTGGTTTGCATTACTTCTTTGACTTTTTGTTTAATTTCAAATAATTTTGATGCCTTTCCCTTACCTATTCTCACTTGAGCTGGTTAATGTTTGCAGGATTTTTTGGTTATTGAGGATATGGGTACCTCTTGATGTAACCAGGATGCCTGCCTGGCTTGGAGGGACGAAGGGAGGAATTTTGCTGCAGTGCCTTGCTGCAGTTTCAGCAGGTCTGTGGGACCCTGGAGCCTTCTGGCAAAAATGTGTTGAGAGTGCTCCTAGCATCTTCTGTGTTTTTAGACAATGCAATTACAGTATCACAAGATAGTTACAGATAAGGAAAACCATTTGGCCCATCTTCGTTCATCTGGCCAGAATTACAATGTCACATTGCATCATTTAATTGGTTCTTAACTGATTCCAGGTTTTTCACCTCCACTACTGTATCTGGAAATCCATTCCATGTACTTTTCTTTTATTCGTTTATGGGATGTGGGCGTCACTGGCAAGGCCAGCATTTATTGCCCATCCCTAATTGCCCTTGAGAAGGTGGTGGTGAGCTACCTTCTTGAACTGCTGCAGTCCGTGTGGTGAATGTACTCCCACAGTGCTGTTAGTTAGGGAGTTCCAGGATTTTGACCCAGCAACGATGAAGGAATGGCGATATACTTCTAATTCAGGATGGTGTGTGACTTGGAGGGGAACTTGGAGGTGGTGGTGGCCTGCTGCCCTTGTCCTTCTAGGTGGAAGAGGTCACAGGTTTGGGAGGTGCTGCCGAAGAAGCCTTGGCTAGTTGCTGCAGTGCATCTTGTAGATGGTACACACTGCAGCCACGGTACGCCAGTAGTGGAGGGAGTGAATGTTTAAGGTGGTGGATGGGGTGCCAGTCAAGCGGGCTGCTTTGTCCTGGATGGTGTCGAGCTTCTTGAGTGTTGTTGGAGCTGCACTCATCCAGGCAAGTAGAGAGTATTCCATCACACTCCTGACTTGTGCCTTGTAGATGATAGAAAGGCTTTGGGGAGTCGGGAGTTGAGACACTCGCCGCAGAATACCTAGCCTCTGACCAGCTATTGTTGCCACAGTATTTATGTAGCTGGTCCAGTTAAGTTTCTGGTCAATGGTGACCCCCCAGGATGTTGATGGTGGGGGATTCGGCGATGGTAATGCCATTGAATGTCAAGGGGCGGTGGTTAGATGTTCTCTTGTTGGAGATAGTCATTGCCTGGCACTTCTATGGCGCGAATGTTACCTGCCACTTATCAGCCCAAGCCTGAACGTCCAGGTCTTGTTGCGTGCAGGCATGGACTTCTACATTATCTGGGGAGTTGTGAATGGCACTGAACACTGTGCAGTCATCAGCGAACATCCCCATTTCTGACCTTATGTTGGAGGGAAGGTCTTTGATGAAGCAGCTGAAGATGGTTGGGCCTAAGACACTGCCATGAGGAACTCCTGCAGCGATGTCCTGGGGCTGTGATGATTGACCTTCAGTACTGATGACTCTTGTGTAAAGACGAGCTTCTTGATATCAATTATAAATTTGCCTTTTATTAGTGTCGGGAAACTCCAGTACGATTTGGACAGGTTGGGTGATTGGGCAGAAACATGGCAAATGCACTATAATGTGGATAAATGTGAGGTTATCCACTTTGGTGGCAAAAACAGGAAGGCAGATTATTATTTGAATGGCAATAGATTGGGAGAAGGGGAAGTGCAAAGAGACCTGGGTGTCCTTGTGCACCAGTCGCTGAAGGTAAGCATGCAGGTGCAGCAGGCGGTTAAGAAGGCAAATGGTATGTTGGCCTTCGTAGCGAGAGGGTTTGAGTACAGGAACAAGTATGTCTTGCTACAGTTGTACAGGGCCTTGGTGAGACCACACCTTGAGTATTGTGTGCAGTTTTGGTCGCCTTACCTGAGGAAGGACGTTCTTGCCATGGAGGGAGTGCAGCGAAGATTCACCAGGCTGATACCTGGGATGGCAGGAATGACGTATGAGGAGAGATTGTGTCGATTGGGCTTATACTCACTGGAGTTTAGAAGATTGAGAGGGGATCTCATCGAAACCTATAAAATTCTGTCAGGTCTGGACAGACTAGATGCAGGAAGGATGTTTCTGATGGCCGGGGAGTCCAGAACCAGGGGTCATAGTCTAAGGATAAGGGGTAAGCCATTTAGGACTGAAATGAGGAGGAATTTCTTCACCCAGAGAGTGGTGAACCTGTGGAATTCTCTGCCACAGAGGGCGGTGGAGGCTAGTTCATCTAAGATAAAAGGATACTTCTGTCTGTCATTCCGTCTGTCTGTCTTGAATTAACTCGAAAGTTATAGAGCGTACCTACACGTGCGTTACGTCGAAAGAAAGCTGACGATTCCAGAACCGTCCTAAGCGTATTTACGTTTCGGCCGGACAAAAATTGTTCGCGCGTTATACATAAAACCTTCAAAATTAAACTCATTATCTGCTAAGTAGCATTGATTGACTGACGTCAAGGTCGACCAATCCTGTGCCGGCACGATTGACCAATCCTACAGTTCAGTCGCCTGATGGTTGGCCAATCGCTGCGTCTGTGGGCAGGACTAATCGTTTTCATCTCGGGGATCTGGCAGCCATTGCCTCAGGCTAAAAACCCCATTTACTTCCAGCTCAAAATCTGCTAATCCAGCTTCGAAAAAGTTAGTATCTCTTTTAAAAATAACATAAGATTTACCAAAAACGTTTTATAAGTACTTTCACTTTCATCTTTCAAGGTATTAAAAGGTAGAAATGTTGCCCGGCAGCAGATTGAGAGAGGGACACAGAGACAGGGCCCAAAAGCCTGGGACTCGATTTAAAATGTTGCCCGGCAGCAGATTCACAGAGGGACACAGAGAGGCCCCAAAGCCTGGGACTCGATTTAAACCGCCCGGCCCAAAACAGCCCTGGCAAAGCCGGGCTCCCCCAGCTAGTTAAATATATTCAAGAAAGAGTTGGATATATTTCTTGAGGCTAAAGGGATCAAGGGATATGGGGAAAAGGCAGGGACAGGGTACTGAATTTGGATGATCAGCCATGATCACATTGAATGGCGGAGCAGGCTCGAAGGGCCGAATGGCCTACTGCTGCTCCTATCTTCTATGTTTCCATGTTTGAACCTTATCCTACTCTTATAATTTAATTTGGAGTACATTTCCAGATTTACCTTTTCCATACCATTTACTATTTTCTATACCATTCAACATTATCTCTCAGATGCTTCATTATTTAGTCTTAACATATCTCTACTATCTAAGGACCTGATAGAAAAGAACTATGTATCTATTGCATTGATTTTTGTTGAGTGGCAACATAAAAAGATGCAAACTGTCTCATGAAAGTAATTAGTGATGTTCCAGTGATTGTTTCAGATTGAGTGAAAAATCATAGAATTAACAGAGACTAAGTAAAGTGAAGAGGAAGAGATGGTGGGATGAGGACTACAAAGGAAAGAACTTGTAGGAAAGGAGGGATGCGAGAAGTGGGAAGAATGGGTGAGAGGACTGCAGAGAGAGGGTGAAAAGATTAGCAAAGAGAGAGGAAAGGTAGAGCAAGACAGAAATGGATGTGGAGAGGGGACACAAATGTTGCAGCAAAGGAGTACTACACAGAAGGAATAAGGAGAGAAGGACAATTAAATACAGAGAGGAGCCAGGAGGAGGACTGCAGAGAGCAAGTCAGAGGTAGGAAAGACACTGCAGAGACATGAAGAGGAGGAAGAATGCAGAGAGATAGGAGGTGGTGGACTAGTGAAGAGCAGCACAGGAAAAGGGAGGCAAGGAGAAGGTTTTCAGAGATAGAAGACTGCAAAGCATGGAAGAAACAAACATGCAAAAGGTGGTTTAAAAAAAAAAAAGTCGTAGGGTTAAAAATTGAGTAGCGCCCCCTTTGGGGTGCTAACTTTGCCGGGGCGCTACTTTTAGCACCCCATGACAGATATTGAGTGGTAGCGCCCCAAGAGGGAAGTGGGGCGCTACTGGAAGCATCTCGCATCCCTCTTGGGGCGCTGCGAGGGAATATTGCGGCACTATGTGTCGCAGTGTTGCAGGCCTTCCTCCCCTTCGTAAAGGGGAGGGGCCGACCCGGGGCCCAGCTGGGCCCCCGGGGATCGGGAGTGCCGGCAAAAGAGCCCGGCACTCGAGAGAAGTGCTGGGCTCTTGGAGCGCAATCGGTACTCCGCGGGGGGTGGGTGGTTCAGGAGGCCAGGGACGGGAGCACAGGCAGGTGCTGGCAAGCGGTCAACAACAAAAATTGCCACCCCGCACCTCGCCTTTAAATAGCGCCTCCCTGGCCGAAAGTAGGCCCCCCTGACACCGTCGGACATAGCGTCCGGTGGTAAGTCAGGGGGCGCTACACATGGTGATGACGTCATCACCGTCGGCGCAGCGCCGCGGGGCTCTACCGGTTACCACCGCTAACCTCACGCTGAAATTCGCGGAGGCGTGGGCGGCGCCGCACCCGGGCACTAGTTGCTTTGCGCCCCGTTAGTACCCTCTTAGGATGCTAACAGGAGGCGCAAAGCAACCGAATTTCTCCCCCTTAGTCTTTCCCTTCTCCTGCCCCTATTTACATGACCCTTTCAGTTCTTTCTTTCCAAAATATCGGGAAGGGTAATAACCAACGTTCCACTGATCGCGAGTTCCCATGCAGGCCGCTCACCAGCGCTGCCACGTTGGATACGGCACAGCAAATTTAAAGGACCCATGCAGGGGAAAAAATGTTAGAGGGAACATTGGTAATAACAGAAGATTTTTTTTTCTTCACAGAAAATATATGATTTTAAATTGTTGATTAGAGGAAGTTCTAATGTGTGTTGCAATTCACAATTAATAAGCATGAAAAATAGTAAAAGGGTAGTCGTAGGAAGAATGGGGTTGATTAGGGACCAAAAGGAGATCATCTTGTGCAGGCACAGGGCATGGCTGAGGTACTAAATGAGTACTTTGCATCGGTCTTCACTAGAGAAGACGATGCTGCCAACGTAGCAGTGAAGGAGGAGGCAGTAGCAATATTCGATAGGATAAAAATAGATAAAGAGGATGTACTTAAATGGTTGGCAGTCCTCAAAGTAGAAAACATAGAAGATAGGAGCAGGAGTAGGCCATTCGGCCTCTCGAGCCTGTTCCGCCATTTAATGAGATCATGGCTGATCATCCAAATTCACTACCCTGTCCCTGCTTTCTCGCCATATCCCTTGATCCCTTTAGCCTTAAGATTCAAGAAGGAGTTAGATATGTTTCTTATTATATATATAAATCGGTCGATCTGTCATTCTGTCTGTCATCGCGTGTGCGTCTGGCGGGCTATGCGCTCGAAAGTTACAGGGCGTACCTACGCGCGCGTTACCTCCAAAGAAAGCTTACGCTTCCAAGACGGTTTTAAGCGTATTTACGTTTCGGCCGGGCTAAAATCGCGCCCACGGTATCCCAAAAAACCTTCAACATTCCGCTCATTAGCATCTCATTATCCGCTCATTAGCGACAGAGTGACCTCGAGGTCGACCAATCGTACGGCGGCTTGCTGCCGTGTGCGGCCGGGCCCTCCTACGGTCGAGTGACGGGACGATTGACCAATCCTACGCTTTGGTGACCTGACGGTCGACCAATCGGTGCGTGTGTGGGCGGGCCTTATCGTTCTGAACCGAGGTGAGTGGCCGCCATCTTGCTTCCATTCTTTTTCCTGCTTTCTGCGTCTTTCTTTTCAAATATACATTTCCAGCAAAGTAAAACTCAATTTATTAAATTCTTTTAAATTAAATCACTCATTTGTAAATATTTTATCTAACCTGAACATTCTTTTTCCTACCTTTGCCCGTTTTTTTCTTAGGCCTGAAAGCCTGGGCCTTTCTTGCCCAGCCAGGCCTGAGCTAGGTAACTGGGCTGCTGCTAAGCTCCTCACCCGCCGCCCCCCCCCCCCCCCCCCCACCGTGTCACGTTACCCGGGGCAACGGCGTCAGCCACGAGGGTCAGGGTGCGCGCGCAGCAGGAGCAGGTGAGACTCTGTTCCGCGCTCGGCTCGGGCGGGGGGCTCTCGAGAGTGCGGATCTCGGCCTTGGTGCAGCTGAGACGCGGCGTCTCTGGCTCGGCCGGGGGGCGGGGCTTGGTCAGCGTCAACGGTTACCCTGGCAACCGGGCCTTCCGGCCATCTCGCACAGCCGCAATCTTGAAGCCAGCTCGGGAGGCCGGTGCTCGGAAGATCGCGCCTCCGGAGTTCGGTGCTTGGTTGGTGGGGGGGGGCGAGTCTCGGGGGGGCCAACCTCTGGAGTTCGGGGGGTGGGGATCAGGGGGCTCGGGAGTTTGGGGGGACGGGGATCAGGGGGCTCGTGGACTCTCCCCCTTCCCCTCCCCTCCCCCCCTCCCTCCTCTACCCCCCCCTCTCTCCTCCTCCCTCCTCCCCCGCCCCTTCTTCCCCCCCTCCTCTCTCCTCCTCCCCCCGCCCTCCCGTCCCTCCCCCCGCCCTCCCGTCCCTCCCCCGCCCTCCCGTCCCGCCCTCTCCGTCCCTCCCCCGCCCTCCCGTCCCTCCCCCGCCCTCCCGTCTCCCCCCCGCCCTCCCGTCTCCCCCCCGCCCTCCCGTCTCCCCCCCGCCCTCCCGTCTCCCTCCCGTCCCGCCCCCCCGTCTCCCCCCCGCCCCCCCGTCTCCCCCCCCGCCCTCCCGTCTCCCCCCCCCCGCCCTCCCGTCTCCCCCCCCGCCCTCCCGTCTCCCCCCCCGCCCTCCCGTCTCCCCCCCGCCCTCCCGTCTCCCCCCCCGCCCTCCCGTCTGCCCTCCCGTCTCCCCCCCCCGCCCTCCCGTCTCCCCCCCCGCCCTCCCGTCTCCCCCCCCCCCGCCCTCCCGTCTCCCCCCCCCCGCCCTCCCGTCTCCCCCCCCCCGCCCTCCCGTCTCCCCCCCCGCCCTCCCGTCTCCCCCCTCCCGTCTCCCCCCCCGCCCTCCCGTCTCCCCCGCCCTCCCGTCTCCCCCCCCCGCCCTCCCGTCTCCCCCCCCGCCCTCCCGTCTCCCCCCCCGCCCTCCCGTCTCCCCCGCCCCGCCCTCCCGTCTCCCCTCCCGTCTCCCCCCCGCCCCTCCCGTCTCCCCCCCCGTCTCCCCCCCCGCCCTCCCGTCTCCCCCCCGCCCTCCCGTCTCCCCCCCCCCGTCTCCCCCCCACCCTCCCGTCTCCCCCCCCGCCCTCCCGTCTCGCCCCCCGCCCTCCCGTCTCCCCCCCCGCCCTCCCGTCTCCCCCCCCGCCCTCCCGTCTCCCCCCCCGCCCTCCCGTCTCCCCCCCCCCGCCCTCCCGTCTCCCCCCCCGCCCTCCCGTCTCCCCCCCGCCCTCCCCTCCCCTCCCTCCCCCCCGCCCTCCCATCCCCTCCGCCCTCCCCTCCCCTCCCCCTCCCCTCTCTCCCCCCCAGTCGCTCTCTCTCTCCCCCCCAGTCTCTCCCCCCCAGTCGCTCTCTCTCTCCCCCCCAGCCTCTCCCCCCCCAGTCGCTCTCTCTCTTCCCCCCAGTCGCGCTCTCTCTCTCTTCCAACAACAACATGCCCTCGAAAAAGCCTCGGCACTGCCAGGCGCTTCAGCTAGTATCTATATATATAAAACGGTCTGTCTTTCTGTCTGTCCGGCTATACAATCAAAAGTTATAGAGCGTACCTACACATGTGTTATATCAAAAGAAAGCTTATGATTATCGAAACCTCATAAGCGTATTTACTTTTTGAAATTGTTCAGGCAGTATACAAAAAACCTTCAAAAACCTTCAAAATTCCACTCATTATCCACTCATTAGCATTGAGTGACGTGAAGGTTGACCAATCCTGTGACGTGATGATTGACCAATCCTGCAGTTCAGTCACCTGATGGTTGACCAATCGGTGCGTGTGTGGGCGGGACTAATCATTCTCAGCTCAGGGATGTGGCAGCCATTGCATACCAGCCGGGCCTGAAGCTAAAAATATGGTAATCGAGGTCAGTATCTTTTTCAAAAAAAGTAAGATTTACCAAAAATGTTTTATAAGTACTTTAACTTTCATCTTTGAAGGTATTAAAAACTAGAAATAGTTAGGTTAAAAAACAGTGGAAAATACCCGAGGCCCCGGGGCCTAGGCTTCTCCAACCGCCGACAGCCCAAATCCAGTCCCAGGCTCCCGGCCCAGACATCGACCAGGCCCAAAAAGGCCCTGGCAACGCCGGGCCCCCCCAGCTAGTATTTAATAAGTTGGCCTCAACTGCCTTCTGTGGTAGAGAATTCCACATGTTCACCACTCTCTAGGTGAAGAAATTCTTCCTCATCTCCAGTCCCTAAATGACTTGCCCCTTATCTTTCGACTGTGGACTGGTTCTGGACTACCCCACCATCTGGAACATGCTTGCTGCATCTAGTCTGTCTAGTCTGTTAGAATTGTATAAGTTTCAATGAGATCCCCTCTCATTCTTCCAAACTCTAGCGAATATAAGCCTAATCGACCCAATCTCTCTTCATACGTCATTCCTGCCATCCCAGGTATCAGTCTGGTGAATCTTCGCTGCACTCCCTCCATGGCAAGAACATCCTTCCTCAGATAAGGCGACCAAAACTGCACACAATACTCAAGGTGTGGTCTCAACAAGGCCTGGTCTCACCAAGGCCCTGTACAACTGCAGCAACACATCCTTGCTGCTGTACTCAAATCCTCTCGCTATGAAGGCCAACATACCATTTGCCTTCTTAACCGCCTGCTGCACCTGCATGCTTACCTTCAGCGACTGGTGCACAAGGACACCCAGATCTCGTTGCACTTCCCCTTTTCCCAATCTATTGCCGTTCAGATAATAATCTGTCTTCCTAATTTTGCCACCAAAGTGGATAACCTCGCATTTATCCACATTGGGCAGATGCATGGCAGATGCAGTATAATCACCCAACCTGTCCAAATCATACTGGAGTTTCTCTGCATCCTCCTCACAGCACACACGCCCACCCAGCTTTGTGTCGTCTGCAAACTTGGAGATATTACATCTAGTCCCCTCGTCTAGATCATTAATATATATTGTGAATAGCTGGGGTCCTAGCACCGATCCCTGCGGTACCCCACTAGTCACTGCCTGCCACTCAGAAAAAGACCTGTTTATTCCAACTCTTTGCTTCCTGTCTGCCAAACAGTTCTCTATCCAAGTCAGTACCTTACCCTCAATCCCATGTGCTTTAACTTTGCACGCCAATCTCTTATGCGGGACCTTATCGAAAGCCTTCTGAAAGTCCAAATACACCACATCCACTGGTTCTCCCTTATCTATTCTACCAGTTACATCCTCAAAAAATTCCACTAGATTAGTCAAGCATGATTTACCTTTTGTAAATCCATGTTGACTTTGTCTGATCCTGTCACTGTTTTCCAAGTGCTTTGCTATTACATCTTTTATAATGGACTCTAGCATTTTCCCCACTACCGATGTCACGCTTACTGGTCTATAGTTCCCCGTTTTTTCTCTACCACCCTTTTTAAATAGTGGGGTTACATTAGCTATCCTCCAATCCATGGGAACTGTTCCAGAGTCTATAGAATTTTGGAAGATGACCAGCAATGCATCTACTATTTCTAGGGCCACTTCCTTAAGTACCCTAGGATGTAGATTATCAGGCCCTGGGGATTTATCGGCCCACAATGCCGTCAATTTCCTGACTATATAAGCTGTGTCTTTATGCATTTCTCCACTTCACCTGATGAAGGAGCAGCGCTCCGAAAGCTTGTGATTTCAAATAAAGCTGTTGGACTATAACCTGGTGTTGTGTGACTTCTTACATTTGTCCACCCCAGTCCAACTCCGGCATCTCCACACGATGTGTATATGGACTTTCATGTCTACCACATGATAAACTTGTTAGCAAAATTGAAGCCCATGGGATTAAAGGGACAATGGCAGCATAGATACAAAATTGGCTAAGAGTCAGATAGCAGAGAGTAGTGGTGAATGGTTGTTTTTCAGACTGGAGGGAAGTATACCTTGGTGTTCCCCAGTGGTTGTTATTAGGACCACTGATCTTTCTGATATATATTAGTATATCAGACCTGGACTTGGGTATACAGGGCATAATTTAAAAATTTGCAGATGATACGAAACTCGGAAATGAGGAGGATTGTACCAGACTTTAGGAGGACATAGACAGACTGGTGAAATGGGCAGACATGGCAGATTAATTTTAACGCAGAGAAGTGTGAAGTCATACATTTTGGTCGGAAGAATGAGGAGAGGCAATATAAAACTAAAGGGTACAATTTTAAAGGGGGTGCCAGAACAGCGAGACTTAGGGATGTATGTACACAAATCTTTGAAGGTGGCAGGACAAGTTGAGAAGGCTGTTAAAAACGCATATGGGATCCTTGGCTTTATTAGTAGAAGAGATTTACTAGAATGGTACCAGCGATGAGGGACTTCAGTTATGTGGAGAGATTGGAGAAGCTGGGGTTGTTCCCCTTCGAGCAGAGAAGGTTAAGAGGAGATTTGATAGAGGTGTTCAAAATCGTGAATGGTTTTGACTGAGTAAATAAGGAGTAACTGTTTCCAGTGGCAGAAGAGTCGATAACCAGAGGACAGATTTAAGGTGATTGGCAAAAGAACCAGGGGCGACATGAGGAAACTTTTTTACGCAATGAGTTGTTGTGATCTGGAATACGCTGCCTGAAAAGGTGGTGGAAGCAGATTCAATAATAACTTTCAAAAGAGAATTGGATAAATACTTGAAAGGGAAAAAAATTACAATCCTATGGGGAAAGAGCAGGGGAGTGGGATTAATTGGATAGCTGTACCAAAGAGCTGGCACAGACATGATGGGCCAAATGGCCTTCTGTGCTGTAACATTCTATGATTATATGAATGTGTGTGTTTTATTCAAATGTATGCACAACCTTTAGTCTGAAATTGAAGTTAAAGTTGTAGTGTAGAGTTGCACTTGTTAACTAAGCTACCAGAATACATCCCAGTGAAATCACTGGGTACCTGGTAAAAATAGGACTTTTAGGCATGCATTACAGATGGAATATTGTAACATGTCTGTTGGAGGCACATTTTAATTGTATGAGCAATATCAGAAGAGTTAGATCGGTTCAAAAAACTTGCTAGTTCAAGTTACAGATGTGAGAAACAAAGCTAGAGATTGTTTTAATGCAGGATTCTTTTAAATGATGTGAGTTGTTGGCCCAGACACTGCAACTTACCTGTGATATGCAAGCAGGCTAGAACTGAGCACAAAACAGAGTTGTCAGACCATTTGAAAATAACAATGTTTTTCTGACACAAGATCCTGTTAAGTGAATGGTAGTGATTATACCTGTTAAACCAAACAATAGATTCTGAAGCTTGGCGGACTGCAGTCAGACCGGCTTTCTTTTACCTCTTTCCAAGCCCTTTAGTAACATTGCCAAGCCTTTGCTGCTATCCAGGGAGATTGTGTTCCATCCAATTTTACAAAAATGTGTTTACTCCTGATCGTAATTCTGTTAGCTGAAGAGATGCAATTAGACTAAATTACCTGAGAAGGTGGGAGTTTGTACTGGTGGTGTCACAACTATAGTAATCTTGAAGTAATGCTCTAAACAGATTGAGCACATGCTATGTAGTGGTTGTCCCAATCCACTGCAAGTGCAGTCAGGCGCTGATCACCCCAGCCCAGTCCCAAATCCTAGGATCAGAGTCACTTGCATTTAAGGCAGCAAGTGCCCATGCTATTATTAGGGTGGTATCATTTGTGTTTCCACATAAGATTCTCCCTTCTTTATCCTCCATATACTAATCTAGTGGGTTAAACGACCACTAGGAAAGCCTGCCACTTTTAATGTTTTGCCATATGCCACATTTCTCACCACTCACACATCAGGGTCTGTTGTTTTTCTCATCAGTGCATCTGTACTTCTATAAATGATGAATCTTTTTGATGAGTTAATATAAAATTCATGCTAAGTCCCAGGTTCAGAATCTGTATAAATTGGATAACGGTCTTTTGTAAGCAACTAATAAATATTGACCTTGCCAGCTACGCCCACATTCCAAGAATGAATGAAAAGAAACAGTCCTGACCTGTGTCTTGAATATATCCCAATTTAGGTTTTAGGACTTCAAGATAAGGCCAACAAGCTTGGAATTTGGTCTATATGACTTCCTTTTCCCATTCCTGTCGAAGATTCACTGAAAAATTAACCAGTTTTGGTTCAGTGCATTCACCAAATCCTCTTCCTCATTAGGCCAAAGACTGCATCAGGATTGATAATTGCACTGGCACTGAAAATTGTATTTGTTAACCATTTGCAGCTATCAAAAATCTGTCATCTAGATTAAGGTTCTCTTTTAATTCAGGTGTATTGCAACAAGAACAAAGACTAAGCATTCTAAAACCAACTAATATACCAACAGAAATGAAAGGAATAAATAATCCTGTCCTTAGTGTACGGATGACCAGAACCCAAGTCAAGTATGATGGATCATCCTGTGGTTCCTTGATATGAGCACATTGAAGACACGCGTAGCTCCTGATAGCAGCTTTGGCTGAGTAATAGCATTCTCACGTCTGAGTCACAAGATCATGGATTAAAGTCCTACCCCAGGACTTGACCATATAATGCAAGCTGACTCTTCAGAGGAGCTGTTTTTTTGGTAAGACATTAAACTGAATTCCCATCTGCCTGCCAAAGTGGATGTAAAAGATCACATGGCACTATTTGAAAAAGAGCAGAGGAGTTTCTATGGTATCCTGGCCAAAATTTAATTCTCAACTAATACCATCAAAAACAGATAATTGGTCATTCATGTAATTGCTGTTTGTGTGTAAATTGTTTGCCCTGTTTGCCTACGCAACAACAGTGACAGTACTTAGAGATTAATTAATTAGATATGAAGTGCTTTGGGACATCCTGAAGATGTAAACAGCACTATATAAATGCAAGTTCCTTCTTCAGCCATTTGGAGAGAGTGGAAACCTCTGTGCCACCAAATACGCGAGTCATCAATGAAAAAGGCCTTTCAGAATATTCTGTCATTTAGTTTCTTATTTTGGACCTTCATAGATCAGTTTTATTGAACTCTTGGCCTCATGCTGAGCTTGTATCCCTAAGCTTGTTGAATCAAAAGTAAATATGCAGGCGTCCCATGGAAAATGTATTTGGCCCTTAATTATTCATCTACATCATTGTTTTTATGCTGATATCATCACTCACTATTGAGTGTAACATTTCAATTACTGCAGGCAGATTTGAGCAATAGGTGCCTTTAGAGTTGAGAAGACTAACTTAGTAACTCCATAGAGACAAATGAACCATGATGTTGCCTACCACCTCTACTCTGTAATGAGACAATGTTTGGTTACATACATTAATTTCCTTGCCTTGATGATCACATCCAAACTGCAATGGAGCAAATGAACACTAAAGATGGCTAGAAAGCATGATGAAGGAGCAGAAATACAGAAGAAAACATAGCCCTATTTATCACTGTCAGAAATGTTTGGTTTTCTACAAAGCCAGTGCTGAAATGTTCTATTCTGTTTGGCAAGTTGTAGATAAACCCATTTCTTGCTCCTGGAGTTAATACAATATAAATTCATACAGATGAGGAAAGGAACCATTGAACCAAAATAGCATGTTTGGGACTGATGGAGGGCCAGTGTCTGAAGAGGTTGAGTTTCTCCAGTGTTGCAATTGCTGAAATGTATATCAAATAATAGTGGAGAAATTCAATGTCTCCTCCATATTTAGAGCTACTTTGACTATACCTCCAAAGGCTATGGCTGCATTGGAGCGTCTTCTTTGCTATTAAATTATTGAAATCACCTGCAGGGGATATCTAAGGCATAAACCAGAAAACTGTCAAACTGCATTCAAGATTAGACCAATGCAGTATTCCTCAGGCTCCTCATTTCCACAGAGATGTGAAGCAACAGTTGCAAAGACACAAAAATTGCTGCCTTCTCCAGTCTTGTGCATATTGACTGCACATACGTGGCAATTGGGGTGACCACAAAAAATCCCATGTCCCAATTCAACACACAAAATTCCCATTACCACTACCTGAGTGGTTTGTGAGGCACAATGAAAAGTCCTGCATGCAAATGCACAATTGGATCAACAGGGGAGAAGGTTGGAGATTAGGATACTATATACACAACGTCAGGTTCCACGTGTACGCTGATAACACCCAGCCCTCCCTCACCATCACATCTCTCGACCCCTCCGCTGCCTCTGATTTGTCACATTGCTTGTCTGAGATCTAGTATTGAATGAGCAGAAATTTCCTCCAATTAAATAATGCAAAGACCAAAACCATTGTCTTCAATCCCCACCACAAACTGCATTCCCTAGCCACCGACTCCATCGATCTCCCTGGCCATTGTCTGAGGCTGAAACAGGCTGTTCGCAACCTTGGTGTCCTATTTAACCCTGAGCTGAGCTTCCAACCCCAAATCCTCTCCATCACCAAGACCTCCGTAACATCGCCAGGACTTCACCCTTGCCTCAGCTCATCTGTTACCTCTAGACTCGACTATTCCAATGCTATCCAGACCAGCCTCCCAACTTGCACCCTCCGTAAACTTGAGCATATCCAAAGCTCTGCTGCCCATCTCTTAACTCACACCAAACCCCGTTCACCCACCACCCCTGTGCTTGCTGACCTACATTGGCTCCTGGCGGAAGACGTGGGCATGGTTCTTAATGAATACGTTGCATCTGTCTTCACAAAAGAGAGGGACGATGCAGACATTGTAGTTAAGGAGGACGGAGTGTGAAATATTAGATGAGATAAACATAGTGAGAGGAAATATTAAGGGGTTTAGCACCTTTGAAAGTAGATAAATCGCCAGTCCCGGAAGAAATGTATCCCAGGCTGTTTAGAGGGGCAAGGGAGGAAATAATTGTGAGGGACAGTATTAATCGTCATTTAGAAAGGCACGGATTAATCAAGGACAGTCAGCATGGATTTTTTAAGGGAAGGTCATGTCTGACTAACTTGATTAATTTTTTTGAGGAGGTAACAAGGAGGGTTGATGAGGGTAGCCCGTTTGATGTAGTCTACATGCATTTTCGCAAGGCTTTTGACAAGGTCCCGCATGGCAGACTGGTCAGAAAAGTAAAAGCCCATGGGATCCAAGGGAAAGTGGCAAGCTGGATCCAAAATAGGATTTTAAACTAAAAAAAAGGGGGGGGGGTCAGGTGAAGGGGAAATTTAGAAATCTAAAGAGAAAGGTCAAAGGCAATAGAGCAGTGTAGCGATTTGGGTAAAAATAAGCAGAGTGTGCCAGGAAGGGACAGAGGGGGAAAAATTTGGTTGCTTAGCCCCCAGAGGCACTAACTGGGTTGCTAGGAACTTAGCGCCCAAGCGTGCCGATTTTAGCACTGCTCGCAAAATTGACCAGCTGTTTTGCGGTGGCGCTGAACACAACCGCCACGATTTCCTGCGCCTGCAGATCGTGAAGTCAGTCGAGCGTGTAGCGCCCCGGGCCGGATATTGAGTCGCGCCCCCTTTCTACCTCCCGCTAGCAACAACAGGTAGAGGGGAACGTTTTGCAGTCGGGAAGGGGCTGGAGGAGTGCTATTTAAAAGCGGCCACTTCCTGCCTTTCCTTGTCGGTGAAATTTTTGCACCACGCATGCTGAGAGGGAGAAGGACGTCTGGAGCGATTCAACGCTGTGCGAAGGAGTTTTGGGTCCTGAGCAGCACTTTGCATGTTCATTTTTATTTCACCTTCATTCCAGCGATTTAGAAGATACTATGGGGGCTACACTGACTCGGGGCGTCATCCTGCACCTGCAGAATCAGAGGCAGCAGAGGCACAAAGAGAGAGTGGCAAACATAGTCAGAGGGAGAAGTGCCAACAGGCCTCTGTACAGGAGACCTTGCCCTCCAAGAGTATTCAGGGAGCAGTTCTCATACCTTCATTTGTCTGAGGAGCAGTGTTTGCGAAGGCTGCGCTTCAGCAAGGAGGGAGTCACTGAGCTCTGCCACCTGCTGCAACCAGATCTGCAGCCTCAACTCAGGACTAGGACGTCTCTGTCGGTGGCAGTGAAGGTCACAGTGGCTCTGAATTTTTATGCCAGCGGCTCCTTTCAGGCTTCTACTCGGGACATCGCCAATATCTCCCAGTTCGCTGTCCATTGTTGTAACTGGGAGGTGACAAATGCCCTGTATAAAAGGAGACGCGAGTACATCTCTTTCCCCATGACCCGGGGCAAGCAGCGCGAACACGCATGTGGCTTTGCTAGGATAGCAGGCTTCCCCATGGTGCAGGGCGACTGACTGCACGCATGTGGCATTGCGGGCACCACAAGGGCTACCACTCCTTAAATGTGCAGTTTGCCTGTGACCACACACAGCTCATACTCGCCGTCAATGCCCGCTATCCTGGCAGCAGCCACGAAGCTTTGATCCTGCGCCAGACTGGTGTGCCAGATGTTTTCCAGGCACCGCATCACCCAAGTGGATGGCTCCTCGGGGACAAGGGTTATCCACTCTGCACCCGGCTGATAACACCGCTCCATAACCCCAACACCCCTGCTGAGCTGCGGTATAATGAGAGCCATAGCGCCACCAGGAACATAATTGAGCAGACGAGCGGCATGCTGAAGCAACGGTTCTGCTGTCTTGACCACTCGGGAGGAGCCCTGCAGTACTGTCCTGAGCGAGTCTCCCTGTTCATAGTTGTGTGCTGCATGCTTCACAACCTCGCAATCCTGAGGACCCAGCCAGTGCCATCAGGGATTGGTGCACCACCTGAGGAGGAGGATGAAGAGGAGGATCAGCAGCACCAATGTGGGAGGGAGGTGCACAATGTTGCCACTGCAAGGGCCATCCGTGAACAGCTGATAAGCCGCTTCTAGGCCCTTACTTAGAAGATGGCTTCTGGCATGGAGAACAACATCATGGAACGCATCCCGCACCCTCTGTTGCCGGCCGAAGCTGGAATGATTCAAATGACCAAAAATGTAAATTTTAAATAAAAAAATGTATTTATTTTACAAACTGTGTGTGTCATTTATTCAGGACAAACAATTAGAAACCAACACAACAAACCATGAACTAACAGAACGAGTTCTCACGACATGGAGATAAACGGCAAAACAGTAAACAAATGTAATCACACAAACCTCGACCTTTACCACAAACATTCCCACCATTTATTTACATCTCCTACTGTTGGCCCTTCGAGGGTGATCTCTGTCCCCTGCACACTTTCCCCCCCCCCCCCCCTTCCCACCCTACTGCTCCTCCGTAATGGGGCCCCAGTGGCTGCAACAAGGCTGGTGGAAGGCTGCTGAATGTCAGATCCAGAGACTGCAGATGCCCTTGAAGGACGCCTTCGACCAGCTCTGGGCTTGGAGGGCCCGGCTGCAGACTGCACCAACTCTGCATGGGCGGCAGCAGTCTGGGCTGGCTGTGTTGCAGGCCGTGGCAAGTGCAGTGGGGAAGTGCCAGCGGTGGGAGCAGGAGTGCTGTCATCCTGAGAGAGGACAGCACCTTCCTGCTCGACCGACACACTGGCACTCTCACGGGGCAGTACCTCAGCATCCAGAGCAATCTGCTCGAGCACAGATTGCTGGTCTGCTGCAGTACTGTGAGATCCCCGCGGGACTGTGGGTGACCCAGCGTGGATGGCAGCAGTCAGTGTTTGCGTGACATCAACCTGAGACTGCATGAGAGCAGTCTGAAACTGGGTGGCACCAGCCAATGACTGAATTGCAGCACTAAGCCGTTGCGTTGCATCGGCCTGTGCTGCAATGGACTGCTCCACGCTCCTAGCCAGTTCATCCATGCTTTCGGGCACCCTTACCATTGCACCCATGAGCTCAGTGTGCCTGCTCAAGGCCTAGCTATTCATGGCCGCGATGACGCGGTCCTCATCCAAGTCCTGTGTAGCAGGACTTGCTTGCCTACTGACCCGGGGAGCTGGCCCCCCCCCCCCCCCCCCCCCGAGCTTCCCTACCCCCATGGCGTTGCTGCAGCCCGCTGGGTCCAGGAAGCAAGGATAGAAACAAAAGACAAGAAGGAGAAAAGCCAAAGTGGAAGGCAGAGAAATCAAGGGTGTAAATCAAACAGGGCTACAGTAAATAATAATTCTAAGAGGACTAAGAGTGTTAAAAAAACAAGCCTGAAGGCTTTGTGGCTTAATGCAAGGAGCATTCGTAATAAGGTGGAGGAATTAGCTGCGCAAATAGATGTAAACGGATATGATATGATTGGGATTACGGAGACATGGCTCCAGGATGACCAAGGCTGGGAATTCAACATCCAGGGATATGATGTGGAATCTGTATGGGTAGAGCTGAGAAATACCAAGGGGCAGAAAACGTTAGTGGGAGTTGTATACAGATCCCCAAACAGTAATGCTGAAGTTGGGGATGGCATTAAACGGGAAATTAGATACGCGTGCAATAAAGGCACAGCAGTTATCATGGGTGACTTTAATCTACATGTAGATTGGGCTAACCAAATTAGTAACAATACTGTGTGTAATGTATGTACCTTTAAGGGAGAGAACTACTTTTTACAGCTCCTGTATACTGTAGTACCGGCAGTGACCACACCTGTATATAAACCCTGAGTAGTGATCTGTATAGTTAGTTCTAGAGTAACCCTCATTCAGTAAACACCTGTTGAATCGTTCCCTGCAGTCTGTTGTCTGATTATTGAAGGACACAACATTAAGATACACGGATCTAACAGTGGCGACGAGCAAGTTCGAACCTACCTGCAACTCTGCATCACCTCCCAGGGATTCGCTCCTGGAGAACAGTGGAAGAAGGTCGAGTCCAGAAGCATGGGCGTCGACCACGGGCAACCGCCCAGTCATCCAGCGGAGATTTGAGCATCGCAGGGGAGGCTGTCGAGAGCCAGGCTTGGCTTTCCAGTCACGGTGGTCCAGCGAAATGGGCTGGCAACAAGTACTGCGCAGACCCTTCCCGGACAGCGACGGGCTACAGCCCGACCGAGCGGCACAGAAAAAGGCCTAGCAGCGTCGACGGGGGAGAGAGAGAGGGCAGAGCGCACAGGGCGCAGCCGGTGTTCAGGACGGAGCGGCGTCAACGGGGGAGAGAGGCGCGCAGGAAAACGCGAGGCGCTGCCATTGCCAGGAGGACCGCAGAGAGCAGCGCACAAAACCCACAGGGCGTCGCCATTTGCCACGACCGCCGGGAGCGGCGTTGGCAGCAGCGCAGGAGCAGCGCACGAAACCCACAGGGCATCGCCATTTGCCACGAGGACCGCCGAGAGCGGCGTTGGCAGCAGCGCGGGAGACGCCATTTTAAGCCGCAGCGGGGAAGAAAGGAAAGCGCGGGAGACGCCATTTTAAGCCAGTCTAACCACACCCAAAAATGCCGAAGAGTGGCAGTATCACAGCGTTCGACAATGAAGTCGAAGATTGGACAACATATGTCGAACGCATAGAAGTATACTGCAAGGCGAATGAAGTGCCAGATGAGAAGAAAGCGCTGGTATTGTTGAATTCAATGGGTGCAAAAACGTATGGCTTACTACGAAACCTAGTAACCCCAGAGAAGCCAGTAGAAAAGGATTTTGAAAACATAGTGTCAATCTTACAGGACCACTTAAACCCCACACCGCTGCTGATAGCAGAAAGATTTAAGTTTCACAAAAGGAACCAGCATAAAGATGAAAGTAATGCTGAGTATTTAACGGAACTGCGCAAGCTATTGAAACACTGCCAGTTTGGAACGGGACTAGCAGATACTTTAAGGGACAAGCTTGTGTGTGGGCTTCAAACGGCTTCTATCAGAAAAGGATCTTATGCTGGACAATGCTTTCAGCATTGCAGTATCACATGAAGCAGCAGCACGGGGCGCTGCAGAGATACAACGGAGACCGCAAGAATATGGCACAAATGAAATGTCATATGGAACAGTGAAGTGCTATCACTGCGGCAGAACAACACATGACCATAATGATTGCTGGTTCAAGGACAAAGTGTGCAGACAGTGTGGAAAAGTAGGACACATAGCAAGAGTCTGCAGGTCGGGAAAGAAAACCAGCAGCAAGAAATCTCCACAGGAGAAGTACAAGAAGGTACATAAGGTGACGGAGAGTAGTTCAGACGAACAGAAGAGTGATACAGACTCCGGAAGCAAGGAGCTGGGCTGTCTGAAACTACATAATGTGATCAAAACGGAGGATCACCAAACTATCTGGGTCACGCTCAAGATAGCAGGAGTCCAAGTGAAAATGGAATTGGACACAGGATCAGCTCTAACAGTCATAAACCGAAGGGACTACAAGCGGCTATTCTCACATATACCCTTGAGAGATACAAAGATTGTCTTGAAGACGTACACGGGGCAAAAAGTCTACCCCAAAGGAAAAATAAGGGTGAACGTTATATATAACGGCAAGGAAACACCAAAAATGGACCTATATGTATTGCCAGATGGAGGACCACCACTACTAGGACGTGAATGGATCCGGAAGATACAGCTAGATTGGCATTCCATACAGGCACTGACTGTGGCTGACAAAAAGGATGACGACGTCACACCTGGGCGACTCAAAGATCCTAACTGACGCGAAAGAAGTGTTCCAGCAAGGACTCGGAACACTAAAAGGCATGACAGCGATGATTAAAATTGAAGAACACGCAAGCCCAAAATTTTTTAAGGCCAGACCGGTACCTTATGCGATCCGCCCAGCCGTCGAAGCAGAGCTGGAGAGTCTGGAACGTTCAGGTGTACTGTCCAAGGTAGACTAGAGCGAGTGGGCTACACCCATCGTCCCTGTGATGAAAAAGTCGTTGAGCAGCACGCCTGGGGAACCAAGGAAGGTTTGCATCTGTGGGGACTTTAACGTAATAGTGAACCCGGTCCTTCACACCGTACAATATCCACTTCTGCGGATTGAAGATATTTTCGCCTCGCTATCTGGAGGGAAATGCTTCACTAAGATTGATCTGGCCCAGGCGTATCTGCAAATGGAGGTAGAAGAAGCATCAAAAAAATACCTCACAATCAACACCCATAAAGGTCTCTACCAATACAACCGGCTGGTATTCGGGGTAGCATCAGCTCTGGCTATTTGGCAGAGAGCAATGGAACAAGTCCTGCAAGGGATCCCAGGGACCCAGTGTTATTTGGACGACATCCTGGTCACGGGCGAAAATGACAGTGATCACCTTGCCAACCTGGAGCAGGTGCTCACTAGATTGCAGGAATATGGGCTCCGAGCTAACCGCCCCAAATGCGAGTTTTTTAGAAAAGAGATCTCGTATTGTGGCCACGTTATTGATAAAGAGGGGTTACATAAGTCCCCAGAGAAGATTGAGGCAGTAGTCAAGGCTCCAGCACCGGAAAATGTGTCACAACTGAGGTCGTTCCTCGGGCTGGTAAACTACTACCATAAGTTCTTGCCAAATTTGTCTGCAATACCACACCCACTGAACACCCTACTGCAAACTGGGGTGCCATGGAAGTGGAGTGACGAATGTAGACAAGCTTTCCAGACGAGCAAAACACTAATCACATCGAAAGTGGAATTGGCCCATTACAACCCGGCATTACCAATTCGGTTGGCATGTGATGCGTCACCCTATGGCATTGGAGCGGTGCTGTCGCACAAATTCTTGGACAGCTCAGAGAGGCCAATAGCCTTTGCGTCACGATCACTAACCTCAGCCGAGCGTAACTATGCCCAGATTGACAGGGAGGCCCTCAGCCTAGTGTGGGGAGTGAAAAAGTTCAATCACTATCTGCACGGGCAGAAGTTCACCTTGCTGACTGACCACCAACCACTTGTCTCCATCTTTAATCCAAAGAAGGGCGTTCCGGTGATGACTGCGCAACGGCTACAAAGATGGTCCCTTTTTCTAGGGGCGCACCAATATGAAATTGAGTATAAGGGCACAAAACAGTATGGAAACGCTGATGGGCTATCACGCCTGCCACTGCCTACTGCGGAGGAAGCACCAGCAGTGGATCCTGTCGAAATATTTCATTCGACTATAATTGAATGCTTGCCAGTAACTAACGCTGGTATAGAGAAGGAGACCCGAAATGACCCGACCCTGTCTCGGGTATATGATTTGACTGTGTGAAGGGATGGCCAGCACATGGCGACTCACTGTTGCCAGCATTCTCATCCAGAAGAGAACAGCTGTCAGTATGCCAGAAGAGAACAGCTGCCAGTATGCCAGGGGACCTTGATGTGTGGATCCCAAGTGGTAATTCCATCCAAGTTAAGGGGGAGAGTGCTCAATGAGCTTCATGAAGGTCATCTGGGAGGGGTGAAAATGAAAAGCCTTGCTCGGTCTTGTGTGGTGGCCGGGGATCGATCAGCAAATCGAGGACCTGACAAAGAGCTGCTCAGGATGCCAGAAAGTCCAAAATGCACCACCACATGCCCCTCTACACCCATGGGAGTGGCCCTCATCTCCATGGCAACGGGTGCATATTGATTTTGCTGGTCCATTCATGGACTCAATGTTTTTAATAGCCGTGGATGCGCACTCAAAATGGCCTGAGGTCATCAAAATGTCCTCTACCACCACGGAGAAAACTATTGCAGTCCTACAGACCATTTTTGCCAGGAATGGCTTGCCAGAACAGATTTGCTCCGACAACGGACCACAGTTTGTGTCCGAAGAGTTCCGGAGGTTCTTGAAAAAGAATGGGGTAAGGCATTACACATCCGCCCCGTATCATCCCAGCCACAAATGGATTGGCTGAGAGGTTCATACAAACCTTTAAGAAGGCAATAAAGGCTATGTACAATGACAACATTCCGCTGCAGCACAAGGTGGACAATTTCCTGTTCGCCTACCGGAATGCGACACATGCAGTCACCAACCAGGCCCCAGCCATGATGTTCTTTAACCGAAGGTTAAGATCTCGCCTGGATTTGCTCAGACCAAACGTACGAAGAGATGTTGAGAGTAAGCAATTCCAGCACATCCATGAGAAGCCAACAAGGAGCTTCAATGTAGGGCAACCAGTCTTGGCCCGCGACTACCGAACAGAAAAATGGCAGCCAGGAACGATATGCACACGGCAGGGCCCACTAATGTACACAGTGGATGTTGGGGAGAGTATCGTGAGACGCCATGCTGACCAGATCCTAGAGTCACAGGAACAAGTCAACCCCATGCCTCGCCCATACGTACCTGGTGATGAACCCGACGTACAGGTCGCATCTACCCCAGAAACAGTAGCATCGGAAGCTGATGAACCAACCGATGACAGGGGGCCAGAATCGCCTCCGCACCAAGAGCAAGACACTCGGGAAAGGCGCTATCCAGAAAGGATCAGGAAGCCTCCCCAAAGACTGAATTTATAAATAGACTA